>NC_135614.1:65542500-66152884 GCF_053574225.1 Canis aureus | reverse complement strand
TTTTATTTTATTTTATTTTATTGTTCATGAGAGACACAGAGAGAGAGGCAGAGACATAGGCAGAGGGAAAAGCAGGTTCTCTGTGGGGAGTTTGATGTGGGACCCATCCCAGGGTCATGATCTGAGCCAAAGGCCAACACTCAACCACTGAGCCACCCCGGTGCCCCTAGAACTTTGCTTTTAAATATCTGCACAGCATTTTGTTACATCTTTTTGTTATATTTAACTAATCTGCCCTCCTTCCCTTTGTTTTTTGGAAATGAAGGTTGTACTCAGCTCTTCATTTTAAATAACATTGCAATAAATACCACTCTACATATGGATTTATGGTTATTTCCTAGGGAATAATTAGTGAATCATGGTAAATGTATAGTCTTGATGCTTGAGATACATATTTTCAAATTGTATCCCAGAAATAATGGTACCAATTTATACTCCAATCAAGCTGCATTTGAAAGTGCCCATTTCACTGCATTCCTACCAAGAAAAACTATCACTATTTTTATACCTATAAATCTGACAAAGACTTTAGAAGGCATCTTATTATTTCAATTTGTATTTGTTAGATTATTAAATTACTCAGCATTTTATTATCTGTTTTTGGACACAATTTAAACATTTTTTCTTATTGTTTTTTATATTAATGCAAACCGTATATCACTACTTTCTTGGTCCAAAATGGTTTCCCAAGCAAAATTATATACTCCTTATTTGTATGTTTTACACTGGATTATTCTTCTTATATTTACATCTTGCAAAATCTGTTAAAATATATATTAATTATGAATGATTGATCATACGTAATATCTTTACTAGGAAATTTTCTTTGGAAACCGAGGATCCCTGGGTGGCTCAGCGGTTTTGCGCCTGCCTTTAGCCCCGGGCGCGATCCTGGAGTCCCGCGATCGAGTCCCGCGTCAGGCATGGAGCCTGCTTCTCCTTCTGCCTGCGTCTCTGCCTCTTTCTCTCTCTATGTCTATCATAAATAAATAAAAATAAATCTTTAAAAAAAAAGAAAAGGAAATTTTCTCTGTAAACCTAAATTTCATAAATCATCCTTTAAATAGGTCTATGGAACTTCCCCTAGTTTTAATAATTGCAGATAAACCTTTCTTCCATTTCCTATTGCTTCTGGTCTGTTGCTCTCCCTTTTTTCTTCCAGAAGATAAATAAAAATTCTAGTATCAGATTCTATGATATATTATTTCTTACTCACAACCTCCCACAACATTTTAAGGATTCAAATTGACCTTTTCTCCCATTCTTCTTATTTCAAGTTACCAGTATGTCAATACCTGTGAAATCTCATCAAGAATTTAATAGTCCATACCCTACTGACTCATTCTTTATTTCAATTTAACCTTCCTTATTCTCATTCAATTTTTTTAGTAATATAACTTCTTCAAGCATTTTACCCTCTAACTCATTTCTCCAAATAGCAGCTGTAACCCATACTTGCCCTCATTCAGCAAATAAATAAATTGCACTAACTTTCTTTAAACAAATAATTATATCAATTTGATGATACCAAATCTGATGTCCTCATAAACAAATGAGGCCTTACAATCATGCTCCTTACAAGTGGAGCAAAGTTGGGAATCCCAGGGGCCCTCCTGTGCTTTATTCTGAACAAGCCAAACTTTTTTTTTTTTTTTCTACTATTAAGGGATGTTTTCCCCCATAGTTTTTACTTTTTGTTTAGATTTTGCCCATGTTTCCACTTTTCCAACTTTTAGATCTCTATACTTCGCTGCTCAAAAGGGGTAGCATCAGTTTCACTTGGGGGCTTGAGAAGACAGAATTTAAGGTTCCCTTCTGGAGCCATTAAATCAGAATCCACAACTCCTCGGGATCCCAGGGTATTAGTATGTGAAATCCACTTCAGCTGCACTGTTCTAGCAAACTAGAAGACTATTCTATCTCCTTCATATAAGTTGTATGTGACAAAATTAGTAAATCAGGCAAAAAAGATCACATTTCTTAATGAGAAGGAGCAGACACTGGCTATTATTTTTAGTGATGAAATGGGTTTTTCAGTCCCAATTAAAAATAGAGATGGCAGAGACTGAAACCAACATTTTTAATTCAAGGCTTGCTTATGATGCAATTACATTTCCTGAATGACGCTGCTTGAAAAATCAAATGTAGGTTTCTTCTTTCTTCTCCTTGAAGAGAAGGGAAAAAACAGTAGGTTTACAGAACTCAAAAAGTTGCTACCAAAAAAAAAAAAAAAAAAAGTTGCTACCGACTTCCTTCACCCCACCATATTGTTTTCTTGTAACATTGCACAGAGCCAGTTAGCGTTCAAAAAATGAGGTCTCCCAATTCTAAAACAAGTTAAAAGACCTGCTGTGATTTTATTTCAGAAGTTTTATCGAATACTATTTACAATTCTTTTCTTTTTGCTTCATTAAAATCTGACTGACAATATTTTAAAACTTCCACTTTATTCCCAATCGGTAGCCTCTCTTCTTCTGATCAGCTTTTTTTTTATATATATATATATATATTAACTTGAGAAAATGAGATTTTGGAAAGTATACTCAAACTTTGTGATGCTGAGATATTATATTTTAAAAGTGAAGTTACTCTCCTCTTGCACCACAAAAAGTACTCAAGACAGCTTAGATTACATTTAAATGTTCCTGGATGAAATACGTTTGGTGACTGAAGGTGATTGTTATACAAACCATGTATTTTTCCATTCCAAATTAAAAGAAATGAAAGAAGATGACAGTTTAAACTAGTATTCCTGTTTCAATATTACAAAAATTAGGAGCATCCACCTTCTATTATATTTACAAGTTCCAAGGCTTCTCTTTAATTAGAAATAAAATAATTGATGAGTAAATAAAAGGTGTGTGTGTGTGATAATGAAAGAATGGATAGATCTAGAAACCCAAATTGCCTGATAGCTAGCTAAGTACTTCAAATAGCACACTTTTATTTCAATGACTTTGTATTAAGCTTCAGTGATAAATAAGTAGAGTACATGGAACATAATAGATACTTGATGATTCAGGGTTAACACCACACAATAACAGTATGATAAAGAGTTTATATTTAAAAAGTGACTGCTCCTGAGACCTATGAGATATTTGGAGGATGTAAATAGCATATAAAGAGAACAACACACCAGTAGAATTTACTCTGTTACCTCCAGGAATAGTATCTGAATTGTAAGGATTCCTTTAGCTTTTGAATAACCTCCACTTGTGTTTGGATAAATCCTATAATCATGGAGCTTGGTAGGCTCTACCTATCTAGTTCACATTACTGAATGAACATCTGTATTTGGATCTAGTTTTTCCTAATCTGACCCATTTTGATATCTTTAACCCTGACTCTTATTTTTATTTTACAATAAAACATACATTAACAGATATGACAACAAATAGAGTGGAGAATGCCAAAGAACTGGGTTTTTTTTTTTAATTGTTGTTGTTGTTGTTGTTGTTGTTTTCACAAACCAGACACTGTAACACAGAAAACAAATTTAAGAATGTGTGTATGGGAGGGTGCCTGGGCGGCTCAGTCACTTAAGCAACTGCTTTTAGCTCAGGTCATGATCCCAGGGTCCTGGGATTGAGCCCGGCATTAGTCTCCCTGCTTAGTGGGGAGCCTGCTTATCCCTCTCCCTCTGCTGCGCCCCCTGCTTGTGCTCTCATTCTTTCTGTCAAATAAATAAATGAAATCTTAATTTAGAATCTGTTCATTAGCCTTCAGTGCAATTACACAGTTTGTGGGAATCAATTTTTTTTTGAAGGTTTACCAGGTCTGTGATGGTTAATTTCATGTGTCAACTTGATGGGATTCCCGGATGCCCAAATATTTGATCAGACATTGCTCTGGGTGTTTCTATAAGGGTTTTTTTTAGATGAGATCAGGTTTAAGTTGGTAGACCAAGTAAAGCCAATCATCTTCCCCCATGGTGAATAAGCCTCATCTAATCAGTTAAAGGCCTGAATGAAACAAAAAAAAACTGACCCTCCTCCAAATAAGAGAGGATTCGTTTTTATTCTGTCTTCAAACTTGAACTGAAACATCAGCTCTTCTTCATTCTTGAGGTTGCTGGCTTTCTAACTGTAACTACACCATTGAGTCTCCTGAGTTTCTGGTTCGTGGACTCACCCTGCAGACTTTGGGACTTGCCAGCTTTCATAATGATATGAGCCAAGATATATGTGTTTTTTTTATATCTTATTGGTTCTATTTCTCTAGAGAATCCTGACTAGTTCAAGGTCACTCACATAATTTTACCATTTTGACTTGGAAATAAGAGTGAAAATGTATGTCTTACAGTGTTCTATAATCTCCTACTATTTCCTCTTCATGCGGTATCCTGGTTTGTGTGTGGTTATTGTTATAAGATCAGATGTGAACAGAGGTGTTTGCTATGACCTTTTAGCTTTTTCTTGTATACTCAATTTCCTGATCAGTTCATACTTTCTTCTTGCCCATCTCTGCAAGATATGAGGACAAGTAATAGAGTAGCTCATGGTACATATATTGAAGATGAATTTAATCAGTCCCAATTTTTTAAAAAGACACTAGTGAAATTATTTCATATTATAACATCAAAATTGTTAAACAGATTACAGAGCTAGAAAACAGAATTGATCCTCTCCATTCTCAGATGGTTATAAGGAAAGCTATATCCACAAAAAATATAATTAAGTCAAAATCTCTTGCTACATATCCAATCTTTTGCTGCCATTACTCTTTTCTCCTTGATAACAGATCCTGTTATTGTTTAGGACCCTGGTCTCAAATGATGAATCATGAAGGATATTGAGTCAGTATGTAGTATCATTTCTCCTTTGCTTGAGATTGTTTTAGAGGCAGGTCTTTGATCCATTTCTGACCTCTGGTATATGAGAGGAAATATTTTGAGGATTCTTGAAAAGATTTCACCCCAATGAAAAAAAAAGGAAAAAATCTTTTATCCTCTTTCTCTTCTCTTTACTTTGGAAACTTTCAAATAAATATGGGCTATCTAGAGCTGCAGCCACTATTGACAACTATGAAGTAACAAGCCTCATAATGAAATTCAATACTCTGAAGAAGTCAGAGTTAAAGGATAAAAAAAAATAAAATCTAGTTTTTTAAGATCCTACTGAGCCACCAAACCAACCCTGGGAACCAGCTACTAAGGTTTTCTGTTGGTTTCAGCCAAGCTCAACCTAACTGGCATGATCTAACATAATTAGTTACATGTGATAATGTATGGATTTGTCTTTATTTTTCAATAGTTCTTTCTTGTTATGTTAGCTTCATACTGCATAGCCTATCTTTTTTGCATTATGATTGCATTGTGTTAACTTTTATTATGATATTTTTATTGACATTCCCATTGATTTAATACCCCATGGTTGCCTTTGCTTGCAGTGTGATCTTCTAACATACTTTATTAGAAATATATATAAAATATTTTCTGTACGCTAATGGTCTAGAGTACCCCTCAGAAGTTCACAAAAATTTATAGCAAAATGCTTTTCTTTTTTTATTGGCAAAATGAGAATTTTTGTTTTTTAAGAGACAACTCTTGATTTGATCCTGGGGCCATTGTGGAGATTGGAGTCCTGTCAGTGGAACAAAACACAACAACATGAACTGTTTATCATGAAGTTAGTGCTACCCAATTAACAGGTGTACCCCATCAGCAGGCAAGAATAATATATAGGGACTAGAGCCACAGCAGATCCTGAAGACACAGAAACCTTCCTGAGCTTACTCTCTGCACTGCTGCCCCTTCTTGATCTTTATCTGTATCTTCATGGGAAATTCCCTGTGGCCAGTTGATTAATGAGGGAAAAATTGAGCCTGTTTTTAGAAGTCACTGCACAATATATCAGTGCCAGCTAAAAGTAGATTGCTTAGACATTATAGCCCACTTGAGTATAAACTTAAGAGATACTTCAAACCATATATTTGGCTGTTCACTATTCTCGTAAGATGAGATATTATTGAGTTATGCATGATAGCTAATAATTTAGTTAAATGATTAGGGACTTGGAAGGAACAAGATTGGAGGATTGGTAATTATGAGTTTTGGGAAAGAAATATGTGGATGAATCACTGAGAATGAACTAGAATATGAGAACATCTATGCTTAATATGAATGCTTACCAAACTACTGTCAAGATTATCAATCAGATATGTAGGTATGAAACACTCTCTCTCATTAGGCACTACATTGCTCGTTCAGAAGGCTAACGAACAAAGCAACCTTCGTGGTGGTGTATAGAACATGCATAGGCTCAACTTCATACCTTGTCCCACACGAAAGCCAATTTATCTGCCAGGGCTATTAGTGTCCAACATGCAAGCAACAGTGATGAAGGCTAAGCATTCAAAGATATATATCAGGAGAACAAACTACTTACCTTTTGGCAGGTTCATTGACAATATTTTAATTCCTCTGTCACTGCGGCAACAGAGAATTTCATAACTGTAATAGATATCTATTCTGAGATTACATTGTCTTTATCTGAACACCATGCTTCTCTGATCACCAGTCTCCGTGGACATATTGAAAGCCTTATAGGCTGCACAGTATCTGATTTTACACTGCTTGTATGCAAGGAACTCTCATTATAACAAAATAGTATGTATGCATTGAACTTGCCTGTCTCATTATTTACCCTATCACCTAAAAATTACTCTTATCACTGAATGGTGAGAGACAATAGCTTATGAGGATGGGCTGATGTTAGAGGATGACCGGTGTGTGTTCTGAGCTAGTAATCAAGTATAGGCTTGTGTGGGTCCCCCATAGAGCAAATACAAGAAGTTTTTTATTATAGATATTGGAGTGGTATCTTTGATCTGTGATAGATGTCAGAGTGACACCTTTCACCATTACAGTTACTGATCCTTTTCAAATCCTGAGATTCTAGGCTTTATTGATTTAGTACCCAAGGAAGATCCGCAGCAATATCCATTTGAATATGAATATGATAGACTGCTATGTGGCCTTTTAGGGTTCTGACAAACAAATCAAAAATTTAAGAGATGGTTACATTGTTGGCTGGAGAATTGGCTCTAGAGGGGAATTAAAATTGCAATTTCTGAGAAAAATAATAAAGAACACAGGGGATCCCCTTGGATGGCTTATAATTCTGCCAAGTTCTGTGGTAAAAATTAATGAAGACTAATGGCTAAAACTTGGAAGCAACCAAGATATCCCTTAATAAGTGAATGGATAAATAAACAGTGGTTCATCCACACAATGGAATATTATTCAGTGATTTTTATTTTTAAAAAAATCAAACCACAAAAAGTCATGGAGGAAACAAATGCATTTTATTAAGTGAAAGAAGCCAGTCTGAAAAGTCCATATACTGAGATATTCCAAATATATGATATTCTGGAAACTATAGAGACAATAAGAAACATATAGAGCATTAGCAATTGCCAGGAGTTGGGGGAAGGGGGATAGATAAGTGGAACAGTGTAGATGTTAGGACTTTAAAACCATTCTTGAATGATGCTGTAATGGTACATACATGACATTATATATTTGGCAAAACTCAGATTTATACAACACAAAGAGTGGGGCTAATGTAAAGGAGGAACTTTAGTTAATAATAACATCAATATTGGTTCATCAATTTTAACCAATGAACCGTACCAGCACAAGGTGCTAAAAATTACAGAGACTAGGGGTTGGAGGGAAATGAACAAAAGGGGCATACATAGAAACTCTATCCCTTCTTTTCAACTTTTCTGTAAACCTAAAACTGCTGTAAAAAATAAAGTCTATTGATTTTGTTAAAATAAAATAAATGTCCATGGCAAGCTCATGCAAGTAGATTATGAAGGACCTTTCTGTCAAGAATGAAGAGTTGGTCACTGTAACAACAGAAAGCTCTGACTAGCAGAGATGTCAGCAGAGGGCACATTGGTCATAGCTGCCAATAATAACCTGCTGATCATTCACAGAAACGAAGTCCTTAACTTCTACCCACATATATTTTCTTGCACTGCTTGGTATATTTTTTTTAAGATTTATTTATTTATGATAGACATAGAGAGACAGAGAGAGAGAGAGAGAGAGCCAGAGACACAGGCAGAGGGAGAAACAGGCTCCATGCAGGGAGCCCAACATGGAACTCGATCCCGGGACTCCAGGATCACACCCTGGGCCAAAAGCAGGTGTGAAACCACTGAGCCACCCAGGGATCCCTGGTATATCTATATTTTTATGTGTATTTTATATTTATGTATCTTAACTAATTTCCCCTCTTCTTTCCTCTTTGTTTTCCCCTCTTTTTGTGTAGGATATATTGGGAGTGGTTAGCTTAATTTTAAAACCATACATAACAAAATATCAAAATAGTATAGTGATGGGTGAATCACTATATAGTGAAGAGGAATGGACCTCACCCAGAATTCTTGGACTTGGGGTAGTTACTGTGACTGATGAGATTTTGATTTGTTCCCTTGTGGAAGAGAGTGTAGAAAAGTGTTCGGCCATTGAAAAAATAGGGGCATCTCTTAGGAGGAAGGATGAGTCTTTGTTTTTAAAATAAAGAAGAGTTTATGTTGATAATGAACAAATCAAAGTATGGATTTTGTTATTACTGTTATTGAAGTATAACTGACACACAATGTTATATTAGTTTTAGGTGTACAACATTTTAGTGAAACAGTTCTATATATTACTCAATGTTCGTCATGTTAGGTGAACACCATACAATGTTATTGGAATATTATTGACTTTATTCCCTATGCTGTACTTCTTATCTCCATGGCTTATTTACTTTATAACTGGAAGTTTGTACCTCTTAATCCCCTTTACCTATTTCATCCATCCCCCCACATCTACTTCTCTGACAACCACCAGTTTGGTCTTTGTATTTGAGTCTGTTTTTCTGTTTGTCCATTTCTTGTTGTTGTCTTTTAGAGTCCACGTATAAATGAAATTATATAGTATTTGTCTTTGTGTGAATCACTTAGCATAATACCGTGTAGGCCTATCAATATTGTCACAAATGACAAGATCTCATTTTTTTAAGATTTTATTTATTTATTCATGAGAGACACAGAGAGAGAGGCAGAGACATAGACAGAGGGAGAAGCAGGCTTCCTGCAGGGGAGCCACCTAGGTGCCCCAAGATCTCTATTTTTTAATAACTGAGTAATACTCCATTGAATATGCTGCATCTTCTTTATCCATTCATCTAGCAATGGACACTTGGTTGAAAGCATGGATATTTATTATTATTTGAAGTCTGTTGCTTTTGGAGAAACACCTTAGCCTGTCAGTCTTGATGGGAGCAAGAGACCATCTCTTTAGCCTGAGTAGCTAAAATGCCAAATGCTTGCTTTCTCAGCCTCCTTTGCAGCTAGGGTACCAGTGTACGATTTAAATTCTGCCAATCTGTTTGCCTTTGCTGAATTTTGACTCAAGAATTCATAAAAAAGAAACAGCTTTAGTTAAGCTTTCTCTGTTTCTAGTGGAAGCAATGCAGCAGCTGCTAAAGCATCTGCTGTAGAGCGCACAGTGGGAGCGGTAGAGTGTTTAAACAGGTGGCCTGGGATTGAGCAACAGGTACAATTGTGACGTCTGCAAACTGCAGCATTAATTCTCAGAGGTGGTGCCAATAGAACTCTGGACAAGTTCTGTAGCATGGTTTGGGGCATATATCATGGCTGTTTAGCTTTGAGTCTGGTTGTCCAGCCTTTCAATAATACCACAAATTCCCCAATATCTCTGATAAACTTATTTACTGTTGAAGTCAGAAATGGTAGGCAACTCTGGTTTATATTTTTAAAAGTCCAAATTATACAAATATAACAGATGCTCAGCAAACGTTTTTCTTTTTAAGTTAAAATACACTCTATGTCACAGAAGGTAGAATGAACAAAAGTCAACAAGTTGAACTGAGAAAGAAAAGATATCTTAAGCCTGGTTGGTCTTGAAAACATAACTGGATAGAACTTAAGCTTTTAAGTAAGTAGAAAATACTTTAGGTAAAATACAAATAATAAATTAACATTCTAATTACGGGTTTTTATTCTAAAATTTTTACTTTAGACTTTTGTTGCTTGTTAAAATATTTACCGTGTTGCAAATCCTTGAAAGTGTGAAATATAATCCTCAGTATTTTCCAAATATATTTGAACATGGACTATTTTATGTACTAAGCTAGCAAGCAAGTGCTCTGCTAAACTCTGGCAAATTCTAGAATAGATTCTAGTACTTTAACATTTTAGTGCTTATGTATTCTGATAATTTTGGTCACAAGTAACAAAAGCATAATTCAGGCTGGCTCATATGTTAAAGAGAATTTGGATAATAGTTTAATGCAGAGGTTTAGTGATGACACAAAACAAATGCTTCTTATCCTCTCTGTATCTCCACTCTCCCTTATCAGGTTTCTGTTTTATTTTAACGATTGAAATTCCATGTCATCACCAGATAACTACTTAACACTTCCTCTGCTATGCTTAGAGAGAAGCTATTTCCCCCTCAATCACTGAATGAAAAAAACATTGTGCTCTTTTCTGATTTGATTAACTGAAGGCTCATGCTCCTTCTTGCAGCAATAGTCCTGTGCCAAGAATTCAACATGGGTATCATCCCAGTCAAACTTTGCTGTGGATGGGCAATTACTTTTCTGGCTAGGAGTGTGTGTGGGGGAAAGGGGGCAGATGTTGAATGCACGGAGGCCACTACATACATTTCCAACAATGCCCACCACATGGATTTCTATTTCAGTAAACTTTGCCATTAAGATATTGCTTCAAGGGGCAGCCCAGGTGGCTCAGTGGTTTAGTGCCACCTTCAGCCCAGGGCCTGATCCTGGAGACCTGGGGTTAAGTCCCAAGTCAGGCTTCCTGCATGGAGCCTGCTTCTCCCTCTGCCTGTATCTCTGTCTCTCTGTCTCTGTGTCTCTCATGAATAAATAATAAATAAAATCTTTAAAAAAAGATATTGCTTCGAGAGAAATCAGAGGAGCAGAGCCTGGAGCCCCCAACTTTTGTTGACCTCATAAAATGAGATTGCTTCCAATTGGATCCTTTTGGATCGCACATGTGCCTTTAGGTCTCAGTCAGTCCAAATTTACATTAAATAATTTTCAAACCCTTTTGTTTAGCACATTCCATTTGTTTCTCTATACATGTGTAAATTGTATATTATATATAAGATGTATATATTTATTTAACAAATGCATGCACACATATGCACATATACGTTCTTACATGTAGTTTGGAGGTCTTCACATTAACTTGTTTTCTTTAAAGAGTGAGGAGAAAAGATGGGTATAGGAGTTGAAAAGAAACACTTTTACTTTATTTACACTTGTAGCATATGCATCTAAATATTTTACATTATGTATTAATATTTTCATAAGTTTATTCATTTTTTCACAATTTTATGCACTTGTTTATTTATTTACTTACTTACAGATTAAAACAATAGAAATTTATTTTCTCATAGCTCTGGAGGATAGGAGTCTGAAGTCAAGGTGTTGGCAGGGCCATGCTCTCTCTGATACCTCTGGGGGAGAATCCTCATTTCTTCTAGCTTCTGGCATTTGCTGGCAATCCTTTAAGTTTCTTAACTTAAAGATACACCCCTCTCATCTCTGTCCCCATCATCACATGGCCTTCTTCTCCCTTTGGGTGTCTGTGTCTTATATGGTCATCTTCCATAATTTTAAACACTACTTTAAAAGAAGCAGACAATTTCCCTTAAATTTGGTCAACTACAAGATATCAGAGTATATTCTACTTGTAATTTGTTTCTCAAGATCCTGTATAAAAATTTGAAAGGCCTCTATGTTTCAGAATGTACCTAACATGGGTAATTCCACACATGCACAATGTTCTCCAACTGTCAACCAAATACTGATAGAGCAACAGGGTGCTACAGAGATATGATAGCACCTGGGTTTGCATTTGCTTCTCCTCCTTCTTTCCTCTGTATCTGACATGTTTCATGTCATTGCTATTTAGCTGCTGAGTTAATATACTTGTATCTATAAGGGGTCTCATGTGAACCAGTAAATGATTAAAGACACATTAGCTCCCTGGAGAGCCAACATGACTCCCTGAACAAGCAAGGATACCTAGGGACCTAATCATGCAATTTCCCTAAACCACCTAGCTTTGAGGAAGAAGTCACATCACTCAGCAATGAGTATTATAATTATTCACAGCGGTTTGCCTGGTGCAATATAACATTCAATTTACAGAATTAGAGGTAATGTGATTCAAAAGAAAAAGAGCTGGTTTGAAGAAATGAATGGCCACATCAACTACTAGAAGTATCTTTGGGTTAGAGCCTCTATATTAAGCTTTCAGAAGGCTTATATTTTTAACTAATATCCTATTCAGCCTGATAAAACTTCCATTGAGCTTCCCAAAGACAAAACAACTCAGAAACTGATCTTTGATTATAAGCCAAATAGCAGAGTCAAGAATTGAGACAAATTTTGAAGAAAGAGGTCTATCAGGACTAACCATCTCAAAAGAATAAAGACTAATCAGACAAAAAAAGAACCAAGTATTGTATAAAAACCCTATGAAATACAGTGAGAAAAAATAATTTAACTTTTTTAAGATAGAAGGTATAAACTTCCAGAGAAGAGTTAGTAGTTTTGGTAGTAAAAGAGCCAAATAAAATACCAAAGAATTACTGAAGTCTAGAAGATCAAGCTCTAAATGTTCTCAAAAAGAAATGGGATGCTAAAAGATATGGTTTAGTTAACAGGAACAGGCAATAAAAGAATAATATCTTCCACATTGTGAGGGAAAATAACTATCAACCTCGAGTTTTACAGCCAAGTAAACTGTCATCGGATAGACAGAGATTAAAGATATTACCAGATGGATATGGAAAGATTTAACTCACCAATGCCACTGTAATTTGATTGTTGAGATGTGCTAAATGGATACCCAATAAGCTTATTCGGAATTACTTACAAGCTCTTCAAAGCTTAGGTCATGTGTCCTCATTGAACACTTTGCACTTGATATGTGAAGGAATACTGCCTCATCTCCAAAGAAATCTCTGCAACTTCACCCCCGCGAGTGGAAATGGCAGAGGAAGAAGTGAAAGGATCTAATCTTGGTTTCTATTCCCTGCTTACGTGTATGCATATTTGTACGCATGGGCTTCTCTTTTAGTTACAATTCCAGAGACCATCTTTCAAAATTCTTTATATTTTCACCCCCCATGGAGAGCTGTGCTAAGTTAACTTGGTTAACTATATTGACTGTGTGGCAGTTAGCTGGTTGGTGCATTTCTTTGTAAAATATTTTATTCTTAGATGGAGAGCACTAGATAATTTCCAACTAAGAGAATATTTTCTTTGGCAGTTCCTGGACAATTAGACACAATGACTGTTAACCCCTCCTTCAGCAAACAAACAAGACAAAAAAAAGTAATCATAAATGTAACTATTTTGATCATGCTTTCAGATGGTATATGAGGTAGTCCATAAAAGGCAAATAATATTCAGGAAAATAATAATTATCTCTTAAAAATTGATGCTGAGAAAGAGAAGTGTGCGGCTTTGAGGAATGTGAGGAAAGTTTGAGTGTAGATAAATCTTACATTTTTGTTGAAGTTTGTCTGCTAAGAATTTCTGATTGCGTAATGAACAGGACGGCATGAGATGCTCTTCTTCCTCAGGGTCTGGCACACAGCAATAACTTTATACAAAAAGTGAAAGTTACATTACATGAAAAGACAGAACGAGTCGAAGAAACTGGACTTTCTAGAGGAGTGTGGAACCATGTGGATCTGAGAGTGGCAGGGAAAGGGAAAGGATTTGGGTCCCGAGTGTGGGGAAATAGGAGGTGTTGCAGAAGCCTTGTGGTGTCTTTCCAGGAAAGCTGGGTTGAAGAAACGGAAAAGGAAGGGACTCTGAATGGAGAAACAAAACAGAGCAGAGTTTCTTTTCTTTTCTTTTCTTTTCTTTTCTTTTCTTTTCTTTTCTTTTCTTTTCTTTCTTTTCTTCTTTTCTTTTCTTTTCTTTTCTTTTTTTCTTTTCTTTTTTTCTTTTCTTTTCTTTTCTTTTTTTTCTTTTTTTTGAAGATTTTATTTATTTATTCATGGGAGACACACAGTGAGAGGCAGAGACACAGGCAGAGGGAGAAGCAGGCTCCTGTGGTAAGCCTGATGTGGTACTCGATCCCAGGACCCCAGGGACCATGACCTGAGCTGAAGGCAGACACTCAACCACTGAGCCACCCATGAGTCCTCAGAGGAGGATTTCTTCATCATTGACAGGGAGTAGAAGGGCTGCTAAGACCACTTCCTGGAGAAAGGAGAGCTGCTGTAGGAGGAAGGATGTGGGAAGAAAACCAGTGAGTCAGAAAGAAAGGCTAGTACACAGGAGGGTGGAGACTGATCAGTTAAGGCTGCTGTGAGAGGCAAGGGTGTGAAGCTTGATGGAATTTGTTGGCTGACGTTTTCCAAAATAGGTAATTCCAGTAGTCCCTTCTTTGGTCCTTGGCAGCTGAGGAAATAGCAGACTAGTGGATGGAAGACCTTACTAGAAGAAAAAAGCGAAATGCTGTCTTTTAAAAACTTGTACAGAAAAATAGTAGTTATATGGTGATGACAGGTCCACTAATTTATTCAGCATATATCTCTATCTATCTACTTCACTATCTCTGTCACCATTATTTCCATTTTACTTTTTTTTTCTCTCTCTCGTTCCCACTCAACCCTTCCAAGTACTTTCTAGACCACTATGCATGCATTGCCTCTGGGGAGGGATGTGAAAGGTAAAGCAGAGAAAAATGTTTTTCTGGCTTTGGTTCCTAAAGCTAGGAGCTCTTGGGCTAACTTCCTCATAGAGAAGGATTCTGGATAGAGAGAATTCTAGATTTGACAATGTAATCAGGGACAGAGCAGAACTTCCTCCAACTTCTCATTAAAACAAAAATAAAATCCAAAATATTTTGGGTTCAAATTGGAAAAAAGAGAAAGGAAGATGATGCAAGTGGAAAGAAGTGTTACGACCTGAAAAGGAAAAGCCATGCCTAAAAGGTTACCCTGATAGGAAAGAGGAATGCTGCAGCAAAACCCTGCAGCAGGGTGTGGGGGATGTTGGGAGGGGTGTTGGGGACCCAGAAAGCTGAAGCTGAGTGAGCAGGCTCAGACTTCACTTGCATAAGCAGACTAGTTGCCTAACCACAGGGTGATGCTTCCTGAACTTGCCCCTTTGTGACCTGTGGTGCAGCTCCCCCTCAGTAGCATTGTGCCTGACATCACAGGTGTCCCCCATCAGTGCCCGTGGGATGAATAATCACATCCCTAAGATGCCACTGGAGGGAAGATGTGGAAGTTTTATATGGAAGAGAAAGTCCTATTCCTGAACCTGATAAGATACACTTCTATTATACAGACCTTCTACTGAAATCAGACAAACAATATCTAAATGCATCCCTAGAAATTGGGGTTTACTGAAGAACTTTGTTTGAAGAAGAAATATTTCCTTTAGGGGCACCTGGCTGGCTCAGGCAGTGAAGCACACAGATGCCCCTCAAACATTTTATTTATGCCCCAATCTTTTAAATTCTCTTTAAATGCTTGAATTTTTGTGGAAGTACATTTCCAGTATTCCATTAATATAATCCAATCTTGCCTCTTTGAGGTTACATCCAAGGTCACTATTTTTGTCAGGCAACATTGATGGTGTAACAGAACTCCAACTCAAACTAGCAAAGGCAGGGCGCCTAGGTGGCTCAGTCGGCTAAGCATCTATCTGCCTTCGGCCCAGGTCATGGTCCCAGGGTCCTGGGATTGAGCTCCACATGGGCTCTGTGTTCAGCGGGGAGTTTGCTTCCCCCTCTCCTCCTCACCCCCCACTCCTGCTTGCTCTCTTTCTCTCTCTCTCTGAAATAAATAAATAAAATCTTAAAAAAAAAAAAAAAAGCATAAGCAAAGATTTGGTTTGTTGGCTCAAATAACTGGAAAAGGTACTTGGTTGGCTTACCAAACCAAAGCAAGAGTTGGAAGAACTAGGGATTTAGGGAGTCAAACGGGACTCGATTCAACCTAAATTTTCTCTCTCTTTCCATTTCCATTTCTGCCTGGCATTTTCTTACTTTCAAATAACAAGGAAAATGATCCTGTGGTAATCCCAAATCTATAACGTGCCAGCTTAGTAAGCCCAGTGGGAGAAGGATAACTTCCTTCCTCCAGGACCAATATATCAAGCTCATAATAAAAGTAATATAATTATCCTGCCAGCTTGGATCAAGGCTCTACCTTTCATAGAGCCACGTTGCCAAGTGGATGAAGTACTGTGACCTGTGAGGCCAGGCCGAGTACCAGCTCCATGTTTGGGGGCAGTACTTAGGGACACATGGAGGCAGTATCCCTACAAGTCTCTTCCACTCTGATAAAAAATCATTTATTGCATCAGTTCACTGCATTTCTCTGGACTGGATCTGTGGTGTTCACTCATCTTTTGGGGGTGAATTAGATCAAGAAATGGATGATTTTACTCCTCACAATTTGGGTTTCTTCTCATATTATTCTCACAGTGTAATCATGAGAGTCACAGGCTATGCTTTCTAGCACTGCTTACCCCAGTGGCAGTACTTAGTGACTTATTGTTTATCTTCCTTTTTTTAAGAGGCTAAGCAAACGCACTCAGAACCTGAGTAAATTGCTATGCTCAAATATTTCTCTTATATCTAAGCTAATGTGTGAAACACAGAAAACACTCAATAAATACTCGTTAAAAGGAAGGACGGTATCCTTCCATGGTGCAAGATAGAAACACAGCAAGAGGGCATCTAACTCAATTGAACTGGGGAAAGCAGTGGGTAGGTGGATGCTGCATATTGAAAATAATAGGAGTAAAGGAAGTGAAGAGGAACAATCTAAGCAGTGGGGAGGCCCCTGGAGTCTGTGATGTGCTGAACTGGATCACATAAGCTTGCAAGGCCGATTGTACACCTCTCTTCCTCACTCCACTGGCATTAATTGTATATTAGTAGCTTGCAACGATCTATAGTGCAGAGTATTTACCCCAGAAACCAGAAATCTTAGACACCGAAAGATTTTGAAAGGGAAAGCACATGACACGACTTGCTCAATACTGGCTGGCTTGAATTCTTCCACAGTGGTTTTGCATAGCAAACTTGGCAGAGGGTGGCATGAAGAGCCACCCTCTATTAAATATGTGCAGTTCTAGGGAAGTTATTGCCTGTCCTGTCAAGTCAATCGTAGCCAGCTGCTTGGACTAGAACTATGCCAGGCCCAACCCAAGTTTGAGTCCATCCAGACCAGGTCTGGCCCTCATAGCTGCATCACTTTAAATCTATCCCAGGTGTTCATTTGTCCCATAGAATACAAGTCTGTTTCCTCCAGCCACCTGGCACACCAGCCTCCTGAAATGTTGACATTAGCAAGCTTCCAACAAAAAAGGTTTCCAACTCTAGCCATATTTTTTTTCTGTCTAGGTTATTTTAGGTATGGTTCTGTCTAATAGTAGAGACATGAACTAAGTGGGTTTTCACAGTTCTTTGAAATCTAGGAATATATATGTATATTTTAAAGAAACATTTATTCTTAAACTCATTAGAGAGGAATCAAGTAAAGTTTTTTTTAAAAAAGATTTTTATTTATTTGAGAGAGAGAGAAAGAGAACAAGTGGAGGGAGAGGCAGAGGGAGAAGCAGACTCCCCACGGAGCAGGGAGTCTCACTTGGGACTCAATCCCAGTACCCTGGGATCATGACCTGAGCCAAAGGCAGCCATGTAACCAACTGAGCCACCCAGGAGCCCAAAATCTAGGAATATACATATATAGAGAGAGACAAGTTTATTTAAGAAAGACAGACATACAGAGATTGGAAGGAAAAAGTGTTCTTTTGAGGTGACTGAGATGGACACGTGTAAAAGCATGACAGCAGCAGTGCATGCCAGTTGGATGAAATGAGCAAGTACACCAGAGCATTCTTTTCAAAGTCACTTCGCTGTTTCTCATTTAAAACTTTGCTTTTATGAAAGCATCTAAGTGTTCTCAGTGGACAGACTCTTACAAACTCCTTTCCTGACATCATGGCAAAAAGCCCTCCTTTTCCCCTAGCTTCTGATCCCTGTAGTCAGTTCACAGAGTCTTCGCTCCCTGACTCTGACCCTCTCTTCCCTTGGGGTCTTTGGCCTTTCTGCTGCCCCGTGTAGGAAATGCTGTGTGTTTACGATGATTGTTCTACCTGCTTAAACTTCTTACAGTTTACAGAGAAAATGTATAATAGAACCAGGAGTTAGAATTCATATTGCTATCCCTAGTTACTGCCATGGAAAAGCGGCTACAGAAAAACCTAGTGAGGATAATTTCTAAAAATGTATTTTTCTTCTCGCATCTCATGAAAGTGAGTCATCCGTGAAAAAGTTGTCATAGGGCAAATTTCTGTAAATCAGAATGTAAGTATCATTCACATTAACAGTATGCAACTACTACAAAAATTGACAAAGCAATTTTATAAATTCCAATGTTTATGTTGAAGTTTAATGGAATAGATTCCATTCTTACTCAAAAATCCTTCTGCCCTCCAACTAATGGGAGAAGTCTACTTCTTCTTGCTGTTGGTTGTGTGACTCTCCTTGGCCTCCTGCCAAGTGGGGTCTACACTGCTTCCCTTGCCTTTGGGCTTGTCTGTTGACATGTTTGGTCCATAGGTTATTCACAGGTATGAAATCAGCAGAAGCTAGAAACATGCTCGTGTGTTTAGACTTGCTCTCTTGCACTTCTGCCATGACCATGAGAAGATAAAAACCTAGGTAACTTGTTGGTTCCCAGAAGGATGAGAGACATGTAGGGTAGACCTGGATTCATCTTGCAATTTGGAGCCAAGCCCAGTCTACCTAGCTCAGGCACAGACACATGAATGAGAACACATGACTGTTGCTTTAAACCACAGAGTTTGGAGTGCATTTGTTACTCAGCAGTAGTGTGTTAATTGTTGATTTACACAAAAAGTAAAGACAAATAAATCAACAAAATTGAGGCAAAGAGTCTACCAGACTATTGCTAGGATAACCGAGACTGTAGGTTTCTTGAAAAGAAAACCTAGTACAATAATCACTGATTTTAAGGGGTGCTTTGGTGGCTCAGTTGGTTAAGTGGCTGCCTTTGGCTCAGGTCATGATCCTAGGGTCCTGGGATCTTGCCCTGGTGTTGAGCTCCCTGCTCAGCAGGAAAATCTGCTTCTCCCTCCCGTACTTCCCTTCAGCCCTGGGTGCTCTCTCACTTGCGCTCCTTCTCACAAATAAATCAATAAAATCTTAAAAATAAAATGTTTGAGAATAACAAGAAGAGAATGGGGCTTCCCCATACTGTCCCACCCAGTATTAGCATCATGTACCTTTCAATGGAATGAAGAGTAAAACAGATGGAGAAAGTCTGCATGGGACTTACCTCCCAAGTAGGGTTCAAAAGCAATAGAGGGAGCCAGGTGTTTCCTAACACAGCAATTCAGCAGTGTTCTCTCAGTTGGGAGAGGCTTTGTGGACGGAGACAAGGGCTTCCAGCATTGACTTGAGTGGTTCACTGACCAAGGAACACATTGGCCTTCCATGAATACCTTCACACAATGTAAGCTCTCTCTTAAATTTCAGTACAACCCCAGGAGAATTGGAGTAGAATTCACAAAAACTAAAGATAAATTTTCTGTCTGCTAGACATGATAGGGTTAGAAATAGAAATCTATTTAAGCCATCAAAAGTAAAATATAGCTCCACCTCCTCCTCCTCCTCCTCCTCTTCCCTTCCTCTCTCACTACAGTCTCCGGCTTCGTGGTCACATTGCTTCCTATTCTGTCTGTGCTTCTCTCGCTTCTCTAATCTCTGCTTCTTGCTTATAAGGACATTTGTGAAGGCCTTTGGAGCCCAATAATCTAGGATAATCTCTTCATCTCAAAATCCTTAACTTAATTACATACATAAAGAGCCTTTTTTTCTTTACAGGTTCCAGAGATTAAGACCTGATACCTTGAAGGCCATTAGTTGAATTGCCGACCATACTCACTAAAGTATTTGGGGGCTAATGGGGGGCAACAGGTCGACAAAGTCCTCTTAAATATTTCAGACAAAAAAAGTTATTTGTTCTGTATTTCCAACTTTTTTTATAACTTTGTTTCAAAACAAATAAATACAGATATCTTCAACAGTTGACAGAGAAAGAAAACAAATGTACCTCTAGGGAGGACTTTGTTCTAGAATTCCTCTAGCTCCTTCTTCTACCTCAAATCTGCTCGCATTCCCAGTTGGCATCAAGCAAATGGGACTTACAAATATGAGTAAGAGGAAGGCCCTGCATAGGTAACAAATGCATCCCAACGATATGACAGAAAATTATCAGATAAATTGGGGTTAGAGGGGAGGAATTAATTATATATACAAGTGAGGGAGAAAATTTTTAAAAAGTGGCTCCTTAAGAATAATGATTTCTTACTAAGTAAATTCTTCATTTATCTTTTCATGTGCTTATTTCATTTAATCCTTTTCTTCATCCATACAGAGACAGGGATTGTTCCATTGGGGAGCCATTGTTCTCCCCATTTTTCAGATGAGAATATTGAGATTTTATGTACACTGTGATTGTGTACCTTGCTCAAATTTACATCAGGAGGAAATTGGAAAAGTCAGAATTTGACCCTGTTTTACTTCAAAACTCAATCATCACTAGCCTTTCCTGGGATAAAATGTTTCACAACTGATAACACAAAGAAGAAAATGAATATATTCACAATTCACTGCCAAAAAAAACCAAAAACCAAAAACCAAAAAACAACTAACCAACAAAAACCCCACGTGTTTAGTCGCCTAAAACTTTTTGGAAATTCCATAAATCCCTCCTAGTTAGGCACAGTGCAGCTGCAAATTAATTAGAGAGAAACCTAATCCATTTTCCCCAAATTTACTTGAATGTGGAGCAATTTTGGAAGGAAATATCATTGTATAATATGAAATTGATATCCAGTGGAACACTCTTGGGGAAATGCTTCTCTCTGTGAAGATAGCATGAACTGTTGAAGATCATAACAAGATGAAATCAATTAATCACTGTGTGTACTGAGTACCACCAACATACTCAGCACTGTGCCAAAGGTCATTTAGGAGCAGTGGAAACAAAGTATAACAGGGGCATGCAAAATTTCAAGGACTTTAAAACAACAGCAATAAGAAGTAGGAATCAAGATTTCTTGTCAAGCCAACAATTGCTCATCAAACTACTTACTGTGTATCATATTAAAATAGCTTCTGTTGTGTATACTAAGATGAGCAAAACCAGTTCCTATCCTCAAGGAACTTATATAGTCTAGAAATGGGAAATTCAGTGAAGAAGAAATATTAGTAAACTGGAGAAACCAGGAAAGATATATTTTTTTAAGATTTTATTTATTTATTTATTTATTCATGAGAGACACAGAGAGAGAGGCAGAGACACAGGCAGAGGGAGAGGCAAGCTTCCTGCAGGGATCCCGATGTGGGACTAAATCCCAGGACTCAGGGATCATGCCCTGAGCCAAAGGCAGACACTCAACCACTAAGCCCCCCAGGCATCTCTATAGCACCTATTATTGAGAATGATGCAGAGAATTAGGTATTCTCAACAACAGTTAGTAGAATATAAAATAATTTTGAAAGCAATTTTCTTATACCTATTAAATTTTTAAATTGTCAGCTCCTTGTGATCAGGTCAGTCCACTTCTGCCAATCTATCCCAGAGTAACTGCTGAAAATTGTGCATAAAGATGTGTATTTATTCAAAATTGTCTTAATCATAAAACATTTGGAAAAACTCATCATGACTGCAGAGGCATGGTTAAAGTATATAATGGCATGTCCGTTCAAAAAAATTCTCTGCAATGGTTAAAAGGAACGAGCTAGATCTCTTTGCACTGATACAGAAAGTTCTCCAAGACAGTGGAAAAATCAAGTTGCAAAACAACATATATTATATGGTTCCTTTTAAATTAAAATGTGTGTAATTAAAATACGTGTAAATCTATAAAAAGGCAGATAGATATGGCTATGTAAACGCCAGAATGGAAGGATTCTCTTATAACTATTGATGCTATTTATCTTTGGGATCAGCAGTGGATTTAGGGGTTAAGATGGGTGGGAATTTTCAGATTTTACACTCCTTATTAATATACGCCTTAAATAGTTTGCACTAAGATTGTATTCATGCAGTATTTATGCACTTTTAAAAATAAACAAAAGGAGAGGTATTCCAAATTAAATAGAATTAATATGTGTGAGAACAAGCCGAGAAGTATCAGTCTGTTTGCATGGGATGGTGAGCATCTAATAAGGGCCAAGGATGCTTCTCGGTAGAAATGAAAATTAAAAGTCTATTGAGAGACAAATGCGACTATAATTAAAGAGAAGCCTGGAACTAGGAAAAGCAGTTCAGGTTTCATGTTATAGCTTTGGTGTTAGTTAAGTGTCTTAAGGTTGCTAGAAAGGTCCGTAAAACCTCAATATGACCTATGTGCTGCTCTATTTGACTTTAGGTTAGGGGATATGCTAAGGACCAAATTGTGACGAGTTTCACATCAAACCACCTCAAATTCTCTTCCATTTTGTCAAGTTTATTCAACGGTGACTTTGCTTTGCTCATACTTTGATTGTTAGACCTAACAAATGAAGTCAGGATAACAGGATTAGTTTCTCCCAAAGCAATACTACCAGCAGAAAGAATTGCCCAAATCCACCTTATTTAGGAGGGCCGAGTTGGGCCTAGCAAGCATTTTGAACTCTGTGGAATTCTTTCCATTACAGAATCACTGAAAGAAGTTCTTATACATCTAATCGTTGAAAAGTGTTTTAAGATCACCTTCCTTCCAGTAGCTTCCCATTTCTCTCAGATAAAATCCCACATCCTCATCCTGGCTAAAAGTCTCTTGGTGATCTCTTCCCATGGTAATAATCCCTCAGGCTCTCTGTCCTTTCGCTCTGATTCTACCTCAAGAGCAAATTGTCACAGTGCTGTTTCCACAGCTGACCAAGGCTGCTGGTGTTCCCATGGGGATTTGCTACTGATGACACCACCATGCACTTGGCAAAGGGACTGCTTTCTTTGCAAATCCTGCCTCCCATCCTCTTTTCTTAATTCCCAAGAAATAAGAGAGGTCAGGCTTTTCCTAAGACTTTACTGAGGACTGAGATTCATTTGGGAAAAGAAGTTCAATGCAGGGAAGGGAAAGATAGCTGCCACCAGGAGAGGCTATTTTGAGAGCCCATAGACTCCAGGCCTGCTTCAGAATCCATTATAGGGCTTCTTGTTGGCTTAACTCCTGGCCGGCTGCCATCGGTGAGGCCAGTCTACTCAGAAGTGAGACTTCTGAACATTTCTTTTCCTCAAAGTTCAGTTCAACTGCTGGAAGTTTTGGAGAGAGGAAAAAGTTAATTGCAGTCTATGTCCCTCTTTAGGTAAGTTAATTAATCCCTTTGTGCCTCAGTTTCCTCTTTTGTGAAATGTGAAGAATTATAGTAACAGCTACCATAGAGGATTATTATGAATATGAAATGAGTTAATATATGTAAAGCATTTAGAGCAATATCAGGCTGCTCTAATAATCTCTGGACACGTGTGAGTTATTAATAACTACAGCACACCCATTGAACTTAATGCCACATTTCCATTGCCTTATAGTTCTGCAGCTGGGTCTTTCAGCATAGGCAAAGAATTTACATTTTTTCCCCTAATAAATTTTATTTTTCTACTTGGGATCATTTTTCTAAACTGCTGGGACTTTTTGACTAGACCCAGTCATCCAATGTATTGATTACTCACTATCTTGAATTTCCTGTAGCATACTTAACCAGTGGTCTCTCCCGTCGTGAATGATTTTTGTTTCTTTAACGAACTGATTAAAGGCCTGTTATGTGCTGTGCTCCCGAATCATGTGAGTATTTGTGTGCACATAGGAGTGGTTAAGGCAGGGATATAACCTCCTCATCTCAAAACATGCATATAGTTTTTAATCACTGCAAAATTATCTATAAATGTTTAAGTAAGAGTCTGAATGAGGTAAGGTAAATGAGATACCGATTGTGGGCCAAGTTGGAAAGAATCATGCCATAAGGATCTAGCATGGAACACTGACGCCTTGGTATAGCTTCTTTGGAGAAACTTATCTTGCAAAAATGCATACTAGATAGATTTTTTAAGATCTTATCCCTTAACATTTAAAAATATTTAAATATATCACACTTAAGGGCATGAATGAGTGAGGTCAGTTTTGTTTAACAAAAACAGGGCGCCTGTGAAGCTTAAAAAAACAATCAGATATAGGACAAATCACAAGAAGGCCTATTTTCTGAAGGGAGTAGTAAACCAAGAGGTGATCCAGATGAAACACATCAGGTAGGTTTAAAACTATTTCAAATTCATTTGTAGTAAGGGTTTTACTTTGAGAATCTGGGTTTCCTGGATAAGAGAGACAACCATGGAACAAATTATTGGCAGTTGATAGATTTTAAGCCTTTTAGAGAAGTTAGAGCACAGAATGTGAGGTAAACACACATGATGCTAGGCCTGGAGAGAGGGAAGTGCTTTTGGTTGCCAAGGGGAGACACACCCAAGAGCTACATGAACCTCCCCTCCCACCACCTCAGGCCAGAAGTTTCAGGAAAGATCTGAGCAGAAAATGTAGCCTATCGTGACTCTGACATCAAAGACGGCAGTGGTCTTCTTAATGCAGAGGAGCGTTTCCTCTTATTATTCACAATGAATGTGCTGTGTCCAAGGCTGGACGACAAATCATTTCATGTTTTTCTTTTCTGCAAGATAAAGCGGTTAGGACATAAATGATTTCTCATTGCACTGATCTCTAAGGAATCTTAAGAACCCTCAGGGATGACAGCCATTGCTCATTCTCCTACACACCATGTTGTCCATATCAGAATCCAGGCTGGACTGATGCAGTGTCTGAGCCAGTCTGCCAGCGCTTGGGAACTTCTGCTGCTAAGGAAGTTGGTCAAGACTGTGGTAGGTAGGCATACAGAAATGAGGCTGCAAGGCACCACCCTTCGTGCATTCAGCCAACACTCAGGCCTGCCTGCTATTTTTCAGGCACTGCACCAGGCACTGGGAATGCAGAACCAGATGAGCCCGGGTCTGCTCAGGGAAGCCTTCTCAGTGGAGGAAGAAACAAAGGAGAAAAGTGCCATTGGAGGCCTGTCCTAGGGCATCTGGCAACACAGAGGCAGGACGGCTACCTCAGCCCTGAGGTGTCCTCAGGCAGAACAGGAAGTGAGGATCAGAGCCCTGTCTCACTTTCAAACAAGACGGCAGGATTGTAGGAGTTTTTCCCTCCACTGCCTGGCAAAGGGGCGGCTTTTTAAAACAAGCCAAACAGATATCCATCTTCCAGGGAGACCCTGGCACGTGCTCATTGATTCTGCCAATTTTTTTTTTTTTTTTTTTTTTTTATGGACGGAAGTACCTAGGAGGGGAGAACTGGTGAGTCCCTGCAAAGCAGAGGAAGTCCCTGGGAAGGGGCTGCATTTCCTAACGGCGTGGGGGGGGGGGGTGTCACAGAGGGACTGAACTACTTGCATCTGCGAGAAGAAGACTCCGCCAGGGAGGGCACGGGAGGGTGTCTGTCTGGAGTCATTTCGAGGCTTTTTTCCATCTTGCCTCCTGTGGCAACAAGGAAAGATCTGTTCGTTTTATTTATTTATTTTCAATTTTTTTCTCCCTCCTCTTCCCCCCCCCCCCCCCCCCCCGCCCCGCGCCCCAGCCGCTCCGGGTTGGGTTTTCCATATGACTCATAATCCCTTCCGAAAGTGGAGTCGAATTCATAAAAGTGGTGGAAGGGCGGGGGCAGGCTGGGAGCCCCGGGGAGTCTTCACTACCTACATTCCCTCTCGGCCCCCCGCGCGCGAGCGGCGGCCGGGGCGGGGACACCCAGCCTGCGCCCGGGAGGGCGGCTACTATGCACACCCCGGCGGCCGGGCCCCGGTGACTGGGCGCGGGAGGGTCTGCGGCGGGCGGCGCTGCAGCAGCCTGGGCACGGCCGCCGCCGCCCGCGGGCGCGAGTGTGCGCGGGTGTGGAAGGCCGGCGTGCGGGCCGCGGGGGGTGTGCGCGCGCGAGGCGGAGCGGGGCTCGCCCCTGGCCGGCGCCCGCCGCCCGCCGCCCGCCGCCCCGCCGGTGATCGCTCCCCGGCCGGCCGTCTCCAGCACCCCGGGCCCCCCACGGCCGTTGGGCCGGGCGGGGGAGGGAGAAAGTGAGACTCGGTGTCATCACCATCCATTGTCAGGAGGGGAGGAAACTGGAATCCAGCAGTGGCGAGCAGCAGCTGGGCGGTCACATCTGGGAATGCAAAGCCGACCTCCCCCTCCTCCCCCTCCTCCTCCTCCTCCTCCTCCTCCACCTCCTCCTCTCTCACCCGGGATCACTTCCGAAACCACTTCGCCTTCGGCCCCTGCCTCGGCCAGAGGTTTCATTTTTAACTGAATATTTACGAAAGCTGGAAGCGTGCGAGGGGGGTGGGGTGGGGGTGGAAATAGCGGCTGCTTCTTTTCCAGGGATTTATTTAATGGGGATGTGTTCAAGGCAAGAGCGAATTCAGAAGGATATCGACGTCGTGATCCAGAAGTCCAGAGCCGAGAAGGACTGCCTGTTTGCAGGTGGGTGAGTTCTCGCCTTTCCGGAGCCTCGGACCCAGCGCCAGCCTCCCTTGACCGCCCGCCGCCCCCCTTCCCAGTTTTCTGCCCGCGACGTGTGTGGCTCGGGCTGGGGCTGGGCTGCACGTCCCCATTCCGGGGTTCGTTTGGCAACAGCTGCTGCAGCGGGAGCGGGAGCCCAAAGGGGGAGGGGGCGCCAGCCTCTTCCCGACTCCCCTCCCCCCGCCCCCCGCCCCCTGTCTGGGGCGGCCACCAGCCCGGGGGGGCAGAGCCCCGGGGGCCCGAGCGGGGGTCTCGGCGGCGGAGCCGTGCGCGGTGTTCCCAGCCCCCCGAGGATGCCCGGAGCGCCCCAGCCCGCCTCCGGGCTTCCAGCGGCCGCGGCCGAGCCGAGCCGAGCCGAGCCGAGCGGGGACGACCCGCGGGTTTGCGCAACGGGCTGAGCGGCGGCGGCCGGGAATGGAGCCCGCTGCGCTGCGCTGCGCCCCGCTCCGCCGCGCTGGCCGGCTGCGCTGGGCGCCGGGGCCCCCGGGGGGCAGCGCCGCCGGACCTCGGCGCCTTGCGGCTCCCGCTGCTCCCCTCCGACCGGCGGCGCGTGGCCGCGGAAAGAGCGGGGCTTCCCGGGCTTCCCGGGCTTCCCGCGGCGCCCTGCTCCCCCGCCCGGGGGTCGCCCTTCGTCCATTTTGCTCCCCCGGGAGAGGGATCGGATTTTGCTTTCTCAGCCGCGAGCTCGGCGGGGGCCGCTTCCGGCCGCCCCGACCGGGAAATTCCCGCCGTTGCCATGGCACCCGGCACTTGTTGCGGGGGGCGGCCTCCCGCGGCGCCCGGCCCGGGGTGCGCCGCATCCCCTCCTCCGCGGCCCCGCGCCCGCGCCCCCCGCCCCGCCAGGCCGGGCCTGGGCCTCGCTAAGTGGGGGGCCCGGGTCGCGAGCCAGGTTAGAGACCCGCCCGAGGGGTGGCTTTTAACAGGACTTTTCCGTTTCAGATTTCAGATACTCAGACTCCACCTTTACTTTCACCTACGTTGGCGGCCCCAAAAGGTATTTGTGTGTCGAGAGTTGCTTCATTTCCTGTTCACAGGCTTGTGTTTCCTTTGTTCTTAGCATGTTCCGTGTTTGGGTTGGTTTATTTATTTATTTATTTATTTATTTATTTATTTATTTATTTATTTATTTATTTATTTATTTTTGTCTCTCTTGTCGCTGTCCTTCAGCCACATCCCGGGCTCGAGGTCCCTCCGTTTTCAAATAACAGAGGGGAAATAAATGTGCGATTCAGGTGTTTCTAAGATCACGCCACAGGCAACGAGCAAAACTCTTGCACTGTTCGTGTTCAAGCTGTTATACCGTAGTAGCTCGCTCTTGACACGTTTGGGGGGTGGATACGTATTCCAGCGGGTGCAGAACCCGAATCCTGGGTATGAAGTGAAATGCATGCATGAAAGGTGGAAGATGCCACAAAGTAGTTTGAACACAAGTAATGCTTTTCCTGGTGAGTTGGGGCTGCATGTTTCCGTGTTTCCTGAAGGTTGACATAAATATGCAGTCTGCCAATTCTCCATACTTTTTTTTTTTTTTTTTAAGCAGTGGTATTTTGGTTTTCACATTTAGTTTTGGAAAGAATTTGGAAGTTATATGTAGCTGGAGTGTATAACTTCTCTCTTGAGGGGGAGTTATGACAGATGCATATATTAATACCGAATTGTTAACAGTGCAAAAGACGTCCAAATCCAATTTTTTATTTAGGAAGCAGAGTTCAAATGAAAGGTAGCTTTTAAAACATGCCTTGCTGTCTTCATTTGTTAAGTTAGGATTTTCTCCCCTTTAGCCCTTTGGGGACCTGGTTTAAAAGAGCAGTGGCCACATGACAACTGTCAGAGATTGAGCCCTGCTGTTCGGACTTGACATTCAATACCATTTGATCACATTCCAAAATGTCTCTTAGCTAATGGAAACATTTATGAACATATACATTGCGAAAGAAGCTTTCCTGTGTAAATGCATTTTTAAAAAGGTTGGAATTAATGTGAATCTTTAAAATCCTTAGGATCTGTGCTGCAATCTGTATCTCAAAAAAAAAGCTTTAATTAAAATAGTTAAGGCAGTTATCACGTTTCGCGTATGTACAGCGTAAGCCTCAGGATTGGCGTGTTGATTTGATTTACTAGTTGAAGATATAACATGTACTTTTTGGGAGAGAATGAAATTAGAGTGCTGCTTAATTTCTTTTGGTACTATCGTCTTTGTAATAATGAATAAAAAGAATAACTCTTAGAAGAGATTCAGCTAAATTAATGCTGCTCCTACACTTACTATCCAAAGAAGGTTGGTGTATGACTAATATCCGTTTGGATTATTTTAACAGTTAAAATATGCTCCGCGGCCCATTGAAAACATTCTCCATGCAATCAGGTAGATGGCTGCTCCGCGGTCAGATTCACAGTTAACTGTTGTCCACCTAGTGAGACGTGTGGCCCGAGGAATGCTCCCGCTAGCTTTTTCAACAAACTAGCTTATTTTCAATAAGATACTTGAGTTCTTCTGTGCTCAGTTTACTTACCTGTACAGTGAGGGAGAGAGCTATACACTTAATCTCTAAGATCTGTTAGATGCTGCAGTTAGATTATCAGCAAATGATTGAATTGGTGTTAACACAGCAGGAGGTGGAGAAGGTATAAATTCCTCCAGGAGCAAGGCCAGAGGCGTTGGGATGAATAATTAACTAATTAAGATAACATCAGTTTTCACTGTAGGAACTAGCACCTTGGTTGCTCTTAAAGAGATGTTTCCTTTTCTTTGTAATCCTATTAAGGGATAGTATTTTCTTTTGTCTCTGATTTAAACACCTGGGACTTGTGTATACACTAAAGAAGACTTTAACAGACTGTTCCGTGTGATTGCTTTGTCTCCCCAAAAGCTTGTTCTACAAAACGATATATAAATGTTGTTTTGGTATAATAACGATGATCATAATCCCTTTAATGACAGTCCCTTTATGAATTTATAGCTAATGGTAGAGAAGACCTTTTTTTTTTTTTTTTTTTTTGCTGAAGATAAAAATGCACTGTTTACATTAACTACATTAGAATTTGTTATTTATTATTCTATTTGTAATTGTGGCATGCCAGTTGGGCATTTAAAAATTTTTAAATCCTGCAGTTTTTATTTCAAGTGCTTATCGACTCTAACAGTCTATTAATACTGTCATTTTAGGTAAACTAGAACTTATTTCACCATTAAAGGAGGTGGGAATCTTAATGGAGAGATGGTACATGATTGGTACATGATTATCTTGAATTATATTTAACTATCGTTTCATCTAAACCACTGAGAACATATTTAGAGAATAATTTTCAATTCAGGTTGTGGATAAAACTTAATAAACCACTTTCTCTTTCTCACACTTGCTAAGAACAAGTTACACTTTATTCTAAAGGCCAAGGTTGACCGTACATACTGCAATTCAAAAAAAGGAATAGTATTGAGAATTTTTTTTTTTTACATGTGCATTTTTTATGTTTCTGTGGATAAGAGGAAATGCCAAGAGGCGACTGTGTCCGGGCTGGCCAGGCCTTTCATTTGGTGGTTGAAGTGCTTGTTAGCATTTGCTGTTTTGCTGCCTAGGTGTACTTGAGGTGAGCAACAGGATGTGTTGGGGGATGGTCAGCTGGGAGACTGAGTTCAGTTAGTTTTGCCTGAAGAGAAGGCTCAATTATATCCTCACTTTTGGATGTACAAACAGGCTTGAGAGTTTGAGAAACATGCTGAAATTTACTCCCTTCCTCGAAGAAGCTACCATGTACACCCTGTTCTGTTATATTCTTGAGACCTGTGCTCATCCCTCTACACTAGTGCTTTCAGCCTCTTTAAACATGGAGACACTTTAACGTCAAAGGATTATGCAGATATTTATTCGAGAGTGATAGTTTTAGTGTCTTTTGATGGAGAAATAATGAGAAAGAGGTGTTAAGTGTTATGAATTTGATTAATACCATTTATATATGCTTGAAAATGTATGGTATACATACAGCTAGATTAATTTATTTTAGCAATGGTCTTTGTAACACCTCCGACTCCTGGACTTCTTGGAATAACCTCACAGCCATCAATGGTTCGGGGCCTGCCATGGACACCTACCCAGTGTTGCTTCCAATTTCAGGGGTGTGCTGACATCTGGCCTCCACTGTAGATAGTGTGGAAGTCAGTGAAAGTCATTCCTTCCTTGTACTTGTCATGCTTGTGATCTTCTGCCTCTTTCTTTCTCCCTTGTTGATTGATAGTAAAATCCTTAAGACCACAAAGGTTTGGGGTACTGATCCTTCATCTCACTTGCAGTCAGTCTTGCAGTTAGTGGTAGAAGCAGCAGAAGGGATAAAGTGAGTGGTGACAGCTACTAGGGATGGGAGAGCAGCCTGAGTCTCAGGTGCCAGTGGTCAGCAAAGACAAGCACTGAGCAAGGGGAGCCCCTTGGGCCTGGCCGTAGACCCTTGTGGGACACCTCATTGTGAGCTTCCAGCAAGAAAAGTATTTGTGAGAATACAGCAGAGGTTTAAAAATATACAAATAAGAAGTGTTTATGGTAAAAAAAAAATTTGTGCAAAAGAGATAACCCAAAAAATAAGAATTTCATGTTTTTTTCATTTTCTATTAATGTGTTAGAGTTTATTCTTTCAGAATTTTTATGTGCTTATATGCATATAAAATATACACATCCAGAGAATGTATTATACTCTTGAGACCTTAATGTTTTTTTTTTCACCCCAGAACATAAAAATGTCTTCCCTTTAGAAAGGATATGATAACAAAGAAATGTTTATTAAGTTGAGAGGTTTTCAATCAAGGACTGTGACTGCACGATAAGAAATCCAACATTTATATTAGAAATTATTAATACATTAGAAACTTAATATTTGGCAGAATGTTCAGAGTTGCCTACACGTGTCTACCTTTTATCGTAAGAATGGACACTCACGTGGTGATGGGTAGAGTGGCATCTTTTATAAGTGTAACATTCCACACCCCCCCGTTTTTAGGATTTTCCGTTCACATAAATGGTTTGGAGCATCACATGTAACACTAACAATAATGTCTGCAATCCCTTGAGTCACGTGTTAACCTCTTCTTTTCCCTGGGCCTTTGCACATGCTGCAGAACTCCCACCTACACCCTGTCCCTGCTGTCAACCTGGTAGGCCTTCATTGTTGGATCTTTGCTAAGCCAAATTACCCTCTGAGAAGCCTTTCCTGGCATCCCCTTCCCTGTATTATTCTTCTAGGTGTTTCTAAAACCATGTTGTCACATTGTTAGCACCTGCTTACCTGATAATCTGTTTGACCTTGAGCTTCTTCAAGGCAGGATCTGTCCTCTTCATTGAAGTTTCCCCAGCCCCTAGCTCACTGCTTGCTATAATATGTTTTCCGAATAAGTAGATGTTGAATCAGTGATTAAGGGAATGCTAAAAGATCTTCTGGCAGCAATTTCCTAACTAAATGACCAGGTATAGAGATAGTCAGATACTTCAAGAAGCCCCAAATCTGGTAATGTCACTTGTAATACAATTTCTTAAGAATCCAGAAGTTGCCTAGCCAAGTTATAAACCTGGTGGCATGCCCAAATGCTTTTAGAGGACAGAAAGATAATGCAGTTGCTTGACATTATGAGAGAGGTAATGGGGACTATGACACTCTAGAGAGTTTGGACTTCAAACGTATTAATTCAGTTACAAAAATCAATAGCACTCTGGTGATCAAGCAGATTTTCTGGGGGCCCTAATCCACCTGGGCTCCTAGTGGTTAATTCCTTACTCATGGGATGCCATGGAGAGAGGTAATCTACTTGATTGCTAAAGTGCATTTGTTTTTACTTTCTTCGAAAGGAGAAGTGTATGTGTGTGCAGGAATGGGGGCATTGGGACGGTGGTGAAATAGCAGAAGATGATCTCAAAAAGATTAGTCAGTTTTCATTATGAAAGAATTACATACTCATTTTAGAAATCTTGAAATATGCAAGTATTTTGAAACCATCAAGTGCTTCTTAAGATGTCATAATGAGAAGAATGAATATTTTTAAAAATTGAAATTAGCATGTTCCTCTTGGCGATGGGGACTTGCTTCCCATAATTTTATACTATATCAGTTATTACCCAAAATAATGATTTTTTTTTTAAAGAGGCTGTTCTTTGGAGCCCTGGGAACCTATGTTGGAAGCTGGGGTCCCTGGTGGAAGGAAGTGTGAAGGAAGGTGTGAGTGAGAGAGATCTGGGCTTTCATATCCCTTTGTAAATTACAGCTGCTCTGGCTCTTTTCTGTACAAATTTTTTTTGAAAAAGATTTCACTGTTAAATGAATTTAAAAACCACTGACCTAAATAACCGCCAATTTAACATAAATATAACTTTATTGAAACTCACATATTAAAATGCTTAAACTCCATTTATTTAATGGATTAAGATAAAACTCTTAATCATATTAATTGGGCATAGTCTCGGCTATGTCTTTTGCCTACTTTACATCCAATGCTAGCAACAAAGATAGGTAGTTATTTTGTCACTCTTTTGCATTTTATAACTAAAGAAACTGAGAGTTGATGTTTATGGAAGGTTTAAGGGGCATTGGTTGTACTGGCATGACTAGGATAGTTGGGAATGTTTGGGGTTGGGGAGGGATTGCTTAGTGGGATGTCCGCCAGGGGCAGTACTGAAAATTCCACTGGTTGGCAAGGGAAATGCCTGAGCCCAGTGCTAAGCATTAATAGGGAGAAAATTATGTACATTGGCTGTGGTATCCTTATGCAAATATTGGGCCAACCCATTTAAATTCCCCATCATTTCTCTCGGCAGCATTTTGAAAAATATATGTAAGTGAACATTTATCAGTCCTAAAAATATTTTGTAATTCTCTGCACAGATTTGCTGTTGGATAGATTGTGCTGTAGTAGATAAATCTTGTTTTAAGACAGCTGCCACTGACTTAGTATGAATTGTTAAGTTATTGGCATGTCATCTTTCTCTTTTTCATTCTCTAAGTTTTTGAAATCCCATTTTCCGTGTACCCCCAGGGAAGACTAATAAGAAATATGCTTTTGTTAATCAGGCTTGTCACTCCTATTTTATTGGGACATAATTTAGGTTTCCTGTCCAGTTGCCTCCCTTAAATGCTGGAAACTTCAACCCAGCATATCAGAACAACCCCATTGCTTCCTCGTTAAAAGCTTGTCTTCCCAGCCTTTCCCTCGTTATCACAGTATTTGAGCCACTCAGAGGGAGTCAGTCTCCTTTTGTTTATCCCCATCTCTTCATTTCTTTTGAAGCTTCATTGGCTCTTCTTTGAAATCATTGTGGGCATCTTCATCCCTCTCAATGTCAACATTTGGTCTGGGCCTTGATCCCCCCAGTTCAGGTCGATCACTTTAACCTAATGTTTTAAAATTCTTGATTAACAGCTCTTCAGCCATCCAGGTCATTGATACCTGAAACCCTTTTAAGTTTGCATTTCACCAAAGCATTGTTTCTGCTCAGAAGCCTTCAAATGTGACCATGGTTTCCTCCATCTAAGATTTAAACCACCATCCTTGGCTTTCTAGAGCCACCTTCCCCATCCAGTCATATGTACTTCTCAGGCTTCCTGCTGTTTGTTTATTGACTTGGCCTCTCCATTCAACAGCAGTTTGTGTTTGGTGCATTAAGCATACACAGCTGTTCATGGTTTATTGATTGATAGTTTCTGTGTCACATAATGTGCTTGGTTTGGATATCGAGATCATGATTTTTATTATCACAAATGCCAGTTCATTTAATCTTTTCTTTGACCACAAGTGGCGTCTCTGTGAAAATTTATGATACGTTTATGCTCAAGAAGAGGATAGAGTAAGATCACGAGTAGGACAAACGCAGAAGACAATGAAATCTGAAGAGGATGGGATGAGAATATAAATAGACTGTTCCCAATCCATTACAGAATAACGACAACAACGTTTTGGGTGTAGTTCATTTGCATGTCAGTGACATCTCAGTTTATGGCTGATACCTTCTTGGTATTAACAGAAGATGTCAAAGCATAATGTTAAATTTAAAAGGGGATCATCCATGTAAACCTTTATGCAGTCAGATCAGTTTTTCTTGTACAGAAATTAGCAGAAGGCTAGCTGCTAACTGACTTTCCCTAAGATGGCTTCTTTCTGAATGTTTTGAAATAGATTGAAAAGATCTTACTGATGGCCTGCCTGACAGTGTTCTTAAGATGTCTCAACCAACTCAGAAGTATTGTAATTATTTGGATTTTCACCATTATTTTATTAAAAAAAAACATGAACAGGTTGTTATCCAAGAATCACTTTTAGAATATACTATATACAAAGTATAGAATGGAGCCAGAGACTAATATAATCACTTTACATTTGTTAGGCTTTTGCATCTATGAAGAAAAAAATTAAGACAAAATTGGAAAACAAAAATGCTATTAAGGACACAGCTGTGTAAAAGAGAAGATAGAAGTCAAATAAAAAAAAGTCACCAAAAAATCAATATTCTGTTTAAAGACTAGAATTCTAGTTTCTTGCAGAGTGACTAGAATATTATAAATATTTTCTACTATTTTTAAAACGAGAGTAATATTTTTCTTACATTATGTGTTAGCATTTCCCAAACTCTTTAATTAGGTGTTAGATATGTGGCCAAATGTGTCTGGGAAATGTTTAGTTAAACAATATTAAACATTTCTAATGTTTGGCTTTTTAGAGCTTTTTATGTATTAGCGTACATTATGCATATCCAAGAGGTGAATGAAGCATTCAGGGTTTCTCAGACTTATTTGACTACGGATTTGAAACATCTTGAGAAAGTTGTTTTGTAGAAAACACTTTGGCAAACTCTGAGTCTTACTCATTAAAAATAGTTTTTGAGTAAACAGCAGTATAGTAGTTGTAGAAATTGCCGATTCACTTTGAGCCCTAAAGAATTTACTTTCAGTAATTTTTATAGAACTTGCTTAATGACCAGGAAAGCTTTGGTTAAAGGTGGTTGGCATTTCATGCCACCAATTTTTCTATGTGAGGACTTCTTTCTCTGGGTCTCCCACTTTGTCATCAGTTGTGTTGAATCCATTTATAATAAGAGCTTTCAACTATTCTTCATCAAAGCCCTGAAGTTAGCAGGGCGCGCTGTGGTACAGGATTAGAAGTCAGCCTCATAAGGAAGTGTTAGAGATAGATAATGATTTTGTGTAGCAGAAGTACTCATTATGTCCTCTAAAATTCTGTTGCTTCACAGTAGAGCTTCTTAGTGAGCAATCTTTGATGGAGTACATACTTTTGGGAGAAATTCTTGGTAAGGGAAATACGGAATTTATTTAAGTGTTTCATTTTTTTGATAAATTACATCTAGAAATCAATGAGGGTAGATATTTTATTTTCTTCCCAGTGACCAAATGAGAAATTTACTGGAGGAGTTTTAAGATATTTCTCAGAATTTTTTCAACACAAGTCAGGCAGCAAACTCTGTCTTTCTCTTAGACAGTGTCAGTCAAGGCAGTGTTAGTCATTAAACTTTAGGAAGCCACATGCTACTTTTGGTAACACACAAATGGAGAATGATGCTTGTGCTTGAAAGTGCGTCCTTGTGGACACGGGGTCATATATATATATTTAAAATGATTCATGTTGACAGTAGACCTGTTCCTATATGAACACTCCAGAGCTTTTGTGATTCAGGGAAGCCAGTGGAACCTCATACGTACTGAGAATCTAGTAAATCCTAGGCTTTTAACTTTGAAGTCAAAATCTTAACTGAGTGAATTCGTGACTGTAGTGATATGTTTGTCAGTCTGTGTGTATCTATGTCAATGATCTTCTTAAGAACAAAGTCTTAGATACTGGTATGTGGAAGACCTAAGCAGAATGTAAAGATCTGCTTCATGGGTAAAAGCTGATGCAATCATCATTTCTTATTAAAATGCACCACAGCTAGAAATGCACCACACACACACACACACACACACACACACACACACACACACACAAAGACCTTCCAGCTGTAAAGTAGTCATTAGTTTATTATCACCACAAAATTTGATATGATTTCTCTAATTAATGGTCAAATTCACTTTTAGTTAACTAAGAAAAAGTTTGAATAATTCACTGTGAGCCAAATTCTTTCCAGTTTCTTTTTGGAGCAGTCCATCCTCACGGGAAAACCAGCCTAGAAATGGTGATTTAAGTGAGTTTCAATTAATATGAGAATTGCATATCCTTGGCCAAATTTGACGCCCAACTGATAAAATTTGGAGCGAGAAAGATTTTAAACTTAGTTTTTTAAAACTCATACTAGTTTGGGGTTGGTCAGTTAACTGTCTGACTCTTGATTTCAGCTCGGGTCATGATCTCATGGGTCAATTGATCAAGCCCCACGGGGCTTCTCTCTCAGCAGAGTCTGCTTGAAGGTTCTCTCCTCCTGGCCCTCCCCTCACTTGCAGGTGTGGACATGTGTGCACATGCATGCATGTCTCTCTCTTTCTCTCTCTCTCTGTCAAATAAATAAATCTTTAAAAAAATAAAATCACACTAGTTTGATTTTCTTTTTAAAATGAGGTATAATTGACTTATAACATCATGTTAGTTTCAGGTGTACAATATAGTGATTTGATGTTTGTATATATTGTGAAATGATCACCACAATAAGTCTTAATTAAGATCTGTCACCGCACTTAGTTAGAAGACTTTGAAGATCTAGCCTCTTAGCAACTTTCAAATATGCAGTTGAATATTATTAACTATGATCACCATGTATATTATATCCCTGTGACTTAATTATAACTGAAAGTTTGTACTTTTTGATCCCTTTCACCCATTCTTTTACCCCTACCTTCAGTTTGACTTAATGTGAGCTTTCTGTGTTGATTTCCTATGTCATTAAAGTCTCCAGTGCCCCCAGTTCTTGATGCCCAACAACCTTTCCAGCTGTAGGTAATTGGCAGGGAAAAATCTCCTTCGGGCAGTAGTTCACCAAAGGTTTTTTAAAACAGAAATGTGACCTTTCCAGTCTTTGGTGTACATTCCGTGAAATGTTGCATTTCAGATGCACTTTTAAATGAAAGTACAGGTGCTTACTTACTACTACATACCTATTAGAATGGCCAAAATCCAGAACATTGAGAACACCAGATGTTGGTGAAGATGTGGAGCAACAGGAGCTCTGATTCATTGCTGGTGGGAGTGCAAAATGGTATAGCCACTGAGAAGACAGTTTGGCAGTTTCTTGCAAAACTAAATGCTCTTGCCGTACCGTATAGCAGTCACAGTCCTCTGTATTCACCCAAAGGAGTTGAAAACTTATGTTTACACAAAACCTGCACATGGGTGTTTATAGCAGCTTTATTCAAAACTGCCAAAACCTGGAAGTAAACAAGCTGTCTTTCAGTGGGTGAGTGGATAAATCAACTGTGATGCAGAGAGACAAATGGAGTATTATTCAGCACTAAAAAAGGTGGCACAGCGGTTTAGCGCCTCCTGCAGCCCAGGGTATGATCCTGGAGATCTGGGATCGAGTCCCACGCAGCCCAGGGTATGATCCTGGAGATCTGGGATCGAGTCCCACATCGGGCTCCCTGCATGGAGCCTACTTCTCCCTCTTCCTGTGTCTCTGCCTCTCTATCTCTGTGTATCTCTCATAAATAAATAAATAAAATCTAAAAAAAAAAAAAAGGGATTAGCTACCAAGGCTTGAAAAGACACGGAGAAAAGAATTTCTGTGACTAAGTGAACAAGACCAATCTCAAAGGCTGTATACTGTATGATTCCAACTATATGATACTCTGAAAAAGGCAAAAGTATGGAGACAGTGAAAAGATCAGTGGTTGCCAGGGGTTACAGGAGAGGAAGGAATGAATAGGTGGAACAGAGGATTTTTAGGGCAGTGAAGCTATTCTGTATGGTACTGTAAGGGTGCATAGGTGTTGTTATACATTTTTACAAATTCCTAGAACGTACAACACCAAGAGTGAGCCCTAGGGTAAACTATGGACTCTTGGTAATAATGATGTGTCACTGTGGATTCAGATGTAACAAATGTACCAAGCTGTTGGGGAATGTTGATAATGTGGCCAGCTCTGCATATGTAGAATAGAGAGAAATAGAATATGGAAAATCTCTGTACATTCTGCTCAATTTTGCTGTGATCTCCAAACTACTCTAAAAATTAAAATCTATTAAAAAAATAGCCAAGAAAAAAAAGGCATGTGCTTGCCAAGGCTTTTTCAACTTCTAAATAAAGAACCTGATCTATAGAAGTTTAAGGATTTTTTACATTACACAGGCATATAAATTGGAATTAGGAAAATAGAAGATTAGCTATTCATTTTTATTAAATAAAAGTGGCTTGGCACAAAACTAAGACGAATAGCCTATATTACAGATTTAGTATGTAGCTAATTACATAGAAGAAAATCACCATTTTAAATTAGATTTTCTATCAGTGTTTTCCAAATATAGATTATAAAACTGTACTATTCTAAGAAATACTAAATAATTATTATAAATAGTATTCTAATAGTATTCTAAGAAATACTAATAATTATTATAGAAATCCTATGCCTGTTAATTTTTTTGTCACCATAGAAATACATAATGCCAGTGCATTTCTCAAATAAAATTGAATAGGAGTTGGTGCTCTCAGATATTTCTGTGGCTGAATACTGAGCTTAAACACAAAACCTATTTGAAATGTGTATGTTGTCTGTGTTGCACGTGATGCATGCATGCACACACAGGCATTTATATGCACATAGCTGCAGAACACCAAAATTGCAATGGATTTTAAGTTTTCCTCCTACACCTTCTAAACTGCATTTGCAGGCATGAAGAAAATAATGATATACCTACTTCTTTCTCCCTAAACACCTCGTCCCTAACACACACACACACACACACACACACACAGATACACAGTTCTCAAAGACAGGAAGTATTGGGAATTGAATTACGCTGGAAATTTTTTGTGAGCAGAAGGAATAGGCAGACAAGGGACACTTTGTAGGTTAAAAAACATCTGATTATGGCTTTTAGAACCACCACAAACCAAAAATTATAAGTCTAACTTTAAGTTGGATTGTGTTTATAGATTAATTGTAGTCTAAATATTTTTCAGAGTTTATGAATTGTATTTTATATTTTCCAAAGGAAAGTTTTCCAGTGCTGGCTGAGTTCTAGGATTATTTTAAAAATTCTTTGTGACCCATAACATAGTATTACATAATACTATGGCGTAGTATTAACAGAAAGGACAGATTGATTTCGTTTCGTCTTAAACAACCAAATGACTTTTCCTCTTGGAAAAGTCTTGACTTTATCATCTGTGAAATGGCAGTGATATTGCAAGGTTTTTAGGATTGAACTTGATAATGTGCTTGGAGGGGGTCATGAAGACTGTTCTCAGACTCAGTGGTTTGCTAGAAAGAATCACAGGACTCAGAAAGCTATTATATTAATTGTTTATTATAGCAAAAGAATAAAGAATAGAATCAGCAAAGAGCACAGGCTCATTGGGCAAAGTCCAAGAGAAATCAGGCACAAGTTTGCAAGTGTCTTGTTAGTAGAGTCATAGGGACACACTTAATTTTCCCAGCAGTGATGTGTGACAACAAAGGACAACCAGGGAATCTCATCTGAGCCTCGGTGTCCAGGGTTTTTATTAAGGATCAATCACAAAGGCATGCTGTACCTTTACAACTGACCTCAGTTATTCAGACTCCAGCCTCCCAGAGCAAAAACATGTGTTCACCATACATCACATTTGTTAATATAAACTGTCTGAGCAAACTGGTATTGCGTGGCCCAAGACTTAGGGCATACAAAAACATTCTTATCGGGGAGACTATTCCAAGGGCTCAGAGCTCATTTCCTGGGAACTGGCCCAGGGCCAGTCTTGAGGACAGGCCTTTCTTGGGAATGTGCAGGATTTGAGCAACCAAGGCCTGCATTAACCCTTCCCTCTTCATATACTGATGATGTCCAGCTCAAGACCTGACAGACAAGGCAGCTCTTGATGTCATTATTTAAAGCACTAGCCCAGTTCCAATTCCTGGAATCGGGACCTCATAAGAAGGCAAAATTAAAGGGGAAAAAATCGTCCCCCTTTTTGGTAGGACAACTGCTCTATCTGGTTTGGAAATAAAAAAATTTCTCCATTTCTCCAGTAACAGTTTCTAATGAAAACTATATTAAATGTATATAGAAGTAAAAAAATGGCAATAGCATATGTTTATTCAAGTAATTGTATGCTATTCCCCCCCTCCCCGCCCCCCAAATAGCAAAGCATATGTTCACTCATGATTGTATGCTGGTGTTTTTTCCATGTTGTTTTTTTTTTTCAGTGTCACAAAGTCCAAGTTTAAACTTTTATTAGTTTTATTTATTTATTTATTTATTTTTAAAGGTTTTATTTATTTATTCATGAGAGAGAGAGAGAGAGGAAGAGACACAGGCAGAGGGAGAAGCAGGCTCCATGCAGGGAGCCCGACGTGGGACTTAATCTGGGTCAGGCCCTGGGCTGAAGGTGGCGCTAAACCGCTGAGCCACTCGGGCTGCCCTATCAGTTTTAGAATGTAAAGTTTCTCCAGACTCACTTTTGGCCATCATCAGGTCACCACAGCATTCAGTGATAATGCTTTTTCTCTCCATTGGTCTGGATTCCTGATCTTCATCTATAAGTTTAGAATAATTAGGATTTTTTATTTAATTTGAAATAGTCTATGTTTTTGTTTCTATTCCTTATTTGCTTACCCTTGTATTATTTCCCCTTTCTTTAACTGAGTTGTTTAATATTAAATTAAGTAGTTTCTTTGGGAAGGCAGTAAAAATGTGTTTTAGGGTCACCACAAGATCCTCCGATCCAAAAGAAGTCTGGGTATATTCTGGTACATGTGGCAGTGTCTGCTGACTTTTCTTGCATTGTCTGACACATAATAACCTTCTTTGTAGGGAAAAAAGTTTTTTTTGTTGTTGTTTTTAAGATCCTATTTATTTATTTGAGAGAGACAGAGAACGAGAGCATGAGCAGAGAGAGGGAGAAGCAAGCAGCCCATGGGGCAGGGAGCCTCACGTGGGGCTCAATCCCAGGATCCTGAGATCATGACCTGAGCCAAAGGCAGATGTTTAACAGACTGAGCCCCCCAGGTGCCCCTGCTGTTGCTTTTATAGGGAAAAAACTGTAACTTCAGGGCTGCATCAGAACTTCACCCGATAGGCAAATGGTGGCTCCGGGGCAAGTACCAAAAGGGACCCATGAAACGAAGTGAAATGGTCTGTTGATGGCCGAGCTCTCACTTTTGCTGACCCTGGTGGATAAATGTCACAACTTCCTCCTGCATAGCAGTTAGCTAAGATATGTATATGTATGTATATATAAGTAAGAAACATGAATTTTGTAATGAATAATGAAACAGAGGCTCACCAAACAACTTACTATGAGATAGGCAGGTGCCAGTTCTTGCTTCTAGCTTACCCTCACATTTTTGTCCCATTCAGATTTCTCATTTACTGCGTGGAAAGGTTCTAGGAGGAGCTATGGGAAGGAGAGGGTGTCTGGAACAACCTTATGCACACAAATAGCCTGGATTGCCTCAACATTTACATTTGTAATTAAAGTATCTGGTTGATACTTTCATTTTAAGCAGCACTGTGAAGGGAAAACTCTTCAGACTCTGTGGGAGAAGGTATTTTGGGACTGGGTACGTACCATAGACTTGCCACTTCTGTCCTCCTTCCTTACCCTGTATCCGTGCCCTTTCCTCCTACTTTTGATAGCTCCCTGCCCTCTACTTCTCACACCCTGCGTGGTCTCTGTAAGCTTCCGGTGTTTTATCTGGTTTCACAGCAACTCTCAGGGCTGTTGGAGTTGCTACATCAAGCGAAGTGGGAAACACAAGGGTGGATGAGCATAGAGGTCACCTGTAAACCATCTGTGTTCATATTGTTCCTCCCTTCACTATGTCTGCCTGCCTGTGTGCAAGTCTGTTTCTGATTTTTGTGGAGCAGCTATTACTACAATTAAAACCTGGGAGGGGGGAATCTATTATTTTTAAGAAAATACCACCTGGCAAATAAATGAATTGACTCCCCCTAAGCCCCCCTAAAAATTGCTTAAGTGCGTTGTTGACTCCATACACTGGGTAAAGAAAAACAGCACTGTCTCATAAAGTATGCTTCGCTCGGGACCCTGCGTGGCAAAGTCTGTTAAGGGTCCGACTCTTGGTTCTGGCTCACGTCCTGATCTCAAGAGTCCTGAGATCGAGCCCTGCCTCAGCTCCACACTCAGTGGGTAGTCTGCTTGGGATTCTCTTTCCGTCACCCTCTGGGCCTTCCCCCACTGCACAGGCTCTCGAGAGTGTGCGCCTTCTCTGGTTTTCTCTCTCAAATAAATAAATCATTAAAGAAAAAAAAAAAGTATGCTTTACTTTCACGTGCCTTCCTTATGGCAGAAACTCAGGCTGCTCTGCTTTAAGGGTTAGCCTCCCAGTAATGTTGGAAGCCTTGTGGTAAGAGGACAGAATTATAAAATCAGACTTAAATAAAAAAACTAAAGTCTTGGTATATTTGGCAAAGGTCCATTAGCCCTGTATATGTTATGACCTAAGGGCATGCCTGGTTTACATAAACACAGTGTATTGCCATTCAAGCAAACAAGCAAACATTATTTTTGATACCCTAACTTGAAAAGGTGTGTGAATACCTTAAGAGTATTAAAAATTTTGCAGATGGTTGAAATTTTATAAAATGCTGAGTTTTATCTTTTTTCATGAATCCAAAAGATAGGCCTTATTTTCTTAATAATAATCTACATAGATGATTTCCCTAGTAGGACATAAGTGAGTTTTAGTTACAACTAAAATATCTATTACCATAGATAGAAGAATCATAAATATTTCTGAGCCTTTTAGAAAATATTACTTTTTTCTTAAACTTTTAGAAGATAAGAATTTAATATCTCTTGACTATATCTTGTTATATTTTTAAAAATTGTTTCAGTAAAATACAATTGAGCAACTGAAGTTTGTTTTCCCAATAGTACAGGCTTTTTTTTTTTTTTTTTTATTAAGTGTGTTTGGCTTTGAATCCAGTTTTTCCATTGCTGAAGGTCTGTTGGGTCTGATCTCTAAAACAAAAGTCATTTAATCATCCTACATGTGGATGGTGACTCTTGAGAATCTTTTATTTCTTGTCTACTTAAAATGAGAGGGATTAGCTTTGGGAAGCTAGAAAAAAGTGATGGTGAGCATTCCTCTTTGATAATCTCCAGTAAGAAGTTTACAGGTTCATTTTTCTTGCAGCTTTAAATTGCCTAAGAGCGTCGTGTAAAATTTAATGCCAGTTTCAACTAGTTGTGAAGCACTTCACCCAAAATAAAAGTCTTTGATTTTAAGTTATAGAGGAGACTCAAGAATGAGAACAGAAGTTTCTTTCAACCTGAAGTTCTTTGGCATCTGTAAGGAGAAGGCCTGAGTAAAAAAGCAAACTATTTAGTTTGGTCATTAAGGGGGAACTAATTAACTAATTCAGCAATTACAATGCCCTGTTAAGGAACATTCCGGTTTTGAATCCCTCACTCTCTGACCTGTCTCTCCACACCCCATTCTTCTTTCCACTCTACTTATAATATGATGTGATTGGAAACCAGATAACCAAGCCTGTTAGAATCCTGTCTAAAATGGCAGACTTCGTTCATGGACTCCAGAGGGAATGTAAGGACATGGCCTTGTGACATTATTTCGGTGGTTTAAAACCTTTTTTGTATGTTTTGTTTTCTTCTCTGCTTAATTTTATGGTTATTATTATTTCTCATAATCTGATTAGGTGCTTTAGCTACAAAGCAGTATAAATGTTGCTCATAGTACCATTTGTCATATTGGCAAATGGCAGTGTATTGATGGTGGGATACTGCTGTGTGGTCAAGGCTATGCCATTAGAAACTTGTTCTCCCAAATACCGGTGCCTCCTCCACTTCTGCTTAAGTGGAGAAACCCAGATCTGAGGTGAGCCCACCGGGGTGGGCCTAGCAGTTGTTGCCACTTCTTTTGCTTCTAAATTGTTCCTTGCCTTTGAATATGAATAAAAAGGGTTACCACCAAGAATATGAAAGTAACATTTGCTAAGCTAAATTTTAATGAAATCATTTCAGCTTATTTATAGTCACTTAACATTTTCAGTTCGTGTGTTAATATTCTACTTACTGGAGAGAAATTACAGAAAATGTTATTCAATGTGATAACCACCTTGTTACTGCAGAAATGTAGAAGTTTGGCATTTTAAATATCACATGTTTTAAGTTAAAAAAAATTACCAGTGCCCCATGCACAGAGAGATAAATCTGTGCTTGCTGGTGTCCCTTTAATTTTCCTTTTATAAAATTAAGCCTGAAGGCTTTATACTATTTTAAATTTTCAAAATTAGGTCACATAAATGTTGTGTCAGACTTCCAATTCATAAATAGTATCTTCATGAATAGGAAGATAGGATATATTTATATCCTAATTGCTTAACTGTGGATCAGAGGTGAACATAGATGATAATGGTGTTTTCAAATGTTAGTAAACTGTTTTTTTGTGATGTCTACAAGTGTGATGGCTTTCCCCCCTCCCTGAGCTAATATTAGAACATATGGTCTGATAAGTGTGAGTATATTTGAGGAAGGCAGGATAGAAATCAGGATTGACCTGGAAAAGACATGGTCATAGTATTTGTGGATTAGTAGAGGGAGAGACTGAGGAGGAACCAGAACAGCAGTGACCAGTTGAAAGGATTAGCAGCAGAATTTGAGGGGTCCTGGGTTTTTCCTGAAGAGATTGAGGAGAGTTCTTATGGTCACTGCAGCAGGGGCTCAAACTGAAAGCCAGCCACAGAGGGAATGATTCAGATACCCTGTTCCCAGCTGTGGGGTGAATGCTTTATTTACTTTGAGAAAGATTTTCAACCTGACCCCTCTGTATAGATTACATCAATTTCAGATGTAATGTAAATACATTTTCCCTTTGGCTATTTTACAAGGATATTGAGGATTAATTGTATTTGAAAGAAAATAGCTCTTGAACTCTGCAGTGAACTCTCAGGAGAGGAGGAGGAGCTGTTTATCATTTTCTCATCATTCATTGTTTATTCATTCATTTAACAAATATTTGTTGAATACCGATTATACTGAAGACACTATACCAGGTGTTCTAAATGGAAACACAAGATGAATGATTAGGGTGACTTCTGCTCTCATTATATTATGTGTTCATATTTTATATTAAAAATTCCCATTATAATATGAATAATTGTGCAGGGACGTAATATTGCCAATCTCAGCAATAGCTGATCTTTGACTAACATCACTGACACATATTTTTACTTTGTAAATTCATTTTTCCTTTCTAATTTTAGAACTACTCTTTAAATTCTAATGTAAAAGATGTACAACATAACTTCATTTTCCCCCTAAATTATCATCAGTACTATATGAACTACCTTTTCTTTTTTAAATTTATTTTTCTTTTATTATTATTTTTAAATTTAAATTCAATTGGCCAACATACAGTACATCATTAGTTTCAGATATAGAGTTCAGTAATTCATCATAAACTACTTTCATATTAAAACAATAAACACAAGTAATAGTAGCAGACCAAAATGAATTCCCTACACATTCCTTCTTCCATTTAAGATAAGTTGATCTTATTTTGGATGGCACATTGAGAGCCATTTTAACTCCATGTTATTACTTGTGAAAGTATTATTCAGTATAAGTTTTAAAAAAAGAGAGCTACTCATATTTATATTCTTTAGTTAGCATTAAATAAACCTATATTAATCCATAGTTTGAATTAAAATATGTTCGTTATCAGGGACATGAACTTAAGACTTTTCCAACAAACATTCATAGGATGTTCTAGTACAAGAATGCTAGCTATTTTCTGAAGAGGCTGATGAAAGTTTCCTAGCTTAGGTGATTTTTTAGCTGGTTGGTTCTTGAAGTTCACTCAATAATGAGTGAACAGTTTTGACTACCAGCCTGAAAATGTTAATCTTTAATTTTAATCAGAGCAAGTGAAAGTAGATAAATTAATAATGTGTGCCTGATTCTCTCCTTTGAGTTTGACAAGAAATCAAGACTACTTCCTAAATTAGGATAGAAAGGAGGAACGTTTCTCTCCTTGATTATTTCTCAGTTTGGGTTTGTGTTTTTGGAAAAGAAAAAGAATAGTGCTGGTAGCAGTAGCCTTTGTCACTGCCAAATAACGTAGTTATGTAGATGTTTTGGACTGGTTATATGAAACAATAGTTAGGCATGTAGCCTCAGATGACAATCTATAAAGTAAGAATGCTGAGCATGAAAATGAGAGGTTGAAAAAAATGCTAGACTGAGAATAATAAGTGATAACTAGAGTTATATATATTCATATATTCTATTTCTCTTCAGTTAACATAATGTCATAAAAAATGACAGAGTGCTTAAGTGTAGTCTTGAAAGAGAACTAGCATCCAACTTCTGCATAAATCACAAGAGCCTATCAGAAACCTTATGACAATAGTTTAAGAATGACCTAGTATTATTTGTGAACCAGTGTCGGGAGTGACTTCTAGCACTCATTTTACTTCATCTTTATAGCATGGACTTTAAACATGATTAGATCAGTATGACTACTTTGAAAACCAGGAGTTTAGTGAGTGTCACCAATGGCAGATATTTCTTTTACTGCGTCCTGTTCCTTCCCCAGAAGCAAGATGTGGGATGAGGTCTCTTTGTAGGTAATATGCTTGCTGGTCAGCAGACTAGTGGTTCTGTTGCATTTCCATCCAGGGAAGATCAAATCTTAGCATTACTGTTGCTTTAGCTGTTCCATTTATGGCAGTCACTCTAGACTAGTCACCTGTATGCTCCTTTTTCAGAAATGCAGACTTCATGATATTCCTAATCATTCTCCTTGCATTTAGTTTAAACATGTTTTTAGTTGTTTGGAGACTGGGGAGAAGCAAGCCAGGATTTCTGGAATGCACAGTAGTCTCTCCGAGCGCGGGGAGCCACAAGAGAGCCATGTGTCTTGACATCTGTGCATGTCAGGATCCTTTATTTGCTAATGACAGAATACTCAGATTGGCTTAAATCAAAAAGAATTTTCTTGCTTATCTAGCTCTAGGTTGGGTGGTAAATTGAGTTTCTGAATTGATTGGTTTAGGCCTTAACAATGTCTTCAACAACCTGGTTTCTTTCCAGAGGTCAGCTCTTGCCTTCCATGTCAGCAAGTATCCTTTCCTCGTGGGACTGCAAGACAGCTGCAGACAACTCCAGTGCTTTTTCCTCTTCCATTTCCAGAGAGGGGAAATGCTTTCAAAAGCTGATTATTTTAGGCCTAAATTCCATTCCCATTGCTAGAGTCAGGGGTAAAATTAGCTGTCCCCAAATTAGCTACCCTGAGGAAGATATGATATAGTGATGAATAATAGGAACGTTTCTAAGAAAAAGGAATAGATGTCGGTATGACAACCCCAAAGTCTACAAAAGCGAGAGCTTTCCACTTTCATATCATAGCTTTTTATTCTGTTTGCCCTTGGAAAATGTAGGGAACTTACATGGACTTAACCTTAAGCAAATAACTGTACTGTGCTATGTGAGAATAGGTCACTTTTACACACACAGCATCTGCAGCACAAACGAAATCCTAGATTTGAGTGTACCCAGGGCAGACTTCTGTAACCAACATCAGTAGTTTTGCCATGAACCTCAAAAATTCCTGATGAGCATACATTCTATAGGAAGAGATTTCACAGGAGATAGATTTACCAGGATGTAAAGCAGAATATGACATAATGAACCACCCCATTCCCCTGCAGATGGTAGAGATGATGTATAATATTTTATTCTTTTGGATAATCTTCTACAATTCATTTGAACTTATTGGTGTGATTTCAAACCCACATATGTGGCATAAAGTGTGTATTAATACTTTAAACCAATAATGATAGGAATAAAAATCAGATAATTCTCATCTCTGTATAAGATGTAATTATGAAAGTTCTCAATTAATATTTATATAATGCCTAGAAGTTAATTTTAGCTTTACTCTTCAAGTACTTATCAATTAGCATTTAAATTCTTTACTGAAAGAAAACCACTTATATGCGATGAGTGACTAAATATATTTTATTCTTTTTATTATAGCCCTGTCAATTAAGAAAATTAAGAACATCATTTTACATTATTGGTTGAGCTGTCGTCCAAGGCACTTGAACAAGAAAATGATCATTTTGATGCACTTGATCTTGGACAGATATCATGATTCAGAACTGCTTCCTTGTTTAGGCCAAAGGAAAGGGGTAGGGTTTGGGAATATGTTTACATATGAATAATTTTTCTTGAGGAGTTCTTTAGGGGATGCTACATTTTTCCTTAGGGCTAAATTGCTGTATGACCCACTGGCCTTCTAGGGAAGAGATTGTTTGGTCCACCTGTTATTGGAGATAAGATTTTCTAGGAGGATGAGTTGCTGGGAACTCTTGGTCAGTGTGGAAGTTTTCTATTTTTGGTGAGCATAGCCTTCTTATGTTGCTATAACCAAGTAATCATGAAATATGAGCCACTTCTAAGGTTTATTTCTCCCTTCCTCTCTATATTCATCTTTGGCTGGTGGGTGCTCTATATCATCACTTGGGGAATCAGATTGAAGACCTTCCATCTCGTATGTGCATTATCTAGAAATACACCCTGATTATTCTCCATTTCAGGTAAAGAACTTGGAGAATTCTACATGGGCCTTTCATTGCATCACTTCCTCTCACATATCATGGCTCACATTAGTCATGTAGACCTGCTCAACTATAAGGGTTACAGTAAAGGGGAGAACAAAAGGAGTATTGGTGAACTTTACTATATCTGCTGTATTTTTCCGTGACCCAGGAAATGTAATTTCTTAAGACTTGGTAAGGTTCCTGGGGACTAACTAATTCATCCCTTCATCCTATGTCACTTGGTAGAAAGGTCTGTTGGAATCCATAGACCTAATTTTCAAATGAGACATATGTCCCACCATGTACCTGGATTGCAGATGTTTTCTCTTGGAAGATTATTTTTGGAAACACCATTCTTCTAGCCATTGTGGCTGCTGGTGCGGACCCAGTAAGGCTCATCAATCTCTAGCCTTCAGTGGGGTTTAGGCCTTTCCTGAGATCATCTCCTCATAGGCTCACACCCTTTTTGCTTTACAGTTAGAGCCAGGACCTGTGAATTATGTATGATGGCAAGAAGATAAAAGTATTCTCACTTGATGGCTTCTATTCTTTCTTAAAGAAGGTAGAGGAATAGAAATTAAGAAAGTTGGAATAGTCAGTGTGAAGAGGTGTGGAGAAGGGAGAAGAGATGCCCAGTGTTTTCTTTTCTATCCTGTGTGAAATCATGGGCTCTTATTAAGCTGATTGTTTTGCTGTACTACCTTCTTTTCCCTCTTGCCGGTTTGTACCAAAAGCCTAGTCATTCACCCTCCATTCCTGGGGCCTTTGTCACACGGTTTGCAGTTTTCCAGTCAGCCCCAAATTCAGCCAGCACATGAGTGACACTCAAGGATCCACATCTGTTACCTACTTGATATCCACAGGTCTCTTAATTCTTCGACTATTCCAACACTACTATTTTCACATCCTCACCATATTTTTTTTAAAAAGATTTTATTTATTTACTCATGAGAGACAGAGAGAGAGAGAGAGAGGCAGAGACACAGGCAGAGGGAGAAGCAGGCCCCATGCGGGGAGCCTGATGTGGGACTCGATCCCAGGTCTCCAGGATCAGGCTCTGGGCTGAAGGTCGCGCTAAACCACTGAGCCACCTGGGCTGCCCCACATCCTCACTGTGTTAACCTCATAGTCCACAATCTGGATTTGCTGTCTCCTGGAACTGCTTAAACCCTGGTGTATTTAGCATACCCTCGTTCTCAGACACTGTAGGTGTTCTACCTTTCCTGCTCTCATGTTAATACTGATGCTTAATTGAGACCTTAGATCTCATGGTCCATTTAGTTTCTTTCTATTATCTTCCTCCTAATTTTCTCCACTCTCTTTTTAGCCATGTTTCATCATTTCCAAAGACCCATTTGGCAATATCCTCTCAACTACCTTGTCTTTTTCTCTTTTCATGGGACCCATCTAGCTAAACTGCATCTAAAGACCCATTGACCTACTTATTCCACACCTATACCTGGGCTGATTAACATTTGTTCAGGTAGAGACTCAGGAGTGACAATGAATGTATGATTTACAACCTCACTGGGCCCTCACATATCAAGTGTTGCATAAATCATTGAAAGAATGTTGAATAGTGAGAAACAAGCATGGTCTGTTTTCCTGGTTAGCTTTCCCGTTTTCCATTGTAGTCTCTCTTCCTCTTTTCTCCACTCTTCTCAAAGCTCTTATTCCTCCAATCTCTTCCAGAACACATTCCACTAAACTTCACATTAAGATCCGTAACCAAAACGTAGTGATTCTTTTTACTTCTTGCCAGGTGTCTACAACCTGACTGTGTTCTAGAGCATTCTTTCCTCCATCATTCATCTTATCAGAAAAAGCCTGTGGCTAACATGCTAACACCCACCACTGGGCTCTGAATGCATCCGTTTCATGATTTATCCCTCTTCACTCTACTGGCTCATTTCTGTCTTAAAAAATAGTTTACAAATAAACACTCCCTTACCTCCTATTCTCTTTTTGCTTCTGCCTTCCTCCCATCCAAAGCCAATTTTTTGATGGAAATCTTTGTGTTCTTTTCTTTACATCCTCATTCAACTTCTCAGCCTAACAGCAGTCTGTATTGATGCCGGTTTTTTTTTTTTTTTTTTTTTTTTTTTTTTTTGTAGCTTTACTTGACTTGTGCAACTGTGGCCTTGGAGAGGGTTAACCATACCTTCCACATTGGGACTCACTCTCCTGTCTGGGCCTCTGTGATGGACTCCTGGTTTTGCCCAGTATCTCTGACTGCTGTATCCTTCCAGGGGCTCCTCTTCCAATTTCAGTTCCTTACATGTCTGTATAACTTAAATGTTTCCTTCCTGTTCTCCCACCTTAACCTGCTTGAGACATTCTGGGAAATCTCCATCAACCCCCTTGTGTTAATATCTATATTTTCATGTCCCAGATCTCCCAAATCCTTGACCCTTCATTTTTTAATGTTCCTACACTGTGATCTGTTTTTCAGCTCAGATCTGCCTTCTATCCGTATTACCTCCCTGCCTTCTAAATGGTATCACAACTTGGACATTTGAAGAATCTCCAAACTAAGTATAGAATAAAATGAGTCTCATCTCCCACCTCCACCCAAGTTCCTGTGCTTTTGAATGACACCCATATTTTCTCCCATGAAACACTTGGGAGATATCCAAGATGCCTTTGTCTTCCATATACCTTACATATGTGATTAATCACCATGGTCATATCGATTTTTAACTCCTCAAAACCTGTCAAATGGCTGATATTGAATGGTGGCTACTTTCCATCACAACTTCGTCTACCTTAGTTGTGACTACCACCACCACCACTTCTTACTTTTGTTATTCCAAAAGCCTTTTCCAGATTAGTCTGGCTCATCTAGTCTTGCTCTATTCCATTCCATTACACCCATAGCAAAATAATCTTTCTTAGGTACAAATCTGATCATATGGCTCCTTTCTCTTAAAGCCCGTTCTAGTTTCTCCGCTGACCACAGGGTGAAATCTAAACTCCTCGTGGTCTTTTAAAGCCCTTTTGCGATCAGGCATCTCTTGACTTTCCTGAGCATAACTCACTAATCTCCACCACTTATTTTTGATATTTACTTTTATTTTGCATTTAAAAATTTTTTTTTCTGCTTTGATTTCAATTTAGATGCCATTTCCTCAAAGAAGTTTTCTCTGAGACACTCAGAATTAGATTTTATGTCTCTCCTAGATGTTACCATAGCTTCTGATACTCAGCCACATGGGGATAGTGATCATATAATTAAAATTCTCTGCTTATGACTCTGTCTTTATATTCCTTAAGGGCAGGAACAGTTGTTTCTTTTTCACTTAGCACAGTGCCTGAGTTAAAGTAGATAATCAAAACTTTTCAGTGAAGGAATGAATGCTTTTGGGACAAAATTAAACAGGCCTATTGATGGGAAATGCTCTTTGTCCCTTTTTCTTCCTTCCACAGGGTGGTAAAAAATTAATACTCTACTTTCTTAATCATTTGACTAAATCTTAATTGTCTTTCAAGGTTCAGCTTAGCTTCTCACACCTGGTCAGTCATTACCCTGTCCAAGAGGCACTTACTCTGGAGTCCCATGCCACCCTATACTTGTTTGTTTTAACACTTAAAGCAGTGATGTATAATTACTGGTTTCCCTGCCTGTATTCCCTTCTTGACTTTAAATTCTTTGAAGTAGTGGTTTATATTGTTCTTATTTGTGCCTCTGAATGACTGGCCCAGGAAAAGAATAGCTCCCAAAATTTTTATAGTAAGGGTATTGGAGACTGCTGTTAGGAATTTTGCATATAAATTAAACCTAGGCGTTCTCAAGATGATTACCAAACTAAAATACCATTGGTGGATTTTAAGCCAATTTATCAGTTGATACTAAATGAAGTATTTAATTTTTTTTCCCTAGCCTTTAATTATTTATTACAACTGACCATAGATTCCACTACCAATGGCCTATCTCAAATAAAATGTGAATAAGCACAGGAAATAGCTAGTAGCTGTATGGCCCCAGTGTTTTCTCATCTTTTATTAATTCAGAACTACAGTTGAAAGAATCCCCAGGCATAGAATGGATTATATGTAGCCAGCATTTTGAATCTAAGCCTTGTTCTGAAGCCATTAGGAAATTAAGTCTGTCCAGGTGTTCTGATTGTTTTGGCTGTCTCAGGAGGTCAGAACCAATCTCGGTATAGAACATAACTACATTTATAGAAGAACATGTTCAGAGTCTGAGACAATATTGTAGAATTCTAAGCTTGTTTGGTTTGTTGTGTTCACATCTGTATTGCCCATGATTTTAGAGTTATACATATTTACTCTAAAAATCTTGACAATGCAGGAAGATGTGAAAAAGAAAGTAAAATTATGGGACGCCTGGGTAGCTCATCAGTTTAGTGCTTGCCTTCGGCCAAGGGCATGATCCTGGACACCCGGGATTGAGTCCCACATTGGGCTCCCTGGATGGAGCCTGCTTTCTCCCTCTGCCTGTGTCTCTGCCTCTGTGTGTGTGTGTGTGTGTGTGTCTCATGAATAAATAAGTAAAATCTTAAAAAAAAAAAAAGAAAGTAAAATTACAGTTTTAGCACTGAAAGATAATGTAAGTTTAGTATGTCTTCTTTCAACCTTTTTTTTTTTTTTTTTGGTACACACACCATGTACACACACACAGATACATACACATGTGTACATACTTGCTCCTCACATTCTCGTTTTTTATGTATTATGTACAAAGAAGATTATCCTAAATTCCTAAGTGATATTTTACAGGTAGTCTTTTTTCACAATAATCTAAATCATTGCTTATGACCATTTATAAACCATACTTTGTTTGATTCAATATTTTTATTGCTCTCAGGGTCCTACAGTGAACAAGGATTCTTGGACTTATATTTTCCAGCGCTTGTCTGCTTACTCATAATATATTCCTACAGCGAAAATTCTGAGTCTTTTGATACATGTTGTGAAATTGACCTCGTGAAAGTGATACCAATTTACACATCTGGCAACACTCCCATGACATAGCTCACACAAGGATGTTCGAATTCTTTTTTGTTTTTGCCAATTACACACATGCAAAGTTGAATCTCATTATAATTTTAATTTGTATTTGTTTAATTGCTAGTGAATATATATATGTGTATATATATATAAATTTTTTTAAGATTTTATTTATTTATTCATGAGAGACAGAGAGAGGCAGATACACAGGCAGAGGGAGAAGCAGGCTTCATGCAGGAAGCCTCATGTGGGAGTCAATCCCGGGTCTCCAGGATCGTACCCTGGGCTGAAGGCGGCACTAAACCACTGAGCCACCCGGGCTGCCCAATAGTGAATGTATTTTTTTATGTTTAGTTTATTCTCCTGGTTTTGATCAAAATCCCCTTGGAGGGTCTTGGAACCACATTTCCTGTGGAGGGGGTTTCAGCTCTGCTTATATGAGTTTGGTGTCCTTGAGGCATTTCCTTACGGTGGTTTCAAGAACCTTGCTTTTAACTATAAGTATGCTCTTTCTCTCTCTCTCTGTGACTATCATAAATAAATAAAAATTAAAAAAAAAAAAATTTAAAAAAAATAGGGATCCCTGGGTGGCGCAGCGGTTTGGCGCCTGCCTTTGGCCCAGGGCGCGATCCTGGAGACCCGGGATCGAATCCCACATCAGGCTCCTGGTGCATGGAGCCTGCTTCTCCCTCTGCCTATGTCTCTGCCTCTCTTTCTCTCTCTCTCTGTGACTATCATAAATAAATAAAAATTAAAAAAAAAATTTAACTATAAGTATGATAGTACAGCTTGAGATCTCCTCCTTTCAGAAACTGGGATCACGTGTAGACTCCTTATATGGACTCTATGGAGTAATTAGCTCCCCAGGATAGAAATTTAGTGTCTTGACAATTGTGAATTGTCCGTGCTCAGATAAGCCTGAGCTTTACGTGTGACCATGCAGCCCCCACAATGCTTAGAAAATGAAAAAAGTAACAACCGAGTCCATGTTCATGCTCAGTCATTCAGACCTCCTGAAATATTGAGTCTAGGTTGTAAATGACTCTTGGAGTCTGACTAGCTAATTGAATATTTATTAGACAGACTTCCTAAAAGCAAATGGATAGATTCTATAGTTTATACTAATAATGTGCACTAATTAATAAATGATTATTATTGTCAATAAAAAAGCAAAATATTTCAATAAGCTTTCCTTTTATGGCTCTTTTAAAAAATAAATGTAGTCACTTTTTTCCTTTGGTTAGTGTTCAGTTTTGTTCTTTTTAATATCTGTATCCTTGCCTCAGTAATGGATTATTTCTAAACTCTTTTCCTAATAATAAATTATTTTGATTTAAAAATTACTCAGCAGATATGGGATCATTATTCCCAGAAGCACTGCAAGTTGATTTACTTTTGAATATGCAAAATTCAGGCTTTAGTGTACTTGAGCAATGTTTTTGTGATTTATAGTTGCTGTGAGAAATATAAATTTCAGAAATTTTCACTTGGGTGAATTCTAAATTATTCCCTACCATGGCATTATTTTGATATATTTCAGTTGAATATACTGTTTATTTTTGAACAAAGACACGATTTAGGTGAAAGGAATGCATGTTGTTTGGTGTTAGGAATTATGTAAATCTTGGAAATTAAGTCTGTACATCAGTACTTAGAGGACATAATTTGGTACTTATACAGGGGAGATGAAAGATTTTGTTTTAAATGAGGATAGGAAAAACAATTACATTTAATTAATTTCAAATAAATACTGTAGCAAAGGAATGAGTAGAATCAAACTAGAACACAGTTCCTTCTATGAGCTAATCTCATAATACTTTATAGTCACTATTTAAGCTACCTTATGATAGTTTATAGTCACTATTTAAGCTACCTTACCAACAAAAATAATAGAAAAAGATTAAATCAGAATTCCTTCAAACTTTACTGGGGTGAAAGCTTAAAAGTTTTATTTTAAGATTATCTTAAAATTGTCCCAAATTTTAAATTAAATTTGGGTATCCAAGGTACCATATTTTAATGTGTGTGGAAAACATCCATTCTATTTCTTGAATGATTAGCCCATAATCTTCAATTTGAAAGGATGGAAACTGGAAGGCAGCCATGATTACATTATCTGAAAACAAAGCAGCATTTCTTTCTGCCCATTAGATATTTCCCTTTCTCTTTCCCTTGAAATAATCTTATATGCTTATTTCTCATTCACTCACTAACCCCTTATTATTTGTCCTCTGCCGTCACTCATCTGCTTCCTTCTCCTTTGTGAATTCTTTTCGTAAAGTCTTTTTCATCTTGGTTTTACCAACATTACTCCTAGTTTTTTTCTTTCTTTTTTTCTTTAATCACTTCTTTGGTTTCAGCATTTCTACATTTGTACTTCATCTGCTTGCCCCTTTCTTAACTGACTCTGTAGCTGTTGGAATTTCTTTTGCTTTTCACAAACTTAGCTGGCGATCACTGAGGACACAACCTTCTTATCTGTGCTCGGATTTACTGCTCTAGCCTTGGGTGTTTTAATTCTCACTTAGGACAGAAACACCCAGCTTGCCACCACAACTGTCACACAGATAGGACATGAAAAAGAATAGGTCATATACTTCTGAGTCAAAAATTCAACGGGTTTTTGGAAAGTTATTAAACCAAAGGCCAAAATTTTATCTGGAAATCCAATCTCTTTTATTTGAAATCCTGGCCAACAGTATTTGAAAGAAGAAAATCAGTACTTAAATTGAGATGTTAGGAACTTAAAAAGGCTTATTCTAGAAAAAATAAAAAAAGCAAGATTTTTGTATCATTTTCTTGATAAATGTGTTGGTGGTGATAGGTATTGGTGAATACTTAGAGTTGTATCTTTTTATCTTTTTAGTAAGTAATATTCTTATTTGTTTTCCATAATGTAATTTGGCATCTGGCTTTTATTACCTATAATTTTATTAATAATGATAATGATCACTGTGTTGGATCAGTGGCACTGAATTTCTTTTTTTTATTTTGTGTGTATGCTTCTGGTCACTGTTTTAAGTATCATATAGGAACAGTCTGTTTCTCTCACTCTTTAGGTTAAATTCTACTAGAGATTTCTCTTTGCATCACAAATGCCATTTTACATATTTGTACATGATTATATGAGCAGTTTCATTTCTTTCTCTGGACCATGAGTTTTGCAAGGGCTTTTGGTGTCATGTCTGTGGCTTACCATTCCTAGGGCCCAGTTTGGTACCTGGTACACAACAGGTGCTCAGCAGTTATTTCTCCAAGCGCATGAGTAAATAAATGAAGCAGTTCGTGTTTCATGGCTAAATTGGAGATTTAGATAAGAAAACCTCCAAGAACCAAAATGTATAAAATATTTACTAGTTGATTTCCTCACCCACCACTCCAGCAGACATAGGCAACAGGGAAACAAAAATGAATTCAACATGACTCTTGCACTGTAGGTGTCTGTACTAATCTCAGACTTTCCCTATTTTCAGGGCTTTCTGGGAATCTTAGAACATCTGTGTATTATAATTGAAATATAACTGAAATAAATTACCTTCTAGCAGGTTCTTCATATCTCCTTCTTATTCCTTAGCATTTTTTCATTACTTATTAAAGTGATAAAATGACCCTTTGCCTTAGATAAAGCCAACAATTATACCTGAGAATTTTATATGCAGCAGAATCTCAATAGAAATGGGATTCTTCTCCGAACAGCACAGTAGAGAGCAGGAAGGAGGCCAAAGACCATTCCTCAAAGAATAATCAGTCTCTAATCCTGATGAGATTTTCACTTTACCCCCTCTCTTTGAATGGAAGGAAAAGCCATTAGAAGAAATAAAAAGGAGACCAAAAATTTTGAAAAGAAGCCAGGGGGTCAGGTATTCTTTAAAAGGATTTACGGAAGGAAAAAGAATAGAAGACTAGGTGTTATATAAGATGTGCTAGCTCAGATGATCTTTAGCTTCTATCTAGTAAGTTAAAAATGTACCAAGTAAATCTATTCAAAATGTGTCCTCCTGCTAGGAAGACTTAGAACAGGATTTTACTTAGTTTCACAGGGAAAAAAAGTTTCTTTGAAAAAAATTCTTCCAACTTTGCCTCCTTGGAACTATAGTGGAAAGATTTTTCCACATTCCTGTGTTTGAGAAATGAGGACACTGTGGTGTCTTTGGTTCTTGTGTGTGTTTCTGGAAGAGGGTGATAACCTGTTTTAGAACTGTGGTAATGTCAGTTCCATACAGACAGAGTCAGGTCTGTTTTATTCTCTGCTGACTATATTCTTATTTATAATATAGCAGGACATAGGTAGTGTTGAATAAGCATGTGTTAAATGGCTGACCAAGTAAATGAAATATTGAGAAAGGCCTTCAATGCTGGAACGTGGGAAGGATTGATTGTTGACCGGTTGGGTTCCTCCCTTGCCAAGCCCATTACCTAAGGGACATGGCTCTTGGCAGAATTGGAATCTTCAGAGGAAATCACAATACCAGTAGTTTTTTAAGACTTTACCAATTTCAGAGTGTCTGTATATACATTTTCCATGTAATCATTTCCATAGGTGTTTCCCAGTTTCCTGGTGGACTTGAGAGCATGAGTGTAAAGAGGTACTCAGATCAGAGGAAGCATATGTTTGCTCAGCCATCTTCATTAAGACAACATCACCTGCTTAGGCTTCCTCTTAAATCTGGTTCTAGAGAGACCCTTGTAGATTAGCCAAATTACTTATAGTTCCGTCTCCACTATCAATATGATGAAAATAGCAAATGTGTTTTGCATTAAATCTTAAACTGGAGTGTCATAGGAACTATATGAACATCTGTTGAATGTAGAGTAAGATTCAGTAGATGTGAGGTGTGCCAAGACATGATATTTTTAATAGTCTCCTAGATGAACAGATGCTGCCTGGCCTGTGAATGGGCCAAATTCTGAGAAGTAGTGAGTTGCTAGCGCACTGGAGGTCTTTTAGATGCAGCCAAGGCCCCTCATTGTCTTTCTTTGGCCAATACATGCTTGATAGGTTAACATCACCCATTGGGTAATTAAAAGTTCCATTAACAGACATGAATGGCTTATGGAACCTATTTTCATTGAAAATTAATGAATTAAACCAGACTGAATACATATCCATTTCTAAAGGTCCAGCTGTAGGCATTCTGGGGAGAAAAATGAGGCTTTCAGATGTGGTTACTGGTTTAAGGTCAAGAAATGGACTGAGTCTTAAATCATCAACATGTGTCCTCTTTCTGCTACACCAAGGGCCAGATGTGCTGGAATCAGCTTCCAGAAAAAAAGAATTATACTAGTTTGGGGTGAAGAAAGCTGGTATTTTTTTAAATCTTTTGCTGCCATGCTGGAAAAATAATTTATCTTGATGTGATTTTTCTCCTTAAAGTTCTCTGAGTAACAGGATAAAGCTTTTTCACAGTGAAAACCAAGTTCCATCTAGCTATTGATTATTCCATAGATTGTTTCATTCACAGTTGGTAGGCGAGATAAGTTTGTGCATAAAAACCTTTTTTCCTTGAGAGGCCTGTGGTTACCAAACATAAGTTTTTGTTTTGCTTTTTTGTAATGCAGTAAAATTAGAGAGTTAACTTGATCAACTGCAAGGAAATAAAATGTAACATGACCTAAATTTACTAAACAATGCTTTAAGGCAAGTATTTAAATTAGTAAGAATTAAAATATGTTTGTTTTTTTTTTCTTATATTAAGAGTATTTGTAGTCTCTTGACTGTTGCTCGTACTTAGTAACCAAATATGTGTGTCAGGACATCATTTCTCAAAATTATATCCCCCACCCCATGGATATAATTTTAAATTAATGCAATAATGCTAATTCAGCTACTATTTCATAAAGCTCTATGTCTTTTTTTTTTTTTTTATTTAGTGAAATCCTTCTCTCAGGATAATCATTACACTTAGCAAGCCTACCTCTTGTACTTGAAGTAGTTACTAGACAACACTCCAAGTAGTACTCCAGATTCATCTAAGTATTCATTAAAACACTTTTTGATAATATTGGAGTTTCTGAATTTTTGTGTCTATGAGACAATGGAAACTCCCCAGATGGTGCGATGGAGACGTATTTGTATTATAATTGAAACCTAAGTCTTACATTGTTTGAATACCCTCGTTCTAATTTTAAATGTGATTTATTTTTACTGACCGATATGAATTCAAGTTATAGATTGTAATTCTGGAGTTCAGTTAACTCAACTCTGGTCCCTTTTCTCACTCTTTTTTTTTTTTTTTCTCTCAGTAGAATGATAAGATGGAAAGTGTTTTATGTAATTTTAATAACGGATGCTGTTACAGTAGTGGCTATAAAAATGGGGATAAGTGGATGAATTGAAGAAATACTCAGGGGCAGAATAGTAGGATCAATGTTGATTGGATGTGTTGGGTGGGATGTGTTGATTAGATGTGAGAATTGTGAACTGAGGGAAGTCATTAAAATAAACTCCTAAGCACGGTGATTTGCTTATTTAGGGATAAAACCTTTAATTTTTCTAATAAAAAGAATATGCTTTTTTTACCTCAGTCCTTTTTATAAATATTAATTTGCTTTCCTTGGCATGGTTTCCACAAATGGCATATAATATATGACATTGTGATTATGTAATTACATTTACAGTTTGAATAATCAGATTTGAAGTGACTTTGACTAATATGAATGGGTCTTTTGAAATCTGGAAAATTTATAAGGTTGCTAAAGAGACAAAGTTTGCTTGGAAAGACCGTTTAAAGCACGTGTTGATTAGTGATTGCAAAATAAACGATTTGCCGTTCTGTGTAGATAGAGATACATGGCCACATCTGGAGATCTTGCTTGCTTAAGAAGCTACATATAGGGCTTATTGAGAATTTTTGTTTTTGTTTTTGTTCAGTAACACAGTTATACGTAGCACTTAGAACTTCTTCCTTTCTTGTTTAGAAACTTGGAACCTTTTTATGTCCCACTTTTATTATTAAAAAATTCAAGAACTTGACCTTGTTTTTATAGCTCTGACTCATGAAAATATGGGTGTAATTGTGGAGTTGTGATTGTTTTAGCTAGTAAACAGAAACTAATACTTTTTTTCTTGTTTTGACAACCGACCTTTTAAATACAGCAGCAGCTTCCCTGAACTTGGGGTCTGATTCACAGAATAGAATTTGAAACCTGATGAAAATGTATTCATCTTTATTAATTGTTCTTAAATTTGGCCCTTTTAGAAATAAAAGCATCTCCTTTTAATTTTAAATTAAATCTTACTTAATTTCTCTAAGAAAGGGCATTAAAATTTTTGAAAAGTACATATTACACATAATCACACAACTGCCATAATTAGACCTAGTCTTTTGTGACAATAAATAACTTGATCTGTGATCACTGAGAAAACATGAAAATAAAATCATTTAACTCAGTAAATTCCGACTTTATTGGTGGTGTCTGGAACAATAGTACGTTTAAAATTCACACCTGCCTGTCAAAGTGACAATGGTCATGATTTCTCATTTTGTTATTTCATTCTCTAACACATTTTTATTTTCTAAAAAGTATCTTAAATTTATTCTCAGTCAGAAAACCCTCTTTCATTCCAAACTAAGAATCCAGTAAATAACACCCTTGTTTCTGACATCTCTTAACTCTGTAAAAAAAAAATTAAAAAATATATATGTAAATCCCAAAATATGTATATAAATATATATAAATCCTCCCAAAATATATATAAATATATGTATGTATACAAAATATATATAAATACATATGTATATATACATATATACAAATACATATGTATATATGTGTATATATATATATACACACACACATATAAATCCCAAACATCATTGCTATAGTACTTCTCTTTTCCTCACCCCATTTCTCTCTCCACTTTATTTAACAAGAGTTAGTAGGAAATTTTGTTATTGTTAATATAGTATCAGGTGTTTTTAAGCTTCCTGTAGAAGTAATTGAAGCACCAGATAATGTTAAGGGCATTTCAGGCTCTATTCTCAGCCTTGGAGAACAAAACTGTCCAATTCCCTGGTCTGAGGGAATCTGCTGTTCGTTCTCTGTTCCTTTGATATACCCCACCTTGGCGACACCTACCTGGAATTCTGTGTCCACCTCTCAGAAGAAAGCCTCAAGGGGGAGATGCCCTGAGATATGACGTTAGGGCAGCTGACATTTGTGCACTTCCTTAGGATTGGGAAAGTGAAACAAAGACACGGTCAGAGAGTAAGATTTTAGAATTACTTTCTCACTCCTGGCTTCAGAATTTCAAAATCTGTCTGTCTTGTTCTTTCTCTACCTTTCAGACCTTAGCATGTTATTTCATCTTTCCTTTCCTTAGTCTCATATCTAGACTGTGAAATGATGGCAGTAATGACTTTCCTCACTAGGTTGTGTGGAGGAATAAATGACCATATTGTAGTGAACTTATAAATACGGCAAATGAGTGCTTACTCAATTATTGATAGGAATTACTGTTCCTGTGTTGATCCCAATTGGATTGAAGGGAAAAGAGGAGAGGTTGAAAAACTAGTTATCTGTCACACAATTTATTATGGCATCATAGAGTTTCCCTATCTTAAGAACAGAACCTGTCTTACCTATTTCATTTTTGTGGTGTTTTGCATAGCATCTCACATGGTGCTCTCCACGGGTGAGATGCTGAATCTTCATGAATGACTACCTGTGTGTTCAGCCCATTGATCTAGCAGTTTCTGTGTTGCAAGCCTTTGAAAGTCTTTGTCTTCGTGCCAGACATTAGTTTTTGAATAATAGGCCTTTTCAATGAATGCAATAATGTCTCGTTAAAAAGATACTCATCTGGAGACCTTACAAAATTTTCTTTTGAAGATTTTATGTCAAATATGGGAGGTCATTAATAAACTTCTGTTTTTACGTTTGCCTAATTAATTTATATTTGCTTTAAGACTTTGTTCTAAAAATAATTTGTTCTTAGTTAAAAATTTATTTTTATTTGTTTGCCTTAAGACTTGGAACTTTCAAAATATTCGTAATATAGGGATTGAAGTTTGATTTTAATTTACTTTTTAAGAAAAAATACTGTCATTTGGGGAGAGCTTACTTAAAAAGAATAATGGACTACATCTCTAATTTATTGATTCTGTAAGTTTTTATTAACATCTACTGTGTGGCAGGCACTTGGCGGGCTGCTAGGAATGTAACAGCACAATGAATGTGCTAGATTTCATTATGCAATCAGGCTAAAGATAGTCAATGAAATATTTCTAGTGCTTTTGTGGAAAATGTGATATAATTGTTAACAACAACATCCCTGTTTTCAAGAAAACTGGGACAGAGTTAATAAACCTTAGTTTAATGAAGAAATTTGATGTAAGCAGGTGAGTGTTGTATGATACTGACTTACATATATCAGCAGTGTTTCAAAGAAAGGAGAAACTGCATTGCCTTGAGTGATACCTTTGATTTTTAAAGTTGACTATAATTTAGAGAAGTATCAAGAAAGAGAGCAGTGACATTAAAAATGGTTAACATTTATCAGACGTTTACATGTTGTAGACAGTTACACATACACACGCACACACCTCATACACAAGTCTCACACACTTTGAATTAACATTTTCAGTTTTTGAGTTTTAATTCTCTTAACAATTCTGTTATTGTAAGGGCCCATGGGTGACTCATTTGGTTAAGTGTACAACTCTTAACTCTTGATTTCAGGTCAGGTCATGATCTCAGGGTCCTGATATCAAGCCCTGCGTCAGGCTATGCACTGGGCACAGAGCCTGCTTGGGATTCTCTCTCTCCCTCTCCCTTTACCCCTCCCCTACTTGCTCGTGCATGCTCTCTCTAAAAAAAATCTGTTATTGTTTACTACTGAAATTTTGTAGGGAGTGTTTTCTTCCTTTATCTTTACCACCTCAATTATACCATAAATGTAATGAAAATGAGAGACTAGGAAGCAATATGATATAAACACGACAAAGTCTTATAGGAACTTTTTGTGTAATTAGTGTATTATAAGGAAATACTAATTTCATAGCATTTAGTGAAGAGAAAATGAATTTAAAAATATGAGCTTTTAAAAAGCTTTGGTTTAAATACAGAGAACAAACTCGTGGTTGCAGAGGGGAGGTATTGGGGGAAGGTGAGACATATGAAGGGGGATTAAGAGTACACTTACGATGATGAGTGTTGAGCAATGTATTGAATCACTATATTGTACACCTGAAACTAATATAACACTGAAACTAATATAATACTGGAAGTAAAAAAAAAGAAAAAAGAAAAAAAGCTTTTAGTAGATATTTTAATATTGTTGGCTTAGATAACCCCTAAGTCCCTCATTGTTTCAAGTGCTGCTCCAACTTCATTTCTCTCATTTCTCTTTGAAAGTTTGCAGTGCTGGAATGCCTGGGTGGCTCAGTAGGTTAAGCTTCCAAAGTAGGTTAAGTATCCAACTCTTGGTTTTGGCTTTGGTCATGATATCAGGGTTGTGCGGTCGAGCCTCACGATTCCCTCTGCAGTCAGCTCAGGGTCTGCTTGGGGTCTGTCTCTTCCTCTGCACACTGCCACTTCTGTGCACCCATGCACTCTTTCCAGCTTTCTCTCAAATAAAATAAATAATAAATAATCTTTAGTTATTAATCTTTAAAAAAAGTTTACAGTGCTCAGGAAATAAATTTGTTGCCTTTTCTATTCCAGTTTGTTCTTAGAGAGAAGCCAGAAATGTCCCAGATTCAGCATCTGAGCTGGAGCAATCTTCTATGTCACATAGGTGGGGAGCTTGAGATTGAGAGAAAGAATTTATCCTGGGTCACACAGCCTATGCCCATGCAGGGGCTACACATGGTGTGCAAGACACACTTTCTTACTCACTTCAGGACTTTTTTTTCACAGCACATAATTTTTCTTGGAGGGGAAAACAAATCTAAAACATAAGCTCTTCTCTCTTGCCTTTTAATTTTTAGAAACCAATCTTTTTGCTTATTGTAGAAAACAAGCCTGAATGAATGGACTTAGATTTCTTAATTTTAATCTTGGAAACCATTGAAAGATGAGAGTAAATTAAAATTGTAGTCTGCTTGTTTATATTCATGGATTTGGTGAATGTAAAGCTATGCAAGATACGCAGGGAGCTTAGACTTCCCTCTATTGCCAGGCAACTAGTATGCAAAAAACTAGTAGAAGAGTAAAATAAGGAAAAGCTTATTTAGTTTTGCATTTCGACTCAGGAGATTTCTTTCTGGGTAATACTGTATTCATTTAGCTTTCCCAGATTTTATTCTGAAGTTCAAAGCCCACTATCTCTGCCCAAGCCTTGTATTTATGGTGCCTCATCCATGACTATCCAAATCAAACACTTTGTTACCTTGGACAGCATCTTTGGAATTCTGTGTTTTTCAGCAGCACTTGACTGTTTAGAGAGTATGACCTTGTTGATGGGATTGTTCTGATTCTGCTTGCACGCAAGCTCTCTAGTTTGTTTGTTTTTTTTAATAATTTGGTTGTTTCATTACAATTCTTACTCCACATCTTACTTGGACCTATTAAAATATTGAAATCTGAGAAAACTTATTTGAATGAGTTTGTTTTTTGAGTAAAGTGAGAATAATGAAGCAGAGGAAGGAAGCTGGAACCTCCACTGGTACTTAGATAATAGGGGTCAGATTTGCAAGGATGTTCTCTTGCAATGGCTTTGTTAATGTTTAGGTACTCCTCCTTTTGGTTGTGCAGATATAACTGGGTACATTACAGTGCTTGCTAAGATTTTATTATATATATGTATATATATATATATATACATATATATAATATAAGCCACATATTTTTATTTTATTTTTATTTGCATATCTCTCCAAACATTGGCATAGTAAAAATACACAGGGTTTTCAGCCCCTATCATTGATGGAACTCAGTGAGAAACAGCAATGCAGTCATTATAAGAGTAAATTTAAATACACTTGTAATAAATTTTCAATAGGAAATAACAAATTTGCAGTAAAAATATTGATGTCCCTAGACTGATGTTTCAGTATATCTCAACTTCTCCTTTTCTTATATGAAAGGTTATGTGTTAGATCACCTCATTTTATAACAGTCTGAACATTCATTCTTTGCTTTTTTTGTTTTGTTTTGTTTTTAAGTAAACTCTATACCCATCATGGGGCTCAAACTCCACAATCATGAGATCAAGAGACCCATGCTCTACTGACTGAGCTAGCTAGGTGACCCTGAACATTCATCCTTTGCACATTATTTTTCCAATTTAGACAAGATTTCTAGGAGAAAGTACCTATTCCATAAGGCAAGATTTAAGATTTAATTGATAATGTATTGAAATAATTGATTTCGTTGTTGTTATTTTGAGCTTTATTTAACATTTATTTATCTTGCCATCTTAACTTGCAGTAAATCTTTTCCTGTTACTAGAAGTTGTCTTCTGGGTGCATTCCACAGTTAGAGTGTCAAATCTGCCTTAGGCTGAAGAGCCTGGCCTACTTCAGGTACCTCAAAGTCCTTCTCCTTCTAAATGGGAGAACTGATATTTACTGACTTCTGTGGCTAGCTCTTATGTCTATATACCACAGTAATTCTCCTTGGCATATGTAGATTTGGATCACCAACTGACTGTCGCAAAAAGACCATTTTAACTGTCTTCTTTCAGATCATAATCAGAAAATACTGTTTATTTTTCTACCTGTTTTGAAAAGCTACCCTGACCAAGGTATTAATACCTAAGTGAGCACATGGTTATTCACTTTATTTTAATCATTACTCCCTAAATGCTCACTTCTTAAGATAGGGTGGCTACTAGCCAAAAGTGGCTTTTGAGCTCTTGAAATGTAGCTATGCACCATATTTCAAAGATTTAGTATAATAAAAGAAATGTAAAATATCCTATTAATAATATTCATATTGATCACATACTGGAATGATACTGTTTTGGATATATGGGGCTAAATAAAATATTTTATTAAAATTGATTTTATCTTTTTATCTTTTTAACTTGGTAATTTAAAATTACATGTGGCTTATAATATATTATTTTGGACAGTGCTGCCTTAAAAGAAACATGAAAAATGGTTTGTTTAGAATGATTTTGTTAGCCTGGGTTTGTTATCTGTGTGCAGAGTTGCAAGATTACTTTAGAGCAGTGTAATTTTCAGATTTAGAATTACCTAATGATTAATAATTTGCTTCCTTCGAAATCGAGTGAAAACTTGAAAACTGCATATGGGGTGGATATGACATTTACAAATGGACAATTGCAAACTGCCAGCACAGTGCCTTTATTGCCATCCCGATTATCTTCTCAATACATGTTGACACTAATGCACACAGTGGAAAATGTTTTAGTGGACATTTTTTTTATTTTTATATTTTTAAAGATTTTATTGATTTATTCATGAGAGACAGAGAAGCAGAGGCATAAGCAGAGGGAAGCAGGCACCCTGCGGAGATGCAGGACTCCATCCAAGGACCCCAGGATCACAACCTGAGCCAAAGGCAGAGGCTCAATCAGTGAGCCACCCAGGCGCCCCCAGTGGACATTTTTGTTTTAAAAATTAAAAAATGTATACTTTAAAATTGTAATTATTGTCATGACTGGTACTGTAGGGGAGCCTTGCTTTGGGTTTGTGTTACGCTTTGATGAATTTCCAGACTCCAGAGTAAATCAAGGGTTTTTCTACATGTGAGTGAGATGGAGTTTTTCTGCATCTATGTGCCTTACTTGATTATAGGAAAGCAACCATGGTAGCTAATTAGCTTGCTTCTCTTTTAATTGCCATTTCCTAATGTGTCACACAAGTGAGAAAAGAAAAATACTAATTTGATAAAGATGACTGACTTATTTTTAGTTAACTGGGCTCATTTTCTTTTTAAAATCAGAAGGCTGCAATAAAGCATATAAAAATTGGAAACATAATTATGTAGAGATAAATTATTCAAAATGAAGTTTTAAAACAAGTACTTTTATTACTCTCAGAAATAGTTCACTGATTAAGACAGTTACTCTATTTCGTCATGGCTCAGGAGAATGTGTGATCATAGGAGTGAAAGATGAAAAGGATGTAGGTGATACCTTTTGGCCAAACATCTAGGGACTATTTTCTGTAATATCTGGCTCAGCTATGAAGGGTAGTGGAGAGTCAGGATATGGACAAAAATCAATGGTCTAAGAAATTATGATCTAGGTATATTATTTTAAGGCACTAAGGTTCATACCAATTGAAAAATAAAGAATAATAGAGTTTCTGTACATACAGTGTAAACAATGTAGAGGTGATACAATAAGATCTAAGTGTATGGAGATAACTATCAGAGGAACTAAAAATGCATATGTTTAAATAAATGTCTGTGGGACTGAGCTGGGATTTGATTTTCATAATGAGGTAGCTTCCTGTACCTTGTAATGTTGCTATTGGTCAGCATTTCCTTCATATATATTTTTAAGTTGGTCTCAGGCAGGGAGTCTTAAAATGTGGTTCAGGGTTTGGTTGCATCAGAATTATTAAAGTGCATGCAAAATGTGGATTTCTGTGTGCCACTTCAGAACAGTTGAATCCCATTTGCTGGGTGTGATGCCTGGAAATCTGTATTTTGACTTGAATCCCAGGGGAATCCTGAGAGGATTAGTGTGTGAGAACCTCTGTAAGGTGTCAGAGTATTACACTTGGTGAATATTTTCATGACACGTAAAGTATTTTGGCAACAACTAAAATGAATATGCACTATAAATTTGTTGGGGTTGGTGTAATACACAACTCTAGCCAGCCCTGAACAGGGTAATATTGGGATTTACAAAATAGTTTTTGGTAGCGGTAATTGGGGATCAAGAGTTTCTGTATCAGTGGTGAGAGGTCAGTATACTATTTCTATACTATTTCCCAATTATTGGAGCTAAAAGTGCTCTGATTTCTCTTCAGATTGTATGAATCTTTCACCTTTTACCAATTCTTGGGGCTAGCAAGTCTTTTATGGATACAGTATTTTATAACACTGTGGGCAGCGTATAGAGAATTAACCTTAAACAAAGTTTGTTCTTTACCTGGGTGGTAGTCTGTTGTGATCATGTCAGGGATGGCATCCCTGTCTCAGCCAGGTTACCTGCAACACCATACACACTGCTTCTGCCTCATTTATGATATTTTGACAGCAAATAATAAAACACTAGGACTCAAACTAGCTTAAATATGAAGGACATTTATTTTGCAAGATGAGAACTGCTGGAAGCCGCAGTCAGAGGCTAAGTGATGTCATCAAGAAACTGGTTATATAGGCTTCATCGTAAGGTTGCTTTTCCTCCTGCTTTCAGGATGCCTGCCATTAATAACTGGTATTTTGCCTGCTTACTTGTTCAGATTTAACAGAAAGAGTGAGGGGAAATCCGTCACATAAGCCAGGAATTCACATCCTTTCTTTCATTCTTATTGGGGCCAATTTGGAGCTAAGGATGGAGCCATCTTACTCTTAAGTCTTGGCAGCAAGAGAACTGGATACTCCAAAAAAATTAGGACTTTTTTTTTTTTTTTCAAGAAGGAAGAAAGGACACTATAAGGCAACTAACATCGCCTGTTGTATAGACATTTTAATTTATTGTTTTTAAAAATACTTATTTTTTCATGAGAGACAGAGAGGCAGAGACATAGGTAGAAGGAGGAGCAGACTCCCTGTGGGGAGTCCAATGTGGAATTCAGTCCCAGGATCCTGGTATCAGTACCTGAGGCAAAGGCAGATGCTCAACCACTGAGCCACCCAGGTGCCCCTGTGTAGACATTTTAGTATGTTTCATGACAAGTACTACTGGTAATTTGTAAAATAAGTAATTCAAACTTTATAGGTAAAAGTATAAATGCAATGATACATAATAGTTGATGAACACTGACTATATTTTAGGCACCACTCTAAATAGTCTTTATGTATTAATTCATTTCATACTTAGACCAGTATGTTAAATTAAGTACCACTGTTTTATCTATTTTATGGATTAGGAAACTGGGACATAGAGAGATTAAATGACCTGACCCAGGTAACATGAGTAGGAAGTGGCAGATGGGGATTTGAACTTTCAGACTGGCTCCAGAGCTCACTTTCTTACCTGCTGCAATATGACTCTCACAGTAAGTGCTGGACGATGTTGGTAAGCTTGAGTTGAATAAGGGCTTGAGAGGTGAAGAGTCATAGGGTTCATGAATCAAGGTTATTGTCACAACTCTTTAAATTGCTGATGATCAGGACAGCTTGCTCATGTTGGTGTCACAAAAATTTCAAGTTGAAATAGAGTAATTATTCAAACCAGAGGTAATAATGGTAACAACAATAATGCTTATGATGATAAATAATAATAAATCAACTTACATTCCAATTATCAACCCCTATGGTTAACTTATACTTATGGTTTCACTATTATCTGGGAAGGTAGCTATTTTAAATTTCCTAAAACCATGCATTCATTCCCTGCCTCTTTGCATTCGTTAAGCACGATACTCATTTTGTTCGGCCAACACATGTGTATCTGTTAAGTCTGATTCTCTAACAGTGATTTCAAGGATAAATAGACACAGCATCTTTGCTTTTAAGTAATGGATGGTACAGTTAAAGAAAACCAACAGGTAAAAATGTAGCCATAAGATAGAGTAATAATTACTGAAATAATTATTACTGAAATAATAATTACTGAAATAATTATTACTCAGAGAAACTAGCATCGAGACAAGAGGTCTGCAGTTTGTTGGGAAATGTCAGCAGTTTGGGAAAGTTCTGATGGCAGAAGGTTCTGGAAAATGAAGTGAGTACACCCAATCAGGAAGATTAGATAGAAACATTTTAGAAAAGTAAAGAGCGTATGCAAAGGCACTGGGAACTGAAGAGCTTATACGTTTGAGAAATGTAAGTGAAATGCCTCATTAGGTTCTGAAAAGAGGATTGAGAGGAAGGTGGTAGGAATTTAGATTAGACAGATATTTTTGGAATCTTTAAATTTTTAAGATTCACTGAATTTTAAATCTTCAAGATAAATTATTTGTGGTTTGGGCTGAGAAAAGGGTTTTTGACCTTTACCTTCTTGATTTTTAGTTTTGATTTACGATCTTTATTCAAAGATCCCTGATATTTGGAAAAATAGATAAATTTGGGATTGTTGGTCACATTGTGGTGTCTCCATGGCATAATTGTTAAAGAATTCTTTAATATTGGGTGTGTTTCAACGTGCTGAAGAAGTGTGTAATTTGAATAAAATTATTTAAAAAAAATTTGATGTTCAAAATGAAGACCCTGAATTATTTATTTTCCACACATATTTTTGAGTACAGCATGCCAGAAATACAGCTTTTCCATAAAATATGATATGTATGCACTTTTAAACCTTTGGATTATCATATATCAGTTTCATTGTAGTAGAATTATTGTATTCCACTATTATGTGGTTATTTCAAGTTAATATAGGTATTAGTTTTATTGAGCATATTTGTATGTCTCTTTATATACTTAAACTAGATTCTCTAGGGTATATTTTAAAAGTGGAATTGTTGGATTAAGCTAGGCTAATATTCAAAATTGCTTTCTTAAATTGTTTGTATCATACTTCAGGTAAAATGAAAGCCACCATTTCTCCCATTCTCGCCAGTAGTTTATGTTACATTTTAAAATTCATATCAATATTATAGTGTTAAATCATATCCCATTGTTATTTTAATTTGCATCTACTAATTATTAATGAGTTGGAACATTTTTTAAGTTTACTGAAAGTTTAGAACTTTGTTTCTGTGAAGTTTTATATTTTTTGCATGTATGTCTTTTATTGGGTTTTAAATATTTTTTCTTAAATATTTTTAGGAACTGTGTGTTCTGAATAATTGGTTTATGGGATCCAAAACTTTTCACGTCTGGTGTCAATTTTCATTTCCCTGAAAGTCATTTAACTCTCTCCCTATTCCATTTGGTTACACTTGGAACATTTTGATTGTAAACTTCTTGTGATGGTTAATGTCAGAAACAAGCCTGCTTCATAATTTTAGTGGTTAAGACGAGGGTTTTGAGTCTAAAAGTTTTGGTCTGAGTCTAGGCTCTTCATGATCTTCGGTAGTTACTTAATCTCTCTAATTTCTACTTAGAAATAGTAACTTGTTACAACAAACTCACACAAACACAAATATTTAATTGAGAGCTTGGAACCATATCCACAATAAATGGAAACAATAATAATATTACTAATAATAAGAAAAAGAACAGCATCAGTACTTTTTGTTTTGTCAAATACCTTGTGCTTTCGGAGTGCTCTTATTTAAATAAATTTTGGTTAATCTGAACATTTCCTAATTCATATTTTAATAGTTCATTGTGATGTTAGTTGCATACAGTGATTGATTTCTGTAGTTTCCATATACTGGAAGTCATGTATCTTGCTTATGAAATCATTACTCAAGGGTTTCATAATTTGCACAAAATCTATATAGCTACTTCTTTATTGGGTACTCTTGACTGTTACATTTGCATATATTTATGTAGTTCACTAAATCAATATGTTCTTTGTAAACTGATATATATAAAATCTTTTCATACACAATTTATAAAAGCATTTATTGATTTAATAAATCAGACATTTGTCAACCATGCATAAGTGTAAATTATTGTTTATAATATAAGCATAGTTCTTTAGAGTACGTAATTCATCATTCAATTAACATAAGTATATGATTAATCAGTATTTACCTCCCATGGCCCAGATCCTGCAGGAAAGGAACTTTCTTTGATACATAGAAGTTAAAATTGTTTCTCGTTTGCTGATTCTCTTAGGGTGGTTTTGTATTTTGCAGATGTTTTAAATTTAGATTTTTTTAATACTCCATAGTAACAATTAAATAGACTTAACAGCTAGTTAGAATGCATAATTTCTTCTCAAAGACAATGCAGCAATTTCTGAAGGTTTGATTAAAATTCCTGATTAAAATTCATCAAAAACTAACCTCACAATATCTGAATATAATATTTAAATGATTTTAACGCTTGATCTTTGGAATATGTTCCAAAGAAATATTCCGGAGAGAGGGAGAGTGATTGATGAGGGGACATGTTCTGCTGCTTTTCAGGGAAAATAGCCAAGTGTAGAGACCATACTACTTGCCAAGATTTTCTTTTGAAAATGACCATATTGACTGCTTCTTTTGGATTTGAGTGAATGCTGATTTTATCCTGCTTTTTCTTCTCACACTTTTCTTTTGTTATCAATGGGGAGTTGTTGTTTTTTTTAATTCTTAATTAAGAATTAATTCTTAATTCATAATTACAAAATTAGGCAGTATGGGTTTATAATCTATGTATTTACCATATTTTAAAATAATACACTTTAACTTTTCTTCATTCACTTAACAGTTTTAGACAGTTTCTGTTGAATGCATGCTATATTAGTATTTGTCTCTCTGATATCTTCTTATTCCATAATGTCTCAGTATAGCCATTTTACAATTTTTATTTGCATCAATAATTAATATTTACAGTGATTATATCATTATATCTATATATGTTTTTCCTTCTACAACTGTTTATTGTTCCTAGAGTTAAAAATTGCCTATGAATTTTTTTCCATTAGCTTTTCTTTGACTATATATCAATTATTTAAAACAAATTTTTTTAGAACACTTGTCATGGCTTTCAGTAATTTTCTCAAGTGGTCAAACATATCAAATAAATTATCAGTGACTTATCCGTTCCCACTTCCTGACCCATTCCTGGAGTCTTTTCTTGGGTCCATTTTTTTTTCTTGAGCCTGACCCATATTCTCTGCAGGTTTGATATCTTATCTCCTTTTTTTTTTTTTTTTTTTTTTCTTTAAGACATACACTCTTCTGGCAGCCAAAGAAAAGTTGTGTTTAAAGTTATTTTTTTGAGTCTGGGCATGTCTAAAATAACTTGATTTGATCCTCACTTGAAATGATAGATTGAGAAAATATGGAATTCTGATTTAGAATTCATTATTCCTTAAAATTTTGAGGACATTAATCAGTAGTCTTACAGTATCCAGTGCTTTTGAATAATCTAGTATCCTGATTATAATTACTCATTATATAACCTGTTTCTGTATCTCTGGAAGCTTTTCAGAACTTTCTTTATCCTTGAAGTTCTGAAATTTTACAATGATGTGGTTAGGAGTAAACTTTAGAAAATAACTCTTGGACTTGGCATTTGCAGCAAATTTTCTTAGTGTAGAGGCTCCCATCCTAGGAGATTTTCTTGTATTACATCTTTGATAATATTTCTTCAGTTCCTTCAACTCCTTTTTTGGGGTCTGCTCCTCAACTTTCTTTAATGTTCCTCTGTGTTTTTTATCTTTATTTTCATATTTTCCATGTCTTTATCTCTTCTGCTTTTTCAAGGTTTCCTCAATTTTATCTTCCCATTCCTTTGTTGAAATTTTAATTGCCAATATATTTTCTATTTCTAGAGTTCTTTCTTAATTTTTTTTTTTCCTTTTGAAAATACTTAAAATACTTGGTTCTAGTTTTATGCACAGATCTACTCAGTTTACAGTGGGATTATATCCTGGTAAACCTATCACAGATTGCAAATATTGTTAAGTCAAAAATGCATTTAATACACGCAACCTGCTGAATATCAGTAACTTAGCCTAGGCCATCTTAAATGTGCTTAGAATACTTACAGTAGCCTACAGTTGGGCAAAATCAATCCAACACAAAGCTCTATTTTATAGTAAAGTTTTAAATATTTTCTGTAATTTATTAGATTCATTTTCAAAATTCTAAGTATAGTTTCTACTGAATGCTTATTGCTTTTGCACCATCATAAAGTAAAACAATATATATGTAGAACCATTATAAGTTGGGGACCATCTGTAGTCAATATCTGCATTTCTCTATTTCTCTACATCAACTTAGTTTCCTCTACTTCCTTCATTGTTTCTGTTTTCTCCACGTTTCCTTTTGGGTTTGTTTTAGACACCTACATTTATGTTGGAAGCTTTTCTCAAATGTTTAGTGATCTTTCCTTGCCTGTTGGTAAAGCAGTGGGTGAAGGAAGAATCCTCACTGTCATTAAACCCTATTACTGTTGGAAAATATAAAAGAAAAAAAGGGAAAAATGAGAAATGAGAAGACCAAAAGAGAGAAATATAGACAGAGCAAGAGTCAAAGATGAGTGGATGGATTGATCAGGGTGTGTGTATAAGTATGTATGCAGGAAGAGGGGAAGAAGGAGACAGAAAGAGAATACATGGTAATGATAATATATATTCAGGGATGTTTGTGACATGAACTTAATGACCCTTCAATAGAGACAAGCTGTATGCAGATTTTGGCTAGAAAAAAAATGGCAATGAGGGAAAGGTCATATTAATAATTTTCTGGAGTTCATTATTATGTTTTAATTTCTTTACATTATTATTCCTAAAATATTCCTTTCTCGGTTATTTAAAGGTGATAAAATGAGCACCTTCCATCACCTCATCACTTATATGCACATTTCTGCTACTGTTATCAAAAGGAAATCTATTTGCAGTTTTGGTTCAACCTGAAATATATATTGAAAAATCTTTTTTTTTGTAATTACATGAATCTTTGCTTAAATTCTCTCTTCTACTGATTTTTACCTCTATTTTGGGATGATTTATGAGGCAGTGGTTGTTGGTGCCTTGGAACATATCAGCAATAGTAATAGAGAAGTACTCACATGATTCTTATTTATATCCTTTTAAAAAGAAAATTGTCCCATGAAGAGGAATCAGAGATTAGATGGGGTTCAACACCCAGTGGTAGCCAGATCTTACAAAGTCCTGCTAATTCTCGTTTCTGTAAATACTCTTTGTTCTGGTAGGACACTTTTTAGAGAAAGATAAGGAACAACTTGTTTGTGTGTGTGTTTGTGTGTGTGTGTGTGTGTGTGTGTGTGTGCGCGCGCGCATGCATGCTCCTTTATGGTGCACATGTTCTTGGATTTCATCTTTTTCAGAGTGTTAATACTTAAGGGTAGGTAGTAGATTTAGCAGTTTAACTCTGCTCTTGACTTTTGAAACAGACTGCATATTTGATGAAAAATTATTATATCTGAGAGATTTTGGTTTGAATGACTACCTCGCTTTGGTGTATCCAACTCTATCTCTTATCTCATTTCTATCTATATATTATTATTCACATACACATTCATGGATGTGTTTGTATACACTCAAGTATTTGAATGTTTTCTAGCGTAAACGTGTTAGTATGTTTAGCTACTTTTTAAGAAAATGAATGGTTCCTTGTTATTGATCATCTATAAAATGGAATGTTAATCCCTTCTCTTGTGAACACAGCTGTATATATGTGTATATGAACCTTTGCTCCCTTATCCTACCTCCTCAGTACTTCCTAATTTGACCTATAATAGCGCTGACTCTTCTGATACCATTCATTTATGTTTTGAACATTACTGTCTATAAGACATGGATCCCCTCTCTCTCTATGCCAAGAGAAAACCAGTTTTGTTCACGAAATGACCCTTTGTGAAAATGAGTGACCTCCTTCCCAGGCCAGGGGGAAAAGCAAGGTAGTTTAATCCAGTCATGTGTCTTGTTGCTCTTGCCTACCTCCCACTTCTTCCCTGTCCTCATTGATTCAGGACTGGCTGTGGGACACACATCTGGCCTCTAAAATACGAGTTTGCTGCTGCAAGGCTTCAGGAACTGACTCCTATGCTGGGAAGAAGGAAACACACATAGGAAGCTGCTTCTGTTTTAGACGTTCTCCTGTCTGGATGTAATGTTGGAACTGCAACAGCCACCTTGTAGGCCACACAGGAAGCTGACCCACAGGTGAAACTGGGATATCCTAAGAGAGCAAAGATGGGAAAAAATCTGAGTCATGGATGACACTGTTGAGCTGCTGAGTTAAATGATCGTGGAGTACCTCACTCTTACTCCCCCACCCCAACAGCTATACTCCTGCATATATTTCTGTACTTATAATCAAGGTCTTTTTTTAAAAGTCGTTTCAGTTTGGATTTTGACACTTGCAGCCAAAAGCATCATTGGTAAAACATATTACTGCTTTAACTTTTATTTCTGTTTTCCATAGTGATTATTAATACACGTGTTAGCCTTCTTTTGGCTTTAAAGCCATGGGGTAAATGATAACTAGGTTATTTGTCTAGCTTTGTTTCAATAATAATAAATCTTTGGAGAAATAAAAATCTAAAGGGTTTTTCTGTAAAATTGATTTATCTACTTCCCGAAAGATCTCATTATTTCTTCTGTCTCTGATAAATATTTATGGTAAAATATGATTTTCTTCTTTATCAATTTAAATTTGTATTATTCTTCACTTTGTTCAAGATGGTTTGAAGTAGATTACAAAGTAGAATGGCAAGAACTAAATTATGTTATGTCCAAAACAATAAGAACATCAGTATATACTGACCTTTGGCAATACATTGGTTAACATTTTGTAGACTTATCCCCGAGCTATGTATTTAGAAATAGATATTTGGCATTTTATTAAAAGAAAAGAACTTTTGGAAAAGGTTTTCTTTTTCTCCATAGTGAATATATACTGATTTGTGAAGCATCTATAAAACAACAAAATGTTCATGTTTTTCATTCTCTGATTATTGTTGATTGCAGAAACAAAATAAACAGGAACATTTTGGAGTCTATTCAATTTCTCATTGATTTTATGTTAATATATGGAGATATTTTAAGAAGCATACAAAATGGTATTTTTGTTAAAGATCCTTGGCAAAACAACCTACCAGGTGTTTTAATTACTGCAGTTTATTATTTCTTCACTCATTATTCAATAAGCCCTGAGGATCAAGCTCTACAGGCCATCCTGAATATAGAGAAGTCCCAGTCCTCAAGACACTCCCAGGTTAAGGGACAGGTAAAGAGGCAGACATTATAGTCTATTCTAATGTTACAAGTGACAGACAAGTGCAGGGAGCTATGGGAGCATATGGAATGGGAACCAAAAATGTCGCTGGTAGGGAGAAGAAGGAAAGTTTTTATACTGGTATAAGGAATATTTAGGGGCACCTGGATAGCTCAGTCGGTTAAGTGTCTGACTCTTAATCTCAGCTCAGGTCTTTATCTCGAGGTTGTGAGTTCCAGCCCTGTGTTGGGGTCTACTTAAAAAAAAAAGAAAAAAAAAAGAGTAAAATTGGTATAAGGAATATTTAAAACAGGAAAGGAGGAGGCACATAAAATGTTTTTAAAGAATTTCTAATGTTAATTATTGGGCTCGATCTTTATTTTGTTTTTATGTTCATGGCATGAGATTTATGTAATAAATTCAGTGCAGGGATATAATAGTAATACAGCAACTAAAATTTACTCGGTGTTTACCATAGTGGTTAAAGAGCATGAAGATTGGGGGCACTTGGCTAGAAAAAAAAATGGCAATGAGGGAAAGGTCATATTAATAATTTCCTGGAGTTCATTATTATGTTTTAATTTCTTTACATTATTATTCCTAAAATATTCCTTATTTTAGGAATGGTTAAGTATCTGCCCTTGGCTCAGGTCGAGTCCTGCATTGGGCTCCCTGCAGGGAGCCTGCTTTTCCCTCTGCCTATGTCTCTGCCTCTCTCTATTGTCTCTCATGAATAAATGAATAAAATTTTTAAGAAAGAAAAGATTTTAAATCCAATGTGACTTCAGGCATGGTAATTGTGTTGTATTTTTCTCATCTGTAAAATGGAGGTAATGGTAGTCTTTATGTCACAAGGTTGTTGTGAGGTTGCAAAGAGTTGAATCTCTAAGGGATTGAGAGAAGTGCTTGGCATAGCTTGAGTGCTCAATAAATTTAAGATATCATTGTTATTATTTGGATGTTCTCACTTAATCTTTCCAATAATCTAACAAGGTAATTTGGTAGACAGAATAAAGCCACCACACGTCCACATCTCCTAATCCTTGGACCAGTGAATATGTTCCTTTACGTGATACGAAGGCATTTGCCAATAGGATTAAATTAAGGTTTTGAGATGGGGAGATTATCCTGGATTACCATAGTGAGCCCAGGGTAATTATGCAAGGATCCTTATAAGAAGCAGGAGAGTCAGAGTAGCAGGTGTAACAAAGGCAGCAGAAGGTGGTGTGTGTGTGTGGGGGGGGGTGGGGGTGCGGAGACAGAGTCAGGGATTTGTTTACTGTGAAGATGGAGGAAAATATGAGGAGCCAAGGAATGGAGGCAGCCTCTGAAAGCTGGACATGCAGAGACCTCATTTACTCCCAAGCCTTTGAGGGGTGTGTGGCTCTGCTGACAACTTCAATTTGACTTGGTCACACTCATTTTGGAATTGTGTCATCCAGGACTACAAGATAATAAATTTGTAAAAGTTTAAGCCACTGAATTTGTGGTAATTTGTTACAGCTGCAGTGGACAACAAATGCAGATTTTTACAAAGGAGGAAATGAGCTCTGGATAGTGAAGTTTCGGGCAAGGTTATTGGAGATTGTAGGGTATGAGTGGGGCACATAGGCTGATAGGAGCCTCCAGGGAAGGACCCAGGCCTTCAATCCTGTGTAGTCTGATGTTAGTCTCCCTCCAGCTTACTGTGCCTCAAGTCCTGAACCTGTCCAGTGTCTTATGGGGGCAAATGGCCTCTCCTTCTTGAGATACATTCTTACAGGGTAGCCCACCACTAAGCTTTTCTACTCTTAAATTACTTAACACTTTTCTGGCCCCTTCTCTTTTTTTCGAAAGTGTTAGAAATTTTCTTTCCACTGATGGCTCTCCTTTTCTTCCTGTCTTTGTGAATTTATATGCCCCCTCACCTTCCTTTACTGTCATTTTGGTAAGGGTTTATCAGGAACTGAAAATCATTGGTCAGCTAGTCACGTCCAACCCAAGCAGCCTGTTAATTTTTGACCTATGGCAGGTCCTCCTCTTCAGTACCTCAAAAGACTGCAAGCAGTAGCATGAATTCAGCGAGGCTAGTGCAGTAGAGCAATGTCTCACGTGTTCTTAATGAAAGCACTCACAGTTTTTGTTGCCTTTAGTAATCTCTCCATATAATCTTTTTTCATTATTATTCAAGTATAATTTGCTCCATATTATCTCAATGGTGGATCAGTTAGGTAGGAGACAAAATGCTCCTACACAGCCTGCCAAAATAGTCATTATGGGTAAATTTCATAATTTTGAACACATTTTTATGAATTCGCTTTTAGTTTTATGATTTTTTTTTTTAGGAATTTACTCATACTTCCATGAACTCCTCTATTTTGGGAGAAGAATGGAAATTGCATTTCACACTTATTTGGGGATCTGTCAGTGTCCTCGTATTCCTAAAGACCTTTCCTAAAAATGAAATATTGCAAATAGAGGTTACCAAAATTGGTCATTTGATAAGGAAAAGATCATATGATTAATTAAAATTTTTAAATGTTTCTTTTTTTAAGATTTTATTCATTTGTTAGAGAGAGTGCTTGAGAGAGATAATGGGGTGGGGGAGAGGCAAAGGAAGAGGGATAGAGATTTTATTTATTTATTCATGAGAGACAGAGACATAGGCAGAGGGAGAAGCAGGCTCCATGCAGGGAGCCCAACATGGGACTCGATCCTGGGTCTCCAGGATCAGGCCCTGGGCCGAAGGCAGCGATAAACCGCTGAGCCACCGGGGCTGCCCAAGGGAGAAAGAATCTTAAGCAAACTCTGCACTGATGGGGAGCTCCATGAGGTTCCATCTCACGACCCTGAGATCATGATCTGAGCTGGAACCAAGAGTCAGACGCTTAGCCGAGTGCACCACCCAGGCGCCCATAAAATGTTTCGTTTTAAACAAATATTCAGACCACTACGTTATAGTCAAATGTTAACAAGGGGAACAAGTAAATGTTAAGAGAATAGTTTTAAAAAGCTAGTATTTAAATAAAAATACATGTTTAAATAAATTAAGTAAAAATAGCATGTTTAACTTTTGACTTACGTTAGCAAATTCCTGGGCCAGCATGTAACTGGAAATTTTAACTATAAGGTCTTCACAGCACAGATAGGTACAGAGCTGCTTTCTCAGTCTTGTGTAATGCACAAGAGCAATGCAGGCTTTTTTTATCTGTTCTTTAAAAATGAACACTATATTAGATTTTTATTGTGAGTTTTTGGTTCCCAGCTTTCTACTTGTAATTCCATTCCTCTTTAACGCCCACTTGTAAAAGCACATCTGAATGAATGAAACTGACATTGTAGCAAGAATCTCAAATTTATTATGCCTTACTAAAATGAGTAATTCTTTCCTAATCTTTGCTGTGCTTCAAAATGGCTATATGAAACACTTGTGTTTACACATGGAGATTACGAATTGTCAAATGGGAGCCTTTTTTGAAGAAAGGAAAAAGCTGTTATTCCTTACATTAGAATTCTGTCAAATTACAAAGGAGGCCAGTTTGATGGTATTGCACAGAGCTTTCTAAGTGAGATAATTATATGATGTAGGATAGTTCTGACTTAATAGTTGTATCACTACAGTGAATATCATGGTTCTTTACTTGCTCATCAGAGAGTTTGATGATTAAGCGAACTAATGCCTTTGCAACACTAAGATTCTCAGATTAAAGGAATTTGGTAAAATGTTTAGTTTCTTGATACTAATGAATGTAAGGTGTGTTTGAATAACTATATTGTAAGTTTGTGATGTGGTTTATGTTAATTACATTTATTAATTCATTTGACAAATAGCAACTGCACAAGGCAAAGTGGGCAGGTAAGATCATGTTGGGCATTGTAAGAAATTTGAATTTTATTCTAACTACAAGGGAGATCATTGGAGAACTTTAAGCAGGGAAGTTACAGGATTTGTAAATAGTAAATGAGTTATATAATTTTTAAATAGATCACTTTGGCATCCCACACACAATGGGTTATTTGGGAGTAGCAAAGAGGGGTTTGGAAGACAGGATGGAGGCATTACCGAAGTTCAGGGGAAAGATGATGCTGGCTTGCCTTGGGGTTAAAGACAAGGATATGCAGAGCAGTGGATAGCTTCCAAAAGTGGTGTCAGATGTGAGGGCAGATGAGGGAAGGAAAGGAGTAATCATGATTGCATAGTTTTTGGCCTGAGCAAGTATTTAGATGGTAAAGATAGAGAAGTCTGAGAAGGAGCACATTTGAGAGTGGTAGGGGAGGGAATCAACAGCTAGGTCAGATGGGAAGTTAGATTTTTACCTGGGGTTCAAGTGTGAAGTCAGGGTAGGAAGGAGGGATTTGGGGTTTGTTGAAGTAGAGGTGACATTTAAAGCCTGGGAACAGATGATGTAACATTTATGCAGATGAGAGAAAAGGTTGCAGGACCAAACCCTGGAGCATTCCATAAGTTAGAGGTCAAGCAAGATGATAGATTCAGCATTTAAAACTAAAGGAAAGGGCAGCCCGGGTGGCTCAGTGGTTTAGCGCCGCCTTCAGCTCCGGGCCTGAACCTGGAGACCAGGGATCGAGTCCCACATTGGGCTCCCTGCATAGAGCCTGCTTCTTCCTCTGCCTGTGTCTCTGCCTCTCTCTCTCTCTCTCTCTCTCTGTCTCTCATGAATAAATAAATAAAATCTTTTAAAAAAATAAAACTAAAGGAAAGAGAATAGACATAGAAACTAAAAGAGGGTATGGTGTCATGGAAGCTAAGAAAGTGTTGTAAGAAAGGGAACATTATTAACATTATCAGTGCTAATGACAGTACAGTTGTGATAGAAGTTATCATTGGATTTGGAGTTATGAAGGTTGTTGATTATAATAACAGGACAGAACCTGTTATTGGCTTGGAAGAATTACATTAGATTATCCTAGAGTATGTTTGGATGCTGATAGAAATGATTTAAAAGGTAAGGAGACTTTGATGATGACAAACAGGCTAATTTCACATGTGAAGTTGTTGAGAAATTGAGAGTATAATCATGAAGGAATTGTACAGTTGTGACCAATTGAAATTAAATTTAAAATCTGGGAATTTGACCATCTGTAAGAACTTTGGTAAAGCTTAATGAATATTTGCACAATTTTACAATTTCACAGTTTCACCATCAGGGTCTAACTCAGGCAGTGGTTTGCAGTCATTAAGGATCTAGTACATGTGTCAAGGGAAGTTGTGTGTTTGGGGGCCCTCTTACTCTTCTATTTTCGGTTCCTCAGACTCCAGGGTCTTTCCATTAGCGACTTGGCTGCAGTTCACAAAAAGCCCATAATACAATTGGTGTAAGTGGGAAGTTTTTTCCTTCTTGTGTACGTCTTTCAGGTCTGTTCTGAGACCCAGGCCGTTTTCACTCATTCTTTCCTTTTGGGGCAGGATGGTATTCCTGTTCCTGACAAGATGGAAGATTGGAGAAAGACAGTGGCAAAGGTACATTTACCACCTGCATTTTATTTTATTTTATTTTATTTTATTTTATTTTATTTTATTTTAATTTTTTTACCACCTGCCTTTTAGAGGGTGAGCCCAGAACCTGCTACACAATACTTTTGTGTTTATCATATTGACCAGAATATGATGATATCATAATTCCTGGATACGCAGGGGAAACTGGAACATACAGCCTTGATTTGGGGCAGGCATGTTCCAAAAAATACCAGATTTCTATAAGAAAGGGTATGAATAAATATAATCCCTGATACCACAAAGGTCTGTATTTCCTTGAAATAGACCATGCATTTGAGACCATCTTTCCTCTCTTCCTCGCCCTCACCCTAGCTATCGGACATGGATCTCTGATATTGAGAAAATGGCATCCCTTCCTCCTAGCTGAGCTGGGCTAGGATGCAAGGCTTACTGGGCAGATAGCGTACAGGCTAGATAATGATTCTCTTGGGAGCCCTTAGCCTGGAGCCCTTTTGCAGTGCACAATTTGCACAGCCATACATGGCAATCCTGTTTCCTTGCTCTGACATCTCTTCTGTGTCCTCTGCTACTTGTGGGAAGAAGAGTAACGTAATGATCTAACAAAGTGATTCACATGAGGTAAAAATAATTGCTTTTTTACTGTCCTCGGGTTATGTATGAAATATTTTCAAGTTGGGATAAAACCCTTAACTTCTCTGTGTGCAAAACTTTTCAATAGCTGTTTTCCTGGTTTTAAGCGAAGTCACTTATTAGGTTTTGTTAGGATATTGCAGCAGTGGGTGCCTCCCATGTTTCAGAAAACATGCCATGTAAACACCAGTGGGTCCAGGAGACTTGGCTTTGGTTTTTTTTGTTTTTTGTTTTTTTGTTTTTTGTTTTTTTGGCAGAGGTAGTGTTAGCTTTTGTCATGCAGGCATACTCAGATGATTTATCGAAATACGAATATTGGCCAGCTGTTTCAGAAGCATTAAGCTAATTGTGGCTTGTATTATAGTCCATGCACTCAGTAATTTATCTCAGAGTACAGAACTGACTTTTTTTTTTTTTAAAGTAAGCTTTACGCCCGGTGTAGGGTTTGAACTCCCGACACTCCAGAATCAAGAGTGGCATGTTCTACAGCCATGTGCCCCCAGAACTGTCATGCTTGAGAGACCATTCAGTTCACTGAATCTTCCCTCCTGTTTTTCTGAATTCCTGGAGTCAAGTACCTGTGACTTCTTAACCAGTTGTATTGTTCTGTGCCTTCCTTTGTCTGTGGTTAATTCATTCAGATGGGTAGAGTATAGTGGCAATAGCTTGGCCTAATATGGGAATGAGATTGATAATATTTCGTGGCTGAATCTTTCTCCTTCTTTGGTAACTTTTTAGGTATTCTTTTTTTCAACACAATCGGGTCTTATTTTCGCGAGAATGAGTGAATTCATAGAAAATGTTTTCTCCCTAGTGAAAAGAAAAGTTCTTACTGGATGATAAGAAATCATGCCTTTGTATGCGACATATAATGATTAAATAAAACTGCTAAAGCTGTGTCCTGTTTTCTGTTTATCTGTATCATGTTCTGAAACTTTTGTAGCTTTGGAATAGTATTAAGGAATGTGACTAAGTAGATGAATCAGCTTTTATTTTTCATGTCCAAGCTGTTCCCTTTTCGTTGTGTCCAATTAAAATATGTTAACAGTTTTCATAATGAATGTTTTCAGTGTAATATTTGAAGGAGGAAGGACAGCTGGACTGAACAGGTTTTCATGAAAGTTTTTGGGATTACTGAAATCTTTAAAATTACAGGCATACCTCGTTTTGATTGTGCTTTGCTTTATTGTGCTTTGCAGATATTACATTTTTTACAAATTGAAGGTTTGTAGCGACCCTGTGTTATAAGCCCATTGGGATCATTGTCCCTCTATCATTTGCTCACTTTGTGTCTCTCTGTCACGTTTTGGTAATTCTTGCAATGTTTCAAACCTTTTCATTGTTATTATATTTGTTATGGTGATCTGTGGTCAGTGATCTTTGATGCTACTGTTGTAATTATTTTAAGGAGCTGTGAACTGTACCCGTTAGATAGGGAACTTTCTGGATAAATGTGTGTGTTCTGACTGTTCCACTGCCTGTTCCATATCTCTCTCCCTCTCCTCGGGCCTCCCTTCCCTGAGACACAGCAGTATTGAAGTTAGGCCAGTTAATAAGCCTGCAATGGCCTCTGAGTGATTAAGTGAGGGGAAGAGTCACATGTCTCTCACTTTAAATCAAAAGCTGGAAATTATTAAGCTCAGTGAGAAAGGCACATCGAAAGCTGAGGTAGGTCAAAAGCTAGGCTTGCCTCTTGTACCACCAATTAGCCAGGCTGTAAATGCGGAGGAACAGTTTTTAAAGAAAATGTACAACTGCTACTCCAGTGAACACACAAGTGATAAGAAAACAAAGCAGCTTTATTGCTGTTTATAGAGAAAGTTTGAGCGGTCTGGATAGAAGAGCCCCAACATTCCCTTAAGCCATAGTCTAATCCACAGCAAGGACCTAATTCTCTTCAGTTCTCTGAAGGGTGGGGAAGGTGAGGAAGCTGCAGAAGAAGAGTCTGAAGCTAGCAGAGGTTGGGACAGGAGGTTTAAGGAAAGAAGCCATCTTCATAACATCAAAGTGCGAGGTGCAGCAGCAAGTGCTGATGAGGAAGCGGCAGGAGGTTACCCAGAAGATCTAGCTGAGGTCATGAACTTGGCTACACTAAATGGCCGGTTTTCAGTGCCCATGAAACAGCCTCATGTTGGAAGAAGATGCCATTTAGGACTTTCATAGCTAACCAGGAGAAGCCAGTGCCTGGGTTCAAAATTTCAAAGGACAAGCTGACCCTCTTGTTAGGGAATTAATGCAGCTGGTGACTTGAAGTTGAAGCCAGTGCTCTTTTCCCCTTCTGAGTATCCTAGGGCCCTTCAGACTGATGCTCAATTTACTCTGCATTCTGTAAATGGAACAATACAGGCTGGATGACTGCACATCTGTTTGCAACACGGTTTACTGAATATTTTAAGCCCATTGTTGAGACCTCAGGAAAAAAAAAAAAAGAGTTCTTTCAAAGTAACACAGCTCATTGACAGGGCACATGGTCACCCAAGAGCTCCCCTGAGGGAGGCGTGCTACGAGGTTAATGTTGTTTTCATGCCTGCTAACTCGGCCTCCATTCTGCAGGAGTAATTTCAACTATAAGTCTTATTATTTAAGAAATACATATCGTGAAGCTTTAGCTGCCATAAGTAGTGATTTCTCTGATGAATCTGGGCAAAGGATACTGAAAACCTCCTGGAAAGGATTTATCATTTTAGATAGATAGCTTTAAGAACAGCCCTGATCTTTTAAGGGAAGAGGTCAAAATAACAACATGACCAGGAGTTTGGAAGAAGTTGATTCCAGCCCTCATGGATGATTTTGAGAGAGGTTCAAGACTTCAGTGGAGGAAGTAACTGCAGATGTGGTGAAAACAGCAAGAGAACTAGAATTAGAAGTGAAGCCTTACATGTGACTGAGCATCTCATGATAGAACTTTCACAGATGAGGACTTCCTTCTCATGGATGAGTGAAAAAGTAGTTTCCTGAGATGGAATCTGCTCCTGGTGAAGATGCTGTGAAGACTGTTGGAATGACAGCAAAGGATTTAGAATATTACATAAACTAAGTTGATAAGTCAGTGACATGGTTTGAAAGGATGGATTCCAATTTTGAAAGTTCTCCTGTTGGTAAAAAGGCTATCAAACAGCATCTCATCTACAGAGAAATCATTCGTGAAAGGAAGAATCTGTCGATGTGGCAGGCTTCATTGTTGTCTTATTTTAAGAAATTGCCACAGCCACCCTAGCCTTCGGCAGCTACCACCCTGATCAGTCAGCAGCCATCCATATCAAAGCAAGACCCCCCATCAGCAAAAAGATTACAGTTCACTGAAAGCTGAGATGGTTAGTGTTTTTTAACAACAAGATATTTTTAAATTAAGGGGTGTACAATGTTCTTTTAAACATAATACTATTGTACACCTAATAGGCTACAGTATAGTGTAAATATAACTTTATATGCACCGGGAAATAAAATTTTGTTTGCCCTGCTTTATTGCAATATTTTCTTTACTGTAGTAGTCTGGGCCTGAACCTGAAATCTTCAAGGCATGCCCATATGAACATTTGTTTTTCTCTGCCATTAATTTCTAATGTAAGGTGTTGGAAAACCGAAGTTCTATAGTTAATGGAAGAGTTTCAAAGTAATTGAATTTACCATAAGCCAAATGTATTAATAATATTAAAAGATGCTGTGGTATAGACTTCTGTATGTTCACTAAATTCCTGCTTGGGCACACAGCTAGACTACATTTTCCAGCCTCCCTGCGCAAGGTATCATCATACACTTGCGTTCCAGAGAATGGAGTATGGATGGAAGTGATGTATGTCACTTCGAGGCTTTACCAATGAAACTTTTCATGACTTTCATGCACATTTGTTTCTTGCACGTGTGGGTTGAGTGCAGAGGAGGATGAAGCCTTAGAAGATTGTTTAATAAGCCTGGACCCTCACTGACTGGAGCAGGATCTCCTGCTCTTCTCCATATTCTGTGTGATACGTATGAGAAGTCAATGTCTGTTGTATTAAACTACTATTGATGTAGCTTGCAGCCATCTTGGGACCTTGGAATCCAGCTGTGTGTTTGGGAAGAAACAGGATTTAGTGAACACAAGACATTGCCCCTCTCATAGATTATGTGCCCAAATGTTCAGGCATGGATGTCTTGTGTACTTAAAGATTTTACACTTCTCATGTTATCCTAGACCTTTCCTAACCCTTAAGAATGATGTGAGTGGTGTACTCAATAGGTAGGAATGTTTGGTACAGTCTAGCAGCAAAGAGGCATTTCAGTTCACTCTAAATCATGAATATTTCTGCAGTAGATAATTAACATTGGTAATTGTATTGTTTTATAGCCAGCTTACTGGAATGATCTGTAATGTGGCTTGGCAACAGTCAACAGCTATCAGATGCCATTTGAAATAATTTACTGATTAGAGATAACTTATTATTTCTTGCCCAGCCTTTTCACTCTATGAATGTTTAAGTATATTTTTGCCTCTTAAATATGGTAATAGATTTTACTTTACATGCAAATATTGGCAATAAGCTAAAAATTCCTTTCCTTTGTGAGTCAACTTTCAGATGCCTTTAATGGATGATAATTTTTTTAATGTTATCATTTAGTTCTCAGATGCTTGTTTTAATAACTTCCTTCAGAGTCCTGAAGTGAAGTCTTGTCTTAGGAAGCTAGATATTAAATTTCTCCTTCTTGCACTCTTGCCCAAGGGTTTTGAGTTCTATATATTCTCTACTAGGAATAGGTTGTTTTCTTTCATCTCCTAGATTAAATAGTTGCCTTCTCAAGACTTTGGGGTGATAATGATAATCATAATGACAATGATAATGATGATTTGACATTAATATGGTTAAAGTGTTTGGATAGCAAAGGCCAGGGGCCATTCTCTTTGAAAAGAAGTGATGGTTTGTTCCTGGCTGTTTTATATTTAATTTCATTTATGTAGTTTGGGTTTGCATGAATACTAGGTTCTTGTGGCACTTTCTGGCTCTATGGTATCAAATAAATCTGTTAACCTCTATTTGCTTTCTTATTCAGTCATACTTATAATGTGAGAAACTATGAAGACCTTTAAAGCTCTATAATAGTGTGATCCATTGAATTTATGATTCACCCATAACAGGTAGTGAGTACCTTTACACTTGGTGGTGGTAATCCTACAATTAGAGGTAAGACTAAATTCTTGAGGAAGGAAAATAACAGAAAAATGAATGAGAAAAATAAAGGATATAGAAGAAAAAACATGCATTATTGGAGAGTATTTCCAGATTTCCCCAAACAGGTTTATTTCTATTCCTTATGAAATTTAAAAAAGAAAAAAAAAAAACCTCTTTATGAGGGAGGGAAGGAAATTTTAAAAGTTTTTCTTCTCATTCAGAGTTAGTTTAATCCTGGAGACATTGAAATATTTTTAAAAATTTATTTATGGGGAATTTAATTTCCCTTTTAAATTTTAAGTAGAGGATTTCAGTTTCTCCAGAAGAAATTATTCTCTTTGGGTCAGCTTCCATCTGTGCAATGGCATGCCTATAAATATTCTTCAGAACTAACTGTAAAAATTCTCAAAAATATGATTGTCTATTCAGATTACATGCCTTTCCTTTCTGTGTTTGGAATGAACAAATATGTAGCTCGGTGAAATTGATTGTATGTGTGAAAATGGATTCTTTACTTTTACCTACCTTAATAAGCATGCAGATTGCTAACTTTTCAGTAGATGCATTTAAAATACATTATAGCTAATCAAATGTTAAAATAAATTATAGCTAATCAAATGTGTTTTTGTGTTTCCTTTTAAATGACACAGTTCATGGGCCAGCACAGCAAAGGAAAAAAAAAATCAGTTTAGTTACCCTTTACTGAAAACAAGTTGATTCATAAAGGAATTTGCAGTTAAATGAATTATATTGACAACGTGATATGTTAGATAGGTGAGAATCACAATCATGCCCATCAGAAGCCACTGTCCATGACATATGGTGAAATGTTAGGTGATTTTTCCCTCTTCCAATCATCTGCCTACAATTTCATTTTTCATTAATGGAAAATATTATAATCATGTTACATGTTTTTAATTTTTTTGGTAAAAGCAATACATATTATAATTTTGGCTGCGTATCACACTCTTTTATTTAATACTTTTATTTTGATTGTAGAAGTTTTTTGATTGGAATAGTAGCTTAATATGAGGTAAATGAATGTAGTTGTTATTTATAAAGAATCTTATTTTATTATTATTTAAAACTTATTTATTTATTTATTCATGAGAGACACACAGCGAGAGGTGGAGACACGGGCAGAGGGAGAAGTAGGCTCACCACAGGGAGTCTGATACAGGACTTGATCCCCAGGCCCAGGATCACGCCCTGATCTGAAGGCAGATGCTCAACCGCAGAGCACCCAGGCGTCCCTATAGAGCATTTTATGTAGTGTTTATGTATGTGTGTATTAGCTAGAGGTGAATGCTGGCTGATGTCTAAAGTGGGAAAAACAATCAATGAACTATTTTATTTACAAACTATACTTTTAACAAGATACTTACACATAGGCTCAAATAATCTTACATTCGAGTCATCACTATTAATCTGGGAAATTATTGGCCAACTTTTGCATTCTAACACATTCTAACATGAACACATGTTCAGTCAGGAATGTCTCTGGAATTCAAACACAATTTCATGTGTTTACTGTTAATAATGGCTATTAAGTAAAACAAAATTAGTGGTCTACATAACACAAATTACAGAGCAATTTATTAATTTACTAATTGTTTTTTCTACAGCAGACCTTTTCAGTTGTTTATACAGTATACAACCCTGGTAATGAAAAAAACGGTTTACAGCTAAGTTAACAACAGCCGTGGAAGGTCTTAAGCCAGGCTTTCTAAACTATAATCGGTATGTTCCATTCTGTTGGTGGTTGTGTTTCAGAATGGCACTGCTAATGTTACAGGCCTTACCAGTTTGTAAGCGGTCCTGCTTAGATCGTTTTTCTGATTCAGTGCTTATATGCATTTCGTCGAATCGTGACTGTAGAAGCATCCCTTGGAACCTGAGCTGGGTATGGCTGTGCCACCTACTCCCAGGGTGTTTCCGTGCCTCTTTTTGGAAAGCTGACAGTTCGATTGCTTTATATGTGACAATTTTACAGCTATGCCGTGTTGCTTCAAGTTGCCCCCTCCCTACTTTTTTTGAATAAAGGTTCTTTTTGTGGTGTGTCAGACAAATCTGGATTTGAAGCTTCACTTTTTCTCTCAGTAAGGCGTGACATTGGGAGTGTTTCAAAGCTTGGGAGTCCCTGTTTCCTCAACTACATAGTAATAGTGAATGTATGGCTTTTTTTTTTTTAATGATGTAATTAAGTGTGTGTTACATAAAAAGTGTTCAATAAAAATCTGTAGAATGAAGTATGTGGAAACTTTTTCATTAGCTATCTTCCAAGTTTTGTGTCTTTTTCCATTTTATAAATATGTTCTTACCCATAGGAGTACCTTAGGTTTGATTTCAAAATCTGAGGGGGGAGGCTGTGTCTTCCCATTCAGCCACATTGATTAGCATCACCAACCGTTGTAAAGCATGTTGTATGTTGCCAATAATATTTCAATTAAAAATTCCCTCGGGAACAAAGCTCCATTTAATAAAGTTGGCTTGGGCACAGAGATGATTCAGAAAGTTCCCTTTCCCCAGTGCGGGAAAACTCACAAGGGAGCTGCTTTGTATGCTGGTCTCATGTAGACTTGCTGGCTCCTGAAAATTCTCTCAGAAGGGCGGGACCACCAAGGATTGTGCAGACAAGTCATACCCAAGTGTAAGAGGCACCGCTCAGGACTTGTCACCATGAATCATCTCTGTCCGCTTGCAGTAGACCTTTCTCAAAGGGCAGAAGCCAGGCACCTCTGCCCAAAAGAGGAAGGGTAGAGTGTACTGGGGAAGGAATTCACATCTTAGAATAATACATCATTCTGCGTTTTGTATTGTTTCTTTTTGTGGAAATAACCAAAAGAGTGGTCATTAGAAACTACTCTCCTGTGTGAGGATAAGACAGTCCCATGTTATATATATGGTAAGGATGACATTTATGGTCGTAAATCAAGATAATCTGAGATTTCTCAGGGCTTTTTAAGTTGATAAGAAAACCACAGGCACTTTCTTTGTACTAGTGTTTTGTGAGTGATAGAGGATTGCCACTATGATAGTTTTGTTAATCATTTTACCCTTATCTCTTTATCAGCAGGACTGTAGTATTTTTATGACCACCCCCCCCTTCTTTTAATGAACACCCGAGCTACTTCCTTGTACAAAATGCTGTAGGCACATTTGGACACGTTGTGAGTCAGCCCTGGCTCTTGTGTGCCAAATACTCCCTTCTGCTAGAGTCTGCCCAGTGCCCACGCCTACTGCTCCTGCTTTCTTCAGGGTTTGGCTTCCTCTGGAAAAGATGGACACTGATCCCACCAAGATATTGTGGACCTCTTTTTGTGGTTGTCTTCTGTGTGTAGATACTGTGCTTTGATCAAATGGGTGGCAAGTGTTTTGGTCAAACTTGTGGCAAGGGTAGATGTGGACTATATTTTTTAAAAATTAAACGCTTCAGGTAGCCTCCCTTACTTGTAGGCTTGGTTTCCATTCTTTTCAACAATATGTTAAGGCAGATCATGATTTGCACCTTCCAGTGGGCCAGGGGCTACAGATACTGCAGATACCTAGAAGAATAAAACACAATGCCTTCCACATTTAGTTTGGAAGCTATTGGACTCAAAAATGAAATGAAAATTTTGAAGAACGAGGTGGTGTATTTAAATTCTTCCACTCCTTTTCTTTTACTAATTTACAGATTTCTGCGGAAGACTTTCTATCCCTTCACTAATGGCAAGTCATGTGCCCTTGTTTTATGCTCTGGTTTATGGTGTCATCTTCCTTTAGAGCATTTGTCACAGCTGCCATTTTCATCTATTGGGGCGATAATTTTACTGTATTTTCCTTGGTCAGCCTTGAAACTCTCTGAGTTCAGGGGCTCTGTCCATTTTAATTCAGCCGTGTTGGCACAGAATAGGTCTTCAGTAATCATTTACTCCATGACTGGTTGAATGAACGTATGAGTTCTATTAATGATTGGGGGGATCTACTCATTGACTTATTACTCATCACTTCTTTTCACTCTGAGTAGGAATGTCATTTGTCTCAAGGGCTTAATATTTGCCGTATTTATAAAAGCTCTCATCTGCTTTTAAAAGTTCTCTTTTGTTTTGTAGTATTCTTAGTCATAGTAGGATAATCACTTTGAATTGCTTCCTCAGAGCCATGTTTGTAAATGTCAGGGTGGGTTAAGATGGTGCGTGTTTGAGAAGGAAGATCTAGGGACTACAGCTGGACAGACGTGACCATTGAATTTTGAATTATCTATGAATCGGCTCATTAAAAATGGTAAAAAATGGTTCTGTTGATCTTAACACTTTGAGTTCTAAGAAACACTTGTTATATCATATTTTCACATAATCCCTAAATTCACATCATTCTGATATTCTTGTTTCTCTCTAATATTCTGAGTGCTCTTTAATTGATGGCTGTCTCAGCCTCTTTTGCTTTTTTTGTCAGACTACCTATTTTTGTGTCAGGTTCTTGTTTTTGTAGGAGTCAATTTTCAAAATTAAGGTCCTACAGTTTCCTCAGTTCTTAAAACTACGCAGAGGTTTTCTTTTCTTTTTCTGTCTTTTGTTTCTCTCTCTTCCTTCCTCCCCCACCCCCTTTTCTTTCCATTTTGGCACCCACATGAAACTTTTGGGTACTCCCCTCCCAGAATTAGTTGCCTTGCCTTTCCCAAGAATGATATAAAAATATTTCTCAAAGAGAAGGTAAAACTAGTTCTTGAATATCAAGGAAATTTAATATATTTTGAATTGATCACTTCCCCAACAGAATTTAAAATGTTGCGTAACTTACAAAGTATGATTTTGATATCACTCAAAATGGAATTTTATATGAAGTATTTAGAGTTTTTCCATATTCTTTCCTATTGGAGGTCTATATGTTAACTTTGAAAAATATTTATTTATTTATTTATTTATTTATTTATTTTGAAACATATTTAATAATATGGTGAGATAAATCAAATATCTTCATTGAGGTAGAAAAAGGAATCTGAGAGCTCATTTTTATTTTTTTATTTTATTTTTTTTAAAGATTTTATTTATTTATTCATGAGAGACACAGAGAGAGAGAGAGAGAGAGAGTCAGAGACACAAGCAGAGTGAGAAGCAGGCTCCAAACAGGGATCCCAATGTGGGACTCGATCCCTGGACTCCAGGATCAAGCCCTAGGCCAAAGGCAGGTGCCAAACCACTGAGCCACCCAGGGATCCCTTGAGAGCTCATTTTTAAATATTGAATGAAGACTTAAAACATTTTTTCCCATAAATGTACTTAGATACGTAGTAATTTTATGGTCCAGTCTTATGATACATATGTAAATGTGTGGTTATTGAACATAACTCCTTCTAAAGTGAGAATCTCATTCATTTAAAAAAACAAAAGTAGATGCATTTTGCTTTCATTGCTCTGGCAACTATGAACTAAGTAAAAGTAGTTTAAATAGTCACCTCATCATTAAAAGAACCTTCCTTTGATAACTAATATCGATCTGCAAAACTGTTGCCAAATAGAGTCGCACATGTCTCTATTCAAAAACAGTGCTTTGCTAAGGAAACAATATATAGAGGAAAAGTGACTTTTTTTTCACATCAGGTTGTTAAGGACATTTCATGATTATTTTAAATTGATTGATTTCTGACTTGGAGCAGGAGCTGGTATTCTGCGTATAAATGTTAATAAATATGCTGTACAAATTCCATTAAATAATCGAGAAAATGGTAAAAACTTAATGAAAGGCATCTAGGTCAAAGGAAACCTAAGTTCTGGACCAAGTGCTCTGTAACCAAAGACAAATTGATAGACCTCTCTGCACCTTAATTTCCTTACCTATAAAATAAGAGGCCCAGATAGATGGTCCATTTTTATGACTATAATTTTATGAGTGTTATGGGAATAAATTTTATTTCTCTTTGCAGTTCAGAAAGGTAACTCTTTTTGAAATATTTCTTTTCAGTTAGGTATGAATATCACCAGCAGGCATCTTCCATCCATCTCTTCCAGATTAGCTGTCTCAAATGTTTTTCCTTCCCTTTCTTACCGATAAATTTGGACTCCTTTTTAACACTGATGACAACTTCAGTATCCTTCTTGTCACCTTGCAGACTTTAACCATAAAAATACTCATTGGTTTTAAAAGGAGAAAAAAGTATATATTAGGATTATGAAGCCTGGCCTTGAAACATTTCCTATCTTTTATTAAATGTCTGTTACCTGAACAGAATTTTTTTTAGGGTGGAAAGTAGGGGAAGAAGGGAGCTCGATGCATTCGAGAATGCAGGTAACTGTCATACCAACATTTTAAATGCCTTCTTAAAAGGAGCACACATGGGAACGTATTAACTAAGGTATTAAGAAGTGTTACTGCAAGTCTGATACTAATTAGGGCAAGCATCTGGGTATATTTCCTCTTTTGAAGTTGAAAAAATATTTTTAAAAAGCACAAAACTTAGAGTCATCAGTACAGATTGTATAAGAATTTTAACTGGATTCTGTTTGGTCTTAGTTTCATCATTTTTTTTTCTTCGTTGTGATTTTATAAATGTCAGACCTATTTTTATTTCTTAAAAAGCTGATAGGACAGAACTGAGTTTGTGTGCTGATTATTTAACCAGTACTTTAACTGATGGAATATTTATTCAATGCCAAAAATCATCAAGATATTTTTGTTGTAGTCTCAGGGTCTTCCTTTGAAAACAAAGCTATACTTTTAGAATGTGAATCAGTTCTTTTGTTAATAATGATCAAAGGTGAAGTAGAACAGATGAAGAAATAACTATATAAACTTAAGCATATTAATTACAAGAGAAGCTTGTATTCTGTGCAAGAAGGGATGCCTGGTGGCTTTGACTTCTTTTGGGACAGTAACTTTTCTCTGTGGCTTCTATCTTCAGAAATATTTTGAGGAAGAAAGATTAGAATCTTGTCACAAAATAATCAGAAATTTCTTGCCATAACAAAGTACACTTTATAAGATCACAAGAGGCAAAATGACTCAGTGGAAAAAGTCAGAAAATCTAGCTCTGCTTCTGGTTCCACATGGAAATAAAGGAATCCCTATAAATTTGTTTCTTCATCTGGACAGTGAGAGTGTGCATTAGGTTCTTCTGTTTCACTCTGCTAGTGAAATCAAGATCATACTATGTATATTTGCTGTACCTTTCCCACCTCTCAAGACTTTTATCCTTTGGCCTTTAGAGAATGAAATTAAAACAAAGTCTTTGCCATTTTGAATTTTTTTTCAATTGATTTCTCTTTTGTTCTTCTGCGCAAAAGAATGAGCATGTTTGTGTGTTGGACTCGAGTCAAATGAAAATGTAAACCAGAAAAATCACAGCATTGTGCCTTTGCTTGTACAGGTGTGGCTCATGTAAATCCAGGAAGTCCGGTAGAGTTCTTAAATTTATTTATATGCTGAAGAAGATGTGTTTGTTGAACTCTGAATAAAGGATCACTAGACAGCTTTTTGTTCTTTCCATTGTGAAGATATATTTATCTAATCTTACTGTGATGGGAAATGTTCATTATCTCCTGCAGTTATTTTATTTCTCTCTCTCCCTTTTCTTTTTAGATACAGACATTAGTATAGGACTCAATGCTTAGGTATAGATTTCTTATAATCAGTTGTGTATTTGCTTAATTACAGAATGTGGCCTCATGAGTTATCCTTTCAAATATTAAAAGTTAAAATATACACAATTGTGTGTGTATATATATTTGTAATATATATACAACTTATTATCCAGAATTTCTTATTATATACAACTTATTATCCAGAATTTCTAAATCCAAAAAACTCTGAAAATTGAAACAAAGTTATTAAATTTGGCCCATTCACAAACTGATCTGAACGGACATGAGTTTATTTATTTATTTATTTATTTATTTATTTATTTATTTTTATTTTTTTTTTTATTGGTGTTCAATTTACTAACATACAGAATATGAACGGACATGAGTTTATTTATAGTGGGAACGGTCATGCCTGTCTCTAGATATATTATTGTTTTTGATAAGGTGTAAGATGTGCACTCTATTACCTTTCCAAAATATGGAAAATTCTGAATTTCAGAATATACGTGGCCACTGGGGTTTCAGATAGGAGAGTCTGATCCTTAGCATCTTGATTTTCCCATGAGATTATTAGCATGTGAGCGTAAGAATTTTGGTTTCTCATTGTTACTGGCAGTGGAAATCATGTGATAAAGAGACAATAATTTAGCGCTTGCCCCTAAAAAAACTGGAACTAGACTTTGGAGAAATAAACTACATACAATATGGGAGAGAATCTTAACAAACACAAAACATGCCATACATAGTGCTTATCCATAAAAGTTAGTGCATAGTACTTGTAATTTTTAAAACCAGTTTTGTGCTTGCTATAAATACAAATAGGGTTTTATACCGTTTTGCTAAACATGTTTAAAAGAAATTCTGAATAGAAATAGTTGATATGCAGACTGATATTTGCATAAAAACTAATTAAAGGATGCTTTGGAAATGTTCAGTATATTGTTGAGTAATTTGGCTTTGGAAGACAAAGTAGTAAAAATCGTTTTTTTAAATGATAAATGCAAGCGACATACAATAGTTTTTACTCAGCAGATAGTATCTTCTTTCTTTTTTGGTAACTATAGGAATGAAACTGAATAAGTCTCACATAACAGTGCTTTTGTATCCTGTGACTTACGGTCATAGAAGACTGATTTAAAATTGACAGAAAACTTGTCTCTGATATCACAGATGGTGTCTATTAGACTCTTTGGTGGGCAGCTTGATTAAGAAAAAAACTAAAAATTCAAATTGCTAATGTCAATACTTTATGAAAAAAAACATTTTCTTTTGCTTGAAAAGTCTTCCTAATCTTGAAATAGTTTTTTAAAAGCTTTTAAATGATTCCCTGATTGATTGACTTTATCTTAAAAGCTTTTAAAGGATTCCCTGATTGACTTTAATTTAATACTTTATAATAAGTGAATTTTTGAAAGATTATATTAAGCTTTAATAGTATTTATATTTAAATTTTAATTACACTATATTCAAAGATAGACATAATGGTGGTTAAATAATTTAGAAAATGACTTATCAGTTAGTTACACACAACCTCACAATCTGTTATACCAAAAAAGGTATTTTGTCAATATCTATGGTAGAGTCTAATATCTTTACTATCATTGTCCATCTCTCATCATGTGAGGCTTCATTTTAATATTCAACATGGTTACTTGTCCTACTTGTCACATTCCCTACAGTTCCCTACAGATTTATTTCTCCAACTTGTTCATCTGTAGTACTCCTCAATTTCTAGTGTGTTCTCAAGTATAAATACACATAACCTCCAGAAGTTTTCCTTAAATGACCCTGTCCCATTTGGAGCATTTCCCTACTTTCCTCACACTCTGTATATTAACTGTTAGAAGAGTTTCTAATGAAAAAAATAAACTTAAGTGTATCATGTTATGAAAAGTAATTTCAGAAGCGTTCAGAAAGTCTTGAGGGAATGTATGATATGATGGTATTAAATGTAAAAATATAGATAAGAGTGATATAAAGGCTTTTAACATTGAACTTTATCTTTTTTTAATGGAAGTTTTATTTAAGATCTCATTTGCGTATTTATCTTTTTTTTTTCAATTGGTATATGTGAAATTCATAATAATTTATAAAGGATTTCTTGAGGGTAGAAATGGGGATTGGGAAATCTCATGACAGAAATTTTATTATTTTCCTTCTTACTGGCCCTCTTAAGAAAAAGAAAGAGGAAAAAGAGAAGAAAAAACCTTATTGATGCTGTAGGAATATCCAGTTTTTCATTTGCTTTGGGTTGTCACTAGATGGTTAAAGTGATGATTCTTACATATTCAGCTTGTATATGATAGCATAGAAGTGAATTGTTGCTGAAGATCACACAATTGTTTTAAACAATTTGCAATCTGTCAGTAATGTGTTTACTGTTACATAGAATTATATAAAATTGATTTTTTTCCTATTTCATGTCTTTAGAAATGTGTAATTCTCAACCAAATTGCACATGTTCCCAGGATGTTAGTATATATTTTCTTTCTCAGATTAACTGAAAAAAAAAAAAAAACCGTTAATGCTCACTCTCTCTCGTTCTGTTTTTCTCTGTAACCTGAAGAATTTCTTCATTGACTTATCTGAAGCTAAGAGATTTGCCTATTTTTAGAAATTAGAGAAGTGACTTTCCATGGATGCTAGAGTTTTCCCATTTTCTTCAGTGAAATTCATAGTGCCAAAATCAAGGATGCCAAAGACACAGATTGAACCATGCACTGCCTAGAAAAGGAAGCTGAAACAGTGTGATATTTATGCCCACCCTAAATCCAGACTCTAACAAGATTATATATGCAGAACCAAGTGTTAGACAAATCTATATTCTAGAGCCTTATTATCATTAGTATCACCATAATGTATCACTATAATAGAAATTAATCATGAACAGAAGGATTTGAAGTGACTGGAAGAACATTTTTATTTTTTTATTTTTTATTTTTTGGAAGAACATTTTTATAAGCCAAATTGATCATTGCCTCTCTCATGTGGTGGTGCTATAATAGGATTCAGTGTACATTTGTTTGGTTCCTAGGGAGCTATCTCAACAGAATATTTTCTGTAATTTATTTAAACATATTTGCATGGCCTGCAAATATTGAAATTTCAAGACCTTTGAGTACCCTTTACTGTTTGTTCAGATTTTGTAATCAATGTTGCAAATATCAAATGTAATATTTTCATGATTTTGAGCATGTTGAATTAAAGATGAATGTCCTTGAACCCTCTGCATATAACGTATAAACACAATGTGACTCCTTTGTTCTCACTTCACGACATTATACAGTACAATAAAATTCCATTACAATGATTTGCTTCATACAGACACATTACAGACCAAATAATATCCCTTAAAATATTACATATGTAAAAAATCTATTCCAAAAAAAAAAAAAAAATCTATTCCATGAGGGAAAGGCAAGTGTTATTCATTTCTCCTAAAATCAGACTTACAAAGAGACTTTAGTTAATTGGATTTAAGTTATCTTTGGTAAAACATAAACTACTTCTTACTCTACCACATTTTAAGAGTCACTCAGTGTACATGGCAAGGAAGCTATATATATTTTTTGAGCACCCCTTAGGATGCAATATGCATATATATTGAATATCTGAGGCACAGCAGTGAATAAGATATGGAGAGAAATTAGATCTAGTGGGGGAAAAAAGCATTGATTTGATATTGACCCCACTTATAGTTATGAAAAGTTTTAAGAGGGGTTCATAAAGGGCCCTATGACAGTGCTTAGTAAGGGGTCTTAATCTTATCTGTATCAAATTGGACAGTGAGAGGTAAAGCTGAGGGGGAGGGCTCTTGAAAAGTAAAAATTCTGATTCCTGATAGATGTATAGGATTTAGCCAGGAGACATAGAGGTGTTTCCCCCATTTTATTGAATATATGCTTATGTGGCTTGTGAAATACAATTTTTAAATTAATTCTAGTAGTTTTTCTCTGGAGGTACATTTAATATTAAAATATTTATTCCAGAAGAATTTGGAAGAAAAGAAAGCAAACACTGTCAGCAATAACAACCATAAGTGATCCAAAAATCTCCCCAGGAAGCATACCCTTATACCCTTCTCCACTCCCAGCAAAAAGCCCTATACAACAGTAAATACATATTTTAATAAAGATATGTAAATCCAAATTTTTAATAAAAACGAAGTCACAGTATTATTAGATTACAGTTTTATATCCCCTTAAGTGTCTGCAGACCTTCGTAATAGGTATACCATTATTTATTTAATCAATCTCTACTTGTGAACCTTTTAGTTACCTCTAACTTTCTTACAACCCAGAAATATTTTAAGTGAAGTCTATTGAATTTATAAACGTAATCATTTATCACCTACATTTCAGAATGGAAAGACATTCATTTGTCAACTCCAGAGCTTTTTTGCTTATGTTTGCATACTAAAGATGGTTCAAATAAGAATTGGTGGTACAGATATAACTTACCGAGATATTTATTCTTTACTGAAAAAAAAAAAATCAGTCGCAATGCCATGAACAGGAATAATTTGCATTATGATCCCTTGTTGTGGTTTGTTTGGGTTTTTTTGTTTTGTTGTTGTTGTTTTCTACAACTTAGCTTTTGACCTTGCAGGGTATAAAAATAGCTGAACTAATCAGAAGCTCCTTTACGATCAGAGAATCTCTGCAGGGTCCAGTGTTTCAGTGGAAGACATTCAGTATCTTTTTTGCTCATTTTTTGACAGTTTTTCTTAGAATCATAAGTAATTTACAAAGGCAATTCTTCATAAGAAAAAAAGCTGCAACAAGAATACTAATTGGCCATAGAGGCCTCCCTGAGTTTTGGAACTATAAGCCGTTGAGGTGATTGATAGAATTAATTTCTCTCCAGAAATTTTTATTAAAAACTTTGGATTGGATTCTTAAAAGCCTATTTTTTACTCCTCTAAGGCTAGGAAAACAAACCAAGAAATTCTCCAACACATTTCATCTTTTAGTACCTGTGTTATTGGGTAAATTTCTGTCTGGTTGAGGCATCTAATATTTGCTAAGATTCTGGTCCTCATTGAAAGAGACCTTTCTCACTGTCTTGTCACTTTGGGAGCCTATCAGCCAGGTTTCAGGCCAGTTTTCTTGGGGGAGATTTGTAAGCATAACTTACACATGTAAAGTCAATCCTTGTCCCTCAGTAGTTGTCATCCTTGATTAAATGAAAATAATTTTCAAATATGATTCTAGGGGTAGCTTTGGTTACACAATTGATTTGTCCAGTAATACTCTGATAAAAAGAGAGGGTAAATTCTTATTGAACCTATGAAAATAACTATATGGTCATGAAAAGTAAGGACACTCCTTAGTTTTTAAGTTCTGGAGCGATCAGTGAGAATCAGATGCTCTATTAAAATGTTTTGTTTCAGTTTGAAAAACCAGTGTCTACCAAATTGAAAGTTAGGTATAGCTTAAAAGGGAAAAAAAAAAAAAGGATGAAAGTCTTCCTCATACATCCATTAGAAAAAAGGTACTCATCCATTAATTCAGTCTTCTGTAATTCCTGTTTCATTGGATCTAGGGGTCAGCAGAGTCTACCCTATGAATTCTTCTTCCACAGGAAAAATCAAGTTTAGTGTTTAGTTTACACATATTTTCACAATTGGTATTATACTTGTAACTACTTTGTTAAACTGCCACCTTTCCTTTGCTAAAACATATTTGCCTAGCTCTTTTTGTGTTATATATTTGTTACTTTGAGGCTATCTTTTAGTTACATATTCACTGGCTTAAGAATGAATTGCATTTGTTAATTGAATATCTAGTAATCAATTAACTCTGTGGTCAAAATATGTCAGATTTAAATACAGTTCCCTTGTTTTCAAATAATTATACTTTCCACATTAATCTTGTGAGAACAAATCATTTTTCAAAAGCTTAATGAAGAGTGAAAGGCTAATTGATTGCAGTAAGCACTTAGAAATACTGTTCTAGGCTAAAAGTATTCCCACTCTTGTTGAGTTGCTGACTTCCCAAAAGGGTGTAGTCCAGAAACAAACATGAAGAGCAGTGGCTAGGACTAGTTTTCCAAATCCAACTTTATATACATATATACATATTGAAACAAAATAACGAAACAAATGCCTATCCTATGAAGGACTAAAAAAATCATTTAACTAGGAGGAAAAAAATATAACCTAAAGAAGATAACCTTATCTTTGACAAACAGAAAAAATCATAAGACCTGTGAACTTGCAACTTTTGTTGTGTAGTATCTAATTTATTACAATTGTTTTTAGGTCACAAGTTCTATAAATGTATGAATATTACTCAAGATCCTAAGTAAATCACTCAAGTATATACTTTGTAACAAAAATCATAAAATTAAATGAAGGCTATATGTCTATTAGTTTTAATAGCTTGTAGATGTTCACATAAAAACATCTCAAGTGGCTTACTAGGTCTGTGTACAAGTTAGGATGATTTTGGTTGTAACAAAAAGATATATTTTAGGCTGACTTAAAACAGCAAAAGGGGGGCGTCTGAGTGGTTCAATTGGTTGAGTGTTCGACTCTTGATTTTGGCTTAGGATCCTGGGATTGAGCCCCATGTCAGGCTTCTTCACTCATAGCTTGGAGTCTGCCTGTCTCTCTCCTTCTGCTCCTCTCCCTACTCAAACACTCTCTCTAAAATACATAAATAGATAAAATCTTAAAAACACAAACAACAAAAGGAAAGTTATTTGTTCCTTGAAAAGTTCATTGATAAGGAGATTTAGGTTTAATTTGATCAGGGCTCTGAGTCCACCTCTGAAATTTTCTAGGCTTTACCTTTCTCTGTTTACCATAGGTGTTAGAAGTCTACCAGCAGAAACTTACATTTGCTCAGCAATTTTCTCCCTGGGAGAAGAATTCTCTTCCTGAAAATCCATGGAAAATGGATAGTGAAGAGGTCCACTGCAGAATTATTTTGTATCTTCTCCTGGTTGAGCTATGGGAAAGGGGAGGGAGAGAGAAATATGTTCATCGATTGCCTCCTCTCATTACACAAGCTGCTTTCTTAGGCTTATCATCATCCCTGTAATCCTCTGGACAATACCAGGAAGTAGATGTTATCTCACTTCACAAATAAGCAGAAGGAGGTTAGCCAATTCTTTTTCTCAGGCTCACATGGCTTGTGGAGACATATTCTGAAGTCTGTGCTCTTCAGGCTATAAGCTAAATCATAGTTGTTAAATAATTTTGTGAGGAAGTTTATTCCAAGTTGGAAGGTCAAAGGATTTATCCACTTACTAATAAATATTCATTCCATAATTAGTTAACAGTATTCCTACTACATACTAGGTATATGGTAGTTTCTGGGAGGTTAAAGTGAAGAAAAGTGAAGTGCCTTCCAATGTTCTAGATTTAGTGGGGGAAGCAGATGTTAGTGTCATGCAAATGAGTGTAAAACTACACGTGGTAAGATTTGTCTGAAGTCTGGAGGGCTGATCACAAAGTTTCTGCCTAGGAGGTGACATTTGAGTTTAGAGCTGAAGAATGAGAATGAATTAACAAAGCAAGGAGTGAGAAGAAGGGAGGGCATTTCAGAGTGGGAACCTGGCATGTTGAAGTGAAGAGGTCCTTTTTGTTGGAACCCAGAGAGAACACAGGACAAGTTGGGGTTGAGACAAGTAGATAGACTAGATCCTGCAGGGTCTTCAGGTGGTATTAAGCATTGTGCTTGATATCCATAAGAAATTTTCTTGGAAAGAACTGATCTTATGTATCTTATGTATCTTAAGTATCTGAGAAGGTTGCCGAGATAATATCTTATTAGTATTTATTGCAGTTATCTCTGAGTATTTATAGTATTTTCTTAAAACATGTTTTCTTGCCTCAACAAAGCTTTACTTCATTTTTAGAATTATTTTATCATATTTCCAGTCCTGGCATGTTGTAGCAGCTTTAAACTTTTCATAACCATTTATAACTTGAACTTAGATTTAAAACAGTGAAGGTAAAGACATCTTCATTTTAATGAATATTTATCAAAAATACTTACCAAAAAGAGTGTTGAATTAGTTGCAAATCAAGCAAAGGAGAAAAGTCCAGACATTAAACTTTGGGGAGGAAATATGAAAGTAATATTTATATATAATTAATTTAATGTTGGTGACTTGGCATGTTCTATCCACTATTCAGGTCTTGTTGAAATTGCATTTGTGACCTCCCTTTTGTTTTTTTGGTTATAATGAAAGAATTAGAAACAGAACTTTGTTTAAATATGCAGTTGGCTCTTTCCTTTGACTAAGCAATATAAAAGAAAAATTTTGCTCATAACATATGGCATATTAATATCCTAAATAAAGCATGCATCTGGGTTACTAATCAAAGCTGGACTTAGGTCCTTTAAGTTCATCTCTGTTGAGAAGATGGTTTACTTAAAATTCTAAGCATTTGACCTTTAGTATAATATTTAAGCATGAAGTTGCTGACTCAGTCAATTCCCTAAAACTTACACAAATGAACACCATTACTTTAATCATCTTACATCACTTACTGAGCCTATAACTTTAAAAATTATCAAAATAAGCTTTGAAAGTAGAAACATATGTATTGAGTAACTTAATGTTTGTTTGGGCAAACATCTTCACCCTTTTACCTTTGTAAAGGGTAATATAAATTCTCCTCTATCAACAGTTTATTTCATTGGCAGGAAAAAAACATGTCTTTTCTTCTACAATGAGAGCCTAGTCCTCATGTCTTGATGTTGAGTTCTGTATAAGAAGGGCAGGGCAAGTGTATATACATGGTTGTCATTAGAGGCCTTGTCTAAAGCCTACATGCTCCTGGCATGGAATACAAGATGTCGAAACAAATCCCTGCTCAAACATTTTCTGTACCACTTCCCTGTTGTGTCTAGTAGGAGAACTGACATTCCTTCTATACTTTCAAGATAGGAGTAAAGATAGATTTCAAGATAGGTTAAGTAAGGACTTTCCTATATAATGCTCTCCTGACAAGTAAACTAGTAAACTAATGATCAGTTTGAAATGCAAACATTTCTACTTGTTTATATTGAAACTGTGATGCTTCCATTTTTTGGAGCATCTCCGAGATCTTCCCCTACATTGTGTCATTGAATTTCAGCTCATGCTGTCAAGACTGGCAATTATGCAAGAATCACCTTCAGTATGTAGATTTGAAAATGAGAAATACAGAGAATACATATGATCTGGGCATTTGGAACCCACTCTGTTCTGTATATCACAAAAAGCCTGCGAAGAGGATGTGATGTAAGAGCCCGACACTTACATGCATAGTGTATGGAGTCACAGGGGGACTTTTGGGTACCAACCAACATTTGCTGATTTTCATCATTTCAGCACTTGCTGAAGTAATATGTATTCCGTCAAGAGCTGTCATGGTATATCATCCAGTAATTTTGGGAAAAGATATGATTTGCTCATTTATTCAGAAACTATTTTTTGAGTGATAGGTTACTGTGTCAAAGCCCTGGGAATCTGAGGATGAAAAGGTTTTGTCTGTACTTTCAGTCTAGAGATGAAGGGGGACATAAGGGAAGAAGCACCCAAGTCTGCCTGGGTTGTTGGAGAAGTTTCATAAGGAAGTTGTCCTTAAGACTGAGTCTCGAAGGGAGAGGAGAGTGTTCTAGAAAACTAAGTCTATGTGTAAGAGTAATAATAATGATATTTATTAATGAAGCAGCTAATGTTTATTGAAAACTTTGGTGTACTTTGTTTCTTTTTTTTCTTCAAAGTGTTCTACATGTACTAACCTGTTTACTCCTCATAGCAAGCTTAGGAGAAAACTGCAAATACAAAACTGAGTTCAAAGAGTGGTAGTTACTTACCTAGCCCATAGTCATGAGAAGCCAGATTTCACATCCAGAGTCTGGGGCCATTTTCCTTTGTGTGAATAAAAAGACCTGTTTTAGAAATGGTAGAACTTGAAGTTGTTAGAAGTTCAGGCTCTGGGTATTTGGCAGGGTTTTGGCTGGTCCAATAGTCAGGGGTCAGATCGTGAAGAGCCTTGCAAGACATGCTAAAGAATTAGTATGAATTTTGTTGAATCAGTATCTATCTTTTTTTGGAAACAAGGTCTAGAGCTTATCTTCATCAGAATCACTTGGGGTGCTTTTTAGAAATGCACACTCCAGGTCCCTCCCTTCAAATAAACTAAATCAGAATTTCCCTGCTCCAGGGGGTACCTGGATGGCTCAGTGGTTGAGCGTTTGCTTTTGGCTGAGGTTGTGATCCTGGGGTCCTGAGATCGAGCCTACTTTTCCCTCTGCCTATGTCTCTGCCTCTCTCTGGGGTGTCCCTTGTGAATAAAAGAAGAAAAAAAGGAAGGAAGGAAGGAAGGAAGGAAGGAAGGAAGGAAGGAAGGAAGGAAGGAAGGAAAAGAAAGAAAGAAAAAGAAAGAAAGAAAGGAAAGGAAAGAAAAAGAAAAGAAAGAAAGAAAAAAGAAAAGAAAGAAAGAAGAAAGAAAGAAAGAAAGAAAGAAAGAAAGAAAGAATTTCCCTGTTTAAGAAAGTGGCCAAGTGTCTTGCACTGATATGGTCAAATAAAAAGTAGATCACAGTTCCTAACAGCAGGTGCTGCTATCATTTGCCCCAAATTTCTTGGCATTTAATTTGTTGAGTTGAAAATTAATGTAAAGAAGGCAATGAGTTCTGTTTTGTATGAGTTGGGTTTAAGTTGCTTGAAGAATATCCTACTGAAATGTGGGGAGCAGAAAAAGCTGCCTACTTGGTTTGGAGTTCGGGAATTTTGAGCCTTGTGCTCATGGCTGGTAGGAGACTCATGGATACAATTGAGATTACTCATGTGAAAAAAATAGAGCAGTCAGCATAACTGGAAAGCATTGAAATATGAAAACAGCATGAAATGTGAAATATCAAAAGTCAAGAGCCAAGAAAGGGGGGGTTTCATAATGTCTTTGTTTTTATTAAATGCATCTGAGAATTTGTGTAAGAAAAGGAGTAGGAAAAAAAAAAAAACTGCTATTGTGAAGAAGCAGAATTTTGGTGGGCTACTCAACCTGGTAGAAGCCAGGTTGGAATATGCACATGCATGTGGGCAGGTAGTAAAAAAGGCTTAGATAACTTTTTGCAAAAACTTGATTTTAAGAAGGAAAGTGGAGTGATAAATAGAAAAGGTTACAAGGTAAGGAGAGAGCTTAAACATTATTAGTTTTCCTCCTTTTTATTTTATGCCTTCATAAAGATCGGAAAAAATAGATACAAAAAAAAAAAGTTCTCTTTTACCCAATAAACAAGAGATAACAAATGTTGAAATTTGTCATTATTTTTCAAGGCACCCTTCTATTAAATATTTGTAGTCAATATTTACATATTTTTAATGAAAATATGTTGCAGCTGTCTGAATTTTCACATGTACCTTAATGTATCAGAAACACTTATCTAATTACAATATTATTTTATATTACTTTTTCACAGTTGCCTGGTGTTACATGTGTATATATAATAGTTTATATAATCCTACTATTGGCATTTTTGCTTTTCTGGCTACTTCTTCATTTTAATAATCCTAACAATATCTTTGTGAGTAAATCTTTTCACACTTCCATAATTAGAAATTTTTTTATTAATTCCAAATTGTAGGACAAGGTCCCAAATGGAGCCTTCATTTATAGCATCTATAAATCAAATAGATGGATTAGTCTTAAATGAAAGAACAGACATTTCCATCTTTTTGGGTACAAGGAGAAAAGTATTAGCTTATAGGTGGTTGGAGGGAGAAATAAATGAGAAAATCCCTAGAAGGAGTAGCCATATAACAATCTATTTTATCTCAATGTGGTTAGTTGAAACGGCAAGGTAAGTTAGAAAGTTGTGAAGGTTTGAAAAAGGTACCAGGAACAAGACACAGAAAGGAGTATGAGGGCTTACTGAGCAAAGTTGTGCAGAACTGCCGTGGGTTACCACATGACTGCAGTGGTTCCAAGATGCCTTGGTTCCACTCTCCTCTCCAGCAGCATTCAGAGTCCAGATGTAGGGAGTTGAGAATGCCAGACTTGACTTATCTATGGTTTGGTGGTTCTAGTTCTGGTAGGTAGTCTGTGGGCAAAATAGGGGTACAAGATGAAGGAGTTGAAATGGTGAGGAGAGAGCAGTTAGGTCTCTTCAGTCACATAAAGAAGGAAATGAAGCTGAAAGGTAGACTATACAGAGCACAAAGAAAGCATGGAGGATTGGTGGGTGTCAGTAGGAATAAAGGAGTGAGGGCTGAAAAGTTAAAAATTGTGGTAAAAAGTGGGACGCTGGGTTGAGATTTTAGGAGAGCAATTATGCTTCAAGCCAAGGTCCAAGGTGTAGCCATGAATTTGGTGAGCTAAAATTAAGGGAAGATGAGGTCATGGAACCATATGTAGCTTAGCGTTGTCCATATGGATGTGGGTGATGTGAGGATTTTTAAGTAAAGAGGAAGAGAGTGCCCTAGAAGTTCCTAATCCTGGATAAATGACAAAATAATTGGTAGCTGATCATGGTAAATGATGAGGGTGCTATTGCTGGTTGACCTGGGCATTTAGAAAATGTTTATGGAGGATAAAAATGATAAAGTGATAAAGAATATTTTGGGAAGTAAATGGCATCAAAGGCATCAAAATAGCAATTGTGAGCTTCTAGCGTGCCAAGTCACCTTCTAGCTTGAGATGCAAGAGTTGGTTGTGGAGATGGATAGCCAGACAGTGTCTTTTTTCACCTTGTACCACTGAATGTTGAGGAGGAGGTACCAGAGTGAATTTTCTTCTGGTAAGTTCCCAGGGAGCCTGGGAAGGGGGAGGGAACAGATATCCTCAGGTCTAAGCTGTTGTCTTGCAAGAGAACATACAGAGTTAAGGCCTATACTCATAAGCACTGTAGCTAAGGTGGAGGACTGCTGGCCAAGATCTGCAATTTTTTGTTGGTTTCTGCATTTTGCTTTTTCTCATATAAATTTTAAAAGCGACCTAATTGGGAAAGGAAAGATCCATAAGGATTGGTTTATCAGATAAATTGTTTTAGAGAGTATAAGACACAATGAAATACTGGGTTTTGCTTGCTCTGTCAAACCCCCCAGATGTAGATGAAAAAATATGAGCTCAGAACCCAGCAGTCTTGAGTTTGAGGTAAGAAACATTTTGGGGCTCACTTGTAAAATACAGCTACTGAATCCAGTATCTCCAAGAGGTCTAAATCTAAAACAATTTCATCTTCAGATCTGAGTCCCCTATTATTTCAAAACTGCCTGTTTTCCTCAGCTCCCTACTATTCTTAAAGAATTTTCTTAGATTTGTGAACTCTGGAACTAGATCTAAACTCCTACCTGTTCATAATTCTTCGCAGGCATTTTAGAAGAAATAAGATGGTAATGGAGTGAGTGGTGAGTGTAGGTATAAGAATGACCTTAGGAATGCTTTTTAATTACAGGAGCAAACAAACATAGAAACAAAGTACAGAATTAGGTAGGTAGTGAACACCTGAGTCCCCGCCCCAGGATCTCCTTCAGAGGCTCTTGGCAGTGGACAGAGATCTTTGATAGGGTCAGTTGTTTTCTGAAGAATAAGAGCTGGAAGCAGCCATTTGTATTTAAGAAATGATTGAGGTTGTAGAAGTGATTTATAGATTCTGATCTTAAATGTGTATATTAAGAACCCAGTACTATGCAGCATATACCAAACACACAGTGACCGACCGAGTTCCTCTGACAAAGCACCTCAGTAGAATTGTCATTTAGCCTAGTCTAAAAGTTTGAAGGCATTGTTTCCTGAATTAGAATTCGGAGCTTGCTCCAGGTTTCTATTCCTTCTCCAGTTCACCTTCTTTCTTGTTCACTTCCTCATGATAATTTTGCCTGCTTTAGTATGTACAGTACATGCTAACCTTTCTCCTACATCTATTGAAGCTTGCTTCTTTGCCTCTCCCCGCCCCCAGCCCTGCCTATTAAGTCCTTTAGCTTAATCATCCATGTCTGCTTGTACTAGATTGTTTCCCTAAGAACTCTGTAAGCCACAGAGTGAAACTGATTTGGATTTTACAGCCCTGGTGATTTTCCTTCTGGTGTACTACCAAGAAAATGCTATATAGCACAGGACCTGATGAGTCATTTTTGTAAGGCTTTTGCTTTCTATTTTGTATTTGAAAAATTAGGTATGATCATGAACATGGAAATGTCTCCTAATATCATGAGGATAATACAATCATAAAATAAAATCAGTGTTAGTTTTGGTCTCTGATAAATGTATTATATTGTGATTTTGAGTAAATTGAGTCCCCCAAAAAACATTTATTCCTGTAAAATGTCAATTTTGTAAATTCTCATTGCTTCTGTTGGAAGCTGACTAGAATTACTAGGCACCTGCTGCTCTGAGTCTGGTGTTGTTCTGGGGACCTTACACCTGTTAAACCATTAACTCATCACAGCAGGCTATACTGTAGATCTGGATTCTCCCATTTTACTGAAGAGATTGAAGCTGAGTGCGCTGAGGTAACTTTTCTTATGCCACTCAGCTAGTAAGGCTCAAAGCTGGAATTTGATCTCTGTTTGTGTGGCTCTGACTACATCAGGCTCCCTAATTGGAGATAGACATAGGAACGTATTAAGGCTTCCTTTTGTATTTAGACATTCATTTGGGTAAGATATGAAGCCAACTCCTATTGGTTGAGATGGTAGGGTGTTGGGAATCAATTCAGCTTAGTACTGAGTGTAATCTCTGGCAAGATCCCAGGCTTCTGTCACATAGTACTGCCAGATGAAGGGTTGCCTTGATCATCAATAATTTCATTTCTACACAGTATTGTTCCATCGTCTAACGGGATGACTTGTGGGAAAATAAATTCATTGAAGTTATAGTGTGTATTTCCCCCTGCTTATCTGAAGCATCACTGGCATGCTTATTTTATCTTCTAATTCTTGGCATTTGATTCAGGGCCATGATTTCCAAAGCTGGTCTCTTGGCTGAACTCCAACATCTGCCGTTTGTTCCTGTCTTCTCCACGCACCCCCACCAGTTACATACCTCTCCACTGATAGTTGCTCATATTTTGCTTCTATAGTAGCTTCTGAATCCAATCTCCCTCCTCTTTAGCCTATCCTAAATATTGCGAATCATAACGACTTTTTTCCACATTACTAACTTGCCTCAAAATACTGTTGTGCTTCATGTCATACTCTGTGATTCCATTTATATAGTATTCTTGAAATGTCAAAATTATAGAGTTGGAGAACTGATTAGTGGCTGCTTAGGGTTAAGGATATTGGTTTGAGGGTTAAGGATATTGGTTTGAAGGGAGATAGGTTTGATTCTAACAAGCATGGCATGAGGGAAATCCTTGAATGATCAAATAGTTCTGTATCTTGATGTACGGTAGTGAGTACATATGATAAAATAACACAGAGCTAAACCCAAACTTAACCTAATGTCAATTTCCTGCTTTTGATATTGTACAATAGGTATATAACCTGGATAAAGGCTACATGGGACCTCTCTGCTATCTGTGCACTTAATGGGATTCTATAATTATATGAAAATAAAAAGTAAACAAAAATAGCATTGTGCTTTAAAATGCTAAAGTTGCTATGTCTGTCATATTCATTGCTATATTCTTTGTTTCCTCCCGAATTAATCATACAAAATCATCTCCTGATTTTTTTCTAAGTTGACATTAACACAATGTTTGTCTTTGATCAGGTTACCAAGAAATTGTTAATTAAACAATTAAATATGCTTTATGAAAGAACAGTGTATCATTACTTGGTCTCATTACTAGCCATCTTGTTTTCCTGCTCACTTCCTTATTCATTCTTGTCTTTGTGTAATCTCTTTCCATGCATTTAAGAAGCATGCCAGGGGTTTGATTGGTGGAGCCCTGGAGACTTGGGCTTGCCTAGAGCTGTTGCATTGCCTGTGACTACAGTCATTTAGCCAAAAATCCCGTCACAAATTCTAAAAGGCGATGGCTCTTTGAGGACTTAAGAGTTAGTGTTATAAGAGTCAGATGAGCCAGGAAACCCAGGATATGAACTATGGTGAATCACAATCATCCATCCGTTCACATTTACTAGACTAGTTTTATAACGCAGTATATGATCTTTCTTGGTGAACATTCCGTCCTGGAAAGAAAAAGATATCCTGCAGTTATAGGGTTTTTTTGTTTGTTTGTTTTAAATATTTTATTTATTTATTCATGAGAGACACACAGAGGCAGAGACATAGGCAGAGGGAGAAGCAGGCTCCTCTCAGGGAGCCTGATGCAGGACTTGATCCCTGGACCCCGGGATCTCACCCTGAGTGGAAGGCAGACGCTCAACCGCTGAGCCACCAAGGCATTCCTGCAGTTACAGTTTTTTAAATGAAAATCTGTTTGAGACCTTCTATGTCTTTAATGATTTTAGAAGGGTCTAGATCTATTATTGTGATTGTGCAGTTGTCCAGTTCTGTCAGTTTTTTTTTTGAAGCTCTATTAGGTGCATACACATTTATGACCCTTATGCTTTCATCCTGATGAATTGACCCTTTGTCAGTGATCTCTTTGTATCTTTGCCTTGAAGTCTTTGTTATTTATTTAAACACTTGAATCTTATGCTTACCGTTTGCATGGTATAACTTTTCCTTCCTTTACTTTCAGTCTGTGCCTTTATATTTAATGTGAATCTCTTAAAGACAGCATAGAATTAGATCTTGCCTTTTTTTTTTTTTTAATCGATTCTGGCTATTTTTGCTTTTTATTCAGTATAATTCATCCATTAGCATTAAATGCAATCCTTGCTACAATTAGATTCAGGCACCATTTAGTATTTGTTTTTTATTTGTCCCTTCTGTGTTTTGTTCCTCTGTTCTTGCCTTCTTTGGGATTAAATGTTCCAAAATGATTTCAGAATTCCACTTGCATTTATCTATTGTTTTTTCTTTATTTTCTGCTTTTCTAGGGATTACAGTATATTCTTAATTTTTCTTAGAGTTATTGTTTGGGGTTAGTATTATAACATTTTATATAAGATATAAGAACCTTGAAACTGTATATTGCCATTTAGTCCCTCCCTGACATTATGCTATAATTGTCATGTCATGTGTATTACATTTACATATTTTATTTTAAAAATCCCACAGTGAAGGGTTAGAATTTTTACTTTAAACAGTCATATATTTTTAAAACATTAAGAGAAAAATAGTCTTTTATATTAACAATTTCTGGTGCTCTTCATTTCTTCTGGATATTTGATTTTCTGATATCATTTACCTGGAGAAATGTGTTTGGATTTTTTTTTTTTTTTTTGTATTTTTAGTTTGCTGGGACAAATATTGACAATTGTGTCTTTATTTGTAAGTCTTTAAATTTATTTTTGTAAAGACCTATGGCCCGGATATAGAATTCTGGGTTCACATTTGTCAGCCCTCCTTCCCCTCCCCAGCTCATTACTGTCCCCTGTCCTCCATGGTTTCTTAATAAAACATTGATTCTTATTTCCTGTATGGAATGTGTTGAGTTTTTTTCTTCTTTTAAAAATGTTTCCTAAAAAAAAATAAAAAATAAATAAAAATAAAAATAAAAATGTTTCCTTATATTTTATTTGGTTTTCAGCAGTTTGATGGTGTGCACCTGGATATAGCTTTTTTTTTTAATATTTTATTTATTGCTGAGAAACACAGAGAGAAGCAGAGACATAGACAGAGGGAGAAGCAGGTTCCTCACAGAGAGCCCAATGTGGGACTCAATCCCCAAACCGGGATCATGCCCCGAGCCAAAGGCAGACACACCCTCAATCGCTGAGCCACCTAGGTGCCCCTGGATGCAGCTTTCTTTGCACATACCCTCTTTGGGTTTTTCTGGGCTTCTTAAGTCTGAACATTGGTCTTTCATCCAAAGTGGGAAATTTTCATTTCTTTCTTTCCTACATTTTTCTCTCTTTCTTCGCCTCCTGAAGCTTTAATAATACAAACCTGTGCTCTTTTGTTAGTGTCCCACAAGACCCTGCTGATCTGTTTCTTCTTTATATTGGATTTTCCTTTTTGCTTCCTTAAACATATTTGTAATAACTGTTTTAACACCATTGTAGGCTAATTGCATCACTTGGGTCAAATTTTCTCTTGAATATAGGTTAGATTTTCCTGCTTGTTCGTATGTCAAGTAATTTGGGTTTTATTGAATTTTCTTTGTGAATGATACTTTGCATAGGCTCTATTCTGTATGTTCCTTCAAAGAGAATTGATTTTTTTTTGTCTTAACAAGCAGTTAATTTGGCTGAACTTAAAACTAAATTTTGACTTTTCTTTGGCAAGTGTCAGTTCCACTGATCTATTCAGAAAGCTAATATTGAATATGTGCTGTGTGTCATGCACTAAAATAGGTGACTATGCTAAAAATAAAAATAGACATGGACTCTAACCTCAAGGGACTTACAGTCTAGCTGACAGAGATAGGAAAGTGAACAAATAAGCATGATAACTTTCTGTACGTCACTGAGATAATACCTGGAGGCAGTAGGGTTACTGAGAAAGGAGTTGTGAAATAGTTAAAATACAATTTAAAAATTATTTTTAAAGCAACTCAATCCTTCTGAGAATAGGATATAATTTATTTATTATATGTCATGATGATGAGAAATTGGCTGATGAATAACTAATTAGTTACACTGTCATCCTTTTGTTAATTCTTTGAAGAAAAGGACATGTTTCAAAAGCACATATTGTGGGGAAGCAGTATTAAAAATAAATGTTTAAATTCTGAACTGCCATAAAAAGTAGGAGGAATACTTTGGTAAAAAAAAAAAAAAAGCTTGATTTGATAAAATCATCTAAACAAACAATACAAATGATCATAGACTAGGGAATATTAGATATTGCTGAGTTTTTAAAGTCCGAGCTATATGAAAAGTACCACTGTTGGGAGAAAGATATTTCAAAGACCATTTGTACTCATGGAAAATATATCTTAAAAACCCCTAAGTTTCATATGTCAAAAAGCAAGGCAAAGAGGTTGTTTGTTTATACTTATACCTGTACTTATATCTGAAAAAATGAATGGGTAATGTGAGTTTGGTTTTTATTTTATAAAAAACATTTACCTTAGCAGTAATTTGAGCCTTTTTTTTCTCTTTTTTCCCTGTTTTAACAGTGTATCCTATTCAGTACATGTATCTGAAGATTACCCAGGTATGCTTTTCTTCTTTCTATTTTTATTACAAATACTTGTGTCATGATGTCTTTGAATAGTTTTTTCTTCTGGAGATGGAAAATGTATATAAATATATCTAGGAGTGAAACGTTGGCAAAAGACTTGAAGATCTAGGAGAATTCTTCATTTGGTTGCCTGTGAAATACATGTCTTACCCTGAGATGCAGTCCAGAATCAAAATAGTTTCCCGATGAAAAGTCATTGACTTGAGCCCATGTGATAGGTTCAGCCTGTATATATTTATCACATTACAGGTAAAACAAATTCTCTGAACTGGTTTAGTTGTTGGATTTGGAACATCATTTAGCTCTTCATGACATAAATAACAATAGGTAAGAATAACAACTAAAATAATAGCTGAAAATAGTAATAGCTAAAAATGGGCCTGTCTTCATTTTTCTAAGTAGTATAATTAAACAATTCTCATAATAATTCCTATGAGATTGTTACCATAACATCATCATTTTACTCATGAACGATGATACATCTAGTAAGAGGAAGAGCTGGGACTTGAACCCAGTAGTCCAGAGCTGATGAACTGTACCACTGGACTAGACTAGGTATCTTGTGCATGCACAGCTATTCTCACTGTATCGGTCTCCTGAAATATATAACTAGGCCCACAAACACTTGTCCCTAGAAGACAGAGTGTGAGAACACTGCAGATCCATCTTTCTGTAAATCAAAAATTCTTCCTCTAGGCCATGGTCAGTCCTGTTTTCTAGACACATGTCATCTCATAGAGCCCCGGCTGCAGATGCCAACATGTTAGTCATGGCAATTTGAAGATACAAACAAGATGTTCCTCTTTAGTATTTTCCTCACATGTGATATCTATAATTTTATCTTGAATAAGAGCATTAAGTATTGTAGAATTAGTGCAGAAAAAAATATAACTTGTTTAGTTTACATCAGAGATAAGAGTATAATGCAGGAATCTATTGTTTATCATATCTCGTGGCAAAGAACAGCAAGGTTTAACTGCCAATATTTCATATATACTACTCCAGTATTCTGAGTTCATAAAATCATATGGTCACCAAACTACCTATTGCGGTCTGCCAGTGTCATAAATTGAAATAAATTCTTATTTAAAATCTAGCCATTTTATTCACATACTCTGCATGATTTGGATCATATTTTTCTATGTAAAATGACTAGATTGCTATAAGTAACTTTGATTATTTGTACTTTTAGTATTTTAAAAAATAATTAGTTCATAAGGTAGTATGAAGGTGTAAAACGTATTTCTTTAGCATTTAGGCTAGTATTTTTTGTGGCAGTTTGTATCATGCATATAATTTTTTTTAAGATTTTATTCATTTATCCATGAGAGACAGACGGAGAGAGAGAGAGAGAGAGAGAGAGAGAGAGAGATAGAGAGAGAGAGAGGCAGAGACACAGGCAGAGGGAGAAGCAGGCTTCATGCAGGGAGCCCGACATGGGACTCGATCCCGGGTCTCCAGGATCACACCCTGGGCCTAAGGTGGCGCTAAACCGCTGAGCCACCCGGGCTGCCCCCATATAATTTTTTATACGATCAAATGTTACATTTCAAAATAATTTTGTAGGGGCACCTGGGTGGCTCAGTCTGGTAAGTCTGCTTTTGGCTCAAGTCATGATCCTGGAGTCTTGGGATAAAGCTCCGTGTAGGGCTCCCTACTCAAAGGAGAATCTGCTTTTCCGTCTCCCTCTGCCCCTCAACCTGCTCATGCTCTTTCTCTTTCTCACTCTCTCTCAAATAAATAAATAAATCTTTTTAAAAAGTACCATGGTTAACATTTAAAAAAATAAAAATAAAAATGAAAGTAATTTTATAAATCAAAAACTTCCTTATAATTATTTTACCATGATTGCCATATGTGTTAAACATAGTTTTCTTTAAGACTATTGTGCAGTTTTACAAGAGGAGTTACTCATTATTAAAGAGATACTTATTTTTTAATAGTGTAAAAAGCATTCTAGGCAGATTTCATTGGAAGAAGCACGACAAAATATTTTTGAAGAAGAATTTTTGTGGATGATTTTGCAGTCAGCTCTCTCCATTATGATATACTATGTTTTTGATGCTGAACGTTTGCTAAGTATGTTAGGAAAATAAGTTAACCTCTCTAGTTTTTAACTATTATAATTATTGTGCTTCTCATCTTAGGCAGCTCCTAGAGATGTCAATCATGAAAGAACTTTAAGTCAGGGTGATAGAAATAATGCCACAAATAAAAACTCACCTCAGAGACAGTTAAGTGAATTGTTCTTGTAGCACAGGAAATAGGGCTGAAAGATGCCTTTAATAAACCAAGTGAACCAGATGTTTTGCTCCCTCTTGTGGCCAAGAGGTATCATTGACTTTTTCTTGCCTTGCAGGAGGGAGACCCTCTTGGAAATGCAATATACAAAACTTAAAACTAAAACACTGGTTATATCATGTGTGCTTTTTATAAAACAAATTCCCATTATGGAGAAAGTCTGTAGCAAATTTGCCATATAATTTCATTTCTAAAAATAAAGGAAGTGTAAATAAAACACAAGTATGGGTGAGAGAGATTAGTGCATTTCGGGGTAGAATTTTGGATTGGTTGCTGGAACCAGTGCACTGTGTGCCAAGTATTTTCATATACATAATTGAATTGACTCTAAATACCAGCCTGTGTATAGGCAGAACAGAGGCTTTCATGACATTTTATACTTGAAGAAATATGTCAAGAGAGGTTAAATGGTATTTCCCAAGGACATGTAGTTTGATGGCAAAACTGTCTGTAATCTGGTTCTGATTTCTATCACTTCTAGGAGAAAAGTAGTGGTAGTATTTTTATGGAGCTTTCTTCAAAGTGAATATTACCATGGTAATATTTCCCTCTTATTAAATTTTAATCTACATTTAGTTGTACTAACCAGTTCAGTTAATACACTTGATTTCTCAGGTAGATAATATTGTATAAAAATTATTTGTTTGCTCTTCCTTTCCAATATTCATCCTTGTGTTTTTTTTCTCCCATTACACTGCTAGAGCCTCCAGAATAATTTTTAATAATTGATATGAAAGTTGGCAGCTTTGTCCTTTTTTCCAGAATTAGTGAGCACAGTTCCATCTGCTTTCAGGAAACTGCTTTTCTCATTTACCAAGCCTTTTTAAAATTTCATTGTAAAGAATGAGTATAAAGTCTTTATTAAATTCTTGTTTAACATCTGTTGAGGTATCATATGTGCTTTCCCCTTTGACAAGAAGGTGACAAGTTATTTTATTAGCAGGTATGTTAATGTTCATCTGTAAGATACATTTTGTCATATACTTTGTCATTAAAGACTTGACATTATACCTACCTACTTGGCATTCGACAGAACATGCAAGCAAATCTCTGAGCCTAGTATCTTTTTAGGGATGGTTCTGGGATTAATAATTGTTATTTTTCTGCTCTGTTTATTATCTGTTCTGATTTTCTATCTCTTAGGCATGTTTAAGCATGTGTTCTTCTTGAAATCTTACTATGTTGGTGAAATGTGCAACTTTTTCAGCAAAAAGTTGTGTATAGTTTTCAATATACATCTGAAAACCTACTGCACCTCTGTGGCGATTTCTCCTTTCTCATTTCTGTTGTTTTATATTTGTTCTTGCCTTTTTTCCACCTTTGATTTTTCTTCCCCAGAGTTTTACCCATTGTAAAATCCTTTCAAACAAGTAGTCTTTTTACTTCATTTTTAATTTCTTTTTATTTATTTATTTATTTATTTATTTATTTATTTATTTATTTATGATAGTCACAGAGAGAGAAAGAGAGAGAGGCAGAGACATAGGCAGAGGGAGAAGCAGGCTCCATGCACCGGAAGCCCGATGTGGGATTCGATCCCGGGTCTCCAGGATCGCGCCCTGGGCCAAAGGCAGGCACCAAACTGCTGCGCCACCCAGGGATCCCCCATTTTTAATTTCTAAATGCAGTAATCATGATAGTACTTTTGTTAATTCCTTCTGCTAATGTTCCTTAGTCTTTTTTTTTCTCCTACTTTTCCTGGATTATATGGTTGAGTGATTAGTTCATCATCCACAGTTGAAAATTTGGAACTTTCTGTGCCCTATGGAAACATATGAGCATAATCCTTCAAATTCGGGATTATGTCACCCTGTTTATCTCCTTAGGAACGGATTTATCATTTTACAATTTTAATCTGTTAAGTAACTTGTGCAATCTATTGAAATTCATCATAGTTTGGTTTTCGTGAACAAAGAGATTCTTAATTGAGCCTTAGGTATTCCTTAAATAACATGTATATAAATGCAATGCTAAATGATATGTTGGCTCTTTAAAATAAAGTGAAGAAATAGAACAGCCTTCTGGTTTACTTGTACTTCCTTATGTCATTTATACTGTAGACAGATTCTTGCTTTTTGAAGGTAACTATATATTACAAGTCACAGATAATTGGCTCTGCTATAATAGAACAGCAGAGTTTTTTCTCATTAGTTCCCACCTTTAATTAGTAGGCTTACCTACTGGTGGGTGTGAATTCTCTCATAGCTTTTATATGTTTTACAACATACTGCAACTGTCGAATGACAATTTTTTAATATTAAAAAAGCATAGCAAACATCGATGTTCGGATTCAGACAGTTTCACCACTTACAGTCATGTTAATTTTAATTATGTAAATAATTTGGGCAAATTGCTTAATTTCTCTGAGCCTTGGTATCCCTATCTTTTTTTTTTTTTTTTATCCCTATCTTTAAAATAGGAATAATAATTGATTGGCTTGAAGGTTGACATGCAGTACATGAATATTAATATTTAACATTCAGGGGAGAAATCCAGATTATATTATAAAACCAGTATAATTACTTAAGTTACGTAGTGATGAATAATGGGGTGACTTGGCCTAAATTATGTTGCATACTAAATGGGATGAAAATAATAGTTTAAGAGATAGTTTTTCATAGCTTTCCACCCATCTCTCCCCAGTTGTCCATGGAGGCTCCCGTAATGCTTGCGTAGTCTGGTAGGGCGGAAAAGAGAAAATATTCGTACTGTTAACAGCCTTTAATAAAGATCCTTAGGTCATCTACAAAACTTACACATTAAAAACCTAACTGTCCCCAGAAGTTTCAAAAAAAGAAAAAAATTGGCATCCCTGGAGTCAAGTGGTAGGATTCCAAAGAAGGAATTTGAGTTTGAAAACATTCTATTCTGTCACTGACTCATTCTGTTACCTTAAATGCATTCTTATCCTTTATATGGCCTACTTTCTCATGTCTAAACAAAGATGATGTTATTATTACAGATGTCAAAATAGTTTGAGGGAGGTTTGGAAATGGTTATTTAAACAACAAGAAGAAAAGAAAACATAGAATTCATTCATACAGCTGGGACGATCCTCAAAGCGCATCAGCAAATCTCCCATTTTTAGAACTAAGCTGACCGTGGCTTAGTTAAAAGCGTTCATTAGCTAGTTGATAGTTGGGTCTAGATTTTATGTGCTTTGTCCACATTCCTACATTTGTATTCTTTGCTTGGGTATACTTCTTTGATCTGGCCTATTATGTTGTAATGATGATTTTATAGATGATGTCTTGAAACCTGAAAACATTTTGGGTCCGGTAAATTAAGCCAGAAACAGAAATTGAAAGTGTTCTAATGTCTAAATACAGAACAAAACACAAACTGGTAGAAAATCTCTTAGAAAATGATGTTTGCATAATCCTGTCTTCCTGCATTATGCAACATGTATTCACCAAATTATATTCTCTTGAATCAAAGCTGACTGCCTTTCAGTATCAACCCCACATAAACCATTTGATCCTTTAAATTGCATTATTCAGTTTCCTGTTTGCATAAACAGGAAGTCCTAATTTAATGCTCACCTCTTGAAGCTGTAGTAAAAAACCTCCTTGTCCCATGACACTGAAATATGCATGATACTGTGTCCACTTTATGGATTTTTCTGGATCTCCCCTTGTAGTTGGTGGTCAGCGATTACTTCTGTTGCTTCAGTCCACACTTCTAATACTCCTCTTCTCCGTAAATTTGCTTAATGGAATCCATTGTGCACAGGGACAGTCTAATTCAGTTGATTCAGTAGCACAGTACTTGGAATCAGTAAGACTCTGAATGTGGGTTTAAGAAATTTAAAAACTAGCTTTAATAGAGGGATTTTGACCCCCTACCACAGAGTATTTGGTTACTGACAAAAGAGACTCCAGATAAAAGGTCAAAGTCTCAGTCAGTATGATGAGACAATAATTAAAACAAGTTTATAGGGATCCCTGGGTGGCGCAGCGGTTTGGCGCCTGCCTTTGGCCCAGGGCGCGATCCTGGAGACCCGGGATCGAATCCCACGTCGGGCTCCCGGTGCATGGAGCCTGCTTCTCTCTCTGCCTGTGTCTCTGCCTCTCTCTCTCTCTCTCTCTCTCTCTCTCTCTCTGTGTGTGACTATCATAAATAAATAAAAAAAAATTTTAAAACAAGTTTATATTAAATCTACTTCTTAATCTGTGGTCCCGCTTGATAAACAAAATCTCACACCTTCCTTGATGCTATTTGAAAAAATAAGGCAAAATTTGCAATTAAAGTAATGAGGCGAACTTGTTTTGTTTCAAATCTAATCCACATTATTGTCCTCTTACTTTCCAGAATAACTGTGAAAGCCTTATGTCTGTTGAGCATCTTTTGTGGCTATGCCATGACTATGTATCACTCACACTGACTCACTACTGTAGGTCTAAAAACAGTGCAGATGTTTCTTTGGAAATAAAGTAATGACTTTGATATTTATCAATTAAGAATCATGTTCTCAATGTACTGACACAATATTATGAAAACTTGGCTCAAGATCTTTTATCATGTATTTAGACAGTTGTCAGAATACTCATTTCCTTTTGCTGAAACTGATACAGGTTTCTATTATTTGTTGGGAATATTTTACACTTTTTATTTTTATATTTTATACAACATTGATAAGAGTATTATAGGACCATTATTAATGAACTGGTGAAGTTTTTGTTAAACAGATCTCTCACGGATGCCCTGTAATCCTCAATGAACAAAGTAGAATAAATGGCTTTGTGTTGTATTACCATATACATGAAGGGTCTGTATTTATTAGGGAAAAGTCCTAAATTTATAAATATGCTTTTCAATGAAAACAAATAATTAATAAAAATATTAAGTAAGCTGTGGAATAAATATTCTATGAATTCAACTTGTATAGTACTATTTAATGAAATTCATGGAAGAAGAGTTGTGAGACTTTATCAATTTAAAAATGTATCTTAAAGTAATATGGAGGCATGACTTTCAACAAAAGCTTTAGTTCAAAATTTTTAATGACTTGATATTGAATTTGTTGCAGCAAAGTTTCTTGTTTAGCTTTCTTCTTCCAATCACTAACCTGCTTCTATTAGCAGATACTGATAATGGGAAGGACCTGTTCAGTGAGTTGAGGCAACCAGTTGCATCCAAATGATCTGTTGTCACATGGGATCTTAGAGATATATTTGGGTAATAATTTCTATCCAAAGTGTCTAAGCATCTTTAAAGAGGCCATTTAAAATTAAGTCACACATAAATCTGAAGTATACATAATTTTTTCTGAGATTTAAAGACACAGTAACTTGAAAAAATATACCCTTTATCAAAAAATGAAGTTATATCCACATCACTTCTACCACTCGTGAAGCACATGCTACTACTCTGATTACTGTGCCTTTAATTGTCAGTATTTCTTTGCAGATAATACATATGTGTCAAGTTCAGAAAATGATGAAGATGTATTAGTTACCACAGAGCCAATTCCAATAATTTTTCATCGAATAGCAACAGGTAATATGAATACACTATTTTTTAAAATTCTGGGTTAATATTTTCTTGACTGTAGGTAACGCTTTTGTTTGTTTGTTTCTTTTAGCTCATGTAACAGATATTTATCTTTGGAATCTATAAATCTGGTTCCCCATATAAATTTTCTATTTAATTTCTGTTTGCTTTTATACAGTTTTTTAAACACAGAAATTTACAGTACTTTAAAAAAAGTCCTGTTTAAATGCATTATGTTGATATTTGCTCTTATGAAAATATCCCATACATAATGGCACTTCTAGACAAACTGAATATTTAAAAAGTTTACTCAGAGGAGACAAACTGTAAGAGGCTCTCTTAATCATAGGAAACAAACTGAGGATCGATAGAGGGTGGTTGGGGGGATGAGGTAACTGGATGATGGGACATTAGGGAGGGCATGGGAAGTAATGAGCATTGGGTATTACATAAGACTGATGAATCACTGACCGCTACCATGGAAACAAATAATATATTATATATTAATTAATTGAATTAAAAATAAATAAAAATAAAAAGTTTACTTGGGGCAGTGTAGATCCCATGAAATATATAGTGAGAGCTGAAGGAGTCTGTATAAGTGGCACTTTAGTTTGACCATATTTTTATAGGCAGTGAAAGACTTGTATATCACATAACTTCCCAACATAATATAATTTCAAAATATTCCTTAATTTTCTTGCAAAAGGAGAATCACCTGAGGGGTGTTTTTATACTGAAACTTATGAATGTTTGGTAAATAGGATACTGAAAGTGAAATGATGTTTTGTAACTTTCTTTCAGAATTAAGGAAGACAAATGACATTAACTGTTGCTTATCCATAAAATCCAAATTACAGAAGGAAAATGGAGAGGTATGGAAATTACATTTCATATTTTATATGTATTCAAAGCAGCATAGGTATATATTAAATTTACCTTGCATTCGTAGTTAATATCATTGTTATTGAGGTTAAGATCACATATGAAACACAAGCTCATGACTGAGAGACTTAATATGTGGGAAGGGTAGTGACCTAGAATTAACTCTGAGAAGGAAGCTCCCTTTAAAATAATAGATAGAATGTCTGGTTTAAACCTAAATCAAGTACATATGAAGTTTAATTTATTCTCTGTTTGTCTGTCAAGTAATGTAGTTGACTGAGGAGCACTTATGTAACTTACAGTTCTAACAACTATATGTGGTTATCCATAGTTTTGATGGGACCCTTAACATTTCATTTGTAAAAAGTGATCTTGTTAGTGAAGGTAGCAAAGAGTATGGGTATGTAGTCTTATCATTATTGGCCAATGTTAAAACAACAAACTCATACCCCTTCCTCACCTTTAAAAAGTTTGCTTCAATCAGTCAATAAATACTAAGATGTGAAACAAACAAAATGAGTGCAACAGGACTAACAATTATTTACTGTTAAAACTATGCACCCAGTACAACCCTCCCTTCTAGTGTTGTATCACTATTCTTCTTTATCCACAACGAGAACCACCGATCTAGCAATACTGCAGCTAAAACCAAAAACTTCTCATTTTATAAAATCCAAATCCCCTTTTGTAGGTTTTTCTTTTTCTGTAAGAACTTGAAATTTGTTCTAGAAATTAAGGGATGCTTCCAAAATGTTGGATTAATAGATTCCTGTGTCAAATGGAATTTGCCTTTCTCCTAATTATTTTAACAGAGCCAGGGAGAGGAATATCATCATTAGTTACTTTAGATGAGTTTTTGTTGTTTGCACTTTAGACACATAACAGATGTGGTTCAGTTCATTAGAAACTCAAACTTACAGTTCAAGCATATTTAATTAAATATCCTTTTGGAATCTAAAAGCAAATAACTTCTATATGCAAGAAGTTCTCTTCCTAATGTAATTCATATTTATTTTCATAATTTGATTTTTATATTATTGGAGTTGGAGTGCCTTTTATTTCATACCATTGTGTAGAATTGGCAGTGGAAGTGAGAATAGTCAGGGATAAATGCTGAGGAACTTTTAAATAAAAATTGAATCAGTATGAACTTGTCAGATGTTTTATCAGAACAAAGCCAAAGTTGTAATTGATTATACATGGTTTTATACCTATATCAAATGGTTAATTTTGCAAGATAAAATCAATGAAATATAACTTTTATAAAAGATATCCATAGCGCTTAATACACTGGCAAGCCTGTCTCTTACTACCTTTTGTTTTTGGCTTGTAACTGCACCCAAAATGTTTCTTATATAAAATGTTTTTTTATATAAAAGTCATTTTATATAAAATGACTTACCTATTATGGCCATTTGCAACTTTATTTTCAAAAGAAGGCAAGATAGTTTGACCATTAAAACTTTCTTCTTATTCTATTATTTTAAGGAGTCAAGACAAAATAGTACAGTGGAAGAAGATTCTGAAGGTGATAATGATTCTGAAGAATTTTATTATGGAGGACAGGTGAGCACATAAGGTCCTCCAGCTATCCACTCTCAGAGTTAGCAATAGCTGCCATGTATGTCCTAGTGGAATCCTGTGCTTGACTGAGAGACCTGTATATTAATTCTGATACTAACTTGGAAATCTGTACAATTTCTGTTTATTTATATATATAAATATATATTCAGAAATTAAGATTGCTTTTGCAATTCTTTGTCATCACTCACATTGAACTAACTTCATTACAGAGATTTTGAGGACAGCATTTTATTATGTTTTTGACTTTTACATTTTTTAAGCATATTGGGGTCAGCCACTGTTTTGAAAAGATGACACTTCTAACAAAAGCATGGATAGTTAGTTTTAAATAGAACCTGATTAACCTTTATAAAAACTGATAGTCCCTAACTACTGAGCATCTTCAATATTTGTATTCATTGTCTTCTCCTTACATTGAGGTAAAGTGTTTGTTGAAGAATCGTGGTGAAGAAATATCATAATTTTTATATATGAAAATGGCATAGCCATATGTGCATGTATATAAAAGAATTCACTGTTTTTCCATGACAATGTTAGAATTATAAAGTGTGCAGTTGATTTTAGGATATGGCTGTATAAGGCATCTTGTTCTGTTTCTATAAACTTCTTGATCAAATATGTTTTGTGACTTGTATAGTATAATGGGAAGGTGGTAGGTTAAAGTGGTGCTTTTTTTGGTTGCTGTTGTTAGAAAGAGAGAAGAGAGAGAGTGGGAGGGGGCAAAGAGGGAGAGAGAGGATCTCAAGCACAGAGCCCAACACGTGGCCCCATCTCATGACCCTGAGATCATGACCTGAGTCGAAATAAAAAGTTTGACACTTAATCAACTGAGTGAGCCAGGTAACCCTAAAGTGGTGCTTTAAAGCCAAAATTGTCATTATGTGGAAGAATGTAAGTCGGTTTACTTCTTTGGAATGAAAAATCACTAATTAGTCAATCACATATAAGCAAGGCAGTAGAGGTATGGACATACAAATAAAAGTGGGCTACTTCTCTCCAAGAATGCCTTTCTAGCCATGGTGATGCTAATGATTGTCTAACCAGTGTTGCACTTTAACATGAGGCAAAATAATCCTTCCAGTTTTGATTTTTGTTTACACAGCTAATATTTGCAGAGGGGAAGTGAATGCTTTTTTTTTTTCAGTCTAGGTATTCAGTCTAGAAGTTTTCAGATTGTCTGCCAGCCCCTTACTGCAGTCCCTTTAACATTTGCCTTTCCCTCACATCAAAGTGGTCTAATTTTACTTTTCAAACATAATCAATTATACGAGACATTCGTAAATTTACGAATTTTTGAGTGAATATACTGCTGTATCCTCTAGATTTTTCAATGAAGACGACAGAGAAAATGTCCATGGCAAAACCTATGAGGGGGGGCCTGTCCAAGAAATGGTTTGCATTTGATTCTTTTGACTCTCTTCACCCCTGAGTCATTTCTAAACCATCCCTTTTCACCAGGTGAATTATGACGGGGAACTACACAAGCACCCCCAGCTTGAAGCTGATTTGTCGGCAGTGAGAGAGATATATGGGCCGCATGCAGTTTCTCTCAGGTAAATAGTACCTCTCATGAATAAAGATTGAAATGACTTGGTACGTCATTGGGATTTTTTTTTCTCTTGAGTTATTTAAGTAGAAGTATTCTTGGGCTTAGTTATATTTGAAATTTTGAGAGACATTGTGCCATGTTTTTACTTTTACAAAATGGTATATCTTTGGCAGTATGGATTTTTTTGTTTTGTTTTTGATACATGTGGTGTAAGAGTACATTGATGCATTGAAGAAATTTGTTATTTGGAGAGTTAGTTTAATAAAATATCAGTCTTAAGTAGCATCATAATCAATTCTTATAATAGACTTGGCCAGTTGGGCCCATGCTGTTAATCATAATCGTGTGAACAATAAAAGTAAATAATGCATAACCATTGGTGTCCAGATCACATTGTGATATGATCTGACCCCCAAAAAAGAAAGGAAAAAAAAAAAGGACATAAATTTGCAGAGTGTTTGTTTGAATGATAATGTAGTTTATCTTGCAGTTACTTCATACATAATTTGGTGACAAATTTAAAGACCAATATTTATCACTTTTAATTATTCAGAAGACCCCACTATCCTTCCTAACCATTTTCTTTCCTTTAATTTAAAAAAGAAACTCTTTCCTGCTACTATCTAGTTTTCCTCCATGAGTCAGATCTGATTATTTCACATCCTTTTTTCTTTGCCTGAAGGGCAGCCTCCCAAGGTGCCAGGGAATTCCAGAACCCTGTCTCAGACTGACCGCCTTATCCTCAGCCGTCTACACCCAAACCCCACCTGACCCTATACTCCAGATGTGCCGTGTTCCCTATTGGTTTTGGGCATTTGCACAAGTTGTTTTCTTACCAAGGAGTGCTTCATTCTCAACCCTGTTGCTGTCTTTCATTCGAGCCACAGTCCAAAGGCCAGCTTCTCCCTTAGCCTTCAGCCTTTGTTGAATCTCCAGTGCAGATTAGTTTTCTGCCCTTCCCACTCCCCTTATATTTGGCTTTAACCTCATTTAAACCTCATTCTTGGGATGCCTGGGTGGTGCAGCGGTTTGGCGCCTGCCTTTGGCCCAGGGCGCGATCCTGAAGACCTGGGATCGAATCCCACATCGGGCTCCCAGTGCATGGAGCCTGCTTCTCCCTCTGCCTATGTCTCTGCCTCTCTCTCTCTGTGTGACTATCATAAATAAATAAAAATTAAAAAAAAAAGTAAACCTCATTCTTCTTTTTCTTTTTTTTTTAAGATTTTATTTATTTATTCATGAGAGTCAGAGAGAGAGGCAGAGACACAGGCAGAGGGAGAAGCAGGCTCCATGCAGGGAGCCCGACGTTGGACTCGATCCCGGGTCTCCAGGATCACACCCTGGGCTGAAGGCAGCGCTAAACCACTGAGCCACCAGGGCTGCCCTACTTCTCAACTTCTTATGTCTTGTCATTATTAGTTTACATCTCACCCTATAGACCCTAAATTCTGTGAATGCTGGGACAGTGTGCTTTGTTTGTTGTTTGCTTTACATTGTTTTGGTTTTGTATCATGCTTATATTTTGGTAATAATATAGTGCAGGAAACATATGAAATGTGGGCTGATGGACTCTTGATTGTTTTCATTGGCATCCATGGAAGATGTTTACATTATCTGGTTATTTCCTCTTCCATTGACGTATCCAGATTTTGAGAGAGCCAACTTAGAAGTTGGGAAGTACAACATAGCTATAGTTTATAATTGTCAACTGTTTCATTTTAACTTCAGAAACAAACTCACTCACACCTGCCACCTTAGTAATTGGGGTTGTATACACAGGTCCTGTCTCCCCCATTCTCTGGTAGGCTGCAATTGAGTGAGAGTGATTGTGATTATACTTGGAAAAGCAAATATTTGCAATTTTCAAGATTTTGGCAAATTAGCTGCAGGTATTTCTCAGTTGATCTCTGCAGTGGCTCCAGGGTAGAAAATACGGATATTCAATAAGTATTAGAATGAATAAATGAAGAAGGCAGTAGGGACTAAACCATAAGTGGTTCAAAATAATGATTAAGTTTTTAACTTGAGTCAAAATTTGCATGACTGCTTAAAACTTTGATCACAGTGATTTAATCCCCTCCCCCACTAAAAAAATAAGTCTGGGATGCAATTAATCATACAGTACAACATATAATCTTCTTTTCCTTTGAGATACCTGTTTTAGGGGATTACCTTAGCACATGTTGATTGCTTTTATAGTTAAGGATTTTTCTTAAATACATATTTCCATGCTAAGCTCTAATTACACTGTTTTTTTTGTTTCTTCAAGAATTTATTACATACCAGTGATCATCTCTATCAGTATTTTCCATTATTAATAAAATTGATAATTTACCAATTCTTAAAATTAGATAAATATTTGAAATTTCATTCAAATGAAGTATCTAAAGTCATAAGTGGCTTGGATTTTTTTTCTCCTTCTCTATTTCACTTAGAAGTTTTGATTCAGTTTAAATCTTTATAAGCCATGTTCTTGCCTGCTCTAGAGTTTCTATAGCTACAGAGGATGTCTCTAGAATAAATAACCTCCCAGAGGCCTCATGGTATAAGGTATGAATCACACCAGGACTAGCCTGATTTACTTGGAAAATATACGAATGAACTTAATGCTTAGTATCAAATACTGAGGCTTGGGCCCATAGCAACAGGAGTAGTTAGGCATAAGGTCTTGGGATCTTCTTCCTTGCAAAGTTATAAGCCTGTTGAAAACAGACTGTTCTAATTAGCTGTTCTTTTGCTTAATTGAGGTTTATAAGAACTTAATGGAGTTTGAAGAACAAAAGTACCTCAATATGCATAATAGGCTATTTGGTGTCATTTTTTTTTATGTGACGTCTAAATGAGAAAGTCAGTTAACCACATCTAAGTTCTCTGTAAGAGATGAAAATAACTGGCAGTGCCTCACTTGTGATAAAACCTCTTAAAGTAGGTTGAAAGAGGATATAGAAACAGGAACTAATGACCAGTTTATTACTGAGGTAGGTAATTTCAGCTCTACATGGCCACATTATTCAAAAGCAGAATCCTGGCTGTATTGAACCATAGTTATAAACATTGATGATGGTTCCAATTCATAGGCTCTTATGTTGGAAGTGAGTTAGGTCTCTGGAGAAACATGATAAACCATCAGTTTGTCAGTCTGAATGAATATGTCTTGTCTTGAATCAAGATATGCAGCAAACTGAGGATATTTTATGTTTTTCATTATAAGTTTTCTCCCAGAATCATGTATTTAACAACAACAACAAAAAAATTTCACCAGTGTCATGCGAAAACAATATGAGGTTCATAGTTTTAGGAAGATATGGGGAATTACAAGTCACAAAAGATTCATTTGGTCGTGAATGAAATGATTCTGACAATTTGCTTGTGATGTTTCAAACTTCTAGCCTATGTGAAATAACCTTTGCTCTGTGATCATACCATCTTCTGTTTTAAAAGTTGAAGTTGTATGAGTAATATTCTAGTCTTTTTATTGTGACTAATGCTTAATGAAGGTTGGAAGATTGCATAATTATGACTCTTCTGTACTTTGATCACCTTTTGTAGATGGACAATTATAATAGGGCCTCTTTGGAGTTGATGTTCTGAAGGACAGGGCATACTGAAGAGTTTTTAAGGTTGAGGAAGTTATGCTACTATTTTCAGGCCCACAAACCTTGAGAGAGAGAGAAAGAGAGAGTGAGTGAGAAAGAGGAAGGAATGGAAGGAGAGAGAGAAAGAGAAAGGACAAGGGAGGGAAGGGAAAGGGGGAAAAGCCACAAAAGTCCGCATGGACCACTTTTCTGGATTTCTGTATTTTTGTTTGTAGTGACAGTAGGACCACTTCCAGATCTTCTGGCTCCTGTCCTCTGGCATATGGCAGCATTTTATTTCCCTGCCCCTTTTAATGTCATGAGTGGACACAGCTAATTTTGGCCAGTGAAATGTAAGTGTAAGTACTAGGACATGAGCTCCTGTTGCTGCTGGACTCCATCAGACTGGGTTCTTAGGGAACACAGTGAGTAGCATCTCCCCTCCCGCTCTTTGAGTCCTTAGTAAATATGTTGTGGTAGTGAGATATAGATCCTTTTATGTGTTAAACCACTGAGATTTGAAGAATTTTGTTAGTCCAACATAACTCAGCATCCATTGAAGTATGTCATTCATCAAAAAATCTGGAGCTAGATATTTGTAGTGCCCTTTCCCGCATATTGATTCTCCCACTCCTGCTTCTAGAGCCTACAGAAAAATGGTCTGACTCAAAACCAAGGGAAAGTGATGACAGGAAGCACATAGAAGAAACAAAAGGGAGACAGTTCTCCAAAAACACTGGCCCATAATCTAGATGAAAGCTTCAGAATGTCAGATCCCAGACAGTCACCCCTGTTCCCAGTGTCTGTTCTTTCTTCAAGCAAAACCCAGGATTTTTTCAACGGAGGGGAAGTTGTAGCGACCGTACCTCTTATACACTGTCATTTGATATGGGCTTCCTTTTTTATCTGGATCTCCTTTTTTAAATTCTTCTCAGTCCTGTTGCCTTTTCGAGAAACTTCAGAGCACTTTGGATACAGTGTTGCCAGTGCTTTAATCTACCAAGATTTCTTTCTGAATACTGAGTTTGCATAATTCTTGGCCCATTCACTAACATCTCTCCCACACTGAGCAAAAAACACACATTGAGTAGGCATGCAGAGATAGACAGGCAAGCTGTTGAGTTTCAGGTGTCATAGAAAGTGTCTGTTTCCTCACAAAATAGATTTCTTCTCAAAATATAACTGACCAGTCACTGAATACAAGAAATAACTAAGTAGCAATAATTTTATTTCCCTGTAACCTATGGTAGAGTTTCATGTATATGTCTGTATGTGTAATTTCCTTGACAGCTAATAAGAGAAGGCTAGGTATCTAAAAATATTTTTATAACCAGTACAGTCATTGCTGATTTTCATCAGGTAGTGTTATAAAACATCACAACAGTATAACAAATAAGCTGTAGTTTTATAGAGAAAGGAGGACCAGCAGAGATGGGTTAACATTTACTATACTGAGAGTATTGACGTTGTGTCTCATTAATGAGGATGTTATCTTGATTAATTCCATTAAAAAATAGGAGAAAAAAATTGCCAAGAATCCTAACACATAGTACCCTCAAAAATACATGTTCATAGAAAAATACATTTCATACATATGCTATTAAATGAACTAGGTCACGCATAAATATCCAAAATCAAATGACCAAATTTTAAGATATATTGATTCAAACAGTAGCTCAGATGTCTGGAAGAAAATTTGTCAGGCCGTCCTTTGTCAGTTCCAGGGTGTAACAACTACATCAGATCATTTCTATGTTGTTCCCCTTATCTTGAAAAAGTACTCAGGTTCAATTTGATGCAGTCTTTTCACAGTGAATAAATATAGTCAGTGCATGAAATTATTTTGAGTTATTATAAGCCCAATACAGCATTCAGGACACAATCAGATATCTGGCTTCACAATTCAAGTTGCATTCATATTTCAGGCTTTTGACTTGATTCTGCATTTGCTATTCATGAGATCCGGGGCAACTGAAAGTTATTCAGATATAGAAGCAATCCTGATGACTGGGTCGCTGCATCTGGACAAACTGTAATCACGCTTTGTAATCTCGCAGTGGGAAATGTGAAATTACTGGCATTATATAAAAAGGGCATCACAACGGAAATTGGTTTGCATATATGCAGCGCTGTTGTGAATTCTTTGAAGTGTGACATAAAAACAAAAAGTGTAACTATTTACAGATCTACACCTGCAGAATCCAGTTAATTACAAACCTTTAATGCCTCCCCTCCTTAAAATTTTGTATTTGTGTTCTTTGTGCTCTGCTGTGGTGGGTAGAGCACGTAAATCTTTATTTCCTTGTTGTTGTTGTTGTTGTTGAAATAAATTGATAGTATTAGAAATTTGACACAAAAGTGTTGAAGAAATTATAAAGAATACCTTAAAATTCACATGTTAAAAGTTTTAAAAGAATACATGTCACTTTCTGATTGTAACTTTATGATAAATTCTGTTGAAGTAATCTGAGAAACTCTGAACAAAACAGCTGTGGGTAAGGTTCTTACTGATTTTTGTTGTCTCTGATTTCCTTCTCTCTGCCTCTGATTGCACCAAAGTCTTGCCATTTTAACTAAATCCAAACAAAAATTATTCTCCCTTGTGAAACTGGCAATGACCAGGTGGAAACGAGTGCTGGGTAATGATGGGGATATGGGAAGTGGTCACTGTGATAACCTGGCTGGTATGATAAGAAATGGTCATAACCTTTTAAAATGGTAATTGAATAACATATATTAAGACTCCCGAATATAATTATATTATTTATTTCATGCAGTAATTCTAGTAGAAATTATTCTATGAGAAGACAGATGCACATAGATTTTTTTATCCAGAGACCTTTTTATCAATATTTACAGTGTAAAAAGAATCAACAGCAACCTAATAATTGTATAATTGTTATATTATTAAATATTGATTATATTTATACAAGTAAAACCATTTAAATCTATGATTTTGAAGAATATTTAGTAATATAGAAAAATACTCATTTTAGAAGAAGTGAAAGAGCAGGACAAAAATTTTATATACCATATTTTCTTTATATATATACATATATATATATATACACACACACACATATGGAATGAAATATAAGCAAAGATAATTCTCTCTGAGTGATACAAGTTGCTTTTTGTGTTTTTTTCTGTTTCTGACATTTTATAAAATAAGCTTATATTACCTTTGTAATCAGAAAAAGTAGATATGTTTTTAGAAAACACATAACATTTTTTTGTAAAAAGAGTTTTACCCACAATCTATAGTTAATAAATAAGTACTTTAGAAAAAGCTTTTTTGGTTTTTCTATTTCTATTTTATTTAAAAAGAGCATTTCAGTTTCCATACATTTTTGGTACTCTGCTTGCTCCAAACAGTGTATTTTGGAACATATCCCTCGGGATAGTAAATATTTTTATATCAACTTCTTTAGTAATGGGTAAAAAAAAAATTTATTGTAGAAGTGTACTATAGTTTACTTAAGTATTTCCTTATTATTTAACATTCATTTCTGTCCCCAATTTCTGCACTCACCAACATCCTTCTACACAGAAGTCTACACGTATTTGTTACAATTTTCACCCCACTTAAATGTCTATTGAACATCATTAGTAATCAGTCCTCATCATTACAATTAGTGGTTCTTTCTTTTAATTTGCCTAACACAAAAGATGTTTGACTTTTATATTTATGAATAATTTGCTGATGTTCAAGATCAAATTTGCTGATGTTCAAGATCAGCCAATTTTGATCGCTGGGTCATGGGGACCATTTTTGAACAGCCTCTGAGATACAGATAGTGTTTGCTTTTTTAAAAGGGATTCAAGAAAAACAAAAACAGAGGAAGATGTGACAGAAACCAGAAAAGGCCTGAAAAGGATAAAATACTATCTTGACCTTTACAGGAAAATCTTGCTGACCCCTGCACCGGAGGCATAAAAGAGATGGTTTATTTGCCTGGTCCTTATTCTTGGCACAGTGTCTGTATAATTTCATAAATAAATTGGCATATTCTTATATCTAAATTTGCATATCATATCATGTCTAAATTTGCATAAGGTTATAAGTGTTCTTATCCTTTATGAATAACACAGATGTTTTGAGACATGCAGTGTTTTTAAAAAATCAGTTCTTTGTGGATAATTTTTATTCCTGTTCTTCTTCATATAACCTAAGAATATTACCATCAAAGAATAAAAAGTACGATTTCATAAATAGTGAAGATTGGTCAGTGTTTTGATGCATGTATTTTTAAAAGTTTTTAAAAAAGATTTGTATCTATTCATTTGAGAGAAGGAAAGAGCACAAGCAGGGGGGAGGGGCAGAGGCAGAGGAAGAAGCAGACTCCCTGCTGAGCAGGGAGCCTGATGTAGGGCTCCATCTCAGGACCCTGGGATCATTACGACCTGAGCCAAAGGAAAACACTTAACCACCTGAGCCACACAGGTGCTCCTTTAAATTTTTAAAAAATTTTTAAAAGATTTTTATCTATTCAAGAGAGAGAGGAAGAGTGCATTAGAGGGGGGAGGGGCAGAGGGAGAGGGACAAGCAGACTTCCTCCTGAGCAGGGAGCCCTGTTTATATATATATTTTAAGGGGACTGTGGAAAAAAACACAAAGGCTGAGTTCTCTATTCTAACATGCTGCTTTTTGTGTTTCATAGACATTAAAACTCCAAAAACCCCTTCATTCCTTCATCAAATTACATAAAACAATTTAATCATCAAAGGTGGCTTTCTGAATCCTTTGCAATTGCCACAGTTTTGTATGATATAGCATTACTTGACTACGTAGCACACAGAAATTGTCTTTGAGGACTATGTGCCAGATACTGTCCTACACACAAGAAATTGAACAGGAGTTCAATGCCTGACTTCCCTACTGACTTAACGACTCTTTGGCATCCTATTACAATTCTCTAAACTTTAGTTTCCTCGTTTGCGAGTGAGGGTGGTAATAGTATCCTTGTCATAAGGCTCTGACGAGAACCTAATGAGACCATCCATTAATGTTTGACCTGGTTTCCTGCAAAATGGTAGTTAATTGTATGTTGAACCGATTAATCGCCTGCGTAAATAAATAGGATGTGTGTGTGTGTGTGTGTGTGTGTGTGTGTTTAAATCTTGACTGCTACAGAGTGATAATGAGTAAGTTACTTTATTACTCTGGGCTTCAGTGAATGCATATAAAAATTAAAGTGGTAGTGGTACCTATAGTAACTATGATTATGTGTGTGTAAAATTCTTAAAATAACTTCTGGCTCAGACTTAATGAATGTTGGCAGTTAACTTTTATCATTTCAGTTATCTCTATAATTGTATCCCTCACCGTGGATAGCATTTGTCAGTTCATAATTTTATAAAAATATAAAAAATATAGATATGTGTAAATAGAGAATATGGGAAAACTGTTGTTTTTGTATTCTTTCATTAACTTTTAAAAAGTATATTGGTTTATGACACCATCTGGGCTGGAGAAAAGTTGGTTTTTAGAATGTCTTCATGTGGCACATACTGTTGTGATTTGTTTTAATTTTGATATAACAGACTTTTAGAGCTGCCTATCAAAACACAATGACATTTAAGTGGCAGAGCACATGGATCCGGTTCAGAACCAGTAATGTTTACCATGGAAGGGAAGTCATGGGCACATCATTTTGACAGTGAATTATTTCCCCACCCCTTCCTCATGTTGGAAACTCCTTCTCTTACCCTTTGAAAGCAGCTCTTCCTCTTCAGAGAGCGCAATGAAAACCAAGTGATCATATGAGAAGATGGTTGAATTTGCCACAGAGAACTGGGGATGTTTGAGACTATGAAGCAAACAATTCTTGAATTTATGTATGCAAATGCATGTATATAAAAATAGATGTCTAGATGATAAAAAAGTCACAGAAGATGAAAATCCACTACATGGGGTTAGTTAATTCAAGTCACCAGTCACTTCTGAGCTCTGTAGAGGTCAGGGATAAGAGTTAGTAATTGAATCTTTGACTTAAACTAGCACACATTATCTTTTAAGGAAAATGGAAAAATAAGTGTTAATCTTTGCTTTCAGGGAATATGGAGCCATTGATGATGTAGATATTGATCTGCATATTGATGTTAGCTTTCTGGATGTAAGTATCAATTTACACAATGTGATTGGTACATTCAAAAACATTTATTTTTATTGTTGGAAAAAATTAAATATTTGTTTCTTTTATGTTATTAGTAACATACTGATTTTGTTACATTGATTAGAAATGCTATGGTTGAAGAAACAAATTTTATATATGTATTTTTACATTGGTTCTTTTAATATATTTTGAAGTTTATGGGCTCTTATTATAGTACTTCGTTATTTCTTAAATTTTCACTTTAATTTTCCTATGTAGAAGGCAAAAACTGAGAATGCTTTGACATTCTTTTCCAAACCAATAGATCTTGAGGTAATTTTTGTGAGCCTTATTGATTTATGTATTTCTTTAAAATAAATTTAGAATTTTTTTCATTTTGGAAAAAAAGTCAAGAATGCTAAAAGATGGCTCATCTTTTAATATATTTGCACAGGAGGAGATTGCTGTGGCTTGGGAAGTGATTCGAACAGAACCTATAATTGTCCGACTACACTGCTCACTAACACAGTATTTAAATGGCCCAGGTTAGTTTTATTTCTGTTTGTTATTTTGAATATGAATTAATTGTGCATTGTGCATTAAACAAAATGTTCATTTGGTAATTCTGAGCATAATTGCAGCTATCTTGATAATGGTATTTAAATATACTGGCATCCTTACAAAGATGGTTTATTGTCAATATAACTTAGGGAAACAGAAACCTACAGGATTAGATTGTATAGATTTCAGAAGTTGACAAGTTGATGTGAAACAAGCAGAATAAAACCTACAAGAGAACTTTGCATATAGTAGAAGCTCAGCAAGTATCTTTTGGGTTACCCTTAGATTTAATTATTTATGTCTCTGATTCTGAGATTTAATTTTAATGTTTACTTCTCCCTCCTTTGATTACTGATGAATTTAGCCTAACTATAAATATAACATAGTTATATTTTTGAAAATGGAGATCTTCGTAATATTTTCGTTTTCCACCATCTTAAAGGATGATTTTACTATATCTCAAGTGATAACTATTTACAACAAAGGACGCTCTTATTTAATCTTCCCAAGACTTACTGGATTAAGATATTTTCCCCTACCAAATACACATGTACATGCTTGTGCACATGCGCACACGTACATCCCCCAGCCCCCCCCCACACAAACTGTATCTACTCATGTTGCTCTAGCTATATACTTCTAAATAACAAACCACCCCAAAACTTAGTGGCTTAAAACAACCTACCATCTCTCACTATTCTTTGAGCTCAACTGAGTTCTTGCTTGGAGTTCTTGCCATGCCTTTGAAGTCAGATGGTAGGTGGAGCTTATGTTTTTTAAAGCTGCTACTAGGCTGGATGCTCATGATGCTGGACTTTGAGATATCTCACAGTTGATGTATATGCCATCTTGGAGCTCAGCTGCAGCCTCTTGACTTGAGTGTTGACTTTACACATGGCTTCTTCATGTGGTTCAGGCTTCTTGCAGCATGGTGACTGAGGGCTGAAGGCAAGCGTTCCAAGAGACAGGCTGTGGATGCCATCTGGAAAACGGCCCAGTGAATCTTCCATAGTATTGTATTGTTCAAAGTGGTTGAAAAACCCACCCAGAATCAAGAGATGTAGACATAGATAACACCTCTTGAAGTCATAGCTATCTTCACACATTCTTTGTGCTCTATAGAGCTCTCTGTACTCTGATTTTAGTATGTTTTTCTTTATAGGCATATTAAGGAAGTTACATCGACTATTAGTTTTTACACAAGAAATATTCCTGACCTTCCAAGTTTATGAAATACATAGGAAAATCTCTCATTTTGAAAAAGTTTCCATTGAGTCACCTCTTTTCTATTTTTGTAGAATGATTTCTACTTAAATAATCAACTCTTAACATAAACAACATGATATGACTTAATGCCAGGCAAAGACAACTAAATTTTTATTGTGATTATTTCAAATGGATAGAAATGTAATGGAGAAGAAAAAGAATTACTCATAATCCCTCTATAGTGAGAAACCTATAATAGTTTAGTGTTTCTCTTTTCTGTGCACACATGGCTCATTTTCATAAAGTTGACATTGAATTGTATAGTTATGCACCATAATATTATGTCATGAGACTGTCGTTAAGTCATTAAATATTCTAGAATGGAATAATTTGTAATATCTGCACAATATTTCAGGTTTTAGGTATATATTTTTGCTCCTTCCCCAGATACTCTGCTGTATGGCTAATTTTTTTTCTTTCCTTAGAGATTTGATACGTGATCATTCAATTTTATTCTGTTAGTGGTTAAAAGAAAAAGCAGCTCTTATGTCTGGACTTTCTTTTTAATTATCAAGGTTAGGGGCAAAATTGGGTCAATTCATCTCTACTTACTCCACTCCATCTGTGTGAGATGAGAATGTGGCATGCTTTTATGTAATCTTATGACTGTTACTCATTTTTTAAATATAATTTCGAATTTTAGGCAGAAATTTTCCTTCTCAGTGTCTCTTTAAAGATTTGTTATATTTGCATGGTTTTATAAATGTTCTAACAACTGTATTCTAATTCATGTTTATTTGATTTTATTGTTCACCTTCTTTGATGTTAAAACTTACCCATAATTTAGTTCTTCTGTTTTCATTTCTATTAGTTCATTTGCCTATTTAATAGTTTATAACCCAAAGAAACATGAGGATTATGGTTCTTTTTTTCCATACATAAGAGTGACTATTTTGTGAATGAGATAAATTTGACCAAGTGTAAGTAAGTTTATGGAATCATAATAGTTCCCCCACAAAAAGGTAAAAATACTTTGGAGACTTCTGCTAGTTTGTGTCTGAAGTGTTTTAATTTTGTTCATTTGTAAAACATCTATTTTGGTGTTGCTTATGTTTTGTTATGTATATTTATTGGGCTGGTTTTTCCTCCTTTTCCTTGATATTATCTTCCACGTATTTATTTTCGATTGGTACACTTCAGTCTTCATTTACTTCAAGCAAGTTTTATGACTAATCCAAGGTTTAGACTGACCTAGTTAACAATTATTTTTGAAAGCATTCATTGCTAGGTTTTTGAAATATATGATTAATACTTATTTGAGCTGTAATATTTGGCCGGGACTAATCTGACAAAATATCTATAAGTGAACAGGAATGATAAGAATTAAAGAAATGTACCTCCTTATCCACTTTAATATAGAAGATAGGGATTATTTTCATTGTACATGAAGAAATACACTTTAAATAAAAAGACATGATAATTCTTATGTATTTTTTTTTTTCAGAATTGCTGGTGTATAAGTCTAGTTTCTGATCTGAAGGGCAAGGCTGCTTTTAGTTTAAAGTGACAACCAACCAACATTATTAAACATGTTTTTATGTGCACATCATCTCATCATTGGTACCTCTGCATGTACATGGCCAGTGTTAGAATCATTTCCACATATCTTAAACAGCCCTCACTGACTGCCTTCCCAACCTACTTTATATGAAAGACAAGGAAAAATTGAATAACTTTCACCTTTTTTAAAATATGAAAATATTTCTCTAGTGCATTCTGTCAAGTTCTTCCTTGTTCTCTTGTCCCTAAAAATGAAAACTTGTAGGGAGTTATGTGGTTATTTTAAGGTAACTTTTAAATAAATTTAGGAAGAACAGACATTTTTATGTTCACTTTTCCTTTAAAGGAAAATTTGTTCATTGCTTTTAGTTATATTGATCAGTACAGTTCTATGTTTTTTTCTGCCTTAGGTCAGTAATTTTAGCTAAATTTATTCATGAGTACTTGTTTGCTATTTGTTTGTTAATGGGACTTTTGTATTTCAGTTTAGGATTTTTGTATTCCAGTTTATTTTCTAACTGATTATTATTTATCAGAAAGCTATTACTTTAAAAAAATTATAAGAATTGGAGTGACTGAGTGGCTCAGTTGGTTAAGCATTCAACTCTTGATTTCAGCTCAGGTCATGATCTCAGGGTGGTGAGATTAAGCCACACGTTTGGCTCTGCACTGAGTATGGAGTCTGCTTGAGATTCTCTCTCTCCTCCCCCTCCCCCCAAAAATTATAAAAATTAATCTAAAACATTTCTAGATTTACGGAAAAATTGCTGTACACTCTGCTTCCAGTTTCATTGATTATTAACATTTTCTGTATACATTTAATGCAGCTAATAGTAATAATTGCATTAATTTAATAGCAATATATGTTCTTTCACTTGAATCTTGGAACAGTTTTGGAACATCTTGTTATCTCTTTCGGTATATTCTAAAATTTGGGTCATCCAGATTTTATACTACTAGTTGAGTCAGTGTTTGTAACTTAAGTTTACCTAGGAGATTTATTATTTTAGTAAAATATTGACATTTATTTTCTAGTCATTCATAGTATAAATAAGTTTTATCTTTGCATCATTAATTTGTAGGAATGATTTGTATATTCTGGGTAAACATGCATCATTAATTTGTAGGAATACTATATATATATCCTGGGTAAACATTTGTGTCTATTATCTCTTTCTCTGTGCATTTATACATTTATTTCCAGTGACAGTTTCAGTTTTTCTAGTGCATTTTGGAATTTTCTGCATTTTTTTTAAACCAGATCCCTTTTGTTTCTCTGCCTCCATCTCCCCTGTCACTTTTTCCATCTGCCTGAGAAGGGATTGTGTCTTCTTCAGTCTTTAAAGAGAGAGCACAGCATGTTCCAATGTTGTCATCTTTTTCTTAAAAAAATAATTCTGCCGAATTTTCAAGATGTTAGGATTCTTTATTTGTTTTTTAATTTCTGTAGCCTGGGTTTGGGACAAGTAGGATTTGAGCAGTGTCCACTCTGTTCCTCAGTCTGTATATAAGGATTAGAATGCTTTTGGAAAAGGAACCAATTGATGATACTAACACCAATTTTCTTTGATCAGTGGAGTATTTGTGTCCCAGAGTAATGGCCAACACAGGAGGTGAGGAATTTGGGGATACCAATTTGGTTTCCATTGTGGAGCATGTGTGGTCTGAGAATGTCCTATTAGCAAGACAGTTCACCATCTCCATAGGTCCAGACGACAGTATCTCTTTCCAATTTCTTTACTAAGTTCCTGAGTGATTTTCCTACTTCTACCCTTGTTTTTCATAGAGATCCCAAGGTCCTTCTCAGATTTCGTCTCCTAAAATGATAATTTGCTCACTCCTCCGTAGCTCCACGGATCTCCTTACTGTTCGTAGAATACTGAAGCACTTTTTTTCCTCAGCGGCTGTGCCCTCCTGGTTTCCTCTGATAGGACACTTTTCTTCCTGCCATACTATCTAGTGCTGGAACCTACTATGCCCATGTACCCTTTACTCCAAGACCCTTTCCCTTTATTTTTCTCCAGAACCTTTACCACCATGTGGCATTTTGTATCTGTCTAGTTTTTGTTTGTATTTCCACTGGACCAAGGCTTTATGATAACAAGAATATTTGTGTGTGTGTGTGTGTGTGTGTGTGTGTGTGTGTGTATTTGCCATTCTATCTATTGTAGCTGGCACGGTGGACACTCAGAAGGATATTCTTTAATAACCCTGTGAATAATGAATGATGAGTGACCTTTTTTGAGAGATTATTAAATTCATAAACATCATAGTTATTAGCTTACAGAAATGCATATATCTGGTAAAACTACATGACATCAGGCTACCCAGTGAAAGGTAAGTCTGTTATACCTCATCATCCATTGTTTAATTGCAAAAGAAGAAAAAGGTGCATGTTTATTTAAACATTTCTTTCTTTCACTTGAAGAATCCTGTACAAACTGTCCTACACAGTGCTATTTACACTTACATATTTTTTGGCAATTCTTTATTTTACATACTATATATTTATGTACACATATATTATACATTAGTGTATGATATACAATGACCAAGAATGATCTCCAAATCCATATATATTATGCATAAGTAGCAATGTATAGGACTGTATGTACACTGTTTTTAAGTATGAATATGTGTATAAATATAATCTTATGTATTATATAGCATAAATGTATAATTATGTATATGTACATATTAGAGTGTATCATTTATAATACTTTTCATTCTTTTTCCTGGCTATGGTTAAGTTTCAGCTCAACATTTTAACTCATTATATTTTCCTTTGCAGTGCCCACTGTTGATGTCTTTCAGATTTCTACAAAAGAGCGATTTGGATTGGGACATCAGCTAAAAAAGTAAGTTTCCCAAGAATAAAAAATAAACTTCTATTAAAGAGAATGGATTTATTGCTTTGCTCACTTCCCTCCCCCATTCTTGTTCAATAAGAGCTTTTAAAGTGAGTGCCTCAGGAGAGGAACTCATGCGATGCCAAGAGCTGCATCAGTAATTTAGCTGGCAGAGTTCACATCTAGACCAGGCTGCATTCTTTTTATTTGCCTGCCCGGATCCACTCTCCTCCTTCCAAAACTCTGCCCTCACCTGTGGAGCTGATATGGTGGGTATAGCTTCTAACGTGTCACTGTGTCTCGTGTGACCAACAGAGGAGGAAGCAGTGTTAAGAAGGGAGTATTTATTGTCTTTGGCTTCCACCCTAAGAGGTCACCTTGAGTTAACTAGTTCTTCAACTGAAGCTCTCTTTTCTGCTCTAGGCCACAGCATTTGCAGGACTCTCTCTCTTACTGGGCTCCATTACGGTTTCCCTCTGCTTGTCCCTTGGAGCCTAGACATGGTAACAGTTAGCAGCCATTGGCCCTGGGCAACTGCACTGTGCTTAGCTTCTATACCTACACTCTTCAAACAATCAATTCTTTTTTAAAAATAAACCCTTTATTTCCTTGTTAGATCTTGACTAATTCAATGGATGGGTTTATATTTTATAAACATAAAATTACTACCGTGGTCAAAATGACTTTTAAAACATAGTAGCAGGGCGCCTGGGTGGCTCTGCCAGTTAAGTATCTGCTTTCAGATCAGGTCATGATCTTGGGGTCCTGGGATTGAGCCCCACGTCAGGCTCCCCTGCTTAGCGGTGAATCTACTTCTCCCTATCCCTTTGCCCCTTCCCCCTGCTTGTGCACTTTCTCTCTTTCTTGCTCGTTCTCTCTCAAATAAATAAAATCTTTAAAAACAAACAAACATAAATAAAAACAAATAAAACATAGTGTATAGTCAAAATATAAGTTTAATAAATCCCATGCTATATATCAGCTATAAGAATTTGTATTACTGGAGAATACCTGAAGGGTTATTTATTCTTCTGAATATGCAAATTTTATTTCAACTTAAATTTTTCTCTTTTTTTGATTTTTTTTAAATTTATTTATTCATGAAAGAGAGAGAGAGGGAGAGGCAGAGACACAGGCAGAGGGAGAAGCAGGCTTCATGCAGGGAGCCCGACATGGGACTCCATCCCAGGTCCCCAGGATCAGGCCCTGGGCTGAAGGCGGCGCTAAACCACAGAGCCACTCGGGCTGCCCTTAACTTAAATTTTTCAAGACAGATCATTAGATTATTGTATATTTAAACACATGATTTGCACCCACCATGATGATGGAGTTCATGTGTTCACCTGTATTTTAATGAATTTTAATTAGGTATCAGACATTAGCCTTTATTGAGCAATGTTCTAAGAGAAAGTACTTTGAAACTTTTTTATTTCATTTACTAAATAGGGGATTTATTATGATCATTTTACCTGAGATTATGGATACAGGTGGAAGCTTATGTGTGTTATTAAGGGTTACATATTATGGAGCTCTAGAATTGTCTTGAAGTTTTTATGATTTGACATTGCTCAACTGTGAGTTATGTGTGGATCACATTTGAAAGAAAATTAAGATAAAGGAGTATTCTTGCAAATTCTCAGTGTTGGGTTTAAATGTGAACATAAAAAATTAGATAATAAGCCCTTAATGTTTCAAATTGCACATCTGTAGAACTAAATTCAATTTATAACATATATTTAGTACATTATAGAATGCAGTGTTATTTCTTGATAAGGACTCAAAAGAGAAATTTTCTCAGTTTTCTGTACTAGGATTAGGTGTGCTTTTCCAGTGGAATTGGTTTTGTTTTTTAAAATTGGATTTTGTTTTCTGTGTCAAGCTAGTATCTTGCACATCTTGGAGCTAAGTATAGAGTCTGCCTCTGTTATGCCATCCAAGTTGGTTACCACCATTCATTGGCACATTCCCCCTCCTATGTAGTTTTTTCCCCCTCACCCAATTTTCTTCTTTGTTTTTAATTTTTTTAATTTAATGATTTTATTTTTTTTAAGAGAAGTTTTAGGTTCACAGCAAAACTGATACAAGATACAGAGATTTTCCATATATCTCCTCGCCTTCTTATTATCAATATCTCTTACTAGAATGGTACATTTGTTGGAGTTGATGAATATATATTGATACTAAACTATCATCCACAGTCCATAGTTTTACTTTATGTACTTCTGTTAGCCACTTAACAAAATTATGTCATGAAAGTTAAATGAGGTTGATTCCAGCAAGACAAGAATTACAAAACAGAAATCTTGAAATATATAACTTTCTGCCCTTTAATGTTGTCTGAGCCTATTGTTTGGGCTTTGGAAAAAAAAAATGATGTGTATAATTCCAACTCTGAGAAATTAAGGAAAGCTATGTTCTATATTCATTGTTTAATCACTTTGGATATATAACATTTTGTTAATATTTCCATCTAAATGTTTAACATTTTAAAAAGGTTAATTACTTCTATGGATAAATTTTAGTTCTATGGCCAGTTTAGTATATGCACTAGAACTTTTTCTTGATGATTCCCGATAAATTTTAATCTAATTTGCTTTTCCTTAATTATAAATAACTGGGCTTGCCTGTGATCCCTGCTAGTCTAAAATTACATGATTTCCAAAAATCTGATCTCATCTTCATAGTAAGTCATAAGAAGAAACTTGAAATATAAAGAGATTATTTTCAAGAAACATATGGCAAGTTAGGAAGTCCGACTCAGAATCTAGGTTCTTTGTTATTATTGCTCTCGTTTGTTTTCAGCAATAAGAAACACTCATTAAACTTTTTCCATGATTCTTTATCTGGTGTGTTTCCAGCAAGTAGATGGGTTTAATGACGATTACAGTAGCCTTTTTTCCTCTTCTTTTATTATCAGCCAGTGGCAAATGTAGTACTCTTCGGAGTGCCAGCATAATAGAAACACCAGTGAGAACACTAAAATCTCTTGGTGGCCCTCTGCTATTAAGAGGTGGTCATTACACCACATGTATATTTCACATTACTATGGACATTAAACACAACATTAGCTTTCTTTTTTTTTTTTATTTTATTTATGATAGTCATACAGAGAGAGAGAGAGAGAGGCAGAGACATAGGCAGAGGGAGAAGCAGGCTCCATGCACCGGGAGCCTGACGTGGGATTCGATCCTGGGTCTCCAGGATCGCGCCCTGGGCCAAAGGCAGGCGCCAAACAGCTGCGCCACCCAGGGATCCCCAACATTAGCTTTCTTACAGGACAGTTAACTCCTGCTTTTTGAATTCAAGAACATCTAGGGATCTGAGTGTCCCAAGTTTAAGAATTACTGGTTTTAGCTGCTGAGATTACATTGTGGAACGCTAATGCAATATGAAAGTTAGAACAGCTTTAGTTATTGACTCGTTATTGTTTTGTCCCAATTAGTCTATCAAGAATTAGAAAAGCACTTGTTAGGTTTCTTAGGGAATGGTGCACAGGAATGGCAGTTTTTCATAGGAGGAAAAGAATCTGAATGTACGTAGTGGAAAGGGTTAGTGGTGTTACAGGGTGTTTAGTGGGATTTCAGGTTACATACGGGGAAAAACAAAGTAATATTACTATTACATTTAAATTTTGCTGAGATCTTGGGTGAAAAAAATCTTCAAATATAAAGCATTAAATAAAAAATAAAAAATTTCCATTGGCCTGAGCTTGAAGTCGAATTTACTGCAAATTTGGAATCCTGCATCATTGGCTTCAGTTTTATCTCCTTCTTCCTCTCCATTTGTAGCTTAAAAGGTCCCAAAATATTCTATGAATGTTTCTTCTGAACTCATCTAAGCTCGATGACTAAAGGTCAGAATAGTAAGGCTGAGGTTGTACTTTTTGGTAATTTGAGTTAATTTGATAGAACCTGAATAGTCTTGAGAATAGTGCTTAGTGCTAAGAGTCCCACCTTTCCCTTTTGAGCAGCATAGGTTAACATAGGTCAGTTTAGACTGCACAGCATAGGTGTTGCAGTTTTTCCACCAGGCTAAATTGGGAAGATTTCAATCTTTAACCTTATTTGTGTGAAATAATGGCTCCTGCTCTCTGTATTGAGAGTTAAAAGAGAAAAAAAATTGTTCTATAAATTACTCCTTGGCATATTATAAAAGGTAAATATTGATAATTTTTTTTTTCTCCCAAAGCAATCTGTGTTAGAAATAACTGAGAAGGGCAGCCCCCGTGGGTTAGCAGGTTAGCGCCACCTTCAGCCCAGGGTGTGATCCTGGAGACCCAGGATCAAGTCCCATGTCGGGCTCCCTACATGGAGCCTGCTTCTCCCTCTGCCTGGGTCTGTGCCTCTCTCTCTGTGTGTGTCTCTCACACACAGATTTATTTATAAATAAATAAATAAAATCTTACAAAAAAAGAGGAATAACTGAGAAGAGCATAAAAAGCAGGCAAAGCTGAATTAACTTTTGAAAGAAAATCAGAATGTTTAATTTATTGTATAAATAATGTTTAATTGTAAAATTTCACATCTACTTTAATATCAGCCTTAACAGACCCTCTGCCATTGTCACTTTAAAGATGAGATACCTAGAAGTTGTCGCAATCTGGGACCTTTCTCAGAAAACAATGCCATATATTCAAGTCCACAGCTGATGTTCCAGAATTCTTTGCCATAAAATAGTGATGTGCAGTGGTCTTAACTTAGAAAATACTGAGATCAGAAGTTACCAAATTCCTGCTTTATGATAGTAAACTAAAAGTTTTTAGAGACATACACATTTGTATTTTTTTGTTTTTTTGAGATTTATTTATTATTTTATAGAGAAACAGGGTGTGCGTGTGTGCACAAAAGGTTGGGGCGGGGCCTAGGGAGAAGGAAAGAGAGAGAGAGAGAATCTCAAGCCGACTCTGCACTGCCACAACCAGCTGGATTTCATGACCCTGAGATCATGACCTGAGCTGAAACCAAGAGTTGGTCACTTTAGTGACTGAGCCACCCAGCCGCCAACATAGCCGACACAGATATTTTTAAGAAACCAATGTATTTAAAAGTGAATGGGCTGTGCTGAGAAAGAAAATTTGCTGATTTCATATTTCTCCATAGAGTCAGTTTTACATGGTTTGTTTTTACTTAATGATTTCACTTTCATTTTATTTCCCTTTTCATGAAGAAAACTGCATATGCAAATCAAGTGAAAAGAAATTGACTTTAATTGTATCTTAATAGATAAAATCATAATTACTATCAAACATTTTATTCAAAACTGTTTCTGGCACCAACAAAATAATTCACAATGTCCTTTCAGCTAAAGAGCTTTGGTTAAAGTTGTTGATCCTAAAGGCTGCCCTTCTAAATCTCCTTATATCCTATAATATATAATTTTTTTTGAGATTTTTATTTTTTTATTTGTTTGAGAGAGAGTAAGCACAAGCATGAGTGGGAGGAAGGGGCAGAGGGAGAGGGAGAAGCAGACAACTTACGGAGCAGGGAGCCCAACATGGGGCCAGATCCCAGACCCCGGGACCATGACCTGAGCGGAAAGCAAATGCTTAACCATCTGAGCCACCCAGGTGCCCCCATTTTTTCAATTCTTTTATCACTTGTGTTATTAATCCTATCACAGAAATTAATGAGTTATTAACCAAAATGCAGTAAAGTCATAGAAATTTTCTGCATGGTGCTTTCCTACATGTGGAAACATCTCGTATGACTCTCAATTAGAATCTCTCCAATTACTGTGCATTTATTTTCCTTTGATAAATACATTCCCCCTATAGTAGAGAAATCTCATATTACATTATCTTGGAACTGTGATGACAGACTTACTTTGGATTGACAGGATCATGCAGACATTTGTTACCCAGCAGTGGAAACAGAGCAAAGAAAAATCCAATTGTCTGCACAATAAGAAGCTGTCAGAGAAGAAGGTGAAATCTCCCCTGCATTTATTTTCTACCTTGCGCAGGTGGGTAGTAGATGACTTCGTTGTCTTTTCTCGATTCTTTGGTACTTCGGAGCATTCTTCCTATAGTCGTGGCATCCATTTATTTTCTGTATGACTTCAAAGAACAGACAAAGTTCTATCCATTCCATCGAAAACATAGAAAGATACTCATTTCTACACTGAGTTTCTGTTTTCTTAATGTGAGTTAAATGTGTTAAAATGACATTCTTTGTTTTCTGATCACACAGAGTCGTCTCTATGAGATTAGTTGTGCATAGACTTCTGGGGGAGGAGGGGCCAAAAACCTGATAATCCTTTTTTTTGCTTTGCAGGAAACACATAATTCAGGTCAGCCCGTGTGATCACGGCGCACATACCTTTTGGTTTCTATGTGAGCCGCGCGGGCTGTAGTAAACGAGGGGGTATCTAGCAGAGCGGAGTTGGCTAGAGCCGCCCAGGTCTGCCCCGTTGTTAATTGTTGTTCCCTTTTGAAGGTCGCCAAGTTATCCTCCCCCTGGTTGCGGCAAGAGCAAATCCAAACTGAAATCCGAGCAAGACGGAATCTCCAAAACGCATAAGCTGCTGCGGAGGACTTGTTCCAGTACCGTCAAGGCTGACGACGTGTGTGCCACCAAGTCGCACAGGACCTTTGGCCGCTCCCTGTCCAGCGACCCCAGGGCGGAGCAGGCCGTGACGAGCATTAAGTCGCACAAACTCTTGACCCGGCCCTGCCCCGCGGCTGTCAAGCCCGAGGACTGCCTCACCCTGAAGTCGCACAAACTGTTGACACGGTCCTGTTCGGGGGATCCGCGGTGCGAGCACAGCTCCAGCTTGAAGCCCCACAAACTGCTAAGCAGATCCTACTCCAGTAACCTCCGAATGGAAGAGCTGTACGGGCTGAAGAGCCACAAGCTGCTCAGCAAGTCTTACTGCAGCGCTCCCAAGTCCTCCAAGACGGAGCTTTTCAAGGAGCCTAACGCAGAGGGCAGGAGGCTCTCTCTTACCTCAGGGCTTATTGGTATCTTAACACCATCCTCGTCGTCCTCTTCCCAGCCTGCTGTGCGTAAACCCTTTCCATCCCCAGTTCCCATATGATCACTAAGGGGCAGGAGAGGGGTGTGCGCGTGTGGGTGTTGTCAGGTCTGGTAGAGGAAAGAAGCAAGATTTGTTTCTGGTTGGTTTATTTTTATTTTTTTGGTTTGCTTTGTTTTTTTTGTTGTTGTTTTAATGTATCCTTTTTTTTTCTTTGGGGATAGGATTTAGCAGACCAGACCTGTGCAACTGGTACTGGAATGTTCTTTTCAGTTCTGAAAAAAATAAATAGAGCTATTGATTTAAGGTCTAGTCCAAATTCTGGTCATGGTCAGGAATGCTGCTAAAAATGGATGTCGTTTGGATCCCTAAAGCCTGGATCCCTAAAGCCTATCCTGCTAAGCGAGCATGGCATTTTAATGTTTTATCAAGTAGGTTTATCTGTTTGCTAGTTTCCATACATAGGTAGTGGAGGACAGAGTTAGTCTAATAATTATATTATTATATATGTATATTACTCTTACAAAGGAACACTTTGCCTATGAACATCGTAACTTGTAGAGAGAAGCAGCATTTCCTTCTGTATCCCAGAGCTTCACTTAAAGCTGCTCTCAGTGGCTACTTTATAAAACTGAAATCACTTTATCCTGAAGTTTTTTGGTGGAGATGGGGCTGGAAGGTGACTGTGATAAAACTTGAGTCCTTTGGGTGGTATTTATTGGGAGTCAGTCTTACACAAAATTTATCTTTGGAGTGATCAATTAGAGCCAATTTCAGATAAAGAAAACAGACCTACCTTCTGTATATTAATTACATAAAAGAGTTGATAAAAAATGTTGCTTTTTTTGGGGGGGGGAAATGTGTGTATGTGTGTGTGTGTGTGTGTGTTGGGGTAAGCATGTATGTAACTCTTAACCATACATATGGATACACTTAGCAATCGATGAAATTGAAAAAAAATGAGATATATTTTCAGAAAGTTATTCTGCTCTTGTATAGCTTTATTTCTAAAATTACATTGTAAGTGGTATCACAAAATTATATTTGTGTTAAGAGAATATACTTAAATATGTTGATAACTTTAGTTGGAGATCCCTAAAAGTCCATTTCCTAGCTAAAGTAAGCATTAAGGACACACACACAGGAAATAATGTCAAAGTGTTAACATAGAGAGTTTCCCATGATAGTTACACCTACGAAAGATAATTTCACATATTCTGTAAAGGAAAATGCCTTACTATCTTCCTGTATGATTAACCCTCATACAGTACAATAGTTTAGTGTTGTGCCTCCTCAGTAGCTGTCTCATATATCCTTGGAGGAATAATTCTCATTGTAAAATAAGATAGAAAATAGTCTAAGTGAGGAGGTGGGAGCATTTGACAGTAAGCAGTAGAGGAAATGAGCTTTTGTGCTCATTTAAAAATGCCAATCATTTTTACTAGAAGATCAAAAATTAAGAATACTATTCATTTAGCTTAGACAAGGCTTGCAGTAGTAATGGCAGAAAGTATAATAAATTCTAAAATCTTGAAGTCATAATTGGTGATTTAATTCATATTACAGGCCGTCTTAGATCACACTTGTATTCACTGTTGCAGAAAGTCAAAATCTGTAATTTATATATTCTTTGAGTTAAAAAATTATTTTCTTCTTTTACTTTGCTTTTTATAGCCAAATGGTGCCAAATGCATTCCAATACGAGACCGCGGCTTCCTCGTGCAGGTATGAGCCAAGCCATCCACTGCAGAAGGATTTTAGCTTTTAATGGGTTTTCAGATAATTTCTGAGCTTAATTATTTCTCTTTATTGTTTTATTCAGACAATTGAGTTTGCTGAACAGCGGATCCCTGTATTGAATGAATACTGTGTGGTTTGTGATGAGCCACATGTGTTTCAAAATGGCCCCATGCTTAGGGTAAGTTCTCACTGATAGAACTATCAATGCTAATATAGAATATAAATGACAAGGGTTAAGATATAAATAAGTAAATGACTTGACTTAGCAGTAAATGCTCTCCAATGAGCAAATTATGTAATGCACATAGTGGTGTAATTTTGACAAATGAATCACTGTTTCTGAAGGAGTCTGTGAAAGAGCAAGTTGTTTCATATTAGGAAAATATTTCTTAAATGTGCCTATCCATCATCTCTCTTTCCATCCATCTATTTGCGTGTATCTCTCTATCCATTTACATCTATGTTAATATCAATTGATGTAGATGTAGGTGGATATAGAGATAAATATAGCTATAGATGTATATATATAAGCTTGTGAACAGTGTTTCTTCAAAACCACACAATTTTAAGATGCTTACTCTAGAGAGGAAAGGGTTGAAGTTAGAAGAGATATAGAGTAGCATTCAGAGAATTAGAATAAAGATTTTTTAAAAATGCCAGCTACTGACACGTTTGGGGCATTATTGAGGGAGTATAGAAATAAGAATCGGTGTATATATGTGCAGTTTGGGGGGATTCACCCAATTTCAAGTTTTCCTGCAATTTTTAATTGAGATAAAATTCACCACCATGCAATTCACTATTTTAATGTATACAATTCAGTAGTTTTTAGTGTATTCATAAATGTGCAACCAGTACCACTGTCTGATTCCAGAACCTTTCTGTTACCCTCCAAAACAACCCCTCACACGGGTGCCTGGGTGGCTCAATTGCTCAAGTGTCTGCCTTCTGCTCAGGTCCTGATCTCAGGGTCCTGGGATCCAGCCCCATGTCAGGCTCCCTGCTCGGTGGGGAGCATTCTCTCTCTCTCTCTCTCTCTCTTTCTCTCTCTCTCTCTCTCTCAATTAAATAAAATCCTTTAAAAAAGAAAAAAAGAAATCCATAACTGTTAGCAGTCATTCCCAATTTTGTCTTCCCCTCATTCTCTGGAAACCATCAGTTTATTTTTTTATTTCTATGAATTTGCTTATTCTGGACATTTCATACAAATGGAATCCTATGTTATTCAGCCTTTTGTTTTTGGCTTCTTTCACTTAATATAATATCTTCAATGGGGTGCCTGAGTAGCTCAGTGGTTAAGCGTCTGCCTTCAGCTCAGGGCATGATCCTGGGGTTCCGGGATCAAGTCCCATATCGGGCTCCCTGCATGGAGCCTGCTTCTCCCTCTGCCTGTGTCTCTGCCTCTCTCTGTGTGTCTCTCATGAATAAATAAATAAAATCTTTAAAAAATATATGTTCTCAAGATTCATCCATATAGTGTCTATCATTCCTGTATTCATCTTTTTTTGTAATAGTATTATATGGATATATGACATTCATTTATCCATTCATCATTTAAAGGAATTACCAGGACATGTGTTAACTCTGTTTAAGAAACTACCAAACTCTTTTTGACAATGGCTGTACTGTTTTATATTCCCATCGACAGTGCATGATGGTTCCAATCTCTCCACGTATTCTCCAGCACTTGTGATTCTCTTTTTTCCCATCCCAATTATACCCATCTGAATGTACGTAAAGTGGTATTTCCTTATGGCTCAGATTTGCACTTCCCTAATGATTAGTGATTTTAAGCATTTTTTCATGTGCTTATTGGCCACTTGTGCGTCTTCTTTGGAGAAATGTTTGTATTCATTGCCCATTTTTAATTGGACTATTTCTGTTTTGTTGATGAGTTATTAGAGTTCTTTATATATTCGGAATACTAGATTTTTATTAGATATGTGATTTGCAGATATTCTCTCCTGTTTTATGGGTTTTCTTTTCACTTTCTTGATAGTGTCCTGTGACACTCAAAAATTTTTAATTTTATGAAGTCCATATTTATCAATTAAACTATTGCTAATCCAAAGTTACAAAGATTTATACCTTTATACCTATATTTCCTTTTAAGTATTTTTATAATTTCTGTCTTACAATTAACTCACTGATCCTTTTTGAGTTAATTTTTGTGTATGGGGTTAGGCTTTAAATTTATTCTTTTGTATATAGATACCCAATTGCCTCAGCACCATTTATTGAAAAGACCACCTTTCTCCATTGATCTTGGCACTCTTATTGAAAATCATTTGACTCTAGGTGTATTGGTTTATTATTGGACTCTTAATTTTATTCCACTAACCTGTATGTGTATCCTTGCACCTGTGCCTCACTGTCTTGATTACTGTAGCTCTGCGGTAAGTTTGTAAGAAAGCAGTGTGAGTCCTCCAACTTCGTTTCCTTTTATAATATTGTTTTCACTATTTAGAGTCGCTTGCACTTCTATTTGAATTCTAAGGTCAGTTTGTTCATTTCTGAAAAAAAAATAAAAGAGTGGGGGGGGAGTTGGAATTTTATAGGTTTGCATTGAATCTCTAGGCCAATTTGAGAAGTACTGCTGCCTTAACAATTTTAACCCTTCAAATCCATGAACACAGGAAAAATTTCCATTTATTTGGATCTTAAAAAATTTTTTTTCTACACTATTTTGTAGTTTTCATCGTTCAGGTCTTATACATCCTTGGATAAACTTATTTTTAAGTTAGTTTATTCTTTGTAATGCTCTTGTCACTTCTAACCAACATTGCACTGGAGGCTTTAGCTGATTAGATAAGAAAAAATATTAGAAGATATCTAGATCAGAAAGGAAAAACTGAAATGATCTCTATTTGCAGATGACATGAGTGCTGTGTGCTAGACACTGCAGTAAATAGTTTGCATATTGCTTCCTTATTTGATTTTCACAAAACTCTTGTGATTTATGTATTTTTGTGCCCATGGTGCACAAATTAGGGGATTAAGATTGAAAGAGGTTGAGCAATTTGTTCAACATCACTCAGCTAATATGGGTAAAAGCTGGACTTTGAGCCTGATGCTACCTGGTTTTAAAACTGTATCATAACTGCTTACTGAAGGCTTCTTAACTATAAGGCATCATGCTAGATTCTGTTGTACTGTTTAAGAGAAATTTGTCCTGTTCTTGGAAATGTATATTTGAAAAGACAAGTTAAAAAGCCTAGAAAGAGACAATTTTATCAGTACTTGTTTGCATTTCAAGATTTATACTCTTAAAAACCTATAATAATCATTTCTAATCATGATCTTTTGTCAAGTTGTCTGATATGTTGGTTTTATTTTATTTGCTTATAGGAAACAGATATACAAAAAGTTTTTCTTGCCCCCCATACACTATTTTTTATCTTCCTTCAAAGAGATACAGTATTACTCTGAAACCCAAATTAACTAAATCAGCATTTATTTATTAAATATTTGTGCAAGTGTGTGTGTGTATTAAATATTTGTGCAAGTGTGTTACATGATACTTGGAAATGTGCAGTTACGATGAGAATAAGGAGAATCCTTTGGTCATCTCAGTTTACCCATCAGAGGCCCATCTTTATATCTGTGTATCTTGATCTATTGCTTGATCTATGGCAATGCAATCTTTACTCCATAAATTAATAGTAATGTTATTAATGGCACATGCTTTTTTGGTGCTTTTTATGCCATCATGTGTTCAAGGTGTTTTACATGGATTGATTTAATCCTCATGATAACCCTATGAGATGGCTATTATTATTACCCCTGCTTTACAGATGAGGAAAACAATAATTTTTTTTTAATATCAACACTGCTAGTAAGTGATAGAGATGAAATTCAGATCCTGTCAGAATGGCACAAGGCCACGGTTCTTAGTCATGATGCTACTTTTGTACTTGAACTGACTACTTTTATATCCTGGAAATTTACTACACATGTTGTGGTTCTTATGGTTCAGTTACTGGCAGTTCATTTTTGTAATAAGTGGTAGAAATGTCCTGATTGCCATTGGTATTCTCTGTGCCTTGTTCCAATTTTTGTTTTACTTTACCTGTTTTATTCTGAACCAGTGAAGCTACTGGTTTCTTTCTAGAAATGGAAGTGCTTTTGTAAATAATGATGCTTTCTAAAGAAATAGAGCTAGTTATCAGCTGGTTTTATATTGCTGCAATTCAGACTGATATCTAAGGAAATCAGAAAACCTACTTAGGTTTCTTAAAGAGTAAGATAAGTGACAACTGAGATCAGAACAGAAAATGAAAGTCAAAGAAACGTCTGATTGTCAAAGGAAAAGAAGTAAACAGAAAGCACTGCTTCTTGATTCTTTTAAATAGATATTTAACCTAAATCCAGCACACTTATTTTTTATATATCTCTCCTTACATTGCAGTATGTTTTATTGTAGTTTTAATAGAAATGTATAAAATTATAAAATTTCTTATGAGGTATTAATCACTAAACTGACCCATTGACCATTTATTCAGCTCAGGTGACACATTACAAACTGTAATACTACTAGAGATATAGAGAGAAGAAGTTATACCCCAGTGGGTGGTTAAATAGATCAGATAAAACTCGGGTTTCCATAGAATTCTATGCCTGATGTTCATTATGTTTGTTAGATCTCTCTCTTTCAAAATTCAAACCGTGTCTTACATTTTTTCTCTTTTTTCTAAGCATGATTATTAATTGAATGACTAAGTCGCCCTTTACTACTATTCCCCAGAAGTCCTAACATTTTGGTCACTAGTACTGCTCTGTCACTTTCCTCAGAGATCTGGGTAAGCATATCAAACTTTCTGCAACGTGGGTAGCCACACTGCTTACTTATTTAGAATACATAATGATCCACTTATCTCTTTGTTCATTGAGGTCATAAATGTCACTCCCAGGTGTGAGGCCTGACATGAAATACTTTGAAAATTCATAAAACTCACATTAACATCACAAGTTTATAAAGTCCTGAGTTTTTTTGTGTAGTTTGGATTATGATCAGAAAACCAAACCAAAACCGCATCAGTGGTTTACATTTTGAAATCAACTAAAGTATTAATAGAACAAACTGTTGATGCTTTAAAATGTTGATTTTTGTCTTCATCTGGTTTTTTGGAAAACATGAAAATAAGGTTTTATCACCAGACTCACCACTGTTTTCTCAGTCTCTAACTTCCTAGTGCTCTTTTTATTAGACTCACCCTGAGCACCAGGATCAATGTAATTGTTTGTCTTCTTTGAACCTTACACAAGGGCAGCTGAACTGGTTTGGAGAAAACCACACACTTGGTTGTAGGGATTAGTGTCCCTACAGTTAGAGGTTTATCACTGGTACTTGGCAATCATTCTGTATGTCCCTGGCTAATAGACTTTCCCATTCCCAGATCAACGTAGGATACAAAAATTACGACCTCGTTTTCTTCTCCTATCATGTGAAAATGTTCCAGATTGCTTGCTATGAATGGATTGATCAGGCCTGAGATTTTGCTGTCATTGTTTGGGAATAATGCCCCATAAACTGAACCAAAATCAGCTGAGAAACCTGAGAATCTGTAATTTTGTGTATCCAGCCTTGTTTTGGACCTTAGGCAAATGTTTGTAACTAAGTTCTTATTTTCAGAGGGAAATTAACAGCACCCAGTTATAACTTCATCATTAGTTTAAAGCATTCCCATGAAAATTGTTGAGAAACTGAGAATATAGTTAAACCTGGATATGTCCTATTTTTTACTTCCTAAGAATAAAACAGCAGGTAGGTCTTCTTGTAGTTAGGTCTGACTTTAATATTTAAAGAATGGGGATCCCTGGGTGGCGCAGCGGTTTGGCGCCTGCCTTTGGCCCAGGGCATGATCCTGGAGACCCGGGATCGAATCCCACATCGGGCTCCCGGTGCATGGAGCCTGCTTCTCCCTCTGCCTGTGTCTCTGCCTCTCTCTCTCGCTCTGTGACTATCATAAATAAATAAAAATTAAAAAAAAAAAAAACTGCATGTTTAAAAAAAAAAAAAATTTAAAGAATGGATGGAAAAGCACATCCTGGTCCCTCCTTACCCAATCCTTCCATCCCACAGAAGTAAGATTTCAACATTTGAAATACAGGCTAAGCTAAATAATAATTATACCAAAACATTTTAGTTCAGAAATAGGACTTTTTTTTCACATCTAAATTGAGTAGAAAGAAATTGGCTCAAATAACAACTTTAGTTGTATGAGACAATAGGAAACACTGTTGAAGCATAAACAGGCATGAGCCTACCTTTACTATATATCTGTCTTGATCTCTGTGGGATTCCTGTCTTTCTTTATGGGTAGTAAACTTTCCCCCCACCTTGAATGTGTTTCTCTTCCAAACTATGAAAAGAACCTGAAAAAAAAAAAAAAGGAACCTGAAGCACTGAATATAAAATCAGAAATACAAAGAGCTAAAGGCTTGTAGGTTTTGAGTTTCTAGCAGATACTCTTAATTATTCTCATATGTTTTCAATACTAGTTTTTAAATTATGAATTGTATTTACACTGCTCCTTTATTTTTTAGCAAGAACAATTTTAATAATAAATTAAGGATTTGGATAAACTATGGATATGAAAATAAAAATAGCATTTCCTAATAAGCTTCAATGAAAATTTTTATTAAACATTTATTTTTGTATACAAATTGAGCTAAAAGAAGTAGAAGATATGACTTATCCAGGTTACCTAGTTAATATTTAAACAGCTCTGTACACCTCAGGGAGATTTTATAAACCTTATCTTACTTGGTTCTCTTTCTCAGTCTTCTTATCAACCTGGTGCTCTAGCTGTGATTTTTTTATCCCTGTTTTACAGATAGGAAAACTGAACTGTGCACATGAGCCCCAGCTAGAGCAGTAACCACTTTTTATCTCTTCTATATGTAAGGCTTACATGACAAATTTTGTTTAAACGGGAAGAGGATGACAAAAAAGGTTTGAAAACCACTCACCTACACCATACTATATATAAATACATAGCTAGATTCTCTTGAATTTTATCATTTCTATTTTTAGTAGGAAGTAATTTAAATTCATTGAAGACACAAAGTTTCTAAAATGCATTTTGGGTTCTAAAATATTCTTTAGGGCTTAACCATTTTTGAAATATTTTTCATTGCTCACATTTAAATTGTTTTGATTCAAATAAAATTTAAAATGCATTTCTCTTAGCTTTAAAGCTTCTAAAGTAAATCTTTGGGACATATAAAATTCTCCATGTGTTTAAATGGTACATAATGAATATTATATTGCAAAAAAATTATGTATGTGAAATGGCAAGAGGGACTTGTCATGGTTTCACAGTTTAAATTATAGGAATAATTGCTTGAAGAAAATATATAACATTAAGAATTGGTAATACTTTACAAATTGAAACTTACCGATTGATTGAAAACTCAAAAATGAATTCATAAATGATGTACATATTTAGTTATATTTAGGCATACACACTTTGTATTAAATTATATGTAGTAAGACATATCATTGAACTTATCCTATAAAGCGATTAAATGACTGTCTTATTTTTTTAATATATTTTTAATTGGGGTATATTTTTATTAATTTATTAATTTATTTTTTAAGTAATCTCCACACTCAATGTGGGATTTGAACTCACAACCTCAAGATCAAGAGTTGCGTGCTGTACCAACTAAACCAGCCTGGTGCCCCAACTATGTTCCATTTTTTAATTGATGCTAGAACTTTCTGTATAAATAGCTTAGTAATAGCAGAATTTGTTGGGGGCGGGGGATTAGCTCAGAGTCTGCTAACATGGGAGAACACTAACCCACAATATAATTACTTATGTTTCTTTAGGGAAGAATAATTTGGTTTCCCTTTCTTGAATAAGATATCCTTTCTGTGAGCAATGAGATATCTAATCTTGATTACTTAATATGATTTGAGAAGTTTGTTTTAGTATGCTATCTTGTGTTGACATTTTGAACTTCTCAAATAAGATGTGAATAAACATGGGGGAAGGGAGGGAGAAAGGTTTACAAAAACTAGTTTGTAAATGTTTATCTCAAAGTTAAACTGATTTACATCTCAAGTACTGTCTTATACTTTCTAGTAAAAATGAGCAATAAATATAGAATTGTTATTTTAAAAATTCACTAGTATTTACTTAATTTGGTGTTAATACAGCATATAAATTAATCACCTATTACTACCTCTATGTTTGCTATTTTTTTAAAAAAGGGGAAGATTATAAGAACTTAAGGTATACTTCAAATTTTTTAGTCTGGTAGTGAAATTGCCTTTCCTCCCTCTCAAAGTTTTCTAGTTTTCTAAGGTACCTGATTTCCTTCTTCATATAGTTGCAGTAACCGTATATTCCTGTGAATCAGCATCATTTCAACCAAAAAGATGCAGGAAAGAAAAGAAGTGTCCATAAAGTAATCAAGTCATAGCTTTTATCATTAGGAACATAGATTTATTTTTTAAAGTCATAGGTCGGTTGGCAAGTTCATGTAATTTGGAGATTGGAATATAATCAGGTCTGGCAGGGGAATGAAATGGAAATGCAAAAGAAAGCAATGACATGTTGTTTCTTTGTGACCCAAGATAAAAGAAATAGGTCAGGATGAAATTGGTAAAAATTATTTGAGACAAAATCAGGGTGGCACATGAATACTTAGGATTGGGGACAAAGTGTGCAATTGAGATATGTTAAGAATAACTATTATATTTTTTCTTCAGTTTTCAAAAATTTTCCTATATTGAAATCTTAAAACTTTATCCATCCAATCTCGTATAGTGTGAGGTATTTTATTTCATTTTCATTTCTATTGTTTAAAGCAACAATTTGGTACTGAGAAAGATAGTTTATATTATTTTAAAACAGTTCCTAGAATCTGTGTGAATATACATGTAGATAGGTACATATATACATATTAGGATGATCACCAAGTATAATTGATTGCCAAAGTTCAAATGAAAAAATAAAACCAATTATTACTGGTATACACTAAGTAAGCTTTATCTTATTATTCCTTTGGGATTGATGGATTTTATTCATAAAAAAAAGTATGGTTATTTGACAAGAATAGTATTAAAAATAAAAAACCTTCTGTATCACTGTTTACTTCCTCAGTGAACTTTGTGGGGTAGCTGTACAGGAATAAATTCCTAGGGCCCTTTATGATTTCCATGGTTTATCTTTTCCTTGGATTCTTTTTGTATACAGGTCCACTAAAATACCAATATAGAAAAAAATAAATAAAATAAAATAAAATAAAATAAAATACCAATATAGTGTTTGGCAGCATAAGAAATATACAATAAATGACTGCTGTTACTATTTCAGACCGTATCATGCTTCCAGAAAGTGAACAAAAGAAACAACCAATGTCCCTGGAGAAAATGGAGGCTGACATATGTGTGCACAGAAACACACACAAAAAATAGAAGATTAAAAATAGGTTAAACTTAAGAATAAGTAGCATAAATTGAACAATGTGCTCTAAGTATGGCTATCTATATGTAGCAGGTATATATAGGTTGAGTCTGGATAAAGAGCTTTCTCCAATTTATTTCCTCTGAGGTAGATTTTCCTGATGTTTCTGAAATGTAATCAAACTGTACTTTTAAGGTGTACAAAAGAAATGTATCAATTGATTGTTTTCCTGGAATTCTCTTAGGGGAATGTCAGCCAGAAATGTTTGTGATTGGTTATGCTTATGTCTACAAAGCAACCATATGGGCCCATTACGAACATAAAGGATGGACCCTAAAGGACCATACTTCCCACTGGTTAAGCACTAGACCAAGCGGTCTTCTGAAATGAGTGAGCACAGGGCCAGTGGCACTAACAAATGACTTTTGTCTGCTAGGCAGTGGCACCATGGATTGTATCGTGTTAGGCTTCATCAGCTACCTAATGCAATGTATCTCGAGAGATAAGATAGATCAAACAGATGACACCATATTAGATTTGAAAGATGAGAAGTTTTCCAAAGCAATTGCAGAGTGTATATTTCAGTGCTGTTGACTTCAGGAGGTTATTGAAGTCAAAAGTCTTTGCAACAAAACCAATCTTTCAAGAGCTGGGTAGCAAGTAAGCAATCATGCTTATTTCTTCCAAAGAAAATTACCTAGAAAAAAGTAGGATTCTTCTTTGTATATTTGTTTTACACAGCTGTAGAGTCTAATCTCATTTTTTAGTATATCACCAGCTTAGGTGTCTGCTTTTTTTAACATATATATATATATCTCAGGTACAAATGTGTATTAAGTAGGAGAGATGGATTTTCCATCTATTGCTAAAAAATTCTAAGTGCTGGTGCTAACAGCTATTTGAAATGGATTTCTTATATTTGTGAATCCATATCACTAGATGATTATTTACCAATTGTTACCCAAATTTAGAAATTTAACTTTTGTTAAATAAAGTCCTATGATTGATTTCTTTCTTTTTAACATTCTGAAATCTGCATTTTCTTTAGTTATTTAATGGAATGTCATAAATTTAATTTAGGAATTGGAAAACGGAAAAAACAGCGTTGTAACTGATTGCCCTTTCTTTTACAGCCCACTGTGTGTGAGCGAGAACTATGCGTGTTTGCTTTTCAAACCCTGGGAGTAATGAATGAAGCTGCTGATGAGATAGCAACCGGAGCTCAGGTAGGAACACATGGTGCTAATTATCCTGATTTTGATTTGAAAAATTTATTCTGATCCACTAGTTACCTTCAGTCTGTTCTTCTTTTGGACACATTTTTGATAGTTTGACGGTAAACCAAAAAGCAAGCTGGCGTTTGACTATTTTATTTTATTTTATTTTATTTTATTTTATTTTATTTTTTTAGCTAGAAACTCAATTTTGCTATCTGTATCTAGTGAGTGTTTTGTCATTTGGCAGTTGCCAAGGGAAGAAATTAAGCCAAATTTCTTGTGTTTGAAAAATAACTGTGACTCTGTCATGGTGAAGTTGAAATATCGAAACCCTTGCACATGCATTATGTAAAATTTATTTGTAAAGTTATAGTGCCATAAAATGGAAGCCAATTTATTTTTAAAACTTGGGTGAAACAATAAAGGGCAGAATATATTAAAAAAATCCAATTTTACAATAACAGTGTTTATGACATGGAAGAAAAATATAAAAACAAATGAAGCAGCTTGGAAGTAGAGAAGCTTTCCATGCTTCTGAAAGGAAAAAATAAATTCTAAAGATGCCAGAATTTACTTCGCGAATTCCATCAAAATTTCAATTTATTTTTAAAATTTCTTTATGGAGTCTAACTTTCTAATAAATTTATAAGAAAAAAATCAGAGAAAACAAAAAAATGAATGTTAATTAAGGGAGGCTAGACCAAGCATATACAAAAGCATATTATGCAATCCTGGGTTGCCTGGGTGGCTCAATTGGTTAAGCATCTGCCTTCAGCTCAGGTCATGATCTCAGGGTGCTGGGATTGAGCTCCGTGTCACAATCCCTGCCTAGCTGGGAGTCTGCTTCTCCCTCTCTGCCTGCCACTCTGCCTACTTGTGCTCTCTCTCTGTCAAATAAAGAAATAAATTCTTAAAAAAAAACATTATGCAACCCTGTATTTTTTTTTAAATGCAGCCGTGGCAAAGAATAGAAAGAGATCTAGTTATAAATGTATTTAATATACTTTCTTTAAAGGCGGTATCATGTCAAGTTGTAAAATGAAAATGATTTAGTATGTGAGGCAGGAACAAATGACCTCCAACATGGGGGTGGGAGTCAATTTAGCCCTGTACACTGTGTGTAAAAACAAATTCCCAAAAAGACTTAAAGAAGAGTTTCATTTAAAAATACTGTATACAAACTAGGGGAGAGTAAAACCAAGCATGCACAATGCAGATAGTGTATCAGGTTTGTGCATTTATGCAGTTTCAAGAAATGGTGAAGGAAAATACCAACAGATTTGAGTCCTCACATACTTTACATTTTTTACTGGAAAGAATAGTGAACATTAAGGGCTAACCATGAGAAAATTTGTTTTGCCTCAAACATAGTTGTATAAAAGCACATAAAAATTGAAAAGAAAGACATGAAGACCATTAACAGATTAATTGTGGAAATGAACGCACGATTTACAAATATGGACCTATAGTTCATAAAGAAACATAAGAAAATTTTCAGCTTTACTGAAACCAATGGGAAGCTAAATGTGAAAAGAATTACCAATCTGTCATTGATAAAATTTACAAAGATGTTTAGGAAAAAATGAACATATAACAGACATTTAGTTCAACAAGTATCAAACACCTACCATGTAACAGGCATTACACCAGATGGAACTACAACAGTTAACCTAGAATGACACAGGCCTCATGGATTTACATACATCCTCTTAACGTAATCATTTCACTGATTAACTAAACTGAGATATGTCCACTTGAAGAAATACTAAGGAAAACAGTTGTAATATAATGAGTTCTTAATGACCAATAATACAAACAGTATAGAATTGATCAGATGTAATGTGGAAAAAAAGATCAGATGATTAAATTTCAAAAATATGGCTTGATACTGCTCCTATACCAAACATGCACATATTTGCATATTAAAGGCTCTCAGAATCCCTGAAACTAAGAAAATGAGTAGCCAGTATTTAGAAGATTTCTCAAATGTGTGTCTGACCATGGTAGGTCTTTTCGTTTCTTTTCGTTTCGTTTCGTTTCTTTTTTTCTTTCTTTTCTTTTTTTGGTGAAAGTTTTTCTCATCAATTGGAACTAATATTGCTAAAAAAAAGATACTTTAATATATGCTGTTTATAGTTATGTAAAGTGCTTGCTTCAGCAACACATATATTAAAATATAGCTATGTAAAATGATTAAACTTCACAGGTGTGTGTATGTGAATATACATATATGTATACATTCATAGATAGGTATGTGAGTATATATGTATAAAATATATAAATTTAATATAAATGAATTATAAACGATATATAAGTAAAAATTATTCAAGTGGTAAAGTTAACATTCGTGCATTTGAGTGGATATAAATTGCCCTTAGACGATGTGAAAAGGGAAGGTATCGGAGCCTGGAAATAAATAATTAATTAGAAGGAAAATTTTTTTTGCAGATTTTATTTATTTATTCATGAGAGACACACAGAGAGAGAGAGAGAGGCAGAGACACAGGCAGAGGGAGAAGTAGGCTCCATGGAGGGAACCTGATGTGGGACTTGATCCCGGATCTTCAGGATCACACCCTGGGCTGCAGGCAGCGCTAAACCACTGAGACACCAGGGCTGCCCCTAGAAGGAAAATTAACATCATGCTAGCAGTAGGGTAGGTTGATAGATTATTAGGTGCTTTTTGTCCCCTCTTATTATAGATTCTCAAAAAATAATGGTTGTTAAAGAGAAGTTAAATTTGGATTTTATAATGATCATTATAAAACACAATTAATCATATCAGTTTAGTGACTCAATTCTAAAGATCAGTATCCAAAAATCAGAGCGTTTAGTGATTCTACTCTGAAGTGGAAAATTCCGTTCACTACTTTAAAGCAAGTAGCCAATATTTTGGTTGTAATTCTAAAGGTTACGTGGAAACCGATTCTCTTTCTAGACAGAAAGAAACTGTATGTCAGTAGTCCTAGTGTGTCAATTGACTCCTGCATTTTAAGTGGTTCTCTGAGGTTGCAAGAATATTCCTTAGAGGGATGCTGTAGGAGGTTGGAGTGGGACAAGAGTGTCTCAGCAGCAAGGAGTCCAAGCCCCTATATACTGTTTCAACCAAAAGAGTTCCGTTTTATTTCTTTTGTGTTGAGCTCTCATATTTTTTTTAAAAAAGAATCAATATTGAAATGTTTGAAAGCCATTGATCTTCAGTTTTAAAGTCCTCTGTTTTCCAGAATACATTATATATCTGTAGGCCATTCCTATATGTGCCTTGCTTATTACTCTCCTGGACTTGAATTTTCACATTTGCAAGTGCTCCAAGGTGTTCCTTACCTGCAGAGGAGGGTGGAGAGAGTCTTGCTCTACCAGTTGGGTTGTATATAATAATGACTTTTGGAAGCTTGTGATTCTGTAAACCCACAGACTTTTTCTCCCTCATCAAATGGCCCAATTCCCTTGCTTGAATTCTGTATTTCCCTATCCTAATATCTTAGCCTACAGATTGCCTCTTCAATTAGAGTATCCAATCTAGAAACAAAGATGTCTTGCTGGCTGTAGCACTCGCTATTATGTGCTAAGATTCCACTAAGAATCTTTCATTTCAGGGCATCGGTGTGACTCAGTCAGTTAAGCATCCAACTCTTGTTCTTAATTTAGGTCTTGATCTCAGGGTCATGAGTTCAAGCCCCATGTTGGCTCCACTCTAGGCATGGAGCCTACTTAAAAAAAAAAAAAGGATCTTTCATTTTTAATGCTGGGAGTGGGGAAATACATATTTTGGGGTAAAAGAAATCATAGTCGTTGTTATCTTTTATTTTTTTAAAGCAGACCTTTTACTCTATGGAAAAATTAACGTGCAAATGAATACAAATCCAGACAGTGTTATACAGACCTTTGTTCAAAAATTCTAACTGCTAACTTCTGTAACAGATAAATCATAAAATTACAGGGGCTTAAGATGATAGACTTTTTCATTTCTTGCTCACACTACTGTCCAGTTAGAATGTTTGTTGGGCAGCTTCCTGTGTGATGATTGAGGGAACTGGACCCTTTCTATTGTGTGGCTGTGCTGTCCTTAGTACATGGCATAAGTAGAGGCAGATAAAAGTGGAGAAGGTGCACCTGTCTTTCTCCATCAGCACACCCCTTTCCACTGCTGACCCATTGGTTAAAACTAGCCACCTAGTTTTAGCCTTACCCGGACAAAAGGGGTGGAAATGTACACAGAGCAGCTGCCTCCAGTCAAGAGCTCTATACAGGGGGAAACAAGGAGTAGGAAGCTTGGGTGGACAGCTTGTCATTTTGCTGTGGTAGTTATGTTACTTCTCTGAAGTTGGCTTAGAACATTATTAGCAGAAATATTCTAATTAAATTCTCTACCCCTATGTCTATTATTTCACTATAGTTTACTTGACTCCACTGGTAAAATTATTGGCAAAAGAATGCATATAATTTTTGGTAATTTTGATTGTTTTGATGCTTCTGGCACAAGGTATTTAATAAATATTTGATTGAAAGGGACACACTGTTTAGGTTATATTACTGTATATATTTGTATCTTTATTCTTGTGGAAGAAAACACAACGCAAAATTTACTATCTTAACCGTTTTTTAAGTATACAGTTCAGTAGTGCCATTTGACTTGTCGTGAAATAGATTTCCATAACTTTTTCATCTTGCAGAACTGAAGCTCTATGTCCATTAAACAATTCCCCTTATGTAATCATCATTCTGCTTTGTGTTTCTATGAATTTGACTACTTTAAATACCTTATAAGTGGAATCTTACAGTATTTGTCTTTTGGTGGTTTATTTTATACTGGTTTATTTTATACTGGTTTATTTCACTTAGCGTAATGTTCAACAATGTTGTAGCATATGACAGAATTTTCCATTTGTAGGCTGAATAATATTTCCTGCATGTACATACCACATATTGTTTATCCATTCAACTGTCAATGGACATTTTGGTTGCTTCCATCTTTTGGCTATTGCAAATAATGCTGCTGTGAATATGGGTGTGCAAATAATATCTTTAAGATCTTCTTTGAATTATTTTGGCTATATATCCAGAAGTGGGATTGTCCCTTCTTGTCAAGATTATATGGAAGTTCTATTATTAACTTCTTGAGGGGCTTCCATAGTGTTTTCTGTAATGGCTGCACCATTTTATAATCCCATCAACAATGTACAAAGGCTCCAATTTCCTCATGTGCTCAACACTTGTTATTTTCTGAGTTTTTGTTTTTGTTTTTTGATAGACACCATCCTGCTGGTTGTGAGGTGATACCTCATTATGGTTTTCATTTGCATTTCTCTGATGATTAGTGATGTTGATCATCTTTTCGTGGACTTGTTGGCCAGCTGTATGTCTTCTTTAATGAATTGTCTATCTGGGATTTTTGCCCATTTTTAAATCAAATTATTTAATTTATTCTTGTTAGTTGTAAGAACTCTTTATATATTCTGGATATTAACCTTGTTTCAAATATCTGATTTGCAAATATTTTCTCCCATCCCATGCCTTTTCACTCTATTGATTGTGTCCTCTGATGCACCAGAGTTTTTAAGTTTGATATAGTCCCATTTGTCTATTTTTGTTTTATTGTTTGTGCTGTGGTCTCAATCCAAGAAATCATTGCCAGGTCCAGTGTCATGTTTTTCCCACACTGTAGGAATTTTATAGCTTAAGGTCTTATGTTTAGATCTTTATGCCATTTTGAGTTAATTTTTGTGTGTGGTATAGGATAGGCATTCAACTTCATTTCTTTTTGCATATGGATATCCAGTTTTTCCACCATCATTTATAGAAAAAGCCATTCTTTTTCCATTGAGTGGTTTTACTACTCTTGTAGACCATTTGACCCTATACATAAAGGGCATATACCTTTTTAAAGCTTCAATTTCATACTGTGACATGTGAATTTTTTAATTAAATTTTTTTTTTATAAGATAGCACCAATTCCCTACCCACCACCAGAGTTTCAGAAAAGGCTATTTTATTTTACTGATTATTCTTTTTCAGGAGTTTTTATTTGGATTTTTCTTTTATTGGGAGAACAGATAATGCCCAAAACAATTTGTATCTAGGTTAAAGCACATCTCTCTGGGTAGAAGGAATGTGAGTGTGGGTACAGAAGCCAAAAAAGGATTTTATTATATCTTTATTCTATCTATTGCTTTGAAATCATATATATATATATATATACACACACACACATATATATATTTATATATATATATACACACACACACACACACACATAAGTGAAATAGTGTGTTGAAAATGTATAAGCTGTTTCAGTTCTACTGTTTCCTGAGTGAGTCTTATGGGATATATATCTATGTACTTTGGAAGTGTTATTTATAGATCACATATCCAATGGCTTGAGTGTTGCTGATTATTTTAGGTCACTGGAAATTCTGGATGCTGTGATTGGGGTGGATGTGTTTTGTGAGTATATATACAACATAGTGAGCCCTACTGTCATTAGGTCACTGTGCCCCTCTCATTAACCACAGAATCAAACGTTGTTTTACTCTTACTGTACATTTTATAAATGCCTGTCTAAAAAATTCCTAGAAATATTTTTCTCTGTAAAGATTAAGTCCACTGCTTTCCTTATGATGTCCCTTATCTTCACACTATAGGGATGTCTGTTCTGGTTCCTTCTCTCCATTTAGACAGTGTCGGTTTTCTTGATTCATTTGCCAGAAGCATATTGTTTTGGGAATTGGAGAGAGGAGCTTTGCTCTAACCATTAAATAACACTGCTTCTTAATTGTAGTAAGAGGTCCCAGAAGGACATAGGAATAAAACCATCATATTTAGCATATCCAAGTTCATTTATTAATGGCCATAGGCAGAGAGTAAGAAGTAAGATGATGTCAGGAGCTTTACTGTTCTTGGAGCACATCAGACTCACTTCCTGAATTTGCAGTTTCCATCACCTGGAATGGTTTCTCCCAGAGCTGTATCTCCTTCTCTTATCTTCACTCTGGTCTCTGTTTAAGTATTACGACCTTCCTAGCCATTTTGAAGTCTCTAACACCTGCTTAATATTTACTACAGCATTCAACACAACCAGAAATATATTTGAGCATATAGTGAACTGATTATTTTTTTGTGCATCTTCTCCATTAGAATATAAATTCTGTGAGAGGAGCTGTCTCTCTTGTGCATGTCTGCCATAGAGCCTAGAGCAATGTTGGAGCATAATACGAGTTCATAACAAAGACATACCAGGACATAATTGGAAGCAACAGCAACGCATGTCAGCTATTTCAAGCTAATGGTTAAGTTTGGTCAAATGTGGTCTGAAGCCATAAATTACAGATTTGAGAAGTTGATAGCAATTCTGAGGCTTTCCTACTTAACTTCCATGACCACGAGAGGGAGGAGTAATGAATGACAAAGTGTGTGCTAAGACACCAGGGACACTAACTGTTTTATGTATGTGTTTCAAGGTGGTAGATCTACTGGTCTCCATGTGTAGGTCTGCATTGGAATCTCCTAGAAAAGTTGTCATTTTCGAGCCATATCCTTCTGTGGTGGATCCTAATGATCCTCAGATGCTGGCCTTCAACCCCAGGGTGAGTACTTGTCCTTGCATGCCCCAACCATCCCCTGTAGCAGCAGCTGTGATTTTAGTCCTTCTCACTTTCTTCCTCCTGTCCTACTCATTCATCAGGCCCATCCCTGACCTGTTGTGGACCACATATCCATCTAGTAGATACGGTTCTTTCCCCAAAACTCAATTTACAGCCTCCTTTGATCTTTCCCATATCTCACTTCCCCATCCTTTCATCTATTAAAATCACTTTCAGAACTTTGTCTTTATGAAACTAGACCCACTTCATCCTCTCAAATTGCCATCTTTATACATACTGTCTGCCTGAAGGGCAGGTGCATAGCAGTAATAAATTGCGTGGTGATGGTTGATATGATGAATTTAATTTCACCATTTTTTGAGATTCTAGCTTTAGTATCACCTCATTGTCATTTTAAATGTTGTGGATAAAAGAACCGATTTTTGCTTTTCTTTTGTATTTTTACCTAATCTTTTCTCACCTTCTTCCTTCCTCCTCCCCAGTTATCTGAAGATCAGTGAAAGTAATAATAATAATAAGTAATGCCATATTGTTGATCAACTGGCATTTCTTAAGAAAACAATTTTATAGATATTTGTGGAGATGAGGCAGGATCCTTCTGAGAGAGCAAAATTTTCAAAATTTGAGCCAAAATTGCCTTAGTTTCTATTACTATCCATCTTGAAATCATTTTGTAGAAACAATGGCTATATAAAATGCCCTTGGAAAAGCTTCCTTCCTTCATAAGTGGCAACAGTACACATAGCTACAGTATCCCTAAAGATGAATTATAAGTTAAGTGTGTGGTGTCATTTATACACTATTCAACTAGTCTACTCTTTTGGTAACAGTCTTTCAATCAAAAGAAAATAGAAGCAAAATGATATTGCAAGATTTAAAGTGGATTTTTGTATTTTAGAAAGATTCTATTCTTATTTTATTCATCACGGCTTAGTTTTCTTTTTAGTGAAATTAAGAATCAGGAGCCCAATATCTTTTTTTTTTTTGTATTTATACTTTTCCCCCTGTAAGCTAAACATGATTTTATGTACTTATATTAGGATTGGTATTGCTTTCTCTTTTCTTCCCTCTCAGTTATACATCGTACATCCTAGAATTATCTTATTTTAAAGCCTTCCATTTTATGTACACAACACAGTCAGTGCTTTCAAATCAAGTCTGATGGAAAATCCATGTACAGAAATATGTTCCTCTAGTAATATGTAGGCCTGCAAAGGCTTATAGTGAATACTGTTTTTCTTTCCATTCGAACAGAAGAAGAACTATGATCGAGTAATGAAAGCGCTGGATAGCATAACTTCTATCAGAGAAATGACGCAAGTAAGTATATCATCTTGTGGTCTTGTATGGTTCAGTTTTGCTTGAGTAAAATCGTATTTTAAAAATGTCTGAGAGTATTGGCTGTGTAGTGAAATGTAGATTTTTCTGTTAGATGGGAGTATAATTAAAGTACTTTAAAAATAAAGATTGTGGTGTACTAGGACGTTTTAATTAAATTACGTCAGTGTACTGGTGGGCTACCACTGGGACTTTTGGAAGGTAATTGCATAATTGTGATCCTAATGTTCTCTGCAACAATTGGAGTATGTGGAGATGTGTCGAATACCTTAAAGCAAGGGTTAAATTTGGTACCATCTTCCTAGACTTTCCGTTTTAATTAACAGTAGTGATTTTAGCACATTATTTTAATGTTAAAAGAAAAACAAATATTCTATCATGTAAATTGAACGTAAATAGTTTAGAACATAGAATCTCAAAACAACTTTGGAGGACACAAGACTCCTCGAGAGTATTGAGTTTATTATATTTGTAGACATTACGGAGGCTTGGTGATGTTTGATGAGCAAGAATTGAGGTTTATTATGAAAGTCTTAACATACCACTGGGCTATCGTCTAGCTCTTCGGAAAGCAAATGCTACTGAATTATTGAGGCCTATCCATTGCCAAAGATTTGGAGAAAGGCTTAAAACTCATCGTGATAAGTAGAAATTAATAATCTATAATTGACAACAATACACACTATGGGTTTGGTTTGCATACAGTGGTTTCAAGGCTTGCACTGCCTTAGAGACCCTGGGGGCTTGTAAGTGTTATCCTACGTCATTTCTGTCTTTTGGAAAAAGTATTGGATTCCTTGAGGCCTGCAAAGCTTCTGTGCCACTCCTCCCTTCTTCCCTATCACCTCCACTGTACTTGAAAATGTGCTCCCAAGTACATTTTTGCATTCTCAGATTTGAGTTTTGAGTCTTTGGATAGTTATTTATTCATGTAATCAAATATTCATCCATTTGTTCAACAAATAGCGTGTGTCGGATGATGGTAAACAGAGATCTTTAATTCACAAGTTATATTATTTGCTTAAAAACCATCATCCTTGCTAGTTGTTTTTCTTTTTTTTTTTCTCTTTTTTTTGCTAGTTGTTTTTCTATGCCATACTTTTCTGTATCACCTGAATTCCTTTTCAAACAAATATTTATTATTTGTATAAGGAAAGGAAAACAGTGAAGCATTTCCGCTTGGGGGAAAACATGAACCTACTCCAGTGGCTTAAACAAAGTTAAGTAAACATTTTTTAGTCACCAAAGGCTTTGGTGGCAATAGGATATTTATTATACTATACCCCAGACCCAGATCATTCTTGAACGAAAATAGCTACAAAATGTTGACTCTGGGATCAGCTCTCTGCCAAAATTTACTCCCTTTATTCTGGGTCATGTGTAAGCTATTTTAATAGAAGGCAGTGGAGATGATTGGGTGTCAGCCTAGTAAGTCAGAGGTCTGTGTTGTATAATTTGCTCATCAGTGATGCGGCCTGTGACCTTGGGCAAGTTGCTTAATTGCTTGATGCTTAGCTTCTTCACTGTCAAGATAGTAAATAGTAATGCTGCACCCCCTTCCAGTGTGCATTCCTTAGGGATGCTGTCAGATTTTATTGCGTCAAAACCTTTACTCCTCTCCAAGTAAATTTAACATTATATTGTCCTATTTTCTAGAAGGTACTTACTGCTTTCTAGATAGACCTAAATTGTCACAGATGGATTGCCTTTTGTTCTGTGAAAAGGTTAATTGTCTGGGTAAATTCCATTAAATACTTTGAAAAGAAGGGTTCTTCTTATGTAAATATTGTCCAGTTGTCTCTTGTAAAGCTCTGCACCTAAGTCAGTACCTTCAGATATGAGTGTGAAGGGTAACTATTACAAGTTTTGCTTTTAATGTTAGCTAAAAGGTAAAAACAGTCATGCTCAAAGAGAAACAGCACCTGACACTTGTTAAAGGGATAAACTTAACTTGAGGGCTACGGTGGGGGAGAGTGACTTGCAGTGCGAGGGAGGTCACCTCCAAGTAAGACAAAAGTGGCTGGGTTTTTTTAAGTGAGAGCAGAGAGAGAAGAGAGGGAGCCATGGAAAAGTAGGGGTCTGTGGGGAATAGGAAATAACAGGAGAGATGAGTAGAAAATTACTAGAAGGCTAGCAGTGTTGGTGGGTACAAGGTAGGTACCTTGTGTCTTTAGGCAGCACTGAGTTTTTCTCCATCAGAGACTCAGCAGGGGGCCTAGGATCACCTTTAGACATGGCCTAGTGCATGGGAGCCAGGCTAAAGCTTGAGGAAGCCTCTGGAGCAAAATGTTGGGGCAAGTCCATTGTGCCCCATGAAGTTGAAAGTTCACATCACTTGATGGTGTAGGGGGACACGTAGGGTAATTGTTGCTGTTACCTTGTCACAGCCACAAACTTCCGGGTTTAACTAGATTAGACATACCTGTTCAACCTCATTTTCCTTTTGCATAAAGGAAAAAATTAAAAGGAAAAAAAGGAATGTTTACAAGAAGTATAATGACTTTTTTTCCAGGCACCATATCTGGAAATCAAGAAGCAGATGGATAAACAAGACCCCCTTGCTCATCCCCTACTGCAATGGTATAAAATTTTAGTTTTCCTTTTAATGAAAACAGAATCATTTTCTACTGCCTTCTTTAAGGGGGAAAAAAAAAGGCCTATTTTACAAGACCTGCAATGCTACAGTTCTACAAGCCTCTGAGGCCTGGTGATTTTACAATCAGAGTCCTTAATGACTCTCACTTTAATTAAAACTTGTATATCACAAGGGGAAGAAAATGCTGTCCTATGCACTACACAGATATACAATGTATTTGACAGCAGTTTGTCTATAGTTTTAAAAAATGTGATTAGCTGGATTATATGGTGAAGCTGTTTTGGTTCATTTAATTTTCTAGTTAACTGGGGACTAAGTGACAAAACTCACTGTTTCAAACACTTATTGAAAATCTTTCTAAAATGTCTGTCTTAACAAGAACAGTATAAATTTGATGAACTCTGTTTGATGGCTGCAGATGGTGCTCTGTTCAGAGTGAGCCTGGTGAGGGGTATAACCTGCATGGAAACTAGGAGGGCTCACCTGATAATAGGAGAGCCAGTTGAGAACACCCTTCCTACCACACCTGCTTCAGAGCCTTTGCCCTCTGGTTTCTTATTTGCAAAATGAAGACAATAGTATCTACTCCCCATATCTATAAGGGTTTTATATACAAATCTCTTTGAAATCACTGAAAACTTAAGGACAATGGAATTCACCATGATTATAAATGCAGTAATACAAATGTAAAGATTACAAGAGATTGATCTGAATAAGACCTATTTTATGCTGCAACCAGGAAGTTTTTAAAAATTATGGAAAGATAGGCAAAGGAGAAGGAATGATTCTGGTTACTTTCATTTAGAATTTTACAATAATCATTTAGTGTATTAAAACTTTAAAAATTAGATTTGGAGGTCTTCCTTCTTTGTATCTGTTATGACCTATTATTGAAATTTTGATTGAGTAGAATAACATATTTTTCACTGTAATTTTTTACATTCTCACATTGTCATATTCAAAATGAAGGTAAAAATCTCAAATATCTAATCCCCCCCACCCTGTAGTCAGCCTGATTATTAACTTTTAATTATTTGTGATCATTTTCTTCAGCTTGTTTGTTAGTCACTCTTCTTTCAAGGAGAAAAAAAATCCACCAAAATATTTTTTTAGAGTTTTCCCTAGTTATTAATTTCTGTACTGAAAAACACAAAATAACTAGTTCTTTCAGATACCTGAATGTAATGTTTTTCAAACTCAGCGTCTAAATATGGTGAATAAGCTTTTATGTACAAACCACTGTATATATCAGCACAATGATCCTCATATATTTAAAGAAAGAAAAAGGTCTTCGCCAAAACTGATTATTAATTAGACAATGTAGGGAAGAGCCAAGGAAGCAGATGTGTGAATCAGCTTTGCATCTAGATGATCATCCTTTAAAAGTATGTTTAGAAATGTTCATTTTGCTGATATCTGAGGTTGTAATAATTAAAAATCATTCTCTCTTAGGCTCTAAGGAACTACTTCTCGGATTAAAACGTTCTTTTTTGTTACATAAGCTCTTTAAATTGCTTCAGGAAGCAAAGAAAAGTGATGTAATAAGTAAAATGATTACTTAATTTAGTTAATGTCACAGTAAACATAAGTTTCAATCACTTGCCAACTAAGGAAAAAAAATCATTAAATATATTTGGCATATATTTGTGACTGATGGATTATTTTAATTAATTTCAGGGTTATTTCAAGTAATAGGTCACATATTGTGAAACTGCCAGTTAACAGGGTAAGTTGGTTTTTCACTTATATATACAGAAAGGGAAGAGTCCTGACTAGTGGGAGAAGTGATTCTTGTGATTTTTAGTCAGCTTCTTCAGAAAATTGAAGTAATCTCAGGTTAGCCCTAATTCCTCAGTTTGAAATTACCATATGTACACCAGCTCCAGGTTTTCCCAAGAAATCAAATTCAAATTCAGGCTGCTGCCCCGAACTTTTCAGTAAGTAAAAGGGTCAGTATGAAATCATTTAGTTATTCCACAAGTGATAGGAAGAATCGAGATTGACCAGAAACAGGTAATGTGCTTTTTATCATTGTCAGTTTCTTGTTGGCACAGCTCCACTTTTCCAGAGCAGAGAAGATATTGCCTTATCGGCTTAATACACTTACAAATAAAGGAAAAGCTAATGGACTCTGATTTCAGTTCTGATCAAAAACCTAAAAAGAACAGTATCCAGAATCTTAGCTTTCCTGTCTATGAAACTCTAAACTGTGAGATTTCCTTTGTATTGTCGTCCTATATAAATATATTCCTAAGTGAAAGGGCAGCAATTAAAAAATTTTGTCAAGTGACTAATTCAAAAGATTCTGTTTTAATTTCTTTTCATGAACAAAGGGGAAACTATATTTGAATGTAGGCAATTTACAATTTTATAAATGTATGCAAATAAAGCATGATGATAATTTTTGCAGTTTTAAAATCTTGAACTAACTTTTCTGCTTAGCAAACTCAGATATTTCCCCAGTTGAATAGCTACTGTATACTTAGGGAATTTAATAATAAAAGTCTTAAAAAGAAACATAATTAGGAAGGCAGATCTGCTCGGACATGATTACGGAGTGTATTCCAAAGCTAAATATAAATGACTTTGAATTGTCTGTCTCCTATTACTTTTCCATTAGCCTAAAGAATTACCCTTCATATCAGCAACTCCATATGATTTATCATTTATGCGGGTCTTTCTTTTTAATGAATGGTCTTGTTAATGTAAGTTAGTGTGGCTTGAATCTAGATAATTCTTAAACCAGTAAAATTTGAAATTGTCATCAGTCTGATAAGTGTTAGTTTTGACGTATTTTCATTTGTCATTATTTTAAATGGCAGCAACTGAAGTTTATGCATACTCCACATCAGTTCCTTCTTCTCAGCAGTCCACCAGCCAAAGAATCTAATTTTAGAGCTGCTAAAAAACTCTTTGGAAGCACCTTTGCATTTCAGTGAGTATGGCTTGGTCTCCCAGAAACGTGTGGGGAGGAAAACATTCTTTTAGTAGTTGGCTATTAACCCTGAATAGTCTCCTGCCTGAGACTTGTCTTGGATATTCAAGACTTTCAGATGGTACATGACTTATTGTATTGTGGCCACTTTAGAAGATTATTAATGTTTGGTTTTACTTTGTCCTTCCCCTCCTCTGTGCTTTAGTGGCTCACACATTGAAAACTGGCATTCTATCCTGAGGAATGGTCTGGTTGTTGCTTCTAATACTAGACTGCAGGTAAATGTTCTGAATGCTTTCACAAGACCATATATGCTTTAGTGTAAGAGTTCAATAAGCAATCCTGGTGCTTTTTTATTATGAAAAAGGGGAAGCAAGTGGGCTTCAAAAATTATATAGAATTTCTAACAGGTATAAGAAATATTCATAAAATAACTGAAGCAGAATGGACCTATACACCATATAGGGATGAAAAGAAAAATAAATTGAATTCCCTATGAGAAAACTGTAAAATCACTTTGAATTTAAGTAGAAAAAAAGTTATCATGCAGAAAGAAAACCACACAAGCATTCTGTCTGCTAATTCAACACAGATTTCTTGAGCACTGCCTCAGTGTAAATACTTTACAAGAAGAAAGTAGTGCTAAGAATCAGCAAGAGAGAGATTGGACACCAAAGAACCATCTGCTGCCTGATTCATGGTCTCTGAGGCAGCACTGGGAGTTATTGTGGCTATAGTGTTTCTCTTTATTTCTGCCTTTCACCTCCAACACCCCCACTTCGCTCTCATTCAGCTGATTTTTATCTGACTATGGAAAGAGGTCAGAAAATGATATGCTCAATCCCGTCAGCTCTGCTGGATCTCACGCTCCAATGACAGTTAAGATGATACAGTTAAATGCAAATATCCATAAACACACACTTACTGAATTAGTATTTAGTTAGTAACGACTAGGGTACAGGGGCCCTAAAATGTAGAGCTCATGAGAGAGAATTTTTATTGTCCTGAGTACTTTCTTAGACCAGTCAGAAAGTTTCAGTTAATGAAACTTGTAACCTACAAGTTTAGAGGAGATAAGAATGGGTTGACAGCATTGCATAATGAAAGCCTGAGTAGGCTACTTTGTTGATATACTACCATGTGAGTCCTAATCACAGCTCTGTCGTGTATAATTCAGACTGTTTTGTTTTCAGTATTTTGGAGTCATTAACATAAAAACCTATTATAGTACTTTATAAGTGACTGTCTTTGTCATAGGTCAAGTGGAAAACCTTTATCAAGGATTTTTTTCTTTGGCTATGTCTGTTCATATATCAACTCACTGAATTTTGAAGACAAGGGTATCAGTAGTATTATTTTCACGTTAGACCTTAGGAAAGCACTTTATCGTTTTCTAAGAGTTAATCCTCCCAACATAAGACTGATTCCTTTCTTTTGTAAAATATTGACCTTTGAAACCATTGACTGTCCACTTTCTCTCCCCCTTTTAGCTCCATGGTGCAATGTATGGAAGTGGAATCTATCTTAGTCCAATGTCAAGCATATCTTTTGGTTACTCAGGTAAGCTTGTGTTTCATTTCTAACCTCAAGTTTGTGAGGTTTTTGTTATATCAAGTGACTGAAACTTAACTTGATATATTTGCATTTAATTCATTTGGTATATGTCAGAAGCGAAAACAAAGCTCACATGTCAGTATGAATTTAAAATATCCTAGTATATATATATTATATACATAAAATATCCTAGTAGAATATGTGGTTTTTCAATTTCAAAATTAATTTCAGTCTTGTTGAGTAGTTTCTACATTTATTCCATCCACAAGGAAATATTGAGAATGCAGTATGTGTAAAACATTTTGTAGAGCACTGAAAAGTATTTGTATATAGTAGTTCACGGCCATGGATTGTAACTCTGTATCATGCCAACATCTTATCTTTGAATTATTATATATCATATAAAGAAATTTTGAACAGTATGGAAAACTTAAGATTAGAAAAACACCCCCACAATCACCCTACTTATTGACATCTTGTTTGGTGAAACTTACGAAAAAATTATTTTGGAAAAAATTGAAAGCATGTGCTAGAGAGGAGCCTGGTAAATTCAAAATATGAAAAGAATGATCATGACATTGTTAGCATTCCTTATCCTTATTCCAGGTGGTGGAATTTGGGGTGATTTCTTTGCACTTTTAAATTTGGGGGAATACTTTGCAATGATTGGTATGATTTTTTTTGAGGGGGGCAACAACTTACTAACTTACTGTGTTTAAACGTAAAGTAATTGTGCTCACTATAAAGAAATTGAAAAAAAAAAAAAAAGAAATTGGAACTACATAGAACTGTATAAAATAACAAGTGAAATTTTTTTTCCTTCTCCCCAACCTCAGTGTTCTCCGTATTCCCCTTCAGACTTTCAAATATTTTTATATTCATATACCTGCATGTATAATTGGTTTTGCTTGTGTACTCCTGCGTATGTACAATTATGTGATTGTATTGCACAACTTCAGGAGATGTCATTCATGTGGTACCTGGTTAGTAAGTCTTAAGATGCTTTATTATAGAAAAGGATATCCTGAGAGGTCTCATAACCAGGTAAATGTTAACCATCTAATTCCTTTGCCTAAGTTCATGCTCTTTCAACCACAGCAAGTTGTTTCTCAGGGTTCCACCCCAACCTTTTCCAGAACACATGTCCTGGACTTTGTAGGCTTTTTGGCTCAGCCTCACAAGTCACATGGTGACACTTCCCACATATGCTATAGGTCAAAACAGTTACAAGCCCCTCCATCTTTGAGGGTTGGGGTATTAGACTCCATCCCTGAATGAAAGAGTGGCCAAGTCACATTGTAGAAAAGCCCATGGCTTGAGAAATATTGTTGCAACAACCTTTGAAGATACAGTATGTCAAAATAACACTAAAAAAATAAATACCAGGAAGAATAAGGTAATAGAGAAAATAGAATAATATAATTAAAAGGACAAAACAAATTAAAATCAGCATAAATCAGATGATAAATCTCATTAAAACATAACACAATGAAAAACTAAAATGAAACCAGTTTAATAAAAGACATCCTCAGCATTGGTAAGACTTCAAGTACTGTGAAGTAACTTTGTAGTTGGCTTTCAGGCTGCGAGTTTCAGGAGTAGAGAACAGGACATTCCCTCTGAGGGATTTTTCTCACAGAAGTACATGTCTGAAACCCTACGCCTTGTTCCTCAGCTTGGCCTTCTCCACCTCTGCACCTTTAGGGGTATGTCTAACTTGGAAAGAATTATATTTACACCAGTGGCAACTTACTCATTCTCATCAAGACTTTACTAAAATAGCAACAACAACAAAAAAAACACAACGTACTTCTCAATTTTGGACAGTTTTCCAAATAAAATATAGAAAAATATCTATCTATTCTAAAACAGATATGAATTTTAGTTCTATCTAAAATCTTTCACAAAGTAAAAAGTCCTGGCATTAACAGAGTAAGCTAAAACTTGTGAGTATTAAAGACAAAAGAACTTGCATTATTTTCCTTTATTAGAAAATACAGTAAATTCCACACCGAATTAAATATAGATCAACAATCTCTGTTTTCAGTACAAAGAAAACCAAACTGAATCATCTAATTTTTAACACTATCAGAACTTCCACCCCAGGTCACAGCAGCTTCTCCTGGCACCCATCATGGTCCTCTATGCCACAAAGTCTTTGCCTAAAGTGGAACTTTGCAGTGTCACTGGATTGTATTTGAGGGATGTTGCATAGCTTTGTTCCTAAATTATTATTTTGTTGGTGTTTTCAGGGATGAACAAGAAGCAGAAGGTGACAGCCAAAGATGAGCCGGCGTCAAGCAGTAAAAGCAGCAGTGCATCACAGGTGTTGTAGTGACTCGAGTGGCTGCATGTGATGAGTGAGCTCTAGCTTCATTAGCCAGCAGGATTTCCATAAGCACGCAGGCTTTATAAGTCTGCAGAGTTATTTCAAATGGCCATTACTCAAAAGACATAAAATCTACCCTAAAATGTGATAATCAAAATGCCTTTATTGAAAAATACTCAGCAAGTATTTATTAAGCTCCTACTATAATGTTAGAGATTCCTAGGCATTGAGCTATCGTGACAGTCAAAAATAGAACAAAAAAGCATTAGAGAATTCCTCTGAGACTGTTGAGTGGCTATTAACAAATTAAATATATGTTTAGATAGAAAGAATGCTAGATGGTAGAGAAAAATGGAGAAAAATCAGGGCAAATACCATGGAGTGGAAGGGGGAAACAAGAATGAGTATTGCTTGGGGTAGTCAGGAATGGATGTTCCATCTGAGGTTACTATGTGGAGACTCGAGGCAGTGGGTGCATGAGCCGTATAGGAGAAAGAGAATTCAAGGCAGAGAAAAGAACAAGCATGAATCCCTTGTTGTTTCAATAGAAACAACCATTCTGAACAAATTAGAAATCTACTTAAGGAGTAATGTGATTTTAAATTGGGGAAAAAAACGTATGGCTAACCTAATATCAAAAACAAAAAACTACAGATTTTCTGCATGAAATTTTCCTGAAACCTCTGCAGCTTAGTTAATGGTGCTGTGAAAATAGGTTGGTTTTGGGTGAGTTAGATGATCTGGAATAACTGATCATAATGTTTGAAAAGATCATGCAATTTTTATTTTGTTTCCCTTGAAATGAGGATGCGAGGCTTCCAATGAATATAAATTTGAGTTCTAATTCTGTGATGTGAGGCTGTTAAACTTTAATTGAGCATCTTTAGTTCACTTATCTTGAGAGTGATTTAATAATGATTATGTACAGAAATTAAGTGTTATAACAAATACAGCTTGACATTAAAGAAAGATTTCAAGGATATCCCTGCTAGTCTAGATAGGTTTTGTTTTTTTTTTTTTTTAATCTGGAGTTATCTTAGTGGCTATTATTTCTTAATGATGATGAGTTCTTTTTTCACTTGAGCAACTGCCCTATTTTCACTCTGATTTTCAAATTCTTTTGGAATTTAGTCACAGAAAAAAGGACAGCAATCCCAATTTCTGCAAAGCCGTAATTTAAAATGCATAGCCTTATGTGAAGGTAGGTTGAAAGTTTTACAAACTTCACAGAGTTAATTCTCTATGTTATCTGTATTTAAGAATTTGACTGTATTTCCAGAATGCTCATAATGGGTTAGTGAAAGCATTATTCCTTGCGACCTTCACTAAGAGCACAGATGGAAAACAGGTACAATTGAGATCTTAATATAGGTGAAAAACAGAGCAGAATTGGCAAGAATTCAAACAGTGCTGTATTTTATTCTTGGCAGATATCTCAGAATGGTAATTATATTTTTCTGATCAAGTATTGCTAATCTCTTTTGTGAATATGCCGCCTTCCTCTTTAAGTTGGTTTTGGAATCTATCATACCATGAGAAATGTGAAAGATGAACCAAGCACTAAGAACAGAACCTGATAGGTCTTTCTGTTTCTACACTGAAATCATTCTTCTATTCTGAACTTGGGGTAGACAAATTGATAGGCGATTTGCAAGATCATATACTTCTCTTTGTTCTTGCTATAAAATCTAACCTTGACTAAAAAAAGCATTTTTCTTCTTCTGCTGGGAATTTCAGTAGCCACTGTTAACTGCCTTTTAAGTTTTCAACCCTTGATAGTTATTGGAGGACACAAAGTTGCTTTCTACATCATCCCCGAGTCAGGATTATTTGCTTTTGATAATAATAAACGAAAACAAGTGACTTAAAAAAAAAAAAAAAAAACAAGTGATTCCCTTCCTATTGTTAAACTGATGGTATTTAAAACAAAATCATTACATTACATTTCATTGTTTTCACTTAGAATTTTGGCAGCTAATAAGGCTAAACATTTTTCATGTGTTTGTGCATGTGCTTTTTGCTTCTAAATTTCTAAGATGAGGGATACAGTAACTTAGAATAAAATGAGTTTTTAATTTTATCTTCCATTTACAGTGATCACCTCACCTGACCTGCACAAACATGGAGAGATATGGGTCGTCCCAAATACTGATCATGTCTGCACACGATTCTTTTTCGTGTAAGTGTAAAGGTTCAAATTTTTATGTTATTTTCTTCTCCATGAATGAGCTAGTAGTGAGTACATTATTATTTGGTCACTTTAGCTGCCAGTATGTAACAGAGAGGTAGTTTCTCATCTGAATGCTTCTGTTTTATTTTAATGAGCTGTAAAAAACGTAGTGATATTTAAATACCATTAACTTAGAAGAACTGAAGAAAAATCCTCCATTGGTTTAATGAGCTGTAGATGTACATATGTGTACACCTACATGTACATACACATGCAGATAGATTATATATATACATACACATATTATCTTTATTTGTTTATGGAGTTAAAAACATTATAACTGGAAATGAAAAAATAACAATAATGAGAATGTCCTGTCCTTATAAAAAGTTGATCATCTTGGGCTCCTGGGATCGAGCCCTGCATTGGACTCCCTGATTAGCAGGAAGTTTTCTTCTCCTTCTTCCTTTGCCCCTCTCCTGCCTCGTGCACTTGCTCTCTCTCTCTCTCTCTTTCTCTCAAATAAATAAAATTATTAAAAGAAAAAGTTGATTATCTGCTTTTCATATAACAGGCTGGCAATGCAGGGCATATTGGTGTGGATTTTTTTGACACAGCTATATCATAAGAGCTGCATGAAAATATAATAGCATTATTTTTCATCCCTGAATAATGAGTGCAATAGACCTGTCTGGTCTTCACCCACACTTGCTTGACCCTCAACCCTTTCCTTGCCTGTTTGTTCTTCATCCACAGTCCTATCACAGGAAGCACCTCAGGGTAGATTTGAGTATGTCTGTTTTGTACTTTCACATAGTCTAAAGAGAAGATGGAAAAATGCCCACTGGCTTGTTTTATAAGCCATGTCAAAATGACTGCCTCAAGATTGCTTCAATATACATGCTGCTATCTACAGCATGCTATGCCTGCATCCACAGGCTTATTGACAGGCTGTTCACAATGACAGTTTTATGAACTGTCTGGTTTTCTTTTGGATGGTATGGAAACTGTGACTTTCTTATGATACTGATTTATGTATTATGCATTTATGTATCTTCTGTATTCGATACATCTTAATACATACATTACATATTGTGAGATATATACATATCTATAGATTTCTTTCTTCATGACCAGACAGCCTCGAGAATGGTGGGCAGAGCCTGCTTTGGTTAGACAGCCCTTTGTTCTTTCCAGGCTCACCAGTTAGGTGACATTAGCCACATCGCATGACCTCTCTGAGCTTCATCAGTGCATTCAATCAAGGATCATCGGTAGATGTTGTAGCACCATATGTCTACCGTATCAGGTAGACTCCCAATAGGAAACCTGTGGCCCATGAGAAATACAATTTCTGTCACCCACAAGCAGATTACTTTAAAAGTGTGGTTTATAGGGAACCATGGTCTAGTGTAGCAGCCTGAATCTAGTAGCACTAGAGCTGTTCTACATCCCCAGGGCCAAAAAGGACAAGGACAAGAAACAGTTCTCAGAACCTGGCAGGAGATCCCTTTCTAGTTCAGCAGCTTTGAAAGGAGCCAGAACCTTCAGCTGAGGGACTTACGTAGTGCAAGGAGCCCTTATGATCCCGGAACCAGGGGAAACCTAAACTTTGCCCTCCTGCCAGTGTCCTGCTAGGACTCCTCATTGGCCAAACCCTGCCAGAATGTAGAGGGCAAGTGAGCATATTGATGGAATCCATACAAGTCAGCCTCCTGGGTCAGATTGCAAGTTAGAGAAGGATGATGCCATGTGGGTCTGGAGGTTTCTAGGGAAGCTATCTGCGTGCTATTTTAAGGTTATTATGAAAACAAACTTCGCACAGTGCAGGTCTTCATTGAAAGGCACTCATTAGGGGCAAATGAGTGGCTCAGTCAGTTAAGCATCTGCCTTTGGCTCAGGTCATGATCTCAGGCGTTAGGATGGAGCCCTGCCTCAGGCTCTCCTGCTTAGCAGGGAGTGTGCTTCTCCCTCTCCCTCTGTGCTCTTGCACTCTCACTCAAATAAATAAAAATCTTAAAAAAAAAAAAAAAAAAAGGAAAGTCACTCTTTAAATTTTCTTCTCTCTTATTTTCTTGACCATTGTGACAATTATCCATTGTTAAAAAGACTGGCCTTCCAAAAGACACATCCAATCACAAAGTTGTTTGATTGACTTGCCTTATGATTTAGATGGAAAGGTAAAGCCAAAGTCCTTTCCTTAGCCTGATGTTAATCGTTTAATTTACTCCTTTTAGTATCTTACTAAAATTCAAATTTGTTAAGCCAAATAAACAACTTTAGGCAGTAGGCATTTTAGTGTTATTTCTTTGAAATTTTACATAAATTATATGTAAAATAAATCTGTAGGGGTATATATTTATGTGTCTGGAGGGAAGGATTTCTATATTTATTAGAAGAAAAAATTGGGGAAAGACCATCTGAAGAAAAGAATAAAATTCTTCCCTTATACTTAGATACTTCCCAGATAGTATTAAAAAAATTAAGATAAAGATTTTCATTTCTTTATAAATACAGATGAGATTTCATCCTTTTTCTCTGCACCCTCAGGAGAGAAGGGACTAATTAAGAAAAATTGATAAGATTCAAACATATCAAAAGGAGAATCCATTCACTAATTAATGTACATTCTAATTACAACCATCAGCTTCTTTATAAAAGATGTAATCACAGAGTACTATGAGTATTGTGTTTCCCCAGTGAGTGGTAACATCCAGGAAAAGATAAATTGATGAGGAAGAAATGAGTTATCACAAATACACTGTTATCAGACAGAAAAATCTCATTTTCTTATTCTCATTTTATCCTGATTTTTTTTAATTAACATTATCTGATTCCGTATGTTAGAAGTTTGGCCTGATGACCAGGATATAAATTAATGTGCTTTCCTTTTTTATCTATTTTGAAGTGAAACTACAAAAAATCAAAATAATTTCCATGCTGATCTGATTTCTGGAATGGAGATAATAAAACAGTTGTTTAATATCCTAATCATACTCTTTCCAACAAGTAAACAACAGCACAGAATCAGAGAAGAATTGGGGGGAGGGATATTTTAGGAAACAGGCTACTATATTAAGAAAAATTGGAAAGTAAAATTAAATCAATTCCTTTAAAATTTAAAGGAAGATATCACATAGAAAAAAAAGTTTGGAAAATGTTGGATAATTTCAGAATGAATAAACTTAATCAAATTTTAATGCTTCAAGCAAAATGTAATAATTCAGATGTTATGAGTAGATTCCAGTCAATTATTTCATTGGCCCTGAGACACATGTACAAAGGCATTAAGGCCAATGGGTAGAGATAAGGCAGCAATTTTTTAAAAGGGCTAGAAGCTAGACTTAAGCAGAAGATGCAGAAACCAAATGGACATATTGTGCTCTAATCATAGACAATAAAAATGTTTATTTCACAGCAAATGGGGGATTTTAGAGCAAGAGAGGAAGACTTACTATTGGATACATTCCATAAATAAGATTAAATAATAAAAATCAGAGAGAAGGTGGTTGCTACTTTGGCAAGGTAACAGAACAGGTGTATCTAGTGCTATGGACTCCCCCACACTACCTACCCCCCCACCCCCGCACCGTAGTGAAAACTATTAGAGGTAAGAGTGTATGTCTTCCCCCTCAACTGTCTCAGACCAAGGAGAGGTTAAGAATTGCTAGGTTTACATATCTTGCTTATTTGATGTTACAGTCTACCTGCTTAATGCTTTTGTGTTTCTTTGATTTAGAGTAGGCAGGCCTGCAAAATCAGTTGTTTCCATATTTTGCCTATTAGATAAATTTAAGGCATACAGTCCTTCATGTTTTTCAAGGCATGCCAATAAGTCCAGAAACTTAAGAACGGGATGGACCAAATCAGACAAGTCTGCAGAAGAGAGATGGTGTATGTTCAGGTTCTTGAGTTGGGCAGCTCTCAGCACTAAATTAATTTCAGGAATTCTTATCCAAAGTCTGTCTTTTAAGGTCTAACTCAAATACCACCTCTTCTAGGAAGCTCCTATTCAAAATTAATCTCTCTTCCTGGTGTTCCTGCAGCTCACACTGTAGAATTTCTATTTAAAATTCAGGTTTTTCATTGTATTTGACTTTTCCATGAGGCCATCTAGTCCTAAAGGGCAGACTCCTACTGTTGCTTTTCTTTTACTGTCCTAATACCCTGCAGCACCTCCCCTGGCACCTGATGCACAACTGTTTGTCAGTGCATTTTTAATGAATGAACAAAGCCAAAGCTAAAAAGGAAAATATTTTGGACTATGTGCGGTTTTTATTTTTGGTCAAAGTTTGGAATATATATAAAGAGGCATCTACAAGAAAAATTTGTAAAATAAGGACTGTATAATGGCCATTCAGTGAAAAGAAAGATAACTTTCATTGTGATTTTGCGGGGTGGGGGGGAACACTAGCGTTTGAATGGGAACATAGTGAGGAGACAGACAAGTTATTTATAACATTGGAGGACAAACCTTCAGTCATGGCTCAGTGAAGCTGTGTGACATAAGCTATATGACATCAAGCTGATACGATCGGGAACTTTGCTTTATCCCTAGCCTATAATAAATCCAATTTCTCTGTCTGCAACCTAGATCCCTTTCCAAGATTTAAACTGCCACATCACTCTCCTACTTAAAACTCTTTGGAGCTGCTTGTTCCTTATAAGATGAAGCCCAGTCTCCTTTGCAAAGAGAACCAACTCACCCTCCAAGCCCTTTGTTCTTCCTTCAACATCACCTCATTGGAAGGTCCAGGGAATTTAGTCCTCAGCCTCACGGCCCCCAGTTTTTATCACCCACAATTTCTCACCTCCAGATGTTATGCTTCACGACCTAACTTGTACGCTATGATTCCCACATTTCCTCTTTCCTTTCTCCAGTAAGCTTGGATTCGGTCTTCCTCTCTGCCTTCATGCTAATTTACCTAATTCCCACTCCTCTTTTAAATTTTAGTGTATGTCTTTCCTCCTCCCAGAAACTTCTCTTGACTCCTTTGTGCTACTTCTTTATGTTACTGTGTGATGTCCGTAAGCATGTTTTTATCATTGGATTATTCTTTCTTATGTATGGTCTTCTCCATTGTTCTGCATACATCTTGAGGTCAGGGACTGTAGGGCTTTTTTTTGTCTTTGTGTGCTTAGCACAGCGCTTGGTAGAGAAGTAGGAATGAATGCAATGCCCACACTTAACTGCTCCTTAGGTATTTCCCCTCGAAAAGTCTGCTCATACCTTAAAATCAGTTTGTACAAAGTGGAACCCCTTCTTGCTAAAATACCCAAGTCAAGTTCTTGGCTTCCCCAATCTATGCAGTAATTTTACTCAAAGACACTTGAATCCTGAGCTGTAGTTTTTAATTTCTTTTTCCTTATATGCCCAACATCTATCTTTATACAGTTTTCTCCTTTCGATACCTTTGTTTCCACAGATGTAAACAAAGAGTCCATCAAAGGATTACTAGTTATTCTCCATGCTTCTGATATTGTCATTGCCCCTAATCTATCTTGTACAATGTCAAATTTATTGCACATTAACATTATTACACTAATGATACCCGTTCATTGTATAGAAACTGAAATTAAAGGTCAGCAAAAAAGAAGAAAGTCACCCATAATATCTCCACTTGAAGTTAACTACAGTTAATCTTTTGGTATATAGCCTACATTTCCATGCATATAATTTTTTTAAGATCATGCTGTTTATATCACATTAATAGTCCTAAAGCAGAGCTTCGATTATACCCTGTTCATACACACTGGTAGTTTTTAGCAAATAAAAACATGACATTCTGCAACATAGAGCCCTTTTTACTGTATTTCAACGACCCGTACAAACTACTGATCGAATAAGAGTATTTCTTGAAAACAATGTGGAATTATTTTTCCCACTACCATGCCTTTGTTCAGTCAGTCCAAACGATGAACCTTCTTGCCAGCTCAGCCTTAGCTGACCTTCCATGACTTAACTACGTGGTCTTTTCCATGGGGTCTTTCCTGACATCGCAGACATGATGTCTGTCTACTGTAAATTTTACTCGTCCTTGCTTATCCTTGCTGCCTGTCTTACAGTTATTTGCATAACTCTATTATCTCCCCTAGTAAGATGCAAATTCTATTTGCAGAAACACTTTACACATAGTGAATGAAAGCAATGACAAAGACTGAATGTTCCAAAGTAACGACGAGATATGGTACATGAGCAGTGATGTAGACAATGCCTCAGATACCTTAAGGAACTTTGGAGAAGTGCTGGATATCATTCAGTTCACAGTGAATTTCTCCTCTCTATTGCTAATAAAAAACAATGCTATCATTTCTGGGTTCCAGATTCAAGCAGTCCGAAAACAAATTTACGTGTGCCATTCTTTAAAGCTGTCACAAAGTTGCTCCATCAGTTTGGGAATAGAACTTGTCAGTACATTCAGAAGTTTTTATCCACAAAATTTTCTAACATACCCAGAGAGTTCCAGACAGCTAAATTCCCTCTGTTCTTTTATTTTATTTCTCATAGCTTTTTAAGCACATTGGTTTATTTTTTATTAAAGTTTTAGTAATCTTTTTATGCTCCTGGGAACTTAAGTAATTCTTGTCTCCTTTTAGATGCTTTCATTTTTTTCCTTCTTCAGAAAACCCCAGTCAAGTGTATCATTTCCTTATTGGTATCATTCTTGCTCCATTTCTTTTTCTTTTTTTTTTAAATATCGGTGCTTTCTGGACATAAATGAAATTCACTGTTTAATTAGCAATTGAGTGTTTCTCTGTAATACTAATAAATAGCTGCAAAGTATTCTGTATGCCATATTGTAGTAAATGCCCTAATGCCACCAGTAATGCATATATCTAAATGCTGCCAGTTGGCCAAGTCAAATGGTAGTTTGTCTTTCCTTTTATTATTATATATGCTTCATTATTTAAGACACCTGAATGCTTGTGGCCAGTTTTATCCTTCCAATTTACAAATGCTTCCTCTGGGCATCCTAGGCAATGGAGAAATGTGCATTTTTCTTAATACTTTTAATTTCAATCGATTGCTCTTGCTCTCTATTCCCTCTACCCCAGACTCTTTCTGTCTTAAATTATTACTGTTTATTTAGAGAATATAAGTCTCATCTTCTCTCCATTAACTACAAATGCTTTTCAAGTATCAGTGAACAGTAGTATTTGGGGATATCAAACCCTTCCATCTGATGGAGATAGAGTATTGGAGGAGAGGGATGTGGCTGGAGAGGAAATTTAGGATTAGGTTATGAGGGACCCCAGTGTGTCATGCCAGTGCTATTGGTTTTGTGCTGCAAGTGAAGTGGAGGCCATTTGTATCACTCAAGCAGAGCAGGAAATCATCTTACAGGAGGGACGATGGGGCTAAGTGTGGAGACAGAGAGATCAGTTATAATGTTCTTATAATCATCTAGGTCAGTATTTCTCACTCCAAAAGAAAATGTGTTTGACATTGTGACCTGAGAAAAAATCAATGCTTACTTTGTGTGGTGACTTTAGTATTCCATGTCCTATTCTATTCTAATTTCATTGAAAAATGCTAGCCTGGACAATCTAAGTTAATTTTAGAACCTGCTAATTGTACATAACCTGAGACTTGAAAATCACTTGTTTAGACAAATGATAATGAAGCCCTAAACGAAGGTTTTGGCGTCAAATGAAGAGAAGATGCAAGTGGGAATAATTAGGAAAACAGAAGCAAGATAACTTGGTGATTTATTGGATTTTGGCACATGGAAGAGCCGAGAATGGCTGAAGTTTTCTTGTTGAGAGACTGGGTAGAGGATGGTACTCCAAATTGAGATTTTGATAGAGTAAAAAAGGAGTCTTGGGTAAAAAAAAAATAAGCTCAGCTTTGAATATACTAGATTTGTGATTTCTGTGGGAAAATTATAGTTAGGGAAAGATGTAAGGATTAGAGATATAGTTTAGGAATCAGCATGTGGGTGATAATTAAAGCAGCGGGAGAGACCGAAATAATTGAGAGTTTGCATATCATGAAAAGCGAAAACACTGAGAGTGAATTGTGGCTAAAACCAGCCTTGAAATGGGAGGCCAGGGAAGAAGACGAGATGAAGGAAACTGAGAATTAATAATCAAAGGGCCAACTAGGGAGTGAAGAGATAATATAGCTTCAGGAAAAAAGAGCAGTCGACTGTATCACATACTGCAGATGTAGCAGGTAAAATCTGAATCTCTCATCTATGAGGCTATGGGTAACCATTGTCCCTACTTTCAGTAGAGTGGTAGGGTCAGAAGAATGATTGCAGTGGGTTGAGGAAAGCAGGAGCAGTTAAAATGTACTGTAGACAAATCTCAAAGGTCAATTTGAAATTGAAAGGAATAGAGATGGTAATATGTAGGCTGGGTATCAGTTAAGCCAAGAGTATCTTACTCAACTTTGTGTCCAGTGGACAGAGGACACAGATGCCATAGAGAACGAACATAAATGTGTATTAGGAAAATGAGGAGAGAGCCATGTGGACTGGTATGTGTAAGCACTATGGTTTCTTTGTCTCTCCAGTTGTCTTTTTGGTAGTGTTTTTTGCTTTCCAAAATCCAGATCCTTGAGGAACTAGCTGGATCAGCTTGGTAAACACCATTCTCTCTCTTGGGATGAGCCTGCAAGCCAGGTTGCCTCCCCAGCCTTGACTCAGCATTATGGATGGCTTAGTTTACCCTTTGTCCCATGGGTAGCCAGGATGTGCACAAAAACCAGTATAACATATTTTACTTGCCCAGTAAAATGTATCTTTTACACAGTTTGCCACAAAGCACCAAATTGGATTCAGACAGTGCTTAAAACATTTTGCTTTAACATTCTCCATTTAATTAACAGAGCACTTTTACAGTTTGGTCTCCTGGGAAAATAATTCTAAGTGAGCCATGTGCCACATATCCCTTTCTTTTCTTCACAGTGTCTGACACGTACATATGCGTACACTTGTGTGTGTGTGTGTGTGTGTACATACTATATGGATCAAATTAATCAAGTTGATAGGCAACAGGGGGTGAGTCCTTAAGAGTTTAAACTTGATACAAATGCAGTGATCACTAGGTATTTAGGTAGTGGATTACATAAGGACCAGAGTTCTCATTGCTGTGTGTCATCTATTCCATTTTCCTGTATTGTGCTATTTCAGGAGAATTTTAATGTGGTGAGGAAAAGACAGTGGTGCGCATAAATCTTTGAGACTGCTTACACCCCTGGTTATCTACTTTGAAGTAATTACCACTTCTCGAAAGCTTCTGTCTTGAAGTCATTTTTATGAAGTAAAATTAATTCATCACCTAATTCTCCTTCTGAATATTACCATGGAAGTTTAAAAACCCATTCTTGGAAAATTCTTATTGCCCAAGTAAGTTTATTTGAGGAAATGAATAATCGTCTAAAATGCAATTATTTCTTTCTAAAGGACTTAGTAATCGCTGTCCTTTAATGCTATATCTCCACTTCTGTAGCTTAGCTAAACTTAGCACACTTGCATTCCTCTGTGAGGTACCAGCATAAATAAGAATATCTTCTATAGTCAGTCTACACAGAGCAACCAGTGATAAGGGGAAAAACGGTGGCACCGATCACAACAGAATAATAATTAGAAGGCAGAGCAGCGGCAGAAAGTGAAGTAATTTCTAAAGTGTCACAGATCAGAAAATAAACAAATGATTGAAGTACAAGTGGGGCTAACAAGTTTCGAACCTAAGGAATGGAAAGCTAAGGCTGGTGTATGTTCCTTCAGGGTAGGCTTCATAAAACAACTGCTGAGGGAAAAGTCTGCCAGGCCAAAGACACAAGGTGCTTCCTGCAGCACAGGCGATGCTTTAGGGATGAAAAAGGAAGGAAGGGACAAACAGGGCATGATGTAGGATGATCATGTGTTTAGCAGGCTTTTCTGTGTTTATTAATGCACACACATTATTAAATACAACTGAGAAATAACTTCTTCACTGCTCATTCCCTTTGGCTATTAAAGGTTTTAGGTACCAAATAGCATTTCTAAGGCAGCTTAAGTGCTTTTTGGATATTTTATCCCTTTAAAAATGTCTTCTGTTTCTTTTTTTGGGTTTTAGCTATGAAGATGGCCAAGTTGGAGATGCGAATATTAATACACAAGAAGGAGGCATTCACAAAGAGATCCTTCGAGTAATTGGTAATCAAACTGCTACTGGTTAAAGGACCACCATTTAATTAACATGATTTGAAAGCCTTCCTCGGGTTCAAAGCTGGATTTTGAACTGAAGAAGATGATAAAATAATTTATTGTTATTATAAACAAAAGTAACCCTTTGAATACTGATTTTTTTCTTAGTATTTCTAAGTATCTCATTAAATACCTAAAATGGTATAAAATTTATCAATTGTAGGGTTATGGAATCTAGTAATAAAATTACAACAGCACTTAAACTAAAGTTTGGGTTGCTCACACAATAAACAGATTGAAAAAACAGTTTTGTGCTGATATTTTTATATTAAACTCTTTAATTGGAAATTTGGTATTATATACCGACATTTTAGGTTACCAAAATAGAACTTAGAACATTTTATAATGACGTCTAAATCTATATGATACTTTGCAATAAGTACGTTTGCACATTCTGATGTGCTGTTTAATTAGTGGTATGAGCATTCAAATGTTTTGGGGAGGGACGTTTCCTATTCTCCTGTTATTTTTTCGTATACAAAAATAATTAGGTCTTAGATGCAGTGCTTTGCCCAAGAGTATGTAATGTACATATCTATAGATTGATACATCAAAGTGTGTGACTGTGCATGTATGTGTGTATGTATACACATATATGTGTTTCAACAACAGATGGCACAGCTCCACAATTCTGTCTATGCTCATTTAATGAAAAGAATAATAGTAAGCAGTAAATCTGGACATAAACCAAGATATGAGTCAAATTTACCACCATTCAGTCATTGAAAATATTTACAATTTTTCTATTTGTTTAAATAATTTTCCCTTCAGTTAAAATTCAGCTCTTTCGTGATGTTATCTAACAGTTATAATTTGGGGAACATAGATGCCCCAGGTGGACTAAATCTATATTTAAATGATTATATGTTTAAGAGAAGGGCCTCAAAATTTAAACAAACTATATTTTTTATTTCCTACAATGGAGCATTTTTAAAATTTATTTATACCACACCAGCATTTTTTATATTTTTTCATCTAATACCTCGGCTTAGTTTTTTTCGTATTGAGAAAGAAGATAAACTTTGAAGTTTCTTTTATATTAAAAGAACACAAATAAGTTTATAGAGAATAATAACACCAGCTCTCAGCATTTTCCTTTTAAGAGTCATGTGCTCATCAAAATCATTTATATTTCTTTGAGTCCTAAAGTTATTCATATTCATCATAAGTTTTAATTGATGGTGTTTATTTTCCTACATGATGTCTTTGGAATAAGGCCATTCATGAGAGCAATTTAATTAGCAAGTCTGCCACTCTATTCAAATCCTGAATCAAGGCTCATATCTGCTGCTCAGTTATTTAGAAAGAAAATAAATAAATAAAAAAGTTTAGTCATTTGCAAGTATAATGTTATAACTTCTATGTTTATTTCCTTTGGCATAAAAGGTGAGCGAAAAGGTCATACACGTTGTTAAGGGTTGCTATTCAAGAAGTATTTATTAATTGTTTGTTTTCTAATACTGTAAATAATCGCTATGCCACTTAATTTCTGCAAAAATAGACTTGAAGTGGTTGGGATATTAATCATTGTGATAGGATACACTTAAAACATTGATCTATTCTGATTTGTGCCTCTGAACCCAAAGCCAGACTGAGGGACAGTATTGGCATGGTAGGGCCAAAATAGAGCATTTTACCTAGTGTTCTGTGACCAGATACTTGAAGACTTTACACAGGACAAGAGGACCACTTGCTTTTTTCCTGTCAAGATTCCCCAAGTCTTCCAAATCCCTTTGTGTTTTAAAAACATTTTTAAGCAACAAGATAATTTTTCAAATTAATTTTGTGGCACATTCTATAAATACCATAACTACGAAGATGTACTAGCAGGATTTAGAAATTGAGGTCTTAGAGCCCCACCTATGTGGCCACTGGCATCATTGAGGCACCTCCCAAAACAATGTTCAGTGCCTCCAAGCACAGTTTTAAAACCATGGACCCAATCCATTAAGATCTGACTTAACAGTTGAGTGATCGATAAGGAGTATAGTATTAAAATCTGAACTGGAAGGGTAACTTGGAGGACTCAGGGGAGAGCATTTCAGGGAGCAAACACTGGCTTAATGCAAACTCCTATTGCCAGTTCAAGAATAAAAGTAAATTCACCTCTTAGAACAAGGAAAGTAGTTGATAGTTTTAATGCCTACTAAATACTACAGATAATAGACATCTTTTATGATAATAAAATAAGATGTATCCTAATGGTAATTAATTGAATGCTATTACAATGCAGAATGACAGATCTTAAGTTTATTTTGGAAAATTAAGTTCAGATCCTTTGTAAGCAAATATTCTAAGTATTAGAGCAATTAAAGTTCTTTTAATTGAACTTTTGATATTGGGATAGCTATAGTATGCTGATACTTACTTTATTTTTAAAGAATTTAATTTCAATATATACCAGTAGTAAATGAATATCATGCTTACAAGATCCAAGGAGGTCTTTAAAATTTAGAAGCTTAAACATTATCATGCCTTGATTCAGTCAACCCATAAAGATATTATCTATTGACATATTTGATGATGCCAAATGTGATATTGTATTGTATTTATATAATATTTGAAGTCTGTTCACTGATGCTTTGTAATAGTTATATTAATTGTGTGACATTACTACTTAGTATTAACCCACCGAACAAAGGTAATCTTTTATTTTCATTCTTGAAGTAGGGGAAGAAGAACCTTAATTTATTTCTACTTTTTCCTGCGTTACTGACTTTGTGAACATTTCCCTATAAGTAATTTGTCCTCTTTCACTGTCCACTGTATTGAAAAAGAGAAGAAAATGACTGGACATTCGAGAAGAGAAAAAATAATATACTTATAACCTAGTGCTATAGAATACATTATAGTAAGGCACCAAAGGTGCCTTAGACTACATTATGTTGAAATTATTTTTATTTCTTTTTGCTCAGCAAATCTCAGTCAAATGTTGGACATGGAGGTGTTTTCAATTTAAAATTTAAAGATGTGCCACATCCTTAAGCTTAGTATTAAATATGTGATGTAAGAAACCAACCCCAAAACTATTTATTGTTAATGTTCTGAATATCTCTCATTGAAAAATTTAAGAGTTTAGAAAAGACCTCTCTGTTATTCTCTGCTTTGCTAAAAGAAAGAAAACTTTTAATATGCAAGTCTATGAATTGTTAATACCATTGAAAGAATTTTAGCAGTACTTTATACCATAATATCATAACTTGCCAGAGGGCATGGCATTTGAGAAAGTTTTAAGGAAAAATTCATCATCTTTGTTAATGTCTGGATGCCTTCATCAAATAGTAATTTCATATGTCATGAAGGGCCACTCAACCTTGGACTATCTACCACTTAAATATGTGGATTTCATAGTAGCACTTGAAGCACATTTAAAAAATATTAGGATGTTATTCGATTGTTCCGCTGAATTCTTCATTATAACACTACCTCAAGACAAATGATAGACTGTTTGTGAAGGTAAATTGGGTTTCCAGTAGAAGGAACAAATAAAATTTTGCAAATGAAAGTTATCAAATAATTCAATGGTCAAGACTGTGTTGGACATAGATATTGTCAGTTACCTCTTGACAGTGCAGTAATATGGATATTTCAGTCACTGGTGATGAATGATGTAGGTACGACCCAGTGAGTTATATGAAGGGGTTTCAAGTTGCAAAATTTGAATATAATTAGTTCCCTTTCAGATTGGTTTCTCCATGGGCCAATTTGACTTCAATTCACCTAAGCCACAAACAATTGCTCACTTAACAGTTAAAGGATTAAAATACTCAACTGCTTTGCCAGAATGGCAGACTGAATATTCAATTATTTTGGCATTGAATGCCTGCTAAATTTTTGTCAGATTATATATAAATTTGATGTATATTATTGTCCAGTCAATTTTTCCTGGAGATTTTGTATACAGTATGATATATTAGGATAAGTTTTTGTAGGTTAAAAGAATTTCAAGTAGTTTTTAGACAAAACATATCCATGAGTGTGAAAAAGCTGTGTTGAAGAATAGATTACATTACACATTTACCAGCAAGTCAGTAAAAAAAATAGTGCTTATTTACATAGTCAACATAATTTAATGTTCTAAAAATATTTTCTTCAATCTGCCCAATATTTAATGTATCATTTGAGATTTAAAAAATGCAGCCACTCCTTTATGTAAACATTAAGATATGCCTATGTTTCTTTAACTATCCAGCCTTCTTTACAATAAATTTCTTGACTTTTGTGCACAAAATAGTATATTGCAACCTGCTATTTAGCCTTTGGTGCCTTAGAGTTATTATAAATATTTAACAATATGTACATAATGTAAATACTGCCAAGAGATCACTAAGGCCAAATATTTTCTCTATTCACTTTTTATTGCACTTGCTTTCTATTGCTACTTAAGCCTCTTTTATCCAGCTTTGTAATAGTTCTAACATTGTAGCCAATGTAAATGTTTACTTTCAATAAATCTGAATTTGTTCAACAAGTATGGTATATGTGGGCACTATTTTGAAAACTTGGCTAGGTCTTAGATACTATCCTGATGATGAATCTTGCTTCTGGGGACTAGATTTTTGAAGTTCTCAACAAACTCTAAAAACGATTTTGCCTTTTTTCACTTATAAAATACTTTTAAAATAAGAGGGTATTTAAAAAAAAAAAAGCCCTTCTTACCAATATTTCCCCCAAATAGTCACAATACATTTAATTGGTCATGTTGAGTACCATTTTAATTTCAAATTCTGTCAAGAACTACAGGATTGAAACAAAAAAAAATTTTATATGTTTTGTAGATATGCTCTATAAACACTTAGGCATAATATCAAAAGGAGCATTTCAAATGAATCATCTTGAATTTTCTAAGCATTTCTGGCTTGATTAGTAATTGGAAAATGATTTTTAAACCACTACATTTTATAACATCTCATTAACTGAATAAGACATTAGTCCATAAACAAATTTGGTTTTCTAAATACATTAATAGTAAATATGAGGAACTAAGTTTATATTCTCATAAGAAGTAGCAGTTTTTACTCATGTTACATTTACAGCTGAGAAACCATAGAGAGTTAACTTCTGTTTATTAGACTTGATTTCAGTTACTCTAGAAATACTTGTTAAGAGTCTATGTACATACTTAGAGTTTACAATATTCTTATAAGGAATAGAGAGTTTTATATTTTGTGTTGGCCTTAAGGAACCTTCTATCTATTTGGGAAAAGCAAAACCATGTTTGGAAATAATTCATGAATCTCACAAAAACAATAATGTTGAATGGAAAAGGCCAAAAATGCAAACAATGTTTAGGAAACAAACAGATAATCTACATCATAGGTAAGGGGGAAATACCATGGATGCCCCATGGTGTTAGCCCAACCCTCAACATCCCATAGACCTTCCCCAACTTGAGGAAAAGGCCTTTAAAACCAAAATGAAAGGAAGATTGGCAAATGAAGGAAAGTAGGCTTACCAATGCAAGGGTCTTGAGTGAACCTGCAAAAATTCATAAATAATTTTGAAATCATTGAATTAAAAACTGCAATCCAAAGGACATTTTGAAACCTTAAATTAGTGCCAATGAGTACTATATTGCTAATTTCCATTTGCTTATTCACCAGATACTTTTTGTAATCTTTTTGCAACAAAGTTATAATGATTTACTCATCTGCTTCTGCTTTTTGCAGATAACACATATATTAGAAAGCACTTAATTTTTTGAGTTTTTAGCTTTTCCTCATCCAAATTTTGTATATCTTTATGACTTCATGGCTCAGTCTTACTTTTGGAACTGCCATTCCTTCTTACAATTATCTGCATTCCTCATCATAATATAGTTGGCAAGAATGTACCTCTACATCCTAGGGTTTCTACTTGAAACCCTTTGAAGCCCACTCTTTGGGAAAACCAATGTTGAGAATCCCCAAGAATTTGTTGAGTATTTATTTTGTCTCTATTTCTGTTCACAACCTCTGGGTCCTTCTTTTTAATTATTTCATATAGTAGTGACTTCTGACTTGTATCTAAGAACACTGAAAATTTCAAAGCTATCAAACATATACATTGTTTAAAAATCGTGTATTCCTGAATTTCAGATAAGAGAAATTTTGATTACATAGGGTTTGCTTTATCTAGCACTTTATAATTTAGAAAGCACGTTCACATAGATGATCTCATTTACCCTTCAGAATAACCCTATGAAAGGTGTTAGCAGATTTCTTTATCTCTCAGAGATAAGAAATTAAATAGCTTGTCAAAAGAGTCACTAGGCTTCAAACTTAGGGCCAGAGTTTCTGAATCTTATCTCTGTGCTCTTTCTAATAAACCATGTTTCTTACTGCTGAGACCCCAGCTCGGCAAAACAGAAAACAAGTGTGTGAATTATGCAGACTAGGGGGGTGAGTCAATGAAGATTTAGGTCTGATTGCCTTGAGGAGCTCTATCAGGGAATCATCAAAACCATTCATAGGCTAGGTGTGATTTTATTCTAGAGAGTGGGCGGGGGGGGGGGGGTGCGGTATGCTCTTGGTATAATTGACAGTGGAAAAGTCATTGCCAGCTCTTGGTGAGTGACATCATGGAAGTGGAGTTTGGGAAGTATGCTGGCAGCCATATTCAGAAGGAGTTCTGAGAGAGACAGAAAGCAAGAAGCTATGAATTGGTTTTAATAGTTCTCACAGGTGCAGAGGCCTGGAGAAGAACTAAGAAAAAGAATAGGTAGACAATACATAGAATTTAGGAAAAAGCAGTAAATTAGTAAACAAAAGACCCAATTTATATGTTAGGATAACTTAAGATAAACTGAAAATAATTTTTCTCCAAATTTTTTATTGGAGATCAATTAAGATTCTCCCATTCCTTTTAGTATTCAGGAAAGAGAGTAGGGCTAACTGAAAACAGTGTTTCTACACCATCTATAAAAGCACATATTTTTCCATGTGAAGAAGAGTAGGGGAGAAATATTCTATCCACAAAGGGACATCTTTGGGAATGCACTTCACCCCTAACCTAGGAAACCTATAAATACTGAGATATGTAAGAGAGTGGTTAGTAAATCTCATATGGGTTTTGATATGATGTCCAATTGTGTGTGTGTACAAGGCACTATTGCCTAGGGAACACCTAAGACTCACTGTCCAAGATGGTGGCACCTCACTCGATATGCTCTACTTGGAAGACATCGTCCACCGTGAATGGCTTCAACTCCCACCTGTAATGATGACTCCTAAACCTGCGGCTCTTGTTCCTCTCTCTCCTGAGCTTCAAATTTATAGGATCATATAATGCTAAACAAACATCTCTTCCTCAGTGTTCAAGAGATACGTCAAATAAAAAACTCACTGGTTTTCCTATCCCTGACTATTCTACTCCCTTTTCACACTTCTCAATGAACCAATGAATGGCCACTCCATCCACCTGTTTACTCAAGCCAGGAGACAAGTCATCCCCTATTCCCCTCCCTTTCACTCCATCACCACCAATTAATAGCCAAGTCATTTAATTTCTCTTTCTGAGTGTCTTGAGTGCATTCAAGTGTTTTGATCTCTCCTGTGACATACTTCTATTTGGGTTATATCAGTGATCTCCAGTGGCTCTCAACCGAATCCAGTGCCTTCTACCCAGAACAGATATTCAGCTAGGACATAGGAGTGCAGCCTTATGATTGCTAAGATACTGAATACCTCTGTATGTTAGTGAATAGACACTGCCTCCATCTGCACAGGCCTGGAGGCAGCAACTGTAGTGTTAACTCGGCTCACATAAGACCCTCCTGCCCTTTGGTCCCGGCTAAATACGCTACTGGAATTTTTAATATCACCAGTGGCTTGACCCCCTTTCATAATGCTGATCTTTCTGAAATGTAAACCTGGTTTTATAGGCCCCTTACTTAAAATCTTTCAGGCATCCTAACATATTCCTCAAGATAAAACTTCTGGCTCCTTTTCCCTCTCCAGCCTCATTTTGCACCGCCACCACAGCGATCCTTACACTCAGCACTGGAGTCACACTGAGTTATCCGCAGTCCAGAGAACAGCCCATTGCTACTCACTTCTCACAGGCTTTTTTCTCTCTGCCTAAGACAGCCCTACTTCCCATCTCCACATTTTACTCCCCTTCACTTTCATTCTGTTTTCACTTCCTCCACCACCTTCCCTCTTTCTCCCAGACTGGACCAAGTGATTGTTCTAAGTCTTCTCTGAGTATCTGACCAGAGCTCATCCATCTCACTTAGCACATGGTGAAAAGGTTTATTGATTGTCTACTTCTTGTCCCCTGATCACCTCCCTTCCTTCCTACCAGGCACACATTATTTTCGGTACCTAGTAAATGTTTTGACACTTAGTACATACATAAAAAGTAACTCATAAATATCTGTCTCATGGAGATGGTCTTCAAATCAAGCAACATTAAAGCCAAAAATCTTTAGAATGTGTCTTAAGATTGGCACATAATATTTTCATAAATCTAAACAACTACTCAGCAGGAGGAACATAACAAGCCACAGCTATCATCATCATCATCATCATCATCTCCAGCTCCCAACTCCATCAGCTGAAGGAAACGTTGCTAACATCTACTCTCTCGTCAGCCTTGAGGTATATGCTTTCATCGTCCTGTTACTCATCCTAACTGGATCAAGCAATACCTGCTTTGGAAGGTCATTTTGAGGGCCTGGAATAAAACATAAAACTGGGTACTCACAGATTTATAATTTAATGTCAGTAATTTGCATAATCAAAGGATCATTGCTTTGCTAAATAATTACCTTAAATAATGAGCTTCTTTAGCATATTTAAGAGTTCATTTACAGGTCATTAACTACTTGACATACATGGAAGCGAGATACTTTAAGCTAAAGTACTAATCCTCATTACCAATAAAAATAAATCAGTGATGGAATTAAGTACATCTATAATTATAAGTCAGTGGTGAAATAAGGTTCCTTCCAAAGGAATTGCTTTCTTCTAACATGGTATAAATTGTAACAAACCTGAATTTTATTATACATACTTACTACTCTGACATCTAACTAAATTTTTGCAGCTGTGTAATTGGGAACATTTCTATTCTTTATGTGTTTCTGGGTTAACTTCTGGGATACGTATTTCTTAATACTTGTAGGCTTGCAGCATAATCAATATTCTAGTGCCGAGATGCAGCAGCCGTGGAGCAGTATAGCCTCCTGCAATTTATTATTTGGAATATTTTTCCTTGAGTTTCTGCGTATTGCACATCTATCCATAATTCAAGGCCAAACTCATGTGCCCTCAAGTACATGAATACTTTCTGGATCACCCAGCCATAAATGATGTCTCTCTGTTCCAAATTTCTGCAATACTTTGTAGTTCTCTTGGAGCACTGGCATAGTTAATGCAATTGGGGGGCGGGGGGGGGGGGCGTCTTTGGGTAAAAAATGGCATTCCTGAACATTATTCTCTACCTATCAACACCAGTAGTCTCTCTTTGCTAATGTTATGCTTAATTTCATAACTTTAATATGTTAAACATGCAGTGTTTAATTTTTATAACCTTATAATTAAAAAGCATTTTAAATTTCTATTAGCATTACTGAAGAAAGTGGACAGAGAATGCCCCCTACACACACACTTTGGACTAAAGGGGACCACTGTCTCTCTCCATCGCTTTCATACCTTGTCCACATCTGCTAATCAATCAGGATGATTTAGGAGAAGTACAGGGCAACATTATACCATTTACCTACATAATATAATGAAGAATAATAGATCCATCATTTTCTTTCCATTCTCCTTAATGGGAGTTTTCTTATTTCGTAGAGGGTAAAAAGGACTGGTCATACGTTGGACATGAGGCAAGATACTAAGCTACATATAGACATTCAAAAGGCATCTGACAAACACATAGATTTGCTTTTTAGTGTACAGAAGGGTTTTTTAAAAATAAGCAAATAGTAAACTTCATAAACATTGATTTTGTTTTATAATATCGTCTGAGTGACATCTGTTTCCAGGGATCAGGAATGGTATTTTGGCTTGCATAATTCCAAGAATGAGAGTTTGGAAGCTTGCACTAGCACATTTTTCTATAGAAATAGCAGTGCTCAAGACTTACGTTATTTTTGTTCCATTCCCGAAGTCACCACTAAGAAAACTATTTCTCTTGCCTGCTACATCTACTCAGTCTCCAAGAGCTGTCAAGCCTCCGTCCAAAATATCTCTGCTCCCCTAAAATGCTATAATATTTGTCAGCTCTAATATTTTCATTTATCTATTCAAATCATATATATTTTTAGCCCATTGTGTGTACCAGTTTCTGTGATCCATGTTCTCCATATGCTCATTTTCACCTTCCAAGATGAAGTTCTTGCCTTAACAGGAGTCCACACTAAGAAAGTACAGACAAAGGCAACTACAGTCTGGGATGCTGCATGATGTGATAGGTGGGGACATGGAAGGAAATCTCTCATCCAGCCTTGAAGATCTCCTCATCAGGGTCCTATCCTGCTCAGAAGATTTTGTGGTTTCTCATTCATACATGAACCACAGATTCTAACACAGTATTGAAGCCCTATATGAAGAAACCAAACAGTTTTCTATCTATCTATCTACTCACTTCACATGACTTATTTCCAGTCAAACCAGGATCCCCATTAATACCTGGATCCACCAAACCTTGGACTTTGTTAATTCTATGTCTTTCCTCACCCTATTTCCCTATGAGTCAGCTCATTCTACCCATTACCACTGTCAGATCCGTTGCTTTAATCTTTCTTTAAAAATCTCAAAGGGAATCTTACCTCCTCTCTGAGGCCTGTTACCAGATACAGTCTTACAGCCATTAGGGTGAACATTTCTCGTAGGTTCCAACACATTGTGCTATAGGTAAGAGTGACAGCCTTTCTTCATTTCCTCCACTAGACTGGGAGCTCCTCCAGATAAAAGTCTTTATCTTTTGATATGCTCCAAGACCTGAATAAGTTAGCAGCAAATATTTTTGAATAAAGACAGATATATAATTTGAAGAATTTGTGGCCAAAGCAGTACTATTGTATGCTACCGGCACTTCCTTAAGTGGTTTCTGCTTTTCCACCCCAATGGTACCAAACTATAAACTGAGGCTAAATTAATATGTCTAAATCTTGTTTTGCAAATTCACTACAACAAAATGCTACTCGTTCCAATAGCAACTAGAAATCCCCTGTGGGAAAAAAAGAAAATAGCTGAACCTCAACTTGGGATCCTGGTTCTCTCTGTTTCCTAATCTGTCTTGAAAATACTGTTTTGATATCTTCCTCACAACCCGTTTCTCACGTCAGACTGGGCAGGCCTGGTCAGGATTTGTATGGTTGTTAGCTAGAGAAAAAGGAGAGGGTAAACCCTAAGACTCTCCTTTCCCTCAGAACTGTAGCCTCCAGTCGCCGCTGGTTTCTCCTCTCATCCTCAGGAAGGATAAACTTCTGTTTCAGCTTCATTTATGAAACTCCCAGGAGATGCACAAAGAAAGAAACTTCTCCATATTAGATGAGGCTATGTTATTCCTTTGAGTATCCTTGTGACTACGTTTTTCCTGTGGGCAAAAAAGAAAGAGGGTTGGGAAGGGATCCCAATAAGCTCAGGTCCTCTTTCCTGACTGGAATAGCCCTTGGAAAACCTAGAAAAATTAGCCACATGTGTTTTCCTTCACTGGTGTGGGCTGAAGAGGTGGGTCCTAGGAGAGAAGTTGAGGAAGTTGCCTTTCATTCCTTTCACAGCCAATAGAGCAAAGAAGCCAGGTCAGAAGCAGCAGAGAGAAAAGGCCAATAATCTCAGAGCCCTCTGACACCAGGAAGAGTAAGTAGCAAGAGAAATTTCAGAGTAGAGCCTCTTGTGGATCCTGGCTGTCTCACACTGATTTCCCATGCTACCTTTTAGAAACAATATTCAACTTGTTTAAATGCTTAGTAACTTGGTTTTTCTTTATAGGACTGCCACCTTTAATTCTTTTGAGTTGTCTAGCTCTTCGGGGCTCTCTCCATATATATGTTTATTTGTCTGTTTTTCTTTTTTTAAAATTTTTTAGATTTTATTTACTTATTAGAGAGAGAGAGAGGCAGAGACACAGGCAGAGGGAGAAGCAGGCTCCCTGCAGGGAGCCCGACGTGGGACTCGATCCCAGGTCTCTAGGATCACGCCCTGAGCGGAGGGCAGCGCTAAACCGCTGAGCCACCCGGGCTGCCCTCTGTTTTTCATTTTACTTGTCTACATTAGTGCTTTCCTCAGCACGACTGCAGCTGTTCTTTTACCCACACCCCCACAACTGCACTCCAAACCAAGTATGTTGACATATTTCCAGAAACGTCATTCTGGAAGGTGAAAAGGTGAAAGGTTAGCCCATACTAGGTTGTGACATTATTAACAAGCTGTCATCATCTTAGGACTTGCAGACAAAAGTGAGCAACATGAGCACAATTTAGGAATCTAGGTAACCACGATTTTCTACATAACCACCAACAGACCTCACAACAACAGAGAGATCAAAGTGAAAAGGTTTCAAGGCAGAGACAGGGAGTGACATATAATAAAGATGGCAAAGGTGAGGAGTTAAATATTAAGTACAGGCTGTAAGATACCAGTGTCTCTTCACAACAGAACTATCCAATGTGTTCAATTGGCCAAAGAAAGACTGTAATTCATTCATTCATTCATTGTTTTCCCAGAAAGTACAGAATGGACTCCTGAGTACAGAGTGCATAGTGGATACTCTAATTAATTAGACTTTTTTTCCCCTGAGATCTAGGCTTTGCATAATTTGACTATTCCCATCAATCTAACCTTATCTCCACTGTCTCTCCTATCCCAACACTCTGAATTCAGCCATTCTTTTTCTTATGTCCTTTCAGCCCACCATGTCTGTCTATTCTCACGCCCCAAGTTTTTCTCCTTGCCTAGAAGGTCGTTTTCTTCTGTCTTCCAGATACTTATCCCCAATTTATACTTGCAAGCCCAAGTTAAGCTCTGTCTCCTTCATGACCTTCCACACTGTAATCTCTGTTGTTTAAAGGTGTGCTATGAGGTTTTCTTTTTTTTTTTTTTCTGATCTCTCTAATATTTTGTGAAGACCCAGGAGGAAAAAATATCATTTTTTAAAGATTTATTTATTTTAGAGAGAGCAAGAAAGCAAACATGAGTAGGGGAGTGGAGCAGTGTAGAGGAAGAGAATCTCAAGCAGATTCCCAGCTGAAAGCAGACCCTGACTTGGGACTCAATCCCATGACCCTGGGATCATGACCTGAGCTGAAATCAAGAGTCAGGCACTCAACTGACTGAACCACCCAGATGCGCCAAGAAAGTATCACTTATACTTTAGATATTTGCAAAGGTCAGCATATAGCAAGTACTTGATAAATAATTATTGAATAGACCAATTGAACTGACCAAGATAATTGAATGTTGAGAGAAGAAAATGAGAAGTTTTGAAAAAGACTCGATATGTAGCCAAGAAAAATTCCATATTTTACTTAGTCATTCCTACTTCTTTGTCCATACAGCACTCATATGTACTTCTGTCTAAAGTAATTCACTAATATAACTATTCATTAGCATTGATGTCTCTTTATGACTTCTGAGGCTGAGGCCCAGGATGTATTTATCTGTCCCATTTGCCTTAGTCCAGTGCCTGCTACAGATGAGGCACTTAGTAAACCTTAGTAAATGAGCCAATTGCCCAGTGCAGAAATGAATTAATGAACAAAAACAGCGAGATCACATTTGGGCGTCTAGGCAGTACCTACACGGGCCTATCAGGGAAGTATGTCTTATGTTGAAAATACTCCTGTGGGCCCAGTAGAAACACATCATTGGGCCAACGATTTGGGTGCTTTGGGGGAAGGAGGAGGCAGGCCTTCTACGTGAAGGCAATTGCACAAGGGTCCACATGAGAGTGGAAACAGAATGTGCGGTGGAAGAGAATCGTTTTTCATTAATTGTATTCCCTTTCAGTGCTGGGAGCCATGCCATGTCTTCTGTTGGTCCCCTCTCTCTGTTTAGTCTGACTCTGCCTTTCTCATCTCTGCTTTCCTTATTATTTCCTTGTTCTCTACTCTCCCTCTTAAGCTCCATTGGTCCCAAAATGCAAACTGAGGGCAGACAGAGAAAAAGCCAAGAGACACTGTAGAGGCTGGGGTGCTGTATACAGTATGGATTTTCCCCAACTGAATGAATCAGGACTGAAAGTAGAGCATTTTCTAATAGGACAGACATAGTAAGCAACGTGATACATTTCAGTATTGAGTTCTATTTGAGTAGAATTAAAAAAAAAGTAATTAAGTGTTCTCTAGGTTCTCTGTGCCGTGTCCTCATTAATCTGAATGATGATGATGATGATGATGAATACTCTGCACAATTCATTGTTCTCACTTAATACAATGATCTTTGAGGTCGATGCTGTTATTACCCCCATTCTACATATTGGAATACTGAGGTAGAAGAACATGGGATTCGGTCATGGTCACAGATTCATCGAATGGTGGAATCATCCAACTTGACTTCACATTCTTAACTGCCCTGTGATTTTGGGTCCCTCCCTCTGATCAGCACAAGGCCAACCACAGAATCAATATGCCAAAATATTTGCTGAACGGAATCACTTTTATGCAGTGTTTATGAAGAGTTTTTACCTGGGCCTTTAGAACTAATTTTGGCATTTATGATGGCCCAGGAAAAGACCTTGGCCAGTGAGAGGACCTTAGAGGAATGAGAAGAACAGCTGCTCATAGAAATGCTGCTCACAACACTTAGAGAGTTTTGCCAACAAGTTCAGCAGAATTCTGGAAAAGTCTGCTCCAGAAGGGCTTGAGATCAATTCCGGTGCCCTATGCTGTGCCCAGGCTTCAGAAGGCAAATTGAATGCTCCACTCACAGAATGTTGAATACAGCAGCTGTAAAAGGTGCTGTAGGGACAGGCAACAACACTCTGCAAAATACAGCAGAATGAAACCCAGAAATTGTCACAGCAGCTCACATTGCCCGGGGTACAGTGACCTTGATAATCTTCTGGACTATGAAACCTTGGAAGAGTATCAGATTTATGAGGCCCAAAGCAAAACACCACAGAAAACATAACCTGCATATAGGACCCATAAGCTACCCATGCGGGGAGTGGAAGCTACACTCTTTATTTGGTATCAAGAGATAAAGCCATCCAAAGTATTTTCTCACAGAGCAGTTTGTCAGAGATGTAAAGGGAACCATGAGATCATAAAGATTATATATCTTTATGATTTTTTATTCTTCAGTGAAGGCATCCAAGATGCATGTTGGCCACGTAGTAGGTGCAACCCTATGCCAGGAGTTAAAGATACAGAAGTGACATAGAATGAAATGCCCATGTACTCACGAGGGTAGGAGAAAATTTAAAAGATTTATTCACTGCTGTGCCAATCCTGGGCGTTTTTGCCCTCAGATCCATCCTGCACCCTTCCACTGCTCTGCTCTGTGTCACAGTGGGAGCCAAACCTACTGTATTTCTCATGCTCCTGCTCTAGATGGCTTCCAGATGGACTTGTCAATGGGAAGCACTAGCAGGAGACTGAGGAACAGAAGGGAGAAGACAGGAATTTCTCCCTCCATTTATTCCTCTGCTGGCCTCTCTAACAGAAGCTGCTCTTCCCCTCTGCCTCCCGCCAGCTCCTGTGGGGCATGGTTCTGGGTTCTGAAAGGTGATCTCCACCCCTGGGCTCTTGTAGGTTCTCTTCCTCTGTTAGCTTGTCCAGTCCCAGAATGCCCCCTTCCCGGTGCTGTTAACTTCTGGACTGCTTCCCTTGCCCGGTTTGATTTTCATCCTCTCTTACCAATACCTCGAATTAAACCTCCTCTGTTGTAAATTCCTCAATAGTGCTTTCTATTGGAGACCCTGACTTCTACAACTGCTATCTTCCCTGTGCTCAGAGCAGGGCCTCATACATATTTATTGCTGAGTCTCTGTTAAATGAACAAATTTGTGGGGGGAGCAGGTGTCCAGACAATTCTACTAAGTACTTTATATGATCTACTAAGTATTTTATATGATTAAATGGACACGCATGGGAACACAAAAAGAAGTGCTTGGTGAGTTTTTTGAGAGTTTAGGGAAACTGAGTTTTGAAGGAGGCATTTTCAGGTGGACAGCAGGGAACATGCTTTCCAAGAGTCAGAAGCCATGTGAATAGAGACAAAGACACAGGAAGGAGAAGGAAATAAACGCTCAGGGACCTACCGAGGATTTCTTCTCAGGTGAGAGATAAAACTACTGTTTGTGAATTGTGCAAATCAAATTACAAGATGACCAGATCTAGACTACAAAAGGCCTCATGCCCAAACTAAAGGGCTTGGAGTTATCCTGCAAAGTCATTGAACAATTACAAGCAACTATAAGAACACCCCTTGCATTTTGATATCTCTGAATTTTGATATCCCATTTCTGAAACAAAGCAAGCATTTAAGATTACTTCATTTTTACCTTTTTTCTGTCTGCCCGTTGTTTATTTTTCTCACAAAGAGCAACAGTTGCCGAAATATTTTGTCTAGTTAAAAAGGATCTTCAACAGCAGTGGCTGCTTCAGTGTGAAGAGGCGTCCGTGAATACTGATGAGCGAAGAACCGCAGGTGTACGCTGCTCCCTGGGAATAAACAGCAACCACCTTTCGTTGTTTTTAACCACTGGCAGGTCACCTTACGGTGTCAGAGGTGTCCTCCTTTGCTGGCTGCCAGATGGCCGCGATGTGCCAATTGCCTAAAACGCCACAAAAAATGTCATTCATCTAGGATTACTCAGAAATGAGAAAAGAAGGCTGTGGAGTGTCAGAACTGTGTTTTTACAACCATGCTGATCTGGAGCCTTTGCTAAGTATGCTCACATGTAGGCATAATCCCAAAGGCCGAAAGCAGCATCCAAGCCCAGTCCTGTGAAGGAAGAGAAAGGCCAATCTTCTTCTTCTTCTTCTTTTTTTTTTTTTTTTTTTAAGATTTTATTTATTTATTCGTGAGAGATCCAGAGAGAGAAAGAGACACAAGCAGAGGGAGAAGCAGGCTCCCTGCGGGGATCCCCATGCAGGACTCGATCCCAGGACCCCGGGATCACGACCTGAGTCAAGGCAGACTGTCAACCACTGGGCACCCCCAGGGGCCCCAAGGAAAGGCCAGTCTTGTCCACTCCAATCTCCGAAGCACATAGATTCTGTCTGCCCCCAGCTTCGAAAGGATTTTCACAATGATTCATGGTCTCCTTACTCCTTGGATTTTAGGTATCATTGGATTCACTGCTGAGGTGGAGACTTTATGGAAATCCAAAGCCTGACTGAAGATCTGTGTAGATGGCTCCCACGGACAGGTCACCCTCACCTCCCGGGTGCTGACTTGTGCTGTTTCTGTGTCATAGGTGTTGACAGAGACAGAGCTCGGCTGCTCCCTCACTTTGCACACACACTGGGCAGGACTGCATTGCATCACGAGTGAGTTCTCGCTCCACATTAACAAGTCGGTTCAGCTCTCTCAGCCCTCTTGCCTCCGAGTTTCCCACTGGTTCTTCCCCAGCCCACTCCCCACTCCGCCCCCCCAGGCCCCCCCACCCCAGCCACTACACTTCAGCTTCCTCACCAGGATCCTAAACAAGGAATTTATATGATAAATGTTGCAACTCCATAAAGGATCACCCTTTTATTTTAGCTTACCCACCAACACTCAACACTAATGAGGAAGAAACTTCTTGAAGTTAAGCCAGCATAAGGGATCAGTGAAGGTGATCTTATCATTGAGGCTATTGCTATGGTTTAAAGGCCATACGGTCCTGGCTCCCTCAAGAAGCTGATAAAAATGCTGGACTTGCACTATCGCAAGATGTGGTGGAAGTCTGGGTTCACCACTCAGCCTCTGTAGGCCTCTGGGCGAGTGGACCCCTACTTACTATTTATTGGATGCAAGTGGAAGTTGTGACTCCCCACCAGGCCCTGCCAATGTCTCCCTGGTCAGCAGGAGTCGGAGTGCCCTGTAACTGTTCCCTACCTGACCTCCACTAAAACCACAGAAGGAGGTCATCCTCATTCCCCCTGGACAATGATGAAACCACTAGGCCTTTGCGGGTGTAGATAGGGGGGAGCCAATCATATTTTCTTATCGGTTGGTTGGTTTTGTGTGAGTGTTGTCTTTTTTGTGGTGCTTGGGTATAATAGAGTGATTATTTCTAAAACTTCTCTTTGCGGCTGCCCCTTGCCTTGTCCTTTGGTTAGAGACTTTAGTTTGATTAGAGGTTAGAGTTTAGTTTCCTTTGATTAGAGGCTTTTGCTGAGGCGTTGTTTGTTTGTGTCTTTTGATACCTGGGTTGGTGGCTTCTTCCAGTCCAAGTCTAAGATACATGAGGAAAACAGCCCCAGAGAACTCACCACTGTTTTGCCCCTTGAATCCCCAGGTCTTCAGCCAGGCTTGTCGCCTTCTCTTCTTATGTTTGTTTTATACAGAATGGCCAATGTTTGTAGTAGTACTTAGTGGAGGAAATAGGGAAAATGTGTCTACTCCATCTCCTGGGAAGTAAAGTCCACTTCCCCAGTTTTTGTGAGGTTTTTGTATTTATTCTTTCATGAATTTCCTGTTTATGACTTTTACATATTCAACTATTGAATCATCGTTGCTATTTTTATTTCATTGCCTGTTGTCAGTTTAAAATTAACACTGTTGGGATCCCTGGGTGGCGCAGCGGTTTGGCGCCTGCCTTTGGCCCAGGGCGCGATCCTGGAGACCCGGGGTCGAATCCCACGTCGGGCTCCCGGTGCATGGAGCCTGCTCCTCCCTCTGCCTGTGTCTCTGCCTCTCTCTCTCTCTCTCTCTCTCTCTGTGACTATCATAAATAAATTAAATTAAAAAAAAATTAAAATTAACACTGTCATGGCGCTGGGTGGCTCAGTTGGGTTAAGCATCTGTCTTCAGCTCAGGTCATGATCTCAGGGTCCTGGGACTGAGCCCCACGTTGGGCTCCCTGCTCAGTGGGGAATCCGCTTCTCCCTCTGCCTCTGCCCCTTCCCCTGCTCATGCTCTGTCTCCTCTCAAGTAAATTAAAAAAAAAACAAAACAAAAACTTCAAAAGTAAATAAATAAAATTAACAATGTCATGCTGGTTGCAAATATTTTACCAGGTCTTTAAGGCATTTGATTTTGTTCATAATGTTGATGTATAGAAATTTTAATATTTAGATAATCAAATTCCTACAGTACTTTTCCATATGAAGTTTTTACAAAGTCTTTCTCTATCCAAATATTAACCATTTGTAGATATTTATGGATAAATATTCATAGATGTTTTTTCATTTGCAAAACTTTTAGTTTTGCACTCCTTCGTCCACCTTAAATTAATATTGTTTTATAGTGTGAGCAGACAGATTCTTTGAACTATGGTTTCAGGAGAGGAATTCTTGACTATGTTGGAGACTTGAAAATGTTCTCAAATATCCTGAATTCCAGTACAAAATTTTGCTGCAATAACTACAGACAGTATCATTTATTTACTGAATGGATTAACAGTATCAGTCCTTCTATTTTTTTGTAAATATTTGTAAGATTTTATTTATTTATTCATGAAGACACAGAGAGAGAGAGAGAGAGAGAGAGGCAGTGATACAGACAGAGGGAGAAGCAGGCTCCATGCAGGGAGCCCAATGTGGAACTCGATCCCGGACTCCAGGATCATGCCCTGGGCCGAAGGTAGGCCTTCAACTGCTGAGCCATCCAGGGATCCCCCGGTATCAGTCCTTCTAGACAATGTATTTGCATGCACCTCAGTTCATGCTAAGGATGATGGGAAGAGAACCATATCAGAGCTGTCACTGCCCGAGAAGTGGTCATGCTGAAACTCTATGTGGATGAGGATGGATGCCTTGAGCTAGACTGTCAGAGGATACTGTTGTGCCATCTTGTTGAGTCTCCTGATATCCCACACACCATTCCAAGCTCAGCAATAAGAAATGACCTCTACTGAAGTATTAACCAAGTGATTGATTTACTTCAAGCATCTTGATTCAAGACTCAGGACATTTTGAAAGATGAGCAAGTGTGCACTGTGCCTCCTTCATTTTCCTTCCCAGGTGTTAAGTCTTTGTTAAGAACTCTAGGGCTAAACCAAGGTCATTTCTTGCTACTCTTTTGGAGGCTGGAGGTGTTTGTAATCATCTCTCAGAATACAGATGGGCCAGTGGAGTGTTGCCATCTTGAGACATGAGGAAAGGAATCTACAGTAGTGGACCCACCACTGAAAGCACATCCCTCAATGCTGCCTTTGTCTTTTTTTTTTTTTGTCTTTGCTTCTAAGTCTTTGCCAAAACCATATACTGAGTAAAACAATAATTTTTCTCTGCTTAATGCATCAAATTAAGGAGAAAGAACTCATAATTCCTTATTAACATGGGTAATTCAGAGTCAGAAAAAGGAATCTCATTGCTGAAGTGAGAAAAAAATTGGTGCTACTATTAAACATGGCAATTATAAAGGCTACATAGAAGCATGGGTGGCATTTCTGGGTTACATTAAGAGAAAAAAAAGTAAAATGAGAAATATATAATCTGCTTGCCATATTAGGAAATAAATACAAATTATGGTGGTAATAGCTTTCAAGTGGTTTTTCTCTTGTTTTTCTTCACCACTTGTAATGTTGCATATTTATGAGAGAGCCTAAATTATATCATAATTTTTATTAATAAAGGAATGGTAATTATATAGAGAATATATAGAAGCAAGAGTTACCTTGGTATACTTTGTTGCTCGTTCCCTGGAGTTAACGGACAGAGTGACTTTGGATGAAGGTTTGCGTAGGCTCCTTCTGCAGAAATAAAATATTGGTTTATTGAACATTGCCTCATCACTGTGTATTTTTATTGCTACACAACCCAATGGTGGATTAAAAATAACTCAAATGCTATAGTACTTTCTAAATTTCTGTGCTATTTTATAAGCAATGCCCCATTAGAAGAGAGTACAAGATAAAGAGTGCTACTTCCCAAAGTAGCCCTTTTGATGTTCTCCGAGCTATGAGAGGGATGCTTAAAATCAATGAAACCAGTAAATAGCAGCAGAATAGGTTTGTTTCCTTGGAGTTTCCTTGGAGTGTGCTTTGAAAAGAGGCCCTTTGCCAGGAAGCCCAGGCCACAGTATTTTTTAAAGCCAACTAGAGCCTTCCGCCATGCCAAGAATTACTTGGGAAAAAAAAAAACCCGCCAGCAGCATTCCATTCTCCAGAAGGCAGATCTTGGTGCAGACTTGAGGCAAAAGTGTGTGTGTCACTCAAGGCCAAGTGGGTTCCATGCTTCACAATAAAAACAGCAAAGTCCAGGAATTATTGCAAGCTGGGAACAGAAACATAAATAGTGACAAGACAAAAAAATCAATACTTCATAAGTAATACATGAAAAATAAAAGAGAATAGAGGTATGGACCCAAACACACACGCACACACACACACACACTCAAGGGAAGGGTGCTGTTAAATGTATTTGGCCAAAAGAAGAGATAAGCTCTCTGGAGCCAGAGGAGGGACAAATAATGTATAAAAAGAAAACAGAATGGGAAATAGAGAGAAATTAGGTCCAAACAGCTCCTCGTCATGACCAATGTTTCTGGATAGAGAACATTAATCAATTGTCTCTGAAAAACAACTAATGTTCTCAAATTTTTCAAAGAGTCCCACGGAGAATATGTGCTGGAGAGAATCTCAGATGAGAGAGCTATATATTTGTTTTATATTTCTCAAGCAAATGTCTTTATTTGTTCTCAGTCTTGATTAAGGATGCTAATCAAGTTCTGTAAAAACTTGTGACTCTCAGTGTGCAAACAAACCTGTCACTAAACCAACACCCAGAGAATACCAGATGACTCGAGAAGAAAGGGAAGTCGGATCTCAGAAGGAAACTCTTTACAGCCTGTGCTTATTCTCCATGCTCCCGGGTTATCATCATCACAGGTCGCAGTTGAAGTAAGAAGGCTCAGAGACTTGCCTGGTCCCCAGTTAGAACAAGTCAGCTTGGAATTAGAGGCCAAAGTCTCTGCTTGCTGTTCTCCACGTTTTAATATATTTATACTCAGTTGCTTAACCCCCCCCCCTCCCCCCAGAAAAACCACTCAGGTGCCACTGCTCTGGGCACTGCTCGGGAGGGAGACAGTCCTCTGGTGGTGATCAGTGGGCACCACTGACAGAACACAGCAAATTCTCACCTCTGTGTTGTGTCAGCTTCCACTGAGGTCATTCTTGCTCTGTAGCTAGTCCTTTCATCTATGTTCCCTGATGGGTCATTTACATGGCAAACCAGTGCCTCCTGTTAAAAATATGCACACAAATTTTTCCAGTAAAACTACGCTATGTATTTTAGCTTAGAAAAATGAAAAGGGTAATGTAAATTTTCCAGACTAGTATTTCTCTAGGACACATTTACCTAACTTGTTTTTTTTTTTTTTTTTTTTCTGCTTGCCTCACTGTTTTTCCATTTACACTAATCCCTAAATGCCAGCAGCATTCTGGTGTATGTCACTGTTCACCTGACACGTTCCTCTGGTGGGGACATTCTGTTGGCATGCACTTGCAATATTCCACTGTTGGTGTCTCCATCAGATTCTGCAAATGTTAATGTTGTGTCTGTTACAATAACATTCAAATTATAAAAATAAATATTGGAGACTTGAAGCTTCAAAAGTAACCATAGAGATACTTCTCCTATAACCTTTCAACTTTAAAAGTATTCACATTTTTGATGACTGAAGTGGGTTTTACAAAGAGGGTAGAAGCAAGAGAAACAACTGTATTTAAAGTTTTTATTTATATGCAGTGTTTTCCACTCCTACTTTTTTTCTTCCTTTATTTTTATTTCCCTTAAGATATTATTTGTAGTATATTGAAAATGTATTATTTGCAGTGCATTGAAAAGGAAAAGTTGAAAAGTATGTATGGTTTCACAAGATTGATTTTTCTTCTTATCTAGGATTCTACAAGTTGAATTTCTAATACAGTGTCATTCCTTATATTTATCATTTTTAGTCATTAGCTCAGAAAAAAATACGGCTACCTTTCTGATTTAAAGATGTATTAGGGGGCACCTGGGTGGCTCAGTCAGTTGAGCATCCAACTCTTGCTTTCAGCACAGGTCATGATCTCAGGGTCGTGGGATCCAGCTCTGAGTCAGGCTCTGCATTCAGTGTGGAGTCTGCTTGTCTCTCTTCCTCTGCTCCTCTCCTGCTTATGCTCTCTCTCGCTCAAATAAATAAATACAATCTTTTTAAAAAAATGCTTTATGGTTGTTTTCTTGAGCAGAGCAGGACTTTGGAAAGTAGTCTTTTCACAAAACATAAAAACATCCTGAGGCTAACTCCACCGTGTGTGTGTGTGTGTGTGTGTGTGTGTGTGTGTGTGTAGGTGGGTGTAGAGATGAGTTCAGCATTCCTGGGCTGAGTTGTTCACAGCCTGTGCCCCTGCACAGGCATTTCTAGATTATTGTGTGGGCACATGTCTTAACATAGCTTTGAGAGTGTGGATGTGATGAGCACACAAAGGAAACATTAAGAGAATGGTGACAAGTGGATGGGCTCAGCATACATCTCATTTTTGAAAGAAAAGAGAATGATAGAAAGTATTGTGTTCAGTCTATAGGGTCCTCATGGACAGACTCCTAGGTCTCTCTAAATTGAATTTTAATTTTATTGAATTTTTGAATTTTATGGAATTTTACATGCCTGACACAGAACACATGAAAACGATTACACATTATTACAAAAACCTTTAAAAATTTATTTGCTCCATGGGTAAAATAGATTTCTTACAATATTATATCTGCTTACAGTAATTCCACGTTGGAATATAGAAATAGAGCTTATTCTAGTGAATAGGGACAGGCAAGGCTAGGAAGAGAGAGAGGTAGGGGCAGCATGACTAAGCTCATGTAGGGGGTTATGTAACCAGACTTACAGAAATCTCAGATATGAAGAAATGTTACAGAGGAGATATTAACCAGAGAGAAGGAACATAACAAATGGATTGTGTTGCTCCAACTATAGACAGGATATTCTCATGGTATTTACAAATGCACCATGTAGGTTCTAAATATTTACAGATCCACCGATTTTGTCTACATGTAATTGATAAGATATTTACCAAGTTCCCTGGTCAGTTTTCTATAAAAAGCTCTCAGTGGCAACTCACTTGGGACCCCTCTCACACTAGAGAGCTCCTTTTCTTTCCTCTCAGTTCTCACCTTCACCTAATAAAGTTTCACTTCACTTCACCCTCTTAGTCTGGGAGATTTATTCTTCTACTCTGTGGGACAAGAACTCTGCAACCCTGCAACACTAGGAAACCAAGAAGTTCAAAGAATATGAAATCTTTCAGTAAGATGTACTGCTAGTTTTACTTTCTTGTGGTAACGACCTTATCTTGAACCTTGCAAGTAGGGTGGCAGGGGCACTCTATCGCTTTGCCCCAGTTTGCGCTTATTCAGTTGAAATATTTATCTACTATATCTACTCCTTGCTCTCTTTACACAGTCTGAATAAATGGACCAAACATATCCCCCCCCCCTTCTTAGTAAAGATCACTTGGGCCACCTGCAGTTTCAAACACCATTTTGGTTTTTGTTGTTGTAGGCTTTGATTCATGCTTCACCTCAGTTTCCAGGTAGAGGTTTCACGGCATGAAATATCAACAGAGAAGACTCTTTAGGTCCCAGAGATCCTTTTGTGAGCTCTGTTAGGTTAAAACTATTCTCATAATAATACCAAGACATCATTTCTCTTTAATAATTTCATGCCCTTATATGTCTACCATGGCATTACTCAGTGGCTACCCCACGTGTGATGTCATAACAGCTTTTAGGCAGGAGCAAGTATGGCAATCCAACTATCTTCTATAGAGCCAAACATTCAAGCGGTTTGAAAATAAATAAAGCAATGCCATTTTCACTAATTATTTTTTTACTTGGAAAACATAGTTATTTTTCTTAAAAATATATTAGCCATGTTTATGTAATGGTTAACAAGATTTTAAATAAATTACTGAATTGATATTTTAACATTTCTCAGTTTTATTCATTTTTACAAGACATAAAGCCCACACGAATTAAAGGTTTTTGGGGTCTTCAGTCACATTGAATGTGTTGAAGTGAAACCAAGTGTTTGAGAACTGCTGTTCTAAGTTTCTTCTACACCCCTTTGATCTCTGTAAATAACCTTCGGGTGGCTGAAACTTATTTATGAGGTGCATATCACATTTTTCTTTCCTATTTCACCCATAGACCTTGTCTTTCTCCCTGTACCCAGCCCAGGCTCCCCAGGCATGTGAAACATACCCACAGAAGTAACCAACTCAATTGTGTCACCAGGAAATAAGAAACCAGAAGAAAATGAAGAAAAAGGGATAGTGTAATTAAAAAAAAAAAAAAGCACAGGATATAGTCAATAGGTGAGGGTTCTAATCCTCCTACCAGGAGAGGATGTTAACATTCCTTGTCTGTAAAATGAAAGAGGAGATTAGTTCTTTTCAAAATGCATTCCACAGACCTTATGGTTCTGAAGATGTGACAATGTTTCCAAGTGGGGAGACTCATGGGGAGGCTTCCTCCTCCTCTGTTTCCTCCAAGGTAGAGCCATTTCTAGAATGTCTTACATAGCAGGATTTGGGATAAGACTTCATCTGCTAAGAGATATTTTGCACTAAAAAAGTTTGGAAACCACTGGCTTAGATGATTTCTGTGAGCCCTTGCAACCCTAACTTGAGAGAAAAGCAGGGGCTTCCCATAGAATATGTGTATACCTTGACTAGGATGATGCAGTTTTATTATTTGTTCTAAACTTTATGAGTTGAGATTAGAGTGAACTTGAGATGACAACTATGCATGGGTCCTAAGTGAAGAAGTTGTGGAGAGAATTTTCCTGTGCTCTACTGGTGATCTGTGTTGCTTTGACACATGAACACAATCCTCCAACTGGATTCTTGCTCCAACATTTGACTAGCCCCTCCTGAGTGGTGCCACTAACTTCACAGAAGCAATTTTACTTTGAGTTGATAGAACATGATTGAGTAGAAAATCCAAGAACTTGTGAGGAGTTTCTTTACATCTGGAGTTCATGGAACATTTGCTTTGCTGTTGAGGTGAGGATAGGAGAAAAAAGAAGAAGAAGAAGAAGAAGAAGAAGAAGAAGAAGAAGAAGAAGAAGAAGGAGAAGAAGAAGAACTGTATGACCTAATAACTGTTGAAATGAAGTAAATTTTAGAGCAATAAAAAATTAGAGCAATAAAATAGTTCAATGAAATAGCCTTTTTTAATATTTGGAAGGCTTTCTCATATGCTATCTCAGTTTTCATTTCCTCAATAAAATCTTTAGACAAGATACCATCTGCATTGCCAATATAAATATTGAGGCATAGAGCTGTAGGAGAACTTGTGTGAGGTCACTAACAAGAGGCACGATAAAGAAGACAGAGCTACACTATAAGGATTTTGGCCCATCCCCTGACTTGTTTGTTTTATGTTCAGGAGAATGGGTTTCCTCTGTATGACTAGCCTTACCAATGCTAGGAAGTGCCTGAGGACTATATTTTTACAACATGAAGTATTTCCTGAAGGAGTTATTTTCTTGGGCAGAGAGAGCACCTGTTTTCATCTCTGCTTACCCTCCATCCCCAAAATCCAGCTCTCTCTTTTTTTGTCAATAAGCATATTATAATTTTAAGTGATATAATTTCAAATCATCTATAATTGCCATTTACACAAAACAAAGGATGTGCTTTTTCATGTCCATAATTTTATAATATAATTTTTTAATCTTAAAAAAAGATTTTATTTATTTATTTATTTATTTATTTATTTATTTATTTATTTGAGAGAGAGAGAGAGCACATAAGCAGGGGGAAGCTGCAGAGGGAGAAGCCCATGTGGGGCTTAATCCCAGGACCCTGGGACCATGACCTGAGCCAAGGGCAGAGGCTTAACCTACTGAGCCACCCAGGTGCCCTTTGTTTTATGATTCTAAAGTACTTTGAAAAGCTCTTGCACTGCAAATGCTTACAGTTTAAAAAGGAAAGAAATGCATGATCCTACTGTCTTGGTTTCCCCATGAGACATTCCATGCTGATTGTGAGTCCAGATAAAATAGGGTTTGAATTCAGTTTCTCTAGAATTTGAAGAGTTGCTGTTTAAACTCCTGTTCTCTGAGATCTTTCAAAAAATGGTAACACCCTTGCTAAAAACAAAATCACAAGATTTAAAAATCTTTAATGGAAAACAGTTTTCAAGTGAATTTGAGATTTTTCTCATCAATCATAGCTGTGTCACTTTCAAAAATGTGTTTTTTCAATATAGCTCTCTATAAATGTATGCCATTCTCTAGTTTGATTTTCCTCTCACGTAATGAGTGCTTGATGTTTCACCTGGATCAAGGAAAAAAAACTTGAAAGAGAAATGACATTATAAAATTCAGATTCTACACCATTTGCTGTTCCACAGAAGCTATGAAGGGGTTAGTAATTTCCTGCAATTATTAATGACCTTAATGTGATCACTTGATGAAAGACATGCTATCTTAGTCAGTGATTTTTTTGGTTCTTCTGGAAGATTTTTTGTTGTTGTTGTTTCTTTGGACCAGTTCTCTGGTGAACTAAATTAGTTAATTTATGTCTGCTATTTCAGTCGTAAGTTACATATAATTCATTTTTGTGTGCTTATCTGGGAACAATCCATTATTGACTTAGTTTGGAGTAGACATAATGTACCAATCTTAGTCATCAGAAATATGTCCTACTTAGAGAAATTTTCCACTCACTTTATTTCTCAAAAGCACAGACCACTTTGAAAAGTCCTTATCTACCAACAACAGAGAGGAGTGGTTTCACACTCTAAGAATTCATCATAAGTCACTGGAGAATTTGACATATCCTTATGCTTCTAACTTATTTGCCTGAAGTAAATTTCAGCACAAACCCTTAAATGATTAAATGAAATTCATCCAACCATTTTCTTACATAGTTTGAAGATTTGTAACACGACGGATGGTTATATTTTGGGAAGAAGAAATATGGCCTCAATGGCTGATTTGACACCAAACAAAACAACCAACTCTTAAGTTTTTCAAATGCTTGAAGTCTTTTGGATTTAGAATGGATATGAGTTTTTGCTTTCCTGCTCCAGTTTTATCTTAATGTCTTATTTTTATTTTCTCTTTTCATCCCTCCTCCCCTACCACATAATCTCTATCTTCCTTTGGTCAATTTGCTTCTGTATGTCATGTACAACATTTCTGTAGGAGACCTCAAACTTTTTGGAACAGGGCATTATGCCTTCTTTCCACATTGCTCTTCTTCCTCATGCCTTCTTTCCACATTGCTCTTCTTCCTCATTATTCTAAGAAAATATAATCTAAAAACGAAAAGTTGAAATTTATCTAACAAAATATTTGAAAAGACTGTCTGTACTCTATCAAAAGGACATTGTAACTCTTTGTGGGAAAAAAAATGCAAAATCTCTTTCTTTATAGAAGTAGAGTTTTAAATAAGACTTTTGATTTCTTGTTCCCTTAGTTTGCTAGGGCTACCATAACAAAATACCACAGATTGGCTGGTTTAAACAATAGAAATTTATTTTCTTACTGTTCTAGAGACTAGACATCTGAGTCTAAGATGTAAGGAGGTTTGATTTCTTCTGAGAATTTCTTGGTTGGCTTGCAGATGGTCTTCTCACCATGTTCTTACATGGTCTCTCCTCTGGCTGTGTGTACCCCTATTGTTTCTCTCTGTGTCCAAATTTCAACTTCTTATAAGTCATGTTAGATTAAGGCTCACCCTAACAGCTTCATTTTAACCTATCTAGGACCTATCTCTAAATAAGTCATATTTTGAGGTACTAGGGGTAGGGTTTCAACCTATAGATTGGGGGGAACACATTCAGCCTCTAATACCTGTGTTTTGGTAGAACCTTCTTCAAGTAGCCACAATAGATTTGTTGTAGCAGGATCTGAATTTCTCTTCATATAAACATTAAAATGCCATTAGCTTTTTCATTATATCTGTGATTAAAAGTCACATTATCCTCAGAAATTAGAAGAGCTTATCTCTTTGTCCTAGGAAGGGTTAATATCCTTAAGTATTCTGGAGGGCCCTGCAGGTGTAGTGTTACTGTTCTGATTTATTTTGTTTTACTTTAAGTAATACACTATAATTTTGGAATGAAGTGATCCAGAAGAGAGGATTGCTAAAGATCAGATATTGAAGACTTGGTCTTCTAGCTGTTTGCAACATACCATTTTATAGACTTCTATATTTGTAAAGGTTGATCTACACTTAACCAGAAGGAGAAGCCAGATTGGAAGCAACTGTCCCCTAGGTTTGGTTATGCATTGCTCTGTATCAGTCAGGCCTTCTAGAGAAATAGAACCAATAGGGAATCTAGGTATCTATTATCTATCTGTCATCTATCTTTTTTTTTTTTTTTTTTTTTAAGGAATTGGCTCACATGATCATCAGGCTGCTAAGTCTAAAATCTGCAGGGCATGCTAGCAGGCTGGAGAGCCAGAGAAAAGTTGACATTGCAGTCTTGAATCCAAAGGCAGTCTAAGACAGAATTCTTTGCTTTTCTGCGGACCTCAGTCTTTTCTCTTAAAACCTTCAACTGTTTGGAATAGGCCTACGCACATTATGGAGGATAATCTGCCTTACTCAAAGTCTACTGAATTAAATGCTAATTGCATCTAAAAAAATTCCTTACAGCAACACCTAGACTGGTGTTTGAACAAACAACTGTGTACCATAGCCTTGCCAAGTTGACACTTAAAATTAAACATCACAGGTGGCTTTTAAAGTACATTGGTGACAACTTATGTGGACACTATGTCCAAGAACATGGCTTATGTTTTTGCTATAAGTTAACTGTTCTTATGCATCTAAGAAGGTGGTGATGTCAACTCATCCGTAACACAGCCATCTTAATGTGGAAATGATCAGTACTGTAATCATCTCTTCCACATGCACAGCTACCTAATGCATGCAAGAAGGCCACCCAAAGAATGTATATGCATTGTGAATGTTCAACTTCCTGACGCACAGAACCACACTACATGTCTCTTACTATAGTTTGGCTTTTTAAATCCTCTGTACATCACCAAAGACATGATTTACACCCCACAATTTTACAGCAATCATTCATATTTTGGAGGTAGAGGGCTTCTGAACCCTTTCTTCAAATGAAATTTGGAAACATAAACAAAGGAAAAACGAAATGGAGCAATAAGAGGGCAAGTGGGTTTATTCACTACTGGCCCCAACCTCACTGTTTTAACACCATACTGTGAATGTAAGGAATTACATCGTTCACATCCTGGAGATATCAAATCTTCAGAAACCAGGAAAAAAAAAGAAACGAAAAATCTCCATGATAACTTGAAAGAGCTTTTGCAAACCCCCTGCTCTCTAACCAGCACTTTATTGTTTCAGCCATCATACGTGACCTCATTGTCTCAACTTAATTTTCTGTTCTAAGTCCAATTACAAGCTTTCTCAGGCCATCACGTACAGTACTGTGTTGGTGAACAAAATTCTTACTGGGAAGATGAGTCTATCCAGTGGATAGCTTCTAAGATCTTCTCCCTCTGACTTAGGGAGAGAATTAGTTCCAGGAAGATGAAATGAGAAGAAAAATGACAGACAAGACAGATGTGCAGAGGTCACAGAATTACTGCAAGATAAGGGACATCTATATTAGTAACAATGAGTCAAATGAGTTTGATTTATATTTGGTAGCCTCTCTCCTTAAGAGAGCGGAGGAATGTTTTAGCAACTATTTTAGAGAAGTATTTGGAAAGTATTTCAGACATACTTCAGAGGACTATTTTAGAAAGCTTCCAAATAGATTGATTATCATTGTTTTGTCAAAGTTTTGGCACACATATGGGAGAAGTCAGTTTGGAGAACTTCGTTTACATAAAAAATCTAAGAATCCTGATTATATAATCACATGTTTACATGACTATTTTACAATAATCCATGAAAGTGTGCTGTTTTTCTCAAGTAAGCTCAGAATTTGAAGCATGGTGCGTGGCACTTGCCCTTGAGGAGGCTCTTTCACTGTAGTTACAGAAAAGCAAACATAGTTAAACGGGATAACCTGTCATTAAAATAATGGAAACACCAACAACAATAACCAGAGCTTCAGTCACTAAACGCCTCTGTGTCAGACACTGATCTAAGCAGTTTCCAGTAAGAAATTATTTATCTTCCTCTGAGGCAGGGCCATTCTGCCCGTTTGCAGCTAAGGAGGCAAGGGCATGGGAAGTTCAGGGATTCAGGAACTGAGCTGCTGGAACCTGGAGAGACGACAGGACCCACAAGCAGTCTGGCAACCCCCTCCACGCTCTGGGGCCCCGGGATTTGGAGTGATCAGCCTCCAGAGTTTACTGGGAAAAGCTGCATGGACAAAGTGGGTCTTCCTCGTTGAGGAACCAGGAGGGTGGATGGGTGGTAGGACCACAGGAAGCATCGCATGATCTGAAACAGCCCACAGCCCCAGAGGTGGAGTCTAGGGCCCACAGGGACAGCCGGGGCCTGGGTGAGGGTGTCCCAGGGACAGCTGCAGCAACAAGACGGAGAGACGTGCAAGCCACAGTCAGTCCATGGAGGATCTCAGGTCGAGGCCAAATTTGGCTCCTGCTCCAAAGGATGACCTGAAACCCACTGGAGGCTTGTGAGTGTGCAAAGCGTGTATCCGTCACTCTGAAGACATTCCAGACCCCTGCAATAAAGCAAATACTGCAATAAAGGGAGTCGAATGGAGTTTTTGGGTTCCCGGTGCATATAAAAGTTACATTTACACTCTTCAGTGGTCTATTAAGTGTACAATAGTATTACGTCTAAAAAATAAAAATAAAAACCAATGTATATACTTTGAGAAATACTTCATTGATAAAACCCGGTAACCAACATCTGAGATTTCGGTGAGCTGTAATCACCGATCACAGATCACTGTAAGAAATATAATAATAATGAAAAAATTTGAAGTATTGTGAAAATTGCCAACATATGGCCCAGAGACACGATGTGCACGAACGCTGTTGGAAAAATGGAGCTGAGACCTGCTTGATGCAGGGTTGCCTTCAATTTGTAAAAAGTGCAGTGTCTGGGAAGCACAATAAGATGAGGCACAAACAACATATGCCTAAGGTGGAAATGACTTTGGTAACCTGGTGCCGCAGAGAGAGGGAGAAGCTGATTCCAGAAAAGATCTGGACTGCCAGTGCCTACCCTGAATGCTGTTTGCCCTGAGAACACAGGTTAAGGTTTACATAAAATTCCTTATAGCCCATGAAGGTCACATTTCCTACACTATTTGCCAGAGGGCCCCCAGAGAACTTCAGGGAACTATAGGGGAACAGCAGGATATTTTAAATCCTTGAGGGAAGCAGCAATACATAATGTCTTTTGGACAGAGGCAAATTATTAGCTTAGGGACATTCACAGTTTCAACATTAGGTTGTGTTACATTCCATTTACTGATGCTATATTTTTGAGAAGCTGGGTTTTCCAAAGTCGCTGTGATAAAAAGCAAGTGGCAATGCAGAAATCAATGGGAAGGGAAATAAAAGGTGGCAGTGTCCAATCTGACTGCAGGGTCTCAGAAGCTGTGCAGTGCCCCAGAAGCACATACGTTCAATCCATTAGTACATTTAGTTATGGTTATTTAAAGTTGAAATGAAATAGATTTTTTCCAGTTTGTTTGGATTAAACTAGTTAAAAAAAAAACCATTAGGTAATTCATTTGCTGTTGCTGATGCCGTGAAAAAATTACACCAAAGGCATCATGAACTGAGAAAGTTTGCAAACCCCCATGCTAGGGATTATGCCTGTGTTTGGTATCCTACCAGGTAAAGAATGGCCTTCAGAGTGTTCTAAATCTGTAGTTTTTCACAAGTAATTGTCTACAAAGGAAAGAGAGAGAGTGAGAGAGAGCACTTTGTATTTATTTTGGCTGCATTATACTATTTTGTTTTTTAAAAAAGACTATTTAATTTTAAAAGGCATAGGGATGTTTAATCTCATCTCAGAATCTCCTGCCGATTCCTTTCTCATTTGTTCCACATTGGTAAAATGGGAACACCATCCAATCAGAAACCTAAACCTAAATCTTTCCTCTCTACTACCCTCCACAGTGAATGAAGCGCTTCCTGGGTCTTGTTGCCTCTGTCTTCAACACAGAGTTCCAGTCTGTCCATCTCTCTCTGGCCTCACTGCCACCCCCTTCCCCAAACCACCTTCTTTCCCCCCCTAGACCGTGATGTCTGTAACAGCCTTCCCCAGGTCTTTCTGCTTCCATCCTTCCTTCCCTTTTTTCTGTTCTCAGCAAAACATCCTCAATAGTCTTTTGAAAATATAAGGGGAATCAGCATATTCCCTTACTTAAAACCTTCAGTAACTTTTCATTTCACTTTATTTTTTAAAAAAATCAAAGTTACTCACCATGATTTAAGCCAATCCTGTAACATTTGTTTACTCTCTGCCTCCCTGACCTCATCTACATGTCGTACCCTCCGACTCCATCCTCCAGCACCCTGGTTTCTTTCAGTTTTGCTGAGACTATGAGCTCTTCTCCCACTCTAGGTTTTAATGCCTCTGTCTAGAACTCTCTCAACCATAGCCATCCCTATGACCAATCCTTTCATCCTTTGGGCAACAACTTCACTGTGTCTTCTTCAGGAACACCTTCTCTGACCACAATGCCTTCTGCAAAATCCCTCCACACAATCAAAAGTAGAATCTTTTGTGTGGCCTGAACTGATCACAGTTTTTATTTATAGTTGCCCGTTTACTTTTTTATTGCCTGCCTGGCCCCTCTAAACTAACTGTAGGCTCTGCTAGAGTAGACGATGGGTCTGTGTACTCCTCAGTGTATACCTGACACCTAGCAGTGACTCTGGTATTCAGTAAGTATTCCATAATAATTGTGAAATAAAGGGAAGGATAAATGAATGAGTGAATGGGAAGATCGATAAATGAATGAGTCAGTGGGAGTGGTCTGTTTGATCTGTCCCACTCTGTCGACCATTACAGCCAGCCTGGTCTCCTACCATCATCTGCCAAAAGAAAAGTGACTCCATAGGTTCAAATTCGAAGACAAATTTGGGACACAAACAAGGTAGCAGAGTCCCCTTTCCCCTGAATAACTCGTTAAATCCCCTAACTTTGTGAGTACAAATAAAAATTTCAGATTATTTTCTTTGGAACATTTTTTCCTGCCCTAAGAACATGGTTACTTTAGTATTTCTTAAATGGTTTGAACATATACCATATATAAGAGCTTTCTTGAGCAACTATTTCCTTTGTGCTAAAAGTCTGTCCCATTTTTTAAATTGTTTTGTAGAAGGAAGCCCCAGAAATGATGTTCATAGAAACAATGTAGGAGCAAGAGTTCTTGTGATGTCTGCTATATACAGCATGGAGAATGTTGCAAAACAATTATTTTGGTTTTCTGAAAATGAATCTCATCTCCAATTTTTTTACTGTATTAAAAATGTCATTACAGTTCTGGAAAAAAACTTTATTTGGTGCCTGAAGATGGGAAATTTGAGCAAAGCTATGCAATAACTGGCAGAAAGAGATTTTGAAAGAACATGCATTTGCATTACGTGCATTTAAAGTGTTTTACGGGATCCCTGGTGGCGCAGCGGTTTGGCGCCTGCCTTTGGCCCAGGGCGTGATCCTGGAGACCCGGGATCGAATCCCACATCGGGCTCCCGGTGCATGGAGCCTGCTTGTCCCTCTGCCTGTGTCTCTGCCTCTCTCTCTCTCTCTCTGTAACTATCATAAATAAATAAAAATTAAAAAAAAAATAAAGTGTTTTACTAGTTTTAATATTTTAGTCTTAGTAGAACATGCGTGTATATCATCACTAATCTAACATTTTATAAATATGTAAATATTTGCTCCCTAAATACCAGGGATAAGGCTCTAGAGTAAACATGAAAGAGAAAAAAACTGTCTCTACTATTTGATTTCACCCACTGGGGGTTTATATTCCAACTGAGAAGCGTAGAAATGTATACACAGAACTGTACTAGAATGTCATGTGTAGTAAAACTTATACTTACAGATAATAAGTACTGCAAAAGTGTGGAGAAAGAAGGAATTTCCTTAAATTCTTTCTCCCATCAGATTTATTGAAGTATAATTAACAGATAAAAATTGTGAGTATTTAAAGTTTACAATATAGTGTTTTGATATACATATACATTGTGAAATGATGGCTACTATCAAGACAATTAATGCATCCATCCCCTCACATAATTGTCTTCTCTTATGAGAACACTTAGATCTACTCTGTTAGCAAACTTCAAGTGTATAATACAGTGTTATTAGCAGTAACCACGCTGTACATTAGATCTCTAGAACTTACTCATTTCATAACTGAAAGTTTGTACCTTTCGACCAATACCTTCCCATTTCCCTACCTCCCGCTCTCTCACAACCACCATTCCACTCTCTGCTTCTATAAGTTTGTCATTTTTAGAGTCCATATATAAGTGAGAGCATGCAGAATTTATCTCTAAGCATGCTTATTTCCCTCAGCATGATGCAATCCAGGCTCATCCATGTTGTCACAAATGGAGAATTTCTTTCTTTTTTATAGCTGAATGGTATTCTATTGTATGTAACTATCACATTTTCTTTATCCATTCATCCATCAATGAACATAGATTGTCTTTATATTTTTTGAATTCTTTTAATTCCTGAAAATGCTATAGAAAAGAGATGTGTTTGCTGGTGCTGAATGGGGAGATTTCTTTTTTTTTTTTAAGAATTTTTTAAATTTATTTTTTATGGAGTTCAATTTGCCAACATATAGCATAACACCCAGTGCTCATACCATCAAGTGCCCCCCTCAGTGCCCGTCACCCAGCCACCCTCATCCCCCGAGATTTCTTTATAAGTAGAATTTTTAAAAGAAGAAATGGACAAGGAAATAGCTATCTTAGGAAAGTATTAGCAATGGATGAAGAGAGACAACAAATGTCAGAGATGTCTGTTTGTGACCTAAGGTGAAGGATGGTCCAAATAATGATCAATGACCTGCAACGGACATCAACCTCAAGTATTGGGGCCTGTTCAGTTAGTACAAAATATATCCTGGTAGCCATGGCCCTCTCATCTTTCCCACGCCTGCTTAGCTGAAGAACACTGGGCCCTTCCCTAGCACTCCTTTTTCTGCTTAGACCAAAAAAAAAAAAAAAAAAAGGAAAAGAAAAAAAGAAAAAAGAAAAAAGAAAAAAGAAAAAAGAAAAAAAAAGGAAGAGGTTGAGTAGATAGATTTATCATTAATCCCTTCCTAGAATGTAAACGATGTTGTAGGGAAGACACTGGTGTACTTCCTTCTGACTCTTGCATCAGACTGTGGCCTGGTCCAGATCCCTCTGTGATGATTAAAACCCTGAGAAAAGAATGACCTCAGGCAGATAAGAGAGTTTCAGTGACAGAGTATCTACCAAGTGTTTACCTTAATGGCATTTACCAGAAGAATCCTGGATCAGTATCTCTCAGTGGGAGCTTCCACTTATCCTCTTAGAAGATTTTTCCGATTAGGGAAAGTTGTTTCAAAGGGAGGGATAAACTCAGGTGAAGCTGGTGACAGAACTTAAGACTGCTGACTGCAACTCTTACTTGAGGCATGGTGTCATTTTGTCTTCTATTTTACTGAAAATATTTCAGATTTAGTAGAAAGCAGGGGGGGTGAGCCTTTTATAGAGATGATTCAAAATTCAAAATAGACTCCACAAAATAATGAATGGTAAACAGCATTGTGCTTGTGCCTTCAGTGTTCATTTGGAGAATTCAATTTAATCTAAAAAATCCAATTAAAACGTGAGTGTTTGCACCCAGCTTAAGTCAATAAGCAATAGATGTTACGATGTATAAGGTACCATAAAAATGGCTGTGGAAGGGTTGGAAAGCTTAGTGTCTGGTCTCTGCCATCACTGGGAAGAGGAGACATAATCACAGGAAATATAAAATATATAAGGCAATATGTAAGCACCAAGTTAAGTGATTCAGCAATTTAAATTTAAAGACTGAAAGCCTCATTTTAATTGCAAATTGCATAATTGCATTTTCTTGTTTTACAATAAATGAGATGAATTTCTCTCCAAATTGTTCTTTTCTTGGAGAGAAAACTTGGCCCACAGCATCCTTGCTGAAAGCCAAGCCCAGCACCCCTGCAAAATCACTAGTGTTCCGAAGCCACACTGCCCCACTTGCACTGTCTAGGTTGGGTAGATGGAAGAGGTTTGCCTCAAAGGGAAAGGTGGAACATGCTGTTATTAGGGATGTCCCAATTCTGAGATGATGGAAAGATTTCCTTTTCTCTGGCACTATGAAAACAAGTTATGATATTTCCCCAGTAAACAAACAAGAGAATTAGTTTGAACACAATTACACACTGGTGTTTAAAATCACACTTGTATGTTTCAAAGACTAAGAATCTCAAGGTAGATTTTGTGGAGTGGAGAAGATATGGCTACTTTCATTACCTAACACACAATCAGGATTGGCTTTGGGCATTTTCTCTGATAAGAAAGCTAGGCTGAGCAAGTTAGTCCTATGCTCAAGTTATTATACTAGATAAAATTTTCTGGGTGAATCCTATAGCTATTATTTTATATATTGGGAGGCTAATTTATGTAAGCTGGAGCCCAAGTTCGGCTCACTACTGGGATTCAGAAATGTTCAGGGATGTTGGATAAGTTGATCATATGAGCAGCACACATATACACATTCACACTCTTTGATTCACACAGGGAAAGAATTTGCCTCAAAACAGGAAGACGAGAAGTGGGATGGACACTACGGTGTCCGCTTAAAGGCCCCATAGTAGACCTATTGGATACCTGCTCAGTCCATGGGCCATTTCCTCTTTTTTGAGATTTACTCCCATTTCCTAGAGGCCAATGCATTGCAAACATGTTTGTATTCTATAATCCTAGCCATGGCTGATTGGACCTGGAATAGACATTCTATTCAAGATAGGTCATTCTGATTTTCTTTCCTGAGATCCTGGAATTGAAATTCCAGATGTCCAGGAAGTCTCTCCCTAGCGCTGAATCATATAAGCCACTGAATTATAGTCACAGCAATACAGTCTGCCATGTGAAGGAAAAGCAACAAAAGCTAGTTGGCAGACAGAGAAAGAAGAGTGAAGTAGATACACCAGAAACTCGAAGTTACAAGTGGTACACCTATGCTTCTCAGTGACAAAGGATGATCTAGAGAGAAGAAAGGCATTTTTACACTGAATATAGAACTGGCCCTGGCATAGACACCAGTAGTCTCCTGGAGGGCACAGTGAGCAATAGCAGTATGGGGATGCTTGGAAGGATCAGGTCAATAGTTGAGGAAAGGAAAATAGTGCTGGTAGATTGACTTATGAGTAGCACCTGAAGACCTCAAGACATAGGAGTGTAAGATACGCATCCATGAGATGAGGAGAGTAGTGAGCCATTGAACATTGGGTAAATAGAATGAAAGTTACCCCTTTAGTACCCCGGATTGGTTAGGTCTAAGGAAACTTGCAACCATATAAGAGCAAGGGCTATATTTTCAGAGCAGTTGTTTTGCAAATAGGAAGCAGAGAATAAAGCACAATGGTTTATTTGTTTGTTTGTTTGGTTGTTTTTTACTCCCAGATGGACTTGAATCCTTCAGTAAGAAGTGGCACTCTGTGAATAGGTAGCTTTGGCCAAATCAGTCACCTTCTCAGGATCTCATATGCTCATTTGTAAAATGAGGCATTTGAACACAATGATGCAGGTGGTGTTTGAGGGTCTCAAACTTGTATTTATGTGAAATTATGAATATCTTACAGTTGTTCTCCTTCAAAAGGATCCATGAAACATATTTTGTGGTAGCTAGTTCATTTATTTTGGTTTTTCCATGCGTAGAATTTATTATCTATATTATTTTATTATAAATCAGCATTTGTTGTAGTCTTTCTTATATGCTGAAGGGCAAATGGCAATTTTCTTAAGACAGGATTGCAAAGCAATAGGTTTTTCACCCTAGATTTTAAAAAAGAAATAGTGTGCCAAAATTAATCCTTTCCTCTATGAGGTATGGGACCCAGAAGCTATTATAAACTTGCCTCTGGTACATGTCAGTGACTGAGAATTGGAAAAACTAGTATAGCTGTTGTTAAAAGTCTGATTTGTGTTTGCTGAAGTATATCAGCAGTATTTCAGGAGCCCTCTGAGAGGAGACCTTTCTGAAGCTCTTACCAGGGATGGAAATACCCCCATAGAGGCCTAAGAAATGAAAGGCTGTTGAAGTAGTAGAAGAGAGATGATGATCGATATGCCTAAATCTTTGATAGACTATGCAAGGTTTTGCCCATTATAAAACTTGGCAGAAGAGCCAAAGGGGTAAAAAGAGTAAAGACCCAAGGATGCAGGACAAGATTTCCATTGGAGAGACAAAGCGAATCAGAAATAGTGTAAAGACTCTCCTACATGGAATTCATAGGATAATTTAAGACTAGCCTTAGGCAAACCTTAAAGGTGGCAAAGTGTGTTTGGAAATATCTCCACTGGGCTCTAAAAACTACAGAACTTCTTTTCCAAGATATAATTTTTTATGTGTTAAATAAAGCACCATCCTGTATGCATGGATATGGCTAGAAAATGAATCGCAAAGTCACAATCCCTACTGGAGGATGAGAGTTCCTCAGTGTTTCTGGTTAACTCTCTTTGCTGAAGAGGCAAAAGGTGTTTTTTGTTTGTTTGTTTGTTTGTTTGTTTCCATGTTTTCTAGAGAAAAATATAGATGTAAGAATGAGGTGCATTCATGTAGCAAATGAAAGAAGGGAGAGAGACAGAGAAAGAAAAGAGGAGAGGAGGGACTGAAAGTTTAGATTGCCAAAAAGGTATCAGACACTGCTGGAATATTCATAAATGTGATTTAATTTTCACCATGAAAGAGACTGAGAATCATGTAGAATAAATACGGGAGGAAAATGGAGATTTTAAACAATGTATTGAGTGTTGAGATAATATTACTCTATCCTCAAAGGGTTTCAGTGACAATGATAACTATGTAAGGTTTTGTATCCTGCTGGTCCCAGAGTAAGCCTTCTTTACTATCTGAGGGAGGTATTGATATGCTCATTTTACAAATCAGGCACCTGATAGGCAGAAAGGTTAAGTCTTTTGTCAAAAGTTACAGTTGGCCAGTGGTGGTATACCTAGGTTTATGACTCCAAGTCCAGAGCACTTTGACTTACCTGGGACTTTGATCAGAGAGGCCAGAGCAGAAGCAGGCAGAGCGAAAATGGCATGCCATTTTGTACCTCTCTTCTCCTCACCACATCTTGTATGGTCCACTGGTCCCCATGGAGCTGGGAGTATGCTAACAGGACTGTGCCCTTGGTAATGGCCCTTGAGTGACTCCTTCCCCTCTTCCAGTTCCCTTCACACTAGTCCCTGAGTGAATGCTCTCTCACCTTGAGAAGGCGCTTTATGTTATGACATTATCCTATGATAATGATTGGAGGGGCCACCACCCCAATCTCATCCCAGCTATTATGATATATCAGAATAAATTTGCAAACTCCCAAGTCTCTCATTCTCATGATATACCCTCATTCTCCACACAGAGAGTTATTCACCAGATCACACAATCACCAGGAGAGATGGTTGGCTCACTTACAGCTCACAGCCTTGGGGAGCTGACCTTTGTGCCAGGCTGGGCTCCTGTATGTAACTATGTTGTCCAGCACTGGGTTCAGGGTGGTTTTCTTCACCTTAATCAATTAAGTTACTATTTACGGAGTATCTCCTAGAAACTCAAAATTAGATCATAAAAAAAGATAAACACCATGGTTGGCCTCAAGGGCTTTCTATATAGAGTATCCAAAGGGAGGTCAGGGAAAGTTTCTAACCATCTCTGATTGCTTGTTGCTCCCTTTCAACTAACGCTTCATCTGTAAGGCTGATTCAAGCAAATCTGTTAAAAAATGATAAAGATTTTTGTTTATATTAAATGTTGCAGCCACACCAAACACTGTTACACCAAGGAAAATCTAAGGGATCAATAAAGACTGATTCTGGATTCCTTTTCTGGCCTTTCAAACCTCCTAGCAGAATAAACAGAATTTTAAAAGGTCCATCATTAAAATTACACCTTAAAACAGAAGACTTAGATCCTGGGTGAGATCCACCAGTGAGTAACTGGGTGATCTTGGATAAGTTACTTAACTGTTCTACATTGTGGTATTCTTTTCTGTAAAATGAAAGGGCTTCATGTGTGAGAGATTACATGCCTATAAGGTCTTTCTTTCAGCTATAACTATGAGCTGGGGCCACTCTCCACAAAATTTTATATATATACATACATATATATACACACACATATATACAACGTGTACATATATAATATATATGTATATATAGTATATATACTCACATATATATATATATTATTGAAGTTTGATTTGCCAACATAAAGAATAACACCTAGTGCTCATCCTATCAAGTGCCCTCCTCAGTGCCCATCACCCAGTCACCCCATCCCCTTTCCCTCCTCCCCTTCCACTTCCCCTTGTTCGTTTCCCAGAGTTAGGAGTCTCTCATGTTTTGTCACCCTCTCTAATTTTTTCCCACTCATTTTCCCTCCTTTCCCCTTAAATCCCTTTCATTATTTCTTATATTCCCCGTATGAGTGAAATCATATAATGATTGTCTTTCTCCAATTGACTTACTTCACTCAGCAAAATACCCTTCAGTTCCATCCACGTCAAAGCAAATGGTGAGTATTCGTTGTTTCTAATGGCTGAGTAATATTCCATTGTATACCTAGACCACATCTTCTTTATCCATTCATCTTTCGATGGACACCGAGGCTCCTTCCACAGTTTGGCTATTGTGGACATTGCTGCTATAAACATCGGGGTGCAGGTGTCCTGCTGTTTCACTGCATCTGTATCTTTGGGGTAAATCCCCAGCAGTCCAACTGCTGGGTCATAGGGCAGTCCTATTTTTAACTCTTTGAGGAACCTCCACACAGTTTTCCAAAGTGGCTGTACCAGTTCACATTCCCATCAACAGTGCAAGAGAGTTCCCCTTTCTCCACATCCTTTCCAACATTTGTTGTTTCCTGTCTTGTTAATTTTTACCATTTTCACTGGTGTGAAGTGGTATCTCAACAGGAAGACCTAACAATCATGAATATTTATGCCTCTAATGTGGGAACTGCCAAGTATATCAATCAATTAATAACCAAAGTAAAGAGATACTTAGATAATAATACACTAATAGTAGGAGACTTCGACACGGCACTTCCTGCAAATGACAGATCTTCTAAGCACAACATCACCAAAGAAACAAGGGCCCTAAATGATACACTGGACCAGATGGATTTCACAGATATCTACAGAACTTTCCATCTGAACGCAACTGAATACACATTCTTCTCAAGTGCACATGGAACTTTCCCCAGAATAGAAACTGGGTCATACTGGGTCACAAATCAGGTCTAAACCGATACCAAAAGGTTGAGATTATCCTCTGCATATATTTTTAACTTCAATTATCATTATGACAGGTGGGTGGACTTGGCTTCAAGGGCAACCTCCAGTCTTTACTGAAGTTTCAAGCTTCTGCAACCACAGAGGGCAACGGTAAGCTTTGCAACATGTAGGGACTGGAAGGAAGTTCCCTTGGGCACCTCCAGTGGCCCGTAAGACAGCCCGTAAACTTACAGCCCCAGCCTACACCTAACAGTGATCACAGCTTAATGCAAATCAATTGAGAACTACAGAGAGTATCACTCCCTGATCTGATGCTAATTTGAACTGTTACTTTAGACAAGTTATTTACACTGTCAATTTTACATTGTCCCCCTTGATCAAAAGGGAAGAATTATATTGGTTCTAATCATTTCATTGAATCATGTGAGGATCACCCCATGCTCTCTGCATAGTACTCAGATATAAAGTGAACATCTTTGGTGGATGCTGGTAGCAGTGTGGTTTGTGATGCAGATCTTTGTTTATAATATATATGTCACTCACTGGCCTCTGTGCATGATTGATCTTAAGGGACCACTCTTAGTTTGCCACTTCTGTGTTCAGAAACCTGTAGCTGCCACTGCTTGACAAAGGTAATCACAAAGACCTGGGGCCTCATCCCGGTTACTGTGAAAGTCATAGAGACTGTTAGACTCCATATTGCCAGCTCAGCAGTTTGCAACTGTGTCCATAAAGCCCTCTGCACTTCCTTTTCTCCACTTTGTTTCTTTGGAGACCTCCATGAGGCTGTCTGAGGACGGGACTCATTAGCCTGGGGCTCTGATCCCTTCCTATTGCAATTCTGCATCTGTCCTCCACTGAAGAGCTGCTTACCTGATGCTGGCACAGCCTCTGCCCCCAACTGTCATTCGATCTCCTCCCCAGCGTCCATTCCCATTGCTCCTGCCTCTGCAGCTCAGGCCTGGGTGACTGACCGCCGGGCTTCTGCTGCCTGTCAGAACTGTGCTCACTATGCTGAAATCCTGGGCAACGTCTTCGGCAGTCTGACCCCAATCTACTCCAGCCTTGTCACCTGCCTCTCCCCATGGTAGCTTACTGCTTGGGGTGAAATTTAGAATAACTGCTTAAAATAAATTCTGCCTTCCCTTCCCTTTTGCACCCATCTACATCTTTGCCATCTTGCAAGGTTTCATCAAAATCTCACCAGCTCTAAGAAACCTTCCCTTGCTACCCTACTCAGACTTAGCAGCCTTGTTCTCTTTCACCAGCAATAATTCTTATTCCTTGCACTCTGCTTCTGACACTGAAATGCTATCACAGCTGACTTCAAAGGCAAGACTTTAGTCCTGCTATGGACTTTGTAAATCTTACCATTTAAATAAGTTTTCTGAGTTTTTCCCTAAAGCCCAACTAAAAAGCATATTACTTGCAACAAAAAGTTGAACAGAGTAAAAATACAGAATAGTCTTGTTTAGTTGATTTTTTTTTATCAGACCTGGAAGTGATGAAGTGGTGGACTAAATATAGTCAGGATCTATTTCCAAATTATTGACAATATTCTTTCCCCGACTACCTCCAAGGATTCTTTCAAATCCTAAGCAAAGAGAGCGGGATACAAGGCCAAAGCAATGCCAACAGAAAGTGGTGGCTACGCTTTTACTGCTTCCTTAAATGCCTTGGAGAGCAACACATGTGTGATTATTCAACTGCTTCTTTCCAGGGACACGACAGGGTTGTATAAAATTATTTGATATAGCCTTCCCTTCGAATCTAGGGGATGCTGTGACTGCCAGATGTCTTAGTTCATTTTGGCTCCAATATAGCAAAATACTATAGGCTGGGTGGCTTAAACAAAAGAAATTTATTTTTCACAGTTCTGGAGGCTGGGAAGTCCAAGAACAAGAGGCAGACAAATTAGGTGTCTGGTGGAGTTCATGGACTGCCATCTTTTTGTTGTGCACTTGCATATGGGGCAGGAGTGAGGGAGCTCTCTGGAGTCCCTTTTATAGGGCAAAAATCCCATTCAGGAGGGATCCACCCTTATGACCTAATTACTTCCAAAGGCCCACCTCCACATATCATCACACTGGGGATTCGGTTTCAACATATAGGTTTTGGGAGACACAAACGTTCAGTCTATAGCACTTGACCAGTTGAATACAGCAGAAGTAATGCTGTGCCACTTTCTGGGCCAACGCTTCCAGAGACTAGCAGCTTCTACTAACTCTTACACTCACATCTGAGATTGACCTATCTCATGAGAGGAAGCCCAAGCAGTCCATGGAGAAGCCCAAAGCAAAAGAAAGAAAGGCCATCAGGGGAGTTTCCAGCTGACAACCAGTACAAACTCCATGCAGATGAGCCATCACAGAAATGGAAACTTCATCCCTGGTCAAGCCATTCTAGTGGATGCTTCAAGGAACAAAGAAAGATGAGCAGTCCACAGAGAGCCCTGTCCAAATTACATATCATTTAGCAAAATGAATAATTGTTGTTTTAAACCACAAAACCTTGGGTTGTTTGGTAGGTAGTTGTAGACAATCAGAATATAGAATGAATTCCTGTCTTGCTGGTTGAAATCAGAGTTGGTTGAACTGACCTGATAAACTTCATGATTGCACGTTGCTCAAAAAATTCTACCAAAAATGTGGTTGTGCTCACATTGGGAATTTTTGAAAAAAAAAAAAAATTAAACAACACTAAAAGCACCAGCTCAACTTTTTCAGTGAAATGACTACAGAATAACACAGCTTTTAATTTCTCATATGTATTCTATAAGTTGGAAGGAGAGCATAAAGACCATTAAATGATGTCTGGCCTAGATTTCCCCTCTCCTGTCACAACAGGGCATAGCCAGTTAGCCATTAGAAGCCATTAGAAATGGGCTCTAGGGAACTCAGGTCTTAGGTTGGGGGGAATGTTTAGGTATTAACAATATTTCTACCCTTTCAGGACCTGGTGGAGAAGGGTGGCATCCTTCATTCACCAAATTCTTAGTGAGCTTTGATTACATGATTACGGGTGAGGCACCCTGCCAAGCTCTGCAGGGAGAGTGGTAACAAAGAAGATGCTGTCCCTGTTCTCATGGAGCTTACATTAGGTGAGAGACTTGAACAGTCAACAAGTAACCAAATACCAGATAACCACGGACCAGTGAGCGAGCCGCTCCTGTGAGGTGGGAAGGAGCACGAGGATTGGAGTGACAGAGAAGTGACTGACCAGGGCAGGGAGTGACGGGGGGGAGGCCACCTGGGGGCTTTCGTGCAGAGCTTTTAGGTCACGATAATAATTTTGAGTTTTGATCTGAAAAGTGAGGTGATATCCATGAGAAGCTCTAAGCTGTGAAGTGATATATTGACTTTTTCAAAAAGATGAACCCCCGAAGGAATGCTTTTGGGGTGGCATCAAAAGCAAACTAGCTATTTCCTTGAACAAAGGAGCCACTGTTGACACCTGACTTCATCTACCTCATGCATCTGCCCAGAACCAGCCTTCACTGTAGCTGACCCCAGGTCCCTTCCATCTACAAAATATCACCTGACTCTGCATCTGAGGTAAATAAAGTCTCCCCTGGGGGCAACAGACAACAGCTAACCTAGACCCCTCTCTGGGTCTCTTGGGGCAGGGAGGAGAGTGTGGCATGAGGCAAGTAGAGAGAGCAGATGGTGAGGTGCTCCCTTCACACAGCTGGACCAGGAGCAGATACCCTTTTTGCTCACGACTGAGAAAATTGAAGTGATTATTCTGAGGGTGGCATTTTCTTTCCTACAATCAAACTAATCAGTTTCCTGCTGTGGTGGCCAGAGACACTAAATTGCTGTGACAGCTGCCGTTCAGAGGACGGAAAACTTTGAGCACCTCCAGCCGGGTCCAGAAATAACTGGCAGTTTTGCCCCAGGGACAGAGTTGCTGGCCCCAGTGTTCCCACCAGATGCTACCTTAGCGATCACACCACGGCTGTCTAAGTTACCCGCAAAATTTCACGGAAAAAGCTATGCTTTTTTGCTTCGGACAAAGCAAAAAAAACATATTTTAAGAAGCACAGGTTTATACCTGCCCTGGGACTTTTGGCCGAACATCTCCAAATGCACCACACCCAAGAGAAAGAATCTTCCTATAGTTGCTCATCTTTTTTTTGTACTTGAATGTGCCTATTCTCAAATCTGTTTTGTTGTGAAACCAGTATGGGTCTGTAGTTATTATATTTATGTATGTTATAGTTCTGTCATAATCTTATCAAATTTCAGTCGTAATTAAATAAGCAGTATTGAATAATAGCCATACGTCTAAAACTCTCCTAGCAATCAATCCTCTTATACTTGATGGCATCTTAAGAATTAACTTTGTTTATGCAAAACCTTCTTTTCTAATGAGATTATTTCAGCATCACTTTTGTGCCGGGTACTAGGGATATATCTGGGAATTCTTTCTGCATGTGAAAGGATGACCTTTAGGTTATAAAACTTTCTTTTCTAAAGTCCAGAGGTGGGACGCCTGGGTGGCTCAGTCAGCTAAGCACTTGCCTTCAATTCAGGTCATGATCCTGGGGTCCTGAGATTCAGCCCCATATACAGGTCCCCACTCCGAGGGGAATCTGCTTCTCCCCCTCTCCCTCTGCCTGCTCTTCCCCCTGCTTGTGCTCTCTTTCTCTCTGTCAAATGAATGAAAAAAAGATTTTAAAAAATAAAAAAGTCTTGAGGTATTCTTTATTCTGGTGGCATTTAACATAAATATTTATAAACCTGCTATTATTGTGTGTGATTTTGTGTCCATCCTTCCACAGAAATATTTGAACAATCGAATAACAGTTTACTTTTCATGCAGACATTCATAAAGACACAGCTTAGATGCTTTAATATTACTCTTCATTTTATTTTTTTAATCTTTTAAAAATATTTTATTTATTTATTCATGAGAGACAGAGAGACACAGAGAGAGGCAGAGACACAGGCAGAGGGAGAAGCACGCTCCCTGCGAGGAGCCTCATGAGGGACTTGATCCCAGGACCCAGGGATCACACCCTAAGCCAAAGGCAGACACTCAACCACTGAGCCATGCAGGGGCCCCAATATTAGGCTCCATTTTAAAGGGACCTTATGATAATAGTGGGATCTCTAGCACATAGCCCTTAGAATCTGAGATTTTTGAGAACTTCTCCCAGTATCATTCTTTCATCTTTCATATCTAGTTCACTGGAGATTTTCCAGTCCTGCTGTGACTCTCACCACCCGCATCTATCTGGCTTATGGAAAAGGCACTGCAGGATGCTCCTGCCTCCCTATCCGATCTCATGGAACCTTCCCCACAAATCTGCTATTAATGGCTCCCCCCTGCCTTTTGTAACTATTTCCATTTCTGCAGCTCAGACTTCAAGTCCCCAACTGACTGGCTCCCACAGAACTTTCCACTGTTGTTCTTCAGAGACTTTTTTTTTCCTTTGGTTTTCCCATTGCCTCTGCCCCCCACAGGCCCCATACAAACATGTAATCCACATTCATTGCAGCTGCACAGACTCTGTTTGTGATACTTCCCTCCGTGCACAGCTCTCTTTCCTTTATTCCATTTTTTTTTTTTAATTTTGAACTTAGGTTTCTCTCTTGCTAAAGACCCACACTGTAGGGATGCCTGGGTGTCTCAGTGGTTGAGTGTCTGCCTTAGGCTCAGGTCCTGATCCTGGGGTCCTGGGATTGAATCCTGCATCAGGCTCCCTGCAGGGAGCCTCCTTCTCCCTCTGTCTCTGTCTCTGCCTTTCTCTCTGTGCCTCTCATGAATAAATAAATAAATAATCTTTAAAGAAAAGACCCACGTTGCATATGATGCCTTATGAGATGTGTTAAAGCCACCTAAGCAGTGAAGGGAAACATACCGTTAAGGGGATCACGAGAAGCCAGCCGGTTGGGATCACAGACCCAGGAGAAGGCTCAGCCACATGTCGCCTCCCTTCCTGCTCAAGTCTGGGAGAAGCAGGAGTCAGAAGATCCAGACATTGTTTGTACATTTGCCTGGACCTCAGGGCAGGTCCCATGCTGGGTAGCCAGGCAATTCTTCCCCTGCCCCAGTAGATCCCGGGGGTTCTGCAGAAAAATCGAATGAGAGGGGCTCAGGACCAGGGGACACCTGACACATTGAAGAGAAGAATGAGGTAGTATATTGAAAAGAGGAGGATGAATTGAAATTCTACCCATTGAAATGAAGCTTTGTCAACCTTGTATTCCTCGGTTTCAAAGAATGCTGTGACCCAGGCACATATCCCAGCCAGAGGACTGCAAGTTTCTTCTTTGGAGAAGCCAAATAACCTCGAAGGAAAAAAAAAAAATCGATTGCTACTAGTATTTGGAAAAATCCCCTGAAGAATGACCAGATCTCTACCATTTCCTCTGTGGTGAAGCTCACCAGTTGCAAAGTCCTGTCCAAGCACAAAGGGTTTTGAATTCTGGTTTTATTAATTTTCAGAAAGTCCCTTCTTGAAAGACAGAGATGAAAACAACTGTAGAGAGGAAAAGGAATCTGAAGGAGACCGAGCTAATGCTGGAAATACAAGGGAATATCAGAATTATGGTCAGTTTCTTAGGAGACAAAAGGAGGTATTATATTTGTTGAAAAATGGAAAGTTATTAAAAAAAAACAAGCAAACAACAATAATAAACTTTTGAAGGATAGAAAATGTGATACCCATTAAAGCAAATTGAATAAAATTTTGGAATATAATGTTGAAGATATTTTTCGAAAAGTGAAACCAAAAACAGAGATCGAAAGTAAAGAGTCCAAATAAATGAAAACTTGATCATTCCATGATGGATCAATATGAAATATCCAACATTCAAATAATAGGAGTTCCAGGATAAAAGAGGATAAAAGAAATTTAATAAGGATAATAATAAAAATCATAATAAATGCTTCTTATTTGGAAGGCATGAGTTTCCAGCTCAAATGAACCCTCTGAGAGCCCAGTTTCATAAGTGAGAAAGACTACACCAACTCATGTTGTGGTGACATTTCAGATAATGAGAGTTAAAAAAAATTCTAAAATGCTTCCAAAGAGAACAAAAATATGTCCCATAGAAAGGATAAAGAATTGAAGTGACAGTAGACTTAGCAGTCATGCTAGAAGCTAGAATATAATGGGGCAAAAGATAGGAAATTTTGAAAGGTATTCCAACCTAAAATTCTGTAATAAGGCAAGTTGGCAGGCAAGTATAAAGTTAAAGAAATAAATTTTAGGACATAAATGGTCTGAAAAAAAAAACACCCCATGTATCTTTTCTTATGGGTAGCCATTAGAAGATTTCCTTTCATAAAATAAGAAAATAAACCAAAATGAGATAAAAACAGAGGCAAGAAACATGGAATAATGTCTCAGATGACAGCTGCAGTCCAGCAGGCCTTCAGGGCAAACAGGCCAAATTAATAAGGAAGTTACCTAGGAAAATCTTAAATTTAGAGACCAGTATGTATCTGGTTATGTATTTTTAAGGGTAAAATGTATACAGCTAGTACCAGTTTCTATTTCTATTGCTTGGTAAACTAAACTAGATTTACACATTCACTATGTAGACCTCTATAGATGATATGTGACAAATGACAAATTCAAAACACACACACACACACACACACACATATACAAATAGTTAGTTTGGTGATACTATAGCCCAATTCAGGCTCCAGTTTTACAAATCCAAGTTGTTTTTCTTAATTCAACATGAACTTTTAGTTTGTTCATGTCCACAAACAGGTTCCCCTATGTATCCTTTCCACATTTGTAAAACCATAGTTGATGCTGTGACATGATCCCTATGTGCCTTGGGCACCTACTTATAATATCCCTCGACTGAGATAATTTCTCTGATTCTCTCCTGCTCCACTTAGCAGTGTCCACTGACTTCTCCCTCTGTTAATATCTGCCCTCTGTAATTCCTCTAACACTGGGAAAGGTTCTGGAATGCCAACAACATATCCATCCTAGGAGCATATCTTTGACAAGAACCAGGCTATTCTTTCCTAAGCCCTCTCCCCTTCCCAGAGAAGACAAAGACCTCACAATACTGGCATCACTACTTAATTTTGGGGGGGTGGGTAAAGGGATAGAAGTTTATTAAGTAAAATACAGAGAAAGCTCTCGGAAGTGAGAGGGGTCCCGACGGGGCTGCCCACTACTTAATTTTTCATCATTTCAGGAGTTTTTCTAGCTATTGTTCTCAAAACCCTTGGGAAAAACAGAGATGTAAGAGTGATTAGAAATCTTGTCAATAGAAATTACATCAGTTTCTTTTTAATCTCTTGATCAGTGGAAAAAAAAAACAAATAATGCAAGGCATTGTGGGTTTGGCTGTCTCCAAGATGAGTTAATGTGGACAGATCTGATTATCTTAAAAACCATCCTTTTTTCTTACTTTATCTTTTAGTGAGTTTGTCATGTCGATCAATCAGATGAATTTAGCCAAGGGCTGCAGAATCAACTTAATTTCATTTTGTTACCCTGTCAGTTTAGGAGTGTCTTTACTTTTTAAATAAATTAAGGTTAGTATAGTTTAATTTTAAATTTCAATTGGATAAGATCATTTATACCTGCTTATGTGCTCCAAAGGTAGGTGTTTATAAGCTTTTGTTGTATGGGGACACGTTAAATAGTATCAGGTGGTAGTGCTATAATTAATTTCCAATTGGCAAGTTTAATGGCATCTTCTTTGGTAGAAAATTAAGTAAAAAAAGTTTGGAAGTTCAACACTGTATGGCTCAATATAATACGTGTTAGTATTATTTTGAAGAGTTATGACCTTCAATGACCACTGGCCTGGGATTTAAAAAGCCTTGGTTGGTTATGACCTAAATATTTAACATTAAGAAAACCATTTACACTTTCTGGATATCAATTTTCTGTCAGTAAAGTGAAAGATTTGGACAAAATTATCTCTAAGACCAATTTCTAGCAATATGATTTTATAAATACTATCTTGTGATGGAAAATTACCAATAAAAATGAGGAAATACAAGTTAATAATTTTTATTTGAAAATTAATGCAAATGACTATTAAAATTGATAATAGAGGTTAAAATGATTTATGTATTGCTTCAACAAATTATTGTGGTTAAGAAAGAAATGTGAAACAAAAGGGATTTAGTTCCAAATTGTTTTTGAGTATCATCACAAGTTTTGAATCTTACTGTTCTTATTAATATCATAGTATTGGGCTCAAACGTACATAGTGATTTCATCTTCCAATTCTCATTCTTCATTTAATAATGAGAGCTATCACAGACAGAGGCTTATTATGAGCCAGGTGTTTATTATGAACATTTTATGAACATTTTTAAATTTAATTGTCATAGAATGCATAGGAGGTTAGTTACTACTATTATAAATGAATTTGAGCCAGAAACTGAGGCATAGTGAGGTTGGCTAATTGTTCAAGGTCATACAATTAGCAAATGACAGATTTTCAACTTGGATCCATCAGACTCCAAAGTTATTCTCTTAACCACCATACTACTCTGTTTATAATTCTTCATAAATATTTTAGCAAGTAAATGTGCTACAGCTTTCTCCAATTTCTAGTCACTCTGTAAAATGTTGGAAAGTGTTTTTTTTGTTTTTTTTTTTTTTTTTTTTGCCCAGTAAGATTCTGACCATTACAAGAAAATAAAAAAAAAAAAAGCTCTGCCAGTGATACATAAATAAAAGTATTAACAATAGAAGAAAGATGCCTCCTACCCATAAATCCAAGATCTTGTGAAACAAGCAGAAAACTAAAAACAAGACTCTCTCAAATTGTCTATTTGAAGATTGATTTTTCACGGACCACATATAGCTACTTCCTTGTGTACAGACATAAAGTCAATGGCAAGTTAGAGATGAGCAAGTTTTCAAGAGGCACAACTTCCCTCCTTAAACCATTAATACAATGTAATAACTAGTTCCAAAAAATAAAGATGTTATCTTATAGCCCCTTGACACTTTCATTTGTACTTTTCAAGTAAAAAAAGTGAAAATGAAACTTTTCTTTTTATGTAACCCATGTGTTTGTTATGGGTTGAATCATGTCTCCCACCACAACACCCATGATGTGTTGCAGTCTAAACCCTAAATATCTCAGAATGTGGTCTTTGGACACGTAAAAGTGTCATTGCCGATGTGATTAAGCTAAAATGAATTATTAGTGTAGGCTTAATGCAATATGACTGATGACCTTATAAAAAGGGCAAATTTGGTCACAGAGACAAACACATGTAGAAAGAAGACAATGCCTAGAGACATAGGGAGAAGATGGCCATCTACAAGCCAAAGAGAGAGGTCTGGAACAGAAGGAACAAGCATTCTGAGTTCTGGCTTCCAGCTTCCAAATTGTGAGATGATAAATTTCTGTTGTGTGAATCACTCCACTTGTAGTACTTTGCTACAGCAGTCCTAGCAAACTGATCATGTTTTCCAGGCCATATCAACAATGTGCTAAGAACTTTAAGATACAATATCTACATTTTTCTGGCTCCACCCCCTTTTAGAAAAACCAGATTCGTCAATTTACTAATAAATGTTTATTAATACTATGTGCTCCAAAGCCTTTCCACTTCTTGTCCTTATATTTTCCTTGTCCGTCTAACATGCTCTCCTTGATGTCTTTGCTTTGTGAATTCCTATCTTGGCTTCTCTCATTTTCCTGGTGGAGATCAAGACGAGGACACGGAATAGAGAGCAGGGACTTGGACATGGTCCAGCACACATCACAGGGAGACTGCATATCTTCAAGGCATATTTCCCTAGGTGACCATAGAGGTAGTAGGTAGCTGCTCTCCGACGAAACTCCTAATCTTGACCATACTGGTTACAAATTGTGTTATGAAATCAATAATTAAATGGTATTATGTATTTAAAATTTTTAATATTTAATATTCAGACTGCCATTATCACATTCTATATGGTTATGCATAACTAAATGTCTAATAAATAGGTTTTGAAAAGGCTGAAGCACTTATTAATATATTCTTTCAGCAAATACTTATTGAAGATTTTCTGTGATACAGGCATTTGCATCATTTGAAGAAAGTCATGATTGTAAAGATTTTCTGATATGTGCTTTTCAGCCAGGGACATGATCTCCCAAGTCTTGTTTTTTTTCTATTTGTGTGAAAAGGGAGTTGTACTCTATCACCTGTAAAGGTCTTCACAGCTCTCAACTTCTATGACTTTTATGATTCTGTTCATTTAATATTTTAATAATTCTTTGTTTCTACTGTTTGATATCTTTAACTTGATCAGAATCCATTATCCTGATTAAAAAGTCCAAATGTGGGACTGATTCTTCAATCTGCCTAAGGCTTTGAGCTGTTAAAATTTTCTAGGTCATAGACTAAATTTGGGAAAATGGCAAGATTTTAAGCAGCTACTACTTTAAGATTTAGTACCATGCTTTCTATTATCCCAAAATAGTCTTTCTTAACATTTACCTTCTACTTCTCTATATGCTATAAACAGTCCACTTACCTTTTCAAAATTAACAGCTATCATGAGCACATTAAAAGGGCACCATTGTGAAGTTTGTTTTATGTTTCTTTCCATTAAAATGTATTATTTTCAACATCTCGCTGTTTTACTTCTTTTCCCTGGTGTTGAGTACAATTACCACAATATTCTTATGACTCTGCTTTAAAGCTCTCCTCCTAGCTGAAAGCCACACTATATCGTTAACTCCACAAGGTCCAATAACATTTTCCCAAACATGTTGTGACTGTCACCACTGGAGACCAATGCTTTTAGGGGAAAATGTGGAGTTGGTATGTGGCACATTCCTTTCTTTCTTTTCTGCTTTCCTAATTTCAGATAATTATCGAGTTGAAATTTATTAGCTAATTGTATACATGCTGTGGTATATAAGTACTTTCATTTATGTAGTTGACAGTAACTAGACTTTTCTTTGATCTAGGTATTTTACTTCAAAATTGGGAGGTGAAAACACACTCCACTAATTGTGGTGCTTGGAAGCCCAGAATGGCTCTAACTGGAATTTAATCAGTTGTAGTCATTAGGAAACATTCCATGTACCTTATGGAATTATGTTAATTTTTCTCTGCCAAGATATCATCCGAGAGCTCCACTGAGATGTCGACAATTGTGGCATTGTTTTACCTGCAACATGGGGAACAAGGTTATGGCTAGGGACTTGAACCATTTGAACAAAGCAAACTCAGATTCAAGTTCAGTACAGGGTAACATTTTACCATTCCAAACGCCAAAAGTGGTAGACACCTTTAGGGAATCTGCCCTGATCACAAAGAGCTTCTCTTTCTGGGAACTGTCTCCCACCCTCAGGTGAAGCCAGTAGTCATGCTTATAACTTTATGTACATATGGACTTGTCTTCATAGACCCAACCACTGTTGATTGAACCAATGTGGTCACATGACTCAGGTCAGGCTTATCAAAGTCTCTCTTTCCCTGGAGTCTGGCAGGCTCCAGGGAGAAGCACCCATCCATCTGACCTCGGTTACCTGAGTGGGGAAGAGGAAAACTCAGAAACTATAAAGCATCCGTGTCATTCCATGCATATGGAGAAGCAAACTCACAGGTACATCCTGAACAGTACTTTGTTTACAATTAATGTTTCTTTTGGAGGAAAGCAGAAGAAGAGAGTGAATGATTGGTCTGGGATCCTAACAGCTTCAAGAGTTCCTCGTCCCAGCTCTTAAATGGCCCAACTGTGCTTAGATTCTGTAAGATCCTCCTGCATTCCAATGTACTCTATTCTTTTCTTTCTGCTTTCTCCCCCCACCATCCCACAATTGGCTGTAGTTGGTTTCTGTTATTAACAGCCAAAAGAACTTTGAATAGACCCCAGGTCAGACAAATAAAAAGAAAAAAAAATGGAATGTTTCTGCTCTTCTTAATGATTTCAGAAAATGTATAACTTTGATTTAAATTACAGTTAATTTATTTGTTATATTCTTGGAAAACCCTTAGCTTGGTTTGAACTGATTTATTGATCATGGTAAAATAAATTTTACAAATTGAATTTGATTTTGCAGCTACCCTTAGCAAAGTTTTGTAACATACTTTATTTTTGGCTCAGGGCACCATTTGATTTACAGGCCTATAACAAAAAGGTCTCTTTGGTAGAGATGAAAGTTTATCCACCATGTGGATAAAACATGTGCATCAATTCTCCAAATTATCTTCACACACCATACACACTTGCCAGTGCTCTACTTGGGATTTAATATAAAGATTGCTCATCTGGAAGCCTTGGGTACCCCAAAAACATGTCTCTGGAGCTGAGAAACACCAGATACTCAAAGGAAGTCCTAGGCTCTGGCCACAGTCAGGTAAGAGAAAGCAAAGTGATTTAAAGCAAAAAAGATATCAGAAAATGGTGGCAGTGCTGATTCTTTTTTTATAACTTTTTTTTTGGAATAACCGACATAATAAATTACACTTATTTAAAGTTTACAGATAATAATGAACCCTCCATTACTCCCCAAAAGTTTTCTCATGCCCGGCTGTACTTCTCCTTCCATTTGCTCTATTCCTAGGCAACCACCAATTTGCTTTCTAGACAGACTGCATTTTCTAGATGTTTATGTAAATAGATTCATACACTGTTTATTATTTTTCTGGTTTGGCTTTTTCACTCAGAAGAGTTATTTTGAATTTTACTCATATTACTGTGTATACTAATCAGTTATTACTATTATTGCTAAATTGTATTCAACTATATGAATATACCATGATTTGTGTATTCATTCACTTATAGATGATAACCAGCAAGAAAATGAGCACCTCAGCCTTACAATAACAAGGAAATTAGTTCTGCCAACAATGTGATTGAGCTTGGGATAGGATCTTGAACCTTCAATGAAGTTGAACATATCAACATTATGATTCAGTCCGGTGAAACCCTAAGCAGAGAACTCAACTAACTTGCTGCCAGACTCTTGACTCATGGGATCTGTGAGATAATAAATCTGTGTTGTTTTAAGCCTGTATATTTATGATAATTTGTTACCCAGTGAAGGTCAAGAAATACCCCCTTGAGGAAGTGATACAAAAAAGAGTCAGAGTCTACCAAAGAGATAATAGGAGAGGAGAATATTGTTGATAGAGGAAGTAGCCTGCTCAAAAGTCTGGTGGTGGAAGGGAATGTGGAACATTCAAGAACTGAAAGAATGCCATTTACTGGGACATAGCTATTCAGATAGAAAATGAATTGAGATGAGCCTGGAGAGAGAACCAGGCCCCATAAGAGTTTTGTCTTTTTGGTAAGAGCATTGAGACCTCAGAAAGAGTTTTTAATGTGAGTTGTAGGGTAGAGAAAAAGGAAGGATGACTACATGAACAGATTTACTTTTTTGGAAGAATGATTCAATCTGAAGTTTGGAGGCTGAGTTTAGAGAGGGTAATGGTGAATGTGGAAACCAGTTAGGAATGCAATATTGTAGTCCTGGAGAAAGAAGTGGGCAGTACACAGTTAAGTATAAGTAGTAGAGGCCAGAAGTGAAAAACACTGAAAAATATTTAGGAAATGCCTTGAAGACAACCACATGGAGATATCAGGTAGAGTGTTACATGTACTGTTTTGAAACTAAAAAGATAGGTCTACAGGGAGAAATAACCATTGTCCCATTGAAGGCAATTGAAGCCACGGGCATGTCTGAAACCAGTAAAGGTACCAGATTTTTCAACATTTTGTTTCTGCAAGATAACATTGCAAAGAACACTTTTAGTAGCCAAAGATACAAGAAGTAAGAAAGTGTGTCAAGGAACCCAAGACAATATTTTTAAAAAAAGAATTTTGAAAAGGAGGGAATGGTCTACAGGATCAAAAAATACTGAAAAGTCAAAAAAATACTGAAAAGTCAAATGACATGAGGTCATTTGTACTCTAAACCTTTACAAAGTAATACTTGGGTGAGATAATGAGAACTATGAAGAAATGGTAATGGTGTAATATGAATAGCATTTTGGAAAATTCCTGAAAAGGAGGATGGAGAGAGAAGAAAGGAGGTCAAAGAGACTTTCTGCTTGTTTGTTGCTTGTTTGCTTAAAAATAGGAAAGATTTAAATACAAGGGAAAGATTCAACAAAGGGGTGGACTATTTAGTCACTCATTACTGCTGTGCTTTTATTACCTAATGTGACTATCTGTCCAATGGAAAATGACAACATTTCTATTTAACAGCAAAAGCTTCTAAGACTTTAGAACTATTCTTTTCCTTTTATTATTTTTCTTTAGTATTCTCGCTTAAATTTGAATTACAAATAATTCCAAAGGAAGTTTTTGCAATAAGTATACAAATACAAGAGCTCATTCAGAGCTTAGTGTTTGTTGTTATAGTTGGTTTATGACCTGGGTTAATCAATTAACAAGGCAGTACCTTTAATAGCACCCCTGTCTTCTGAATACTGTCTAAACATCTGTGATAATTATTTAGGCTCTGAAAGGCAGGATTGCTACTCACCAGGAGCTCAAACTCTAATGGATGAGCAGATGAATAAAGTACTGGAAGGTATATGGAATAGCAATGGGAAGAGAAATTGAAGGGGAATTTCTATTTCCTGCAGTGTCATTAAATCCCACTTTTAAAACTAATTCTTGTCCTTAGGAGTCTATACAATGTTTTTTTTCTTTCCTTCTGATAACATATAAGTGCTAGAACCAAGAGTCTGTCATCACCACCCATCAGGCTCTACCCATGCTACATGACATGATTTTAAGAAAGTCATGGAAGTCATTGTACACTGATTAGCAAACTTTATATGTTAAGTGAATCTTAGCAGTCATACTTTTTCATTTCAATAGGATAAATTCAATATTTACTCTCCTATGCTTCTATTTTCCCCCAAACTTTGGATTTTTCTATATGCTCTGCCCTCAGGATATGGTTGATATAGCAAAACTGCTGCGTAATTGCTCAGCATGAGTCTCAAAATAAAAAAAACTTGTGACAAGTACAACAGAATCTATAGCTTTGAAATAAATGAACCTGAATATTTTGAGTACCAAAAGTCTGAAGTTTATATCATAGAAGAATAATAAATGAACAGAACCGAAGTTCCCCCATCAGCTCTAGGAGGCTGCTTAACTGCTATCACAGCAAGTACCATCTTTGCCAATATTAGGAAGCCCACTAGGAGTCAAATCAGCTTGTAGATCATTCAGTGATTATTCAAGGATACACTGAACATTAATTGTGCAAGGAATACCTTCTCGTAGCTACTCTGACAAGTCATCTCATCTTTAGCTTCCAGCATATGGTTGGTTGATTGTCTTGTAAGAGTGACAACAACGTATACAACTCAAAATATAAAACTCAAAGTTATGGTTATTAATATACTTGCAGAGTTATGAAACCATCACCATAATCAGCTATCAGGACATTTTTATGGACTCCAAAGGAAGCTTTGTACCCATTAGCGATCCTTCCTCCCAGACCTAGGCAACTACCAATCTACTGTCAATCTCTATAGATTTGTCTATTCTGGACATTTCATAGAAATGATGTCATATAGTACATGATCTTTTTTGACTTGCTTCTTTCACAAGAGAGAAAGTTAGTACTCTAGCATTTATCAGTACTTCATTTCCTTTTATGACAGAATGATATCCCATAGCATGAAAATCCATTTAGTTCATCAGTTGATGGATTCTTGGGTTGTTTCCACTTTTTGGCTCTTATAAATATTGATGCTATGAACATTTTGTACTTGTTTTTGTGTGAACATGTTTTCTTTCTTTCTTTCTTCCTTTCTTTCTTTCTTTCTTTCTTTCTTTCTTTCTTTCTTTCTTTCTTTCTTTTTCTTTCTTCTTTCTTTCTCTTTTTTTTTTTTTTTTGGAGAGATATCCATACAACTAATACATGACAGTTTTTTAGCAGCTACCATTGAGAGCTTTAGATCTCTATAGACCTGGTAGTTTGGAAAAATCTCATTCTCTTAACTCCTGCCTCCACATATAATCTATACTTGAGTAGGAATAATCAGAAATAGGGTGAGACCTACACTAAGCACACAGTATGTGAACTCTTTTCTCTCCTTGTAAGATCATTTATATATTCTTGGGAATTTTTAAACTGGTTCTATATTGATATATGGGGTCAGGACATAGGAAGCATCAACAAAGTTATTGAAATTAACATAACTGTTAGAAGATATTTAGGAAAGTTGGACTTTTAATTTTTTTAATTTTTAATTTTTTAAAACTATTTTATTTATTTATTCATTAGAGACACACACACAGAGAGGCAGACACAGGCAGAGAGAGAAGCAGGCTGCATGCAGGGAGCCCCATGTAGGACTTGATCCCAGGACTCCAGGATCACACCCTGAGCCAAAGGCAGACACTTAACCGCTGAGCCGCCCAGGCATCCCAAGTTGGACTTTTTAAGAAAAGGTTTTATTTATGGGCACCTGGGTAGCTTAGTGACTGAAGGATACTCTAGTAAAAGAATGGACTTCAGAAGGAGAAAAACCTGGCTTTGAGTCTCAGCTTTTCCACTTATGTGTTGTTTTGCTTTGAGTAAGCTATTCAACTTCTTAGTTTCAATTTCATCATTTTTAAAGCAGGATTAATAACAATTTTTATCTTTTGAGATTGTTAAAATTAAATCAGAAGGCCTGGTTCACAGTAAAAGCTCAAGAAATAGAAGTTGTACTTATCTTGGAATACTAAACTCTGATGAAGGTGATCAGATAATCATCCAAGGAAAGTAGGCTTTATTTGCAAGTAGTCTCTGATGTTAGATCATAACTAATGAGAAAAAGTTCTACATGTAAACTTGAAATGGGAAGAAGAGCTCATCCCTACCAAAATGTACAATTTCTTCTTTTTAAATTAAAAGAGAATCTCAGGCATGGGCCAGTGCAGATATATTAAAGGAGACAAAGGAATGGGGTTATCATTGCTGGATAAAATTAACAATTGGGGATGATCACATCTTTCTTTCTTATTAAGTCAAATTATCAACCAATTTGTAAGGCTGATCTGATTTTGGAAATCCATACCAATTACCTTAAAATGCTTTTTGTATATTCTATCGTATGTGTATCTTATAACACTTTGTGGATAGTTCACTTGACAAGTGACAAAAGTAGGTCTTTTTTGACTCATGATGTCCCCAAACTGTCAGGGCAGTGAGAGTTCCTGATGTGTTCTAAACATGCATTGCTGAGGCATGCCCTCTGTTAGTGAAGTAATGAGCCCTTGGAATGGATTCTTGTGGTGCTAACTTGCTCTATGCAATTCTTCAACATGTAGAGTTTGAACATTTTTGTTTATGTAATAGTAAAAAACTGTTATTTTTGACAATTTAATGCCATCAGGTAACATTGCTCATATTTTACTGCTGCCTTCTTTTGAAAAGTGATGGGTATGATGCATAAGTTGTTTAATTATTTGGCTGACTTGGCTCCTAACTTCTGCCAAAATATTTTCTTTTTTGGCTTAAGAATTGTTTGGGAATAGCTTTCATGTGAAATAGCAATGAAGTCATTTGTGAAGAAATTTATAAATATATACATAGAGAAAATTCTAGAAAGGTATAGAATAAAATATATACAATAGCTCTGGAGAAGAAATGTAAAAGGTAGAAACAGGAATGCCTGCAGAGGTTGAGAAGGAGAATATTAATTTTTTAATGTATAATTCTATAGTGCTCTTTTTGGTTCTTAAACTATGACCTGATATTAACTTTGTGATTGAAAAAAATGTCTCTGTGCCTTGAGAAACTCACCAGGCTTTGATTTCACATTCTTCACTTTGCATTTTAGAATGCATTTTCTCCTTTTCTAGGTCATCCCTTTTCCCTGCTTTGCATATAAAACACAACAAAAGAGATAATTCTGTGACTAGACTACAGAATGTTTTGTTTTTTTCTTCTTTTTTCTACAACAAAGGTTTGTAAAATGAGATCACTAGAAGAACACTGAGGTTAAATAAAAATCAGCAATGGCACTAAATTCTCCAGATAGATGTTCAGGGGCATGTATTAATCACAGATTGTGTATCTTGTCTATGTACCATCTTCAAATAAACTTATTTTAGTAGAGTGAGTGGATTTGATTTGGTAAATGTTTAGAGCAATATATTTCCAGAATAGGCATTTCAGGAGTGGGATAGATTGAGCATTCATGTTTTGTATAGGGAATGACAAATCCAATCAATGCTTATTTCACTTTTTATTATTCTCATAATAAAAAATACAATAAAATAGAGTATGAATGTTCTGAGGCACTCATTACTCTGTATAAATAGGATTTTTAATTAAGGAAGAAAACATGTGATTTCTTATTTCATTAATTTAATCTTCGTTTTTGTCATGGCATGCCTTTAAATCAGTGGCTATAAATTTATGTCTGAAATACCATCATGCCAAATAAAAGTCTAAAAATGAATGCTGCTAAAGAAATGGAGATATTATATCAGGGACATTCTTCAGGTTAGAAAACTCATTTATTTTGTTTTAGATGACAGCCTTAAAACCTCTGATTTTTTTTTTCAGCTAAAGTAGCTTTTTTTTTTCTTTTAATGTCATAACAACATTGCTATTACCAAGTGATTTTAGCAGAACAGTTTTTAGTTTTTATAATAATTTTCTTTGGTAGTTAAATACTAAATGTATTGATTGATTATAAAAAAGAAATATCATCATTCTAATTTTGGAGGTGAATCAGAATAATAAGAGGAAAACCATCTGACATAGTTTTCAAAAAACATCCAGACAACTTTTAAAGGAAATGATTATTATTTAATTTTATAAAATCAAAAATTATTTTGAAAATCTTAAAAATATTCACTTAATTCAGCAAATATCTATCAAGCTAATACTAAGTATAAGGCAATGTAATAGGTATTTTAGAATTCATTTATTCAAACATATTTACTGGGCATCTACTATGTATCTGGCTCTATTCTACATTCTGAGGATATGTTGGTGAATAAACTAGACTACTCAAAACAATTTTTGAGCACCCTGATGTTCCAGACATTATGAATTAAATAGGAAACATTCCTTGTCCTCATGGGGCTTATATCCTAGCTGATAAAGACAGAAATGTGAAAGATAAATAAGTAAAGTATATATTATGTTTGACAGTGATACTTGCTAAGAGGAAATCTATATAAAGTGAAACTGGCGGTATGACACATCAGGGAGTATGTGTGAACTCTTAGAATACTAGGGTAAAATTAAATGAGATCATGAAGTTTTAGTAAACACCTGAAGGAAGCAGGCAGAGCTGTTTCTGGGGGATATCTGATAGTTAGGCAATGTGAATCTTAGGTGACAGCAATAGAAATGCAAAGGCCCTGAAATAGGATTGTGTCTATAGTGTTCCAGGAATAGCAAGGAGGTCAATGTGGTCAAGGAGAAAACAAGGGGAAGTGAATAGGAGATGAGGTCAAGGGGCAATGAGGAATCAATTACTTTTGTAATGGATTGTAAATGGCCTTGTAGACTTTTACTCTAAGAGGAATGAAGTCTTTAGAGTTTTTTGAGCAGCAAAATGCTACAACCGACTTCTATTTCAACAGGATCACTTTGCTGAAACACTTTGTTGTCTTTAAAATATCTTGCAGAATGGCAAGAAAAAAAGCAAGGAGGCGAGTTGAGAGGCCATCTCAACAACTGAGTTCAGATATGATGTGGCTTTGATCATAGTAAAGAGGTGGTGAACACCTGAGTGTATCTTGAAGTTGGAGCCAAGGTCTTTCTATGGCGTGTGAAAGTTGGGAGTCAAAATGTGATGCCAAAATCTTGGGCTAATTGTGTTAAAGTAGGAGTTTGCCATTTAATTGAAATGAAAATGACAGCAGTGAAGGTTTCCCTTCCCAAACCTACCCCAGGAGTGGCATAAATTTAGTAATTCGGTTTTGTGTGTATTAAATTTGAGATGCCTTTGGACATTATTAAATGCAGACAGAATATACGGTGAGAGATTCAGGTTCATAAAATAGTTGAGCATCATTATCATATAAAGGATAATTAATGCCATGAGATGGAATAAGGCCACTTGATGGGGATAAAAGGTAGCAAAGAGTGGTTTAAAAGAGTGGAGGGAAAGAGAAATTGTAGACACTTAGTGTAAACAATTCTCCAAGGAGTTTTGTCAGAAAGGGAAGGAGAGAGAGAATGGTAGCAGGAGATGGAAATGAAGCAAAGATATAAAATATAACTATACAAATAAATAAATATAAATAATATTAATATTTGAAAAGTATGTTTTTGAACCACTTATATCATTTTCATTATAGCATCTCATACAATTCATAGTATTACTGTTAATTAAAAAAATAAAAAATAAGAACTCAAATAGTTTGATGAGGATATAGAAAATGGGAGACAATTACTGAAGAGATTTCACACCTAAGAGGCTCACCTGACCAGTGAGCATGATTTTTACAGTTGTGTTATGAACTCTGAGAAGGGGTGCTTGGGTGGCTCAGTTAGTTAAGCCTCTGCCTTCGGTTCAGGTCCTGGGATCCAGCCCCGTGTCGGGCTCCCTGCTTAGCTGGAGCCTGCTTCTCCCTCTCCCTCTGCTGTTCCCCTGGCTTGTGCTCTCTCTCTCTGTCAAATAAATTTAAAAATATATTTTTTTAAAAAAGGGTTAAAAACAAAACAAAAAAAAAGGTCAAGTGATTTTCTACACACTTTATAAGAAAGTCAACTAGCCAGAGGTCATTGTATAAGGGAGGTGGCAACAGATTGCAAAGTCATAATGTGATTTTGACTTAAATTGAAAAAAAAAAAAAAAAATGGAATTAGGACTTTAGAGGGAAAAGGCCCCGTTATGGGAGGCAAGTTTTTCCGGCAGAAATTGAACAAAGGGCATGTGTATTATGAATCCTTATTCTTTGTGAAGAAGCATTTTTGAAGTAAGAGATGGCTGTCGTAAAACTTAAATATTTTATATGATGGGCTTATTACTATCTATTAGAGACTGAATTATATATTCCAAAAAGATACGTTGAAGTCTTAACTCCTTGTATTCCAGAATGTGATCTTATTTGGAAATAAGGTAGTTGCAGATGTAATTAAGATGAAATCATATGGGAGTGGGTGGGCCCTTAACCCAAAATAACTGATGTGCTTCAAAGAGGCTAGGAGACAGAGACACAGACACACAAGGGGAGAATGCCCTGCGACAACTGAGGCAGGGATAGAGGTACTGCAGCTATAAGCTGAAGAACACCAGGGATTGTTGGCAACCACTAGACCCTAGGAAGAGGTGAGGAAGGAGTCTTGCTACAGAGTCCAGAGGGAACATGGCTCTGCTGACACCTTAATTTTGGACTCCTAGCTTCTGGTACTATGAGACAATCCATTTCTGTTGCTTTCAGCCACCCATCCACCCACCCACCCACCCAGTTTGTGGTGCTTTGTTATAGTAACCTTAAACAAATGCACTGTCTATTCCCAAATACAGGAAAATAACATTTTAAGTCTTGCGTAGAGTTTGGGTTCCATCTTGAAATCAAAAACGGAAACAAAAAAGTAGCAATTGGGATGAATGACTATATTAATGAAGAGTCCTATAGTATTACCACATTATTAAGTGCAATTATTAAGCATCAACTATGTGACATTTCATATTATCCCAGCTCTTCAAAGTAGCCTATCTGCAATGGAGGGATTATAGCCCCCATTTTCCAGAGGAGGAGTCAGAAGCTTACCAGAGTAAACAATAATCAATGAGACAGAATTCTGTTGGGCCTCAGCCCTTTCTTACTTCTTTTTATTTTTTAAGACTTTATTTATTTATTTTAGAGAGTGAGAGTGTGCGTGCACTAGTGAGTGGGGGAGGGCAGAGGGAGAGAGAGAATCTGAGGCAGACTCTGTGCTGAGTGCTGAGCCAATGCAGGGCTCGATCCCAAGAGCCTGAGATCATGACCTGAGCAGAAATCAAGTCCACCACTCAAGCAACTGCGCCACCCACGCGCCCCGTTTCTCACTCTTTTTTTTTTTTTTTTAATTTTTATTTATTTATGATAGTCACAGAGAGAGAGAGAGAGCGGCAGAGACATAGGCAGAGGGAGAAGCAGGCTCCATGCACCGGGAGCCTGATGTGGGATTTGATCCCAGGTCTCCAGGATCGCGCCCTGGGCCAAAGGCAGGCGCCAAACCGCTGCGCCACCCAGGGATCCCCGTTTCTCACTCTTATACGCCTGCCTTCCATTAAACTACAAGAGAAAATAACATGGGGAAAAGTTATGAAACATGAAAAGAATATGTGGCTTTCTGTATGTTCATGATTTCCTAGCACTTCATTTTTTAACACACAAGATCTTCTGCTTCCCATTTTATATAGTCCAAGATAAAGAGATTCAACTGATAAAGCCATTAGGCAAGTGGCTCATTGTGCATGGCTTGTGTGAACAGATACTAATGTGAAAAAAGTTACTTATGTGCCTCTAAAGATATTAATTAAAAAAACATACCAGATACTGTGATTTTGGGAAAGGTGCCCAAATGAATAAAAATAATTTGCCCATATCCCAAAGAAAGAATGTAATGAAAACGAAAACTTGACAGAGTTCTTTACTATAATGTAAAATGTGTCAAATGTAAAATGTGTCAAAATCAGAATGAATGAACAAAAACTATGAAAAATGGGTAGGCTGAGAGCATGTTTTTTAACACACCTATCAAATAGAAAACTTAGATATGATTACTCCACAAAACATGAAGGAGAGATAATATGCACTATGACTTTTGGTTATTCAGAGGCTTGTGTTTTGAAGAAAATGGAAAAAAAAGAAATAATTACATGAGAAAATATTCTGTTAAATCATAAGTGGAAAAATCAGGGGAAGTATTTTTGGCTACATATCAGTACCATATATCTGTATCTATGCTTTAGTACTTAGCTTATTGACATTTTACAGTCTCTTATGTATCTTACCTGTATCAATGCTTAATGAAAGAAAGTATTTTTTAAAAATAACTCTCGATTGGATAAGAGTCTCCAGCTTTTATGAATAAATTTACCTATTATCCATTTTTCAAAATGTCCTGTTTATACTGGCCTCATATGGCTGAGCTCTTGACCATAATCTAGTTGAATTTCATTCTGTGTTGTCCAAGGAAGGCATCTTTATCTTTTTGGCAGACTGGGGGAAGGTCAAAGGTCAGGCAGCTGGAAAGAGTAGTGGTTAATTTTTCTCACCTCCAGTCCCCTTCATTTCTATCCAATTCCTTCCTTTGCTGTCTTATCCCAAAGCACACTGCTTACTGCAGCAGATGACATTTTAGGGAACATACTGCAGTGGTATCTGCAAAGCTTTTTCATGTTGAGAAATAGAAAGACTGGGCTCCCTCCATTGGCTCCGTAACATATTCCTCTGTGAACCCAAGAATGAAACTGCTATTTCCTGTTCTTGTATTATCAACATCGTCTGCAATGGTTTCACACACTCTTGTGAAATGGCATAGTAATTAGGAGGATAAAATGAGGTGCCAGGCGGAGCTGGTTTCTGGATTCAGTCTTTGCTTTGCAAGGTAATGTGGGCAAACAACTGACTCTCTCCAAGCCCCAGCTTCCTCCAGCGCTTGCTGATTGCGTTCATGAAAATAAAGGACATAATGCTTAGAAAGTACTGCCATTAGTTCCTGTAGCAAGTGGACAGTATTAGCAAAAATTTTCCAATATTATCCGTACTGTCTTAGACAAGTTACTTAACTACCCCATACCTCAGTTTCCTTACTTATAAAAAGGCGATAATGATATGATCTGATTCATGGAGCTGTTGTAAGGCTAAAAGAAGAATATTTCAAAAGTGCTGAGAATTGTGTTTTTCTTTTTAGATAGAGACTGAGCACCTGAGGGAGTGCTCACCCAAGTGAGGTAGGGGGCAGAGGAAGAGGAGAAAGTAGGCTCCATGTTGAGCGTGGAGCCTGACCTGAAATTCAATCTCACAACCCTGAGATGATGACCTGAGCTGAAATCAAGAGTCGAATGCTCAACTGACTGAGCCATCCAGGTGTCCCATACACATACTAAGTGGGCAATAAATGCAAGTTGTCATTATAATGATGATGATGATCATTAGTAGTATTAATGTAATCAGCAGCATTATTTATTAATATGATAGTAGTAGTACAGTGAGATTCTAGCTGCATTCATTTATAATTGGTATACATTAAGTGTGGTTAGCTTTCTTTATATAGTAGTAGTAGTGTAATTTTAGTGAGTAGTCTGTTATATTTTAATTTAACTCACCACGAGACTGAGTTTAGAAGTCCCTTCTCCAGTGTATCTCCCTTAAAAAGGGAGCTTAAAATAAGTATATATCTTTATTTGAGGATTAATAATGCCCAAGGTAAATTATAACATAGGTCAATTTATCGGGTCGTTTATGTTCTTGGTAGCAAGACCATGGTAAAATTGAGGAGCAGTGGGATTCCCAGAGTGGTAGAGTAGGATCTGTAGGCAGTAAAAGTTAAAGTTTGAGTAGTTCATTATCCCAGGAACTGAAAATATTGAAGCTTCTGTTCCAATTCCTAATTTCTGGAGCAAACATGGCTCCGGAAAGGTTTGGGTAGGAAATCAGTAGCAAAATGTGATTTATAAAAAATTTCCTCAGAATGCCGTAGGAGGAAAACTGATAGTAGGATGTCTCCCTCAGAAAGAATGAAACAAATGGATGCATTCAATTGAAACTTCCATAATGGGAAAAGAGGTTGTTGATAAGAAATGACTGCCTGATTAGTCTTTGAGTAATAAAAAGGCAATAGAAAATGTGCATGAAAAGAAAAAATTGGAAAAGTTTAGGCTTATGAAAAAATGTTATCAGCATAAAAGTTACTACGTTATAAAATCATTTGTGAACTGAAATGAAAGAGGGAATTGGAAATTTAGCAAAGGGATATTAAATATTAAAATATCACAATTTGTATTGACTGTTGATTTTAGTGACTGTTAATTAGCACCAAATATATGCGGGGTCATTAGCAATGTGGTGAATCAAGATTATATAGACAATAGACATGAGCATTTTAGAAAAAGTACTGTAAAAAAAAAAAAAAGAAAAAGTACTGTCTTTTGAGGCTGACTAACCTTGGAAATTCCTTTTTTTGGCACAGGTACAAAATTATCCAGATTGACTTTGTATGTATTCACATTCACCGCATAATAAGCAATCAGGAGATAATTAACTGTCCCTGAATTCACTTTAAACTTTACAGACTCAGCTAAAGTAATAGCTATTTCATTTTGGAGGCCTGTGGCTTTTTGGAAAGTGACTGTAAATGATGTAATATGTAATCAAACTAGTATCATTCTGATCAAATTAGGAATAAGTACCTTTGATGGTGAAAGTACAGGCAAAGTAGAGGTGATTCTATTATATTAGAACACCAGGACCAGTCTGAAGCAAAGTCAAATAATGGGTATTTCCCCCAAAAAAGAGAGTGTTAAAGACTATAACAGAGCTGGCTGATCCCAAACTTACCTTCTCATCAATGTATACAGTGTCTGGAATTCCTACCATTAAATTCATATTTTTGAGTTGACATCATGTCCAGAAGATAGATTTGTTGAACTTGAGTTAAATTAACTAAATGGAGTAATAAACATCAACACAGTTGCTTCTGTTAGTTATCAGTACATTTGTTGTCAACTACTACAGAGGGGAGCCAGGGAGAGATAGGGACAAGCTGTATGAAATATCTGGAATAAGAACCTCTCTATGGAGAACTGAGCCATGGACTATCACACAGGGTAAGAGTGCTCTGGTGCATTTTTTCAAGAAAGATGCTAAAGGTTGGGAATGGAAAGGCAAATTGGGGGCTGTGGGCGAAGGTAATTGTACAGGTTCCATGGAAATCATCACTGACTTGACAATTTTGCTTAAACATGGATATTTTGTAACATTTTTGAGAAGCGATTTTGCTAATAAACTATTAAACTTGCATTAAAAATTGTTGAAATCTTTTAACATTACCTTAGGGACTCTGAAGACAGTAATTTTTCTTGCTGTATCAAAACACAAAAGATCCAAGCTTATAAGTCCAGCATTAAGTCTTTATTATCCTTATTGGTGTGGAAAAAATAAAACTTGATCTCTATTTCACTCCACATCTAAAAGTTAATTGACGATGGATCATAGATACAAATATAAAATCCAGAACCATAATGCATTTAGAAGAAAACTTTGGGTAGAGATTTCTTGGACAGAACACTAAACGCAACAACTAGAAAAGAAAAAATATATATAAGTTGGATTTCATCAGAATGAAATGTGCTCCTCAGAAGTCACTACAAAGAAAATAGACAAGGCACACATTGGGGAAAATATTTGCAGTATATACATGACAAAGGACTTGTGTTGAAAATATATAAAGTCAACAACAAAAGTATGATACAAAGATAACAAAATACATACTTTGAAAATAAACTGTACAAAAGGCCAATAAGCACACAGGAAGGTGCTTAACATCATCAGTTATCAAGGCAATGCAAAATAAAAACTACAATGAGATTCCATTTCAGACCCATTAGAATGGCTACAATTGAAAAGACTGATACCTCTAAATATGGGCAAGGCTATAGGGCAGCTAATGCTCTCATACATTGCTGGTTCAACCATTTTAGAGAGCCATTTGGTACTGTACTATAAACAAATATCCATCTACCCTTTGGTCCAGCAATTCTCCTTCTAGGTATTCACTAAAGATAAATGAAAACATAAGACTGCAACAAAACTTGTGCAAGAATACCACAGCAACTTTATTCATAATAACCAAAAATTGACAATTCAAATATCTATTAACATGTGAGAAGATACAAAAAATTGGGTATAGTCACATAGTGGAATATTATACAGCAATGAAAAAGCACTATGGCATACATCATGAATAAATTTCAAAAGATATTGTGTTAGGAAAACAATGCCAGGCATAGAAGAGTACATAGTCTATGATTCAATTCATATGAAGTCCAAAATCAGACAAGTGTATGATGACAGAAATTAGGAAGTGGTTTGTCTAAATGGAGGGAAGGAGTGGAGAGGGTGAGATTACTAGAAAGAGGTTTGAAGAGAACTTTGCAAGGTACAAAATGTTCTGCATTTTTTTTTTGGTGGTGGTTTCATGGATGTATAGAATTATCAAAATCTGAAAATCTGTGCATTTTTTTGCACATTAATTATATATACATATCAATAAAAGTAATTCCAAATGGATTCTTGTATGTTGAATTCCTATCACATAGAAGACAATGTGCTGGTGGCTTCATAAGTAGAATCTATAAATAAATCTATCAATCCTTTTTGAATAGGCTTTCCCTCCCTTCTTTTAACATGTAAGAAAATTAAAACTTTTTAGATTGAACTTCATGAAACTTACATGGCCAATACACAACAGAAATGATAGTTAAGCCAAAGTCTGATGCCCAAATCCACGCTTTTCCCATACTGTCACACTTCCACAGTCAATGCTTCTTATGGCTTCTAATGACAAAATAAACAGACTTGGGAATTTGTGGATGCAAAGGAGATAAATGGAGCTGCAGAGAAATGGCTCAGAAACTGTGACCTGATGTCTGAAACTTTGTTTGTGAGAACTTATATCATGGAGAGAAGCACAAAAGGACTCTGAATAAATACTGAACTCACACAATGCACAATGCCCATTATCTAAATGATTTCAATATGAACTATTTTTAAGAAGCTAAGATATTTAGTGTATGTACCTATTAGAATAAATCACTTTATAATCCTTTCTTTCAATAGGATTCAACTGTCAAAAATGTTCAACAAAACAAAATATTCTTTTTTCTTCTATTGCTCCTTACTAAAATAGCATTTTACTGAATAGGTGAAAGAAACTAGAGAAACATGGAGAACAAACATGACTTTTAAAAGGTCAGCCTACATAATGTTGGAGCAAATGATATAGACAGAGAAACTTCAGAAATTATCTTTTCACATATGAGTTTCCCCCCAGGTGCCTGGGTGGCTCAGTTGGTTAAGTGTCTGCTTTTTGGCTCAGATCATGGGTCCTGGGGATGAGGCCCTATATCTGGCTCTCTGCTCAGCAGAGAGCCAGTTTTTCCTCTCCCTCTGACCCTACCCATCTCCCCTGCCCCTGCCATTTGTGCTCTCTCTCAAATAAATAAACAAAATCTTTAAAAAAGAAAGAGTTTCCCTTGCTCTTTTCCGTAGATTTACAATTCTTTGAAATGCACCACTGAGAAGTTGAGATGGAAAATGAAATTTTGTTTTTGTTTGAAAATCATCTTTATACCTATCAGTTTATCACTAAGGAGAAAAAAATTAGCAAATATTTCTACTTAGTTCTGGATTTCATCAATATAAGGAGATAGAAAAGTAAATTCTTTATAGACACTTATTTCAAAAGACTATCATTCTTTTATGGAAAATACTGTTTCACATCTTCTTATGTAATAAAAATCGATTGCCACCAGCTCAGTTCAGTACAACATTTGAGTAATTACTCCTGACACTGTCACAAATGTTAACATGTTTAACAAATATTTCATAAATGTAATGAAGATGATTATAATAAGTGATTTCTCATTATATTCCTTTGCAATTTGATATGTGTAGCAAAATGTCAGATGATTCCCGTTACTGGAGAAATCAATTGGCAGGTGATAAATAATTTTTACAAAATGATTGAATCAATGTCAGCCTCAAGTAGAAAACTGTGTTGGACATATTATGAGTAAAGTGACACTGATTGTTTCTGAAGTCATTGCTCTGAGTATAAAGTTTAAGTAAATAATGGATTTATTGAGGATAGGAGAAATAGCTTCACCATAAAAAAAGGCAAGGTAGGGAAACATTATGAAAGGAAACCAAGGCAAACAACAAAAGTCACCAGCACACAGTAACATCCGACTTCTGATTTGTTATCATCGTATGCATTTGATTGCCAAGTATTTGGTAAAAATAGTCTTTTCCATCATGTCAATGAAATGAAAAATTCTGAACACGTTGAATATTTCTTTCAGGACACATTATTTTGATGATTTGGTCCTCTTTCTCTTTCTTTTTGTCTTGGTGGCCATGAGGCAATAATCTGTAAGAATAGGGAGATGATGAGGCTGACTAGAGCAGCTGTGTGATTGACCATGGCAGTGGTCAGAATCCAGAGGACCGAATCAGCTAACTGGGGTGAGGAGTAGCCCTCGGGAAAGTGCTGATTGATGAGCACGCCTCTCCTCAGCTCCAACACAACATGACACGTCCTCCAACCAAGGCATCTGCAATATGAGATTGTGGAATGAACCTGGCTTGTAGCGAAGGTGCTTTTCTGAAGGAAAGAGAAAATTAGAGAGGGGAAAAGAGACTTGATTATAAGCACTATGATTAGGACCATGATAACTATAGTTCAAACTGAAGCATTAAAGACTTTGGGTCTTTTTTTTTTTTTTTTTTTAAACAGACATCAGTGAACATGGCAGATGCAGCTTTGACTATCCTTAGAAGTAGTAATCTTTGCTCAGTCAAAATCTAGCCTCCCTAGAGACCCAGCAATTTAAAGGTGTTGAATAATATTTTTTATTTTTCTAAGATTTATTTATTTATTCATGAGAGACAGAGAGAGAGAGAGAGAGGCAGAGACACAGGCAGAGGGAGAAGCAGGCTCCCCACAGGGAGCCTGGTGTGGGACTCGATCCTGGATCCTGGGTTCACACCCTGAGCAGAAGGCAGACGCTCAACTGCTGAGCCTCCCAGGCGTCCCTGAATATTTTTTAAGAGGATATATAGTACATGAGAATATTAATGCATATATTTTCTAAAGGTTATAGACGATGATAAAATATATTGGGGGAAATTATATGCCAAAATAGTATGAACTTAAAGTTAAGATAAATAAAGTGTATCTTCTTAAGAAGTTGATGCTTAATGTACCATTAGAAGTTATTTCAGGTAGGCATACCCCCCAGAAGTCTTTCTTTCAACCCGTTCTCTATTCATGAATACCATAATTTCATAAATGGAGAATGCTCTTAACTCCAGTTTAAACCAAAACAGGAAACATACAAAAATAGCATTTTTTCCCCTAATACTTCTTTCTACTAATTCTTTTCTGGTCTAAGGTCTCTTGTGAGGGGAGTAAGGTAAGGAAGGGGCTTCAACTTGAAAGTCAGTTAAGAGAGAGATTGGAGTCAGTAAAACTAAATTTTTCCTTCTATAATTTTCTTTACAAGTATATGACCTGGGGGTATTATTTTAGAAATGCAAATGAGTGATCCTGTAAAAGCCCATTTAAATGTCTTAATCCTAAATATGTAATTTCTGGATCTGGTCAAATTCTACTTTATGTTGGGAATAAATGTATAATGTAAAGGAGTAAACTCCTCTAGAGGTTAGGATAAGTTTTGGTGCAAGGAAGGAGTTTTTCAGGTAGAGTTTTATAAATCTTCAGTGCCACTTTTTTTTTTAACTTGAGAAATGGAATTCTCTGGAATTGATAATGGAGGAGTACCTTGTAAATAAACTGTATGAGTCATTACTAATATGACTATTTCTCAATTATTTTCTAAATATTATTTATTAATGAAACTCATAAATGAGAAGATGGTCCTCTCATCTTCTCAGGTCAATTCATCAAATATACCAAATTTCCCAGTGATAAGAAGCCATTTCGTCTATAAATTGTGCATCTCTCCCTGGAACAGACATTTATCAAGCATTGATATGCTGATTTCTAGGAGACAGCAGACCAGGCTATATGGCAGTGAATGAAAACCCTACATTTTTAAAATAGAAAATATGTATAAACCAAAACAAACACACTAAATTTTTTCAAAACAAATAATTTTGCCAATAATGCTCATTTCATTGCTAGAGCCTAAAAAGTGGAAGAGTTCATTTAAATAGATGTTGACATGGTCAGTTGACAGAACTTTTTCAGAGGTACATTTTGATCTATATATCTAAGTTTTCTGAATTCAAATTGAAAATATCCATGTTAAAATGACAATTAGCTTCAAAATTATCTTTGAGTCTATGAAACACTCTTGATACTGACAGGGTTTAGAAAGCCAGGGAGCGAAGGTGCTTTTCTGAAGGAAAGAGAAAATTAGAGAGGGGAAAAGAGACTTGATTATAAGCACTATGATCAGGACCATGATAACTATAATAATTATTATAATTATTATTATAATTCTCCCTCTGAATATTGAAATAAGCAGTTCACATAAAAATGAGTAATATCTTGGATGTCTGTTTGTTTGTTTATTTATTTTAAGATTTTATTTATTTATTCATGAGAGACACAGAGAGAGAGGCAGAGACACAGGCAGAGGGAGAAGCAGGATCCTTGCAGGGAGCCGGATCTCTGGATCCCAGGATCATGCCCTGAGCCAAAAGCAGACGCTCAACTGCTCAGCCACCCAGACATCCCTCCTTGGATTGTTTAATAAAGTTGCTTGTTTATTCATCTCAATAGACTAGGGTTGTCATATATTAAAAAGCATAAACAGGATGGCAAACTCGAAGAAAAAAAATGAGGATGAGACTAAGAGTAAAATCACCATGATTTTGAATTCATTTATTTAAAAGAAACTATCACATGGAGAAAGAAATGGATTAATTTTATAGTTCACAAAGGCAAGAATAAATTGGCAAGTTATGAAAAGATAGATGAAGCCTAAATACAGGGAAGAATTTTCCATCAAAATTCCCCAAAAGGGGAAAAAAAAAAAAAGATGAATTGACTCAGGAGCTATGATTTCTTTCTCACTGGGAATATTCAAGGACAGGAAGGGATTCATTCATACACTCAACAAATGTTAATTGCCTGTCCTTAGACACTGTGTAGGCACTGGGCATAAAATGATGAGCAAATTGGGATAACTAACTTATCTCATGGCACTTCAAATCTAGTGGAGGAGACAGGCACAAATTGAGTAGATGTTCTAACTACCCTAGGAATGAACACATTGTGGTCGTGGCAAGAGGTGGGGTTAGGTGGGCAGATAAAACATGAGTCTGTCTTAATCTGTACTGTCGGGAAAGAAAGTGACAGTTGAGATCTGAAGGCTAAGAAAGAGTTAACTAGGTACAGAAGCAGTAACAGAGGCAAAATAACTGAAGTAGGAGCAGGCACAGTGCATTCAAGAAACTGGAAGAAGCTAATGTTGGGGCAAGGAGAGTGAGGGGGAGAGTAGTGTGAAGTGGGAAATGCAATTGGTGGTGAGACTTTGTATGACCTCACAGACTATGTTAAGGATCATTTGGTATTTGTTTCCATTTTTGTTTTTTTTTTTTGTCTTAGGAACACTGAGACACTCTTAATTTTTTTTTTTTTCTGTATGGGGAGTATTATGATCAGATTTGTATTTTGAAAAGATCACTCTCCTGATGCCAACCAAGGAAAGAATTCACTGGAAGGGAGCAAAGATACGGAGAGTGGATATTGTATTTTGAATAATATAATAATCGAGGAAGGAGATGTTGCCTGCTTGGATTAGGCTGATGACACTGGAGATGCAGAGAGGATAGATTTGAAAAATACTTCAAAGGCGCATCAGTAGGCTCTGGTGTTGATGTGAGAGGACTTCAGGGTGAACTCTGAAGTGCTTATGATTCAGAGAGAGAGAGGAGCGGTTGATGGCATCTGAGGGTGGGGACAAGCATTTATTTATACTTATCTGGAACTCAGGGGATTAATACAGACCAAAGATAACATTTGTGAATCCAATTATAAGGCTTGTAATCATAGCAGTGGGAATGAATGATACAATCTGTGGAGTGAAAAGAAAAGAGGCCCAAGTCTTGAAAAGCTGCACTGTTTCATGGCTAGGCGAAAGAGGATAAACTTGCAAAGAAATCTAAAAATCTAAGGACATATGGGGAAACTTATTACTTACCAGAAACCAAGAGAAAAAAATATTTTAAGAAGTATCAAGAAATAACAATGTCAAATGCATCTAAGAAGTTAAGACTCAATACTGTTACAGTGAGTTTGGTATTTGGTTTGGTGACAGGTAGCCCATTTATGACCTTGGGGGTTCGGAGCGAGGATTCACATATGAGAGAAATTGTTGAATGAGATAAACTCTCAGTCTCCTTTCAGTTCTAAGAGTCTTCAAATTTTTGTCATGGAAAAACACACTTCTAAGTTATTTCATTTTTAGAAAGATTTTATTTATCTATTCATGAGAAGCACAGGGAGGAGAGAAAGAGGCAGAGACACAGGCAGAGGGAGAAGCAGGCCCCATGAGGGGAGCCTGACGTGGGCCTCGATCTGGGGTCTCCAGGGTCACACCCTGGGCCGAAGGCAGCGCTCTAAACTGCTGAGCCACCCGGGCTGCCCCTCTAAGTTATTTTATAACAAAGTTGTTGTTCCCTCAAAAATGTTTTCTAAATTTGGGACAATAATTATTCATTGAAAAAATACACTGCAAATGTGTGTAATAACGTTTGTAACTTTTCAAATATGATGGTCAAAGTGAAAATATCTGTATCTTTCCTTTTTGTCTTAATAAAAATCACTTCAGCTCGACTGCCTCCTGACCTTCCTCTCCACAGCAATTCACACAGTGTTGTACTTGACCATTGTAATCTCAGGGCCCATTTTAAACATCTTCATTTTTTTCTTAACCAGGAAATCAATGGGACATATCAAATTCTCGCCACCGTACTAAATTGCAGTTCTTCAGAAGTGTAAGATCCTTTCCTGGTGGTAAATTTATCTAACGCTGGGAAAATCCTAATAGCCTTTAGGATGTTGTCAGAGATTGTTTTCTATGGCTAAATGGCAGCTGGGGTCTATTCTTAGCTCTGTAACTGATTCACAGTCTGATCCGCACTATGGTTCCCACCATGGTCTGTGTTGTAATTTCCCTGCCTATAAAATGTGTTACTAGAACAGATCTCCAGACAAAGTTCCACCTATGTAGTTATATCAGTGATGGCCAGATACAAATTACTATAACAATGCAACTCTTTCTTAAAATGCAATCAGCTATAATTCTCTTGTCCAGGCGGCCTTCCTCTCAGTTTATCAGATGGTTGGATTTTAACTGCTGTCTCCATGGGTGCTTCAAACGACTCCTGGAATTTTTGGATTTCCAACACAGTCAGGTGCCCTTATACAGAAATGACTCCTCTGTCTTTCCTCCCAGTGATGCTGTAGCATCATAGTCTGTACTGGCTCCATGAGCAGCAAGCAGACAACGCAGATGGCATCCAGTCCCCTTTGGCCCATTGGCAGCTGCTCTTTAAGAAACTGGAGCCAAAGTAACAAAGAGGATGACTTGTCTCCCCTCTTTCTCTGGTGTGCTCCTTGCGACTCCTTCCACCATTGTTATCTTTTCCACCTGAATTTCAGGAGTTTTTCCTCCCACAACTTCCAGAGGCGCCTCTTGACAACTCTCAGTGGCTGTGGTGGCCCTGCTTTTAATGATTTCTCAAATTAGTAGTCTACTCTCAGAGTCAGTGTCTCTCAGCAGTGAGATTCAATGACCCTGACTTGAAGCACCTTCCTGCTGTTCCGAACAGTGGGAACTGTTTAAACCTGTGTTTACTGCTCTTGGCTCCTGACCAGTCACCACTCTCACTGCCAGCCTGTTCAGAGGCTCCAGGATCTCTTGCTCCCTTCTTGTCAATTTGTAGCTAAATCCTTAAGCAGCTAGGTAGCTCAGCCCCCTCTAAGTCATGTCCGGAGGTTATTGCGGAAAGGTCCTTCTGGAGCTCTTGAAATGGCCTTGATGGATATGTTCTCTCAAAGTAGTCCTTCCCAGTTACTTGTTTAAAACCATTCTGGAGAGAGGGAGAAGGAAGTCTTCAACACTTGCAACTTCGTCTGTCTTTTGATTTTTCCTTTCTGTAAACTTTATCAGTGCCCTCATTTACTCAGAGCAAGTTTTTTAACTATTAATATTTCTTCAAAAGGCAGAGGCCTTACAGCTTCCAAGCAGTGCCCAACCCTATAGCAAGGGAAAACTCTCTTCAAAAGTGTCTGCTTCATAGACCACTTGGTAATAATACATAGCATGATTTGAGAATAGTTCTGGGGACTTCACGGGACACACTCTAGGGACACACCACCTAGAAGACAATATAGCATGTGGCTATGAGCACAAGATCTGACATTAGAATCACCTGGGCTAAAATCCTACCTTTTCATTTACTGATCATGTCACTCTAGACAAGCAGCTTTCTCATCCCAAGTCCTAGTCTCTTCATCTGTAAAATAAAAGATGATAATGCCTACTTTATATGGCTGTTATGATTGCCTGACCCACAGTAAGCAGTCCATAAATTTTAATGTGAGTTTTCCCATACTCTTAGATGCACAGAGAAAATAGAATTTTTCCTTTTCTAAAATTGTTCTGATCTCCCTTATGAGCCAGAAAAAATGAACCTAATGAACCAACCCGGTACCTTTAGTCCATTGTGATTTAAACAGTCACTTTAGATAAAGCTTGGCCTCCTTAGATAAAAATAATCAGTCTCTCAGATTCCCATCCCTCTTCCCCAACAGCTCTGCAGGATGGTATCAGATATATAAAGGGTAGGTGAAATTAACTGCGTCCTCATCACAGTAAGGAAGAAGGTTCAGAAATCCATGTGATTTCCTTGTACTTTTCTCTAGTCTCCATGGTGATGACTTTCTGTACCCTGCTGGCCTCACAGCTCAGGTCCAGGTATTGACTGGTCTTTTTCTTTGTTTCGTTATTTCCCTGTGGAACAGACAAATGACTCAGCCTTCCCTTGGAATTTACTGGTATTTGAACATTTCCCTGACACCCCCCTCCCCCCGAATTACCTTTGCTTAAATCTGGGGAAGGGATACCAGAACCTGAATGGCTTACTCCTGTCTATTATCTACCAAGATCAGGAAGGACACACTTCTCTAGTATCCTCAGCTCATCTTCCTCATTCAGAGCTTCAGTTTTAGGACTAAAATTTAACAGTGGATTGAATGTAGACATAAAAGTGAGATTTACTTACTCATAAGGGAGCCCAAATTTGGAGGTATTTCAAAACACTATACCTGTTTCACTCTCCTCCTATTAAACTTTCACCTTTTTCCCATTTCCCACATTACATTTCAAAGCATGTAAAGGTTAAGTCTCTGTGAATCAGATCTATAACTCTGTTTATTCCTGAGTTCTCCAAATTTGACCCGGTGATCCTGGATATCCAGAAGCAAGTCCTGTCCCTACTTCGGAGACTACACCCCAGGGTCTTGGTCCCCTCTCAGTCCTGGGACCATTCATCTTCCAGCTGCACAACTGCTTAGTCTGAAAGAAATCCCCTGTGGGTTGGGGGTCAGCAATAGAGAAGGTGAGTGACATCTCTGCCTGAAGGTGAAACGAACTGTAAAATCTGACTCTTAGCTCCTGCAGGGCCTCCCTTCCCCCTCTAGTACTGGATGACAGAGAAATTGTTGATCTGAGATGATTATCCCAAGACCACAGGGTTCTGGCCCTAGTTTCAGAAAATTATGGGTTGGCTTTTTGGCTTGTTGGCTTGGCTAAGAAGTCTCTTTACATTTTTACTAGTCTCAGTTTTTTTTTTAAAAGAAAGATTTTATTTATTTATTCATGAGAGACACAGAGATAGAGAGGCAGAGACATAAGCAGAGAGAGAAGCAGTCTCTCTGTGGGGAGCCTGATGTTGGACTTGATCCTGGGACTCTGGGATCACGCCCTGAGCCGAAGGCAGATGCTCGACCACAGAGCCACCCCAGCGTCCCTACTACAGTCAGTTTTATGTCCCAAATTTTTACTGGTAGAATTCGATTTCCCTCTCTTGAGTCAAAGAAGGGGGCTTAAAGATAATTTTCATTGCCTCATCTTTTCTTCTTTTAGCTAACTGTCCCATCTCTACTTGAGCATTATAGTTTTTTGCAGAGCTACTTCTAGATCTCAGGATGACTAATTTCAAAGTGCAGATTTTTGCTGTACCCATATATTTGTTTCGAAAGAACAATACTCACAGATTCTATCCGAAGTACTGAGTTTCTTTTCCTGACTCACTCTTGTTGGTTTTTTCCCTTATGTTCAAATACATTCATGGGATCAGAAGTCGAACATTGTTGTTTAGTACTTGAAAGAATGAGCATCTCATTTGTCTTTTGAGTGAAAATTCACTTGACTCTGGAATGGAATTTTGAGAGCTACTTGCTATAGGAATACTCCATTTAGCTCATTTGCAAAAGTCCAAGGAGCCCCCTCCCAGAGAAGTTTAACAGAGTTCCTAAAAATTATAATTAGTAGATATGATGGAGCAGTCAAGTTGTGGCATTCTTAGTATATGCCTAATAAAGCCACCAAAGATGATAAAGCAGCTTTTTCTCCTTGGTTCTTGAAATCTGGGCTGGTATGCCATGGATCTCCCTTTGACTGGCTGAAGGAGATGAAGTATAGAGAACTTCCCTTTGTGCATTAACATTGGGCAACATAGTGACCTTTAGACCAAATTAGTAAGAAGGCCACCTGATATCCACTTATTCTATATTTGGAGATCCAGTAAAGTACAGCTTTATCAGCCAAAAGTACCATAGTCTATGGAACAACTTGGAAGATATAAGTACAGGAGAGAGCCAATTTTCTTCCCAATCCTCACCTCCATTTCTAGGGGGAGAAGATTGATAAGATGAAACATGTAGATGAGTAACTGTATTTTCCAGGAATATAAAAATTCATTGCTGGGGGTGAGAGGTGCTGCCAGATAATACCTTGACATATTAAAACTATATGCTGTCCTTGTCTACTGTCTAGTCAGAGCTATCCACAGTGACCCAAGGACAAGTGTAAACAAAATAACCAATAAGTAAAATTTAAAATAAAAGATAAAAGGAAGTAAAGAGACCACTCAAGTTTTTGCTTTCTTTAAAAATAGACTTTTTAATTTTCATTTCAGCAGTTACATTTCCCTGGGGGAAGTAGTCTTCTTAGCTATTTTCTTACCAAGAGATTTATCTCCCATCTACTGCCTGTATGTCACCTGGGGTGGTCTAGTAGTAAGACAGTTACCTGGGCCCTACATATTGCAGGCCCAGGTATTTTTAGGTCATCTCAATATCAGTGCATGTAAGTAGTCTTATAATGCACTGTATATAATGGGCTGTTATATCTTATAGCATCTGACTGACATGGAAGCCAATTTCCTTTACCTAAACTAGTTACCTTCAATGATCCCCTAATGTGACACTTTAGAGAAGAATCCAAAGTACTTCAATGATAAATTATTAGATATTCATGTTTTTAAAAAATAAATTTCAATATAAATAAGTGATAATGGAAATATGGTCAAGCAATTAACAATAAATAACTACAAAAGTTGATTGTTAATATTATTACTATTTCATATTATAATAAAAGATAGTTGTTTTGATACTTGAAGATTCAGATGCCAAAATTGTCATTTTCCACACCTATTCTCCCTCCAAAGAATATAAGATCTTGATGTATTGATACTGGATAAGAAAAATGATATATCCGTGAACAGAGATCTTAATTTTTTCAGGTCCATACACATTAGATCAAAATAAGATTTTTTTTTTTAATGGAAACAAATCTATTTAGTTCAGTTGGTAAGGGATGCAAAGGAATCAATGTGGAGGTCATGTGATTCCAAGCTAGTATAGTTTGGAAAATACTTCAGTCAGAAGCAGCTAAAGCATGTATGCAATGGTTTAAATGCACCTAGAGCCTGGTTGTGCGGGAGAATGCCTTTATGTAAGCAACTGAAACCCATCTTCTATGGACAACGCTGTACAAAAACAAATGTGTAGTAACACCAAGTCAGCATGTTGGCCTCTCAGTGCAGGCTGGCAGGCAGCCAAGGCCCAGCCTGCTGAGAGAGAAAATTGAAAGCAAAAAAAAAGCAGCTGTACAAGGTGAAGTCTGATGGTGGATATGGAGACTCTTCTGGGCAAGGTAGGGGAATAAAGGTCAGGTTTTTGCTTGTGTGGCACCTTTAGAGCTGGACCTACTGCTGGGGTGTCCTCGTTTCACTAAAGACTAGATCCTTTTTATGAGGAAAAATTCACATATACACAAGTGAATTCAGTGTGAGCAGTGAAGTGTGCTGTTAGGAAGAGGTGTTCTCCAGCAGCCACTGTTTTGATTTTAGCATGTGTCAATTGTAGGACATTTTGATTTCAAAGTCTATTTACTGCCCTCTGGGTGAAGATCAACAACTGTCCAATATTAATAGAGTCAATGGAAGTGCTTTATTCTGAGAAAGTATGAAATGGATACCATAGCAGAAAGTTTTTCTGGATAAGAGTGCCAAGAGATACTCGGTGTCCTGGGCATAGGCTCCAATACCCAAGTTGTAGTCAAATCTCTCTCATTGCATGATTGTTGGTCAAAGGGCACTCCTGGTTGAAGAACGTAAAAGTCTATTTTGATCTGAAGACTCTTTTTCCTCACCAACTCATGATGGCCTGTCTCTTTGATAAATTCCAACTTGACAGTTCATTCAACTGATGATTTTTGAGTCTGACTGTGTGCCACAAACCTCATTAGTATTTCTTGGTCCTTAGCATATGTTACATATTTATTTGTCATTTTTTTCCCAACCATGTCCCATCAAGTGTTACCAAACTACAAAGCTCAAGGTGACACTATTTGTGCTGTATTCTAGATAAATGACCTTTCTTGGAGTTGTCTTATGGAGATTATTTTAATCAAGAGGACTGTAAATTTTTTGAGGGCAGAATCAAACTGTATTGCTTCTTGAAGTTATCTCCAAGATTTAATTAAAGATGCTGCATGTAGTAGTTGCTCAGTTCATAGAAGCATGTTAACATGACAATGGTGATTATGCTAACTTTATCTCCTCTGAGGAAAGATTCGTTTCAAGTAAATTCATATTTGCCCAAGTTGTTTGGTTCCTGAACATTCAGTAGTAAGTGCTCTTTTATGACCATCTTATTCTTATTCCTCAGTTTGAGAACGTGAGCAATCACTATATTTGGGAGAAATTTCACTGAGATGTCTACTATCAAGGAAAAGAATTGAGTTTAAATCAAACCCAGGTAAATGATGTAGCCATAGACTCCCACTGTTAATGTTAGCCAGAGACAAGAAACATCTTTGCTTTTGTCTAACTACTCAACTTGTTTTCATAATAAGTAGAAGCAATAACTTCTTGTTCACCATGCACATGATTACAGTTGTTCTTTTTATTTTAAAGATTTATTTATTTATTTGAGGGAGAGAGAGAGAGAGAGAGAGAAAACACCACCAGGGGAAGGGATAGAAGGAGAGAGAGAGAGAGAGAGAGAGAAGCTCAAGCAGACTCCCTGCTGAGCAGGGAGGTTGATATGGAGCTCCATGGGGGTGGTAGTAGGGAGCCCTTGATGTGGGGCTCCATGTGGGGCTTGATCCTAGGAGATCATGAACTGAACTGAAATCCAGAGTCAGCCACTCAACTGACTGAGCCACGAAGGCACCCCAGATTGTAGTTCTTTCTTTAGATTGTATTACCAACAAAATTGTTAAAATTAACTCAGGGCTCTGAACTAATCTGTGCCCCATTGTTTACCAAGATCACTGGGAAATAAATTAGCTCTTTTTGTCTCAGGTTCTAAATTGATTTTGTATTCCATGTTGGTGTTTTTATTTTTCTTATATATATGAGACAGTTTCACAACTCATATTTGGAATATATTCACAGATTAAACTTTATTATTTATTTAAATATAGTATTCATGGATTAAACTTTATAATTTATTTAATTCTAGAGATAAATTTGAACTAGTATAATTGGAAACTACAAATAGAAACTAATACAAGCAAAAAAAAAAAAAAATCAATGAAAGACCCGATTTGCAAGTACGTATTGCTCAGCAAACTGTTAGTCTATGACTGGGACACAGAAGAATTTAAACCACAGCTCTTGTGCTCAAAGAACATATTATCTGAAGATTGATGGAAATAATTATAAATAGTTGAAAACAATATGCTGATACAAAGTCTGTATTTCGCATTTAAGATTGTTTTAAGGATTCCATAAAATCTTGTAACATGGAGAATGGATTGAAACTTAAACTGGGACTTTAAAAGTAGGTTGGAAAAAAATAAATAAATAAAAAATAAAAGTAGGTTGGAATTGAATTTTCCAAGATATATAACTGGGTACCAGCCTCAATCTCCATCATTATTGTAATAATCAAGTATTTAATAAGCATCCACATTTGTCCAACCCAGAGCTCGGGGGTGAAATGTTTTTGCTTAGGCCTCGAATTCAATGTCATTTCTTTTCCACATCAGCTTCTCTTTACTCCACTGAAGGTTACAATAGTTAATACATAATACTTCCTCATTACCCCTGTATCCTTTTTTGCACTTACCAAACCGGTAATCAAATACTTCTTTGTGTAATTACATTTCATGTTTGTGTCTTTGATAAAAATGTAGGTCCATAAAGGGTAAAAATCAGGTATATCTTGTTCATTATCTCACATAGTGCATAGCACTTACAAGGCATTTGGTGTCTAATATGAATGAATTAATGAATCAAGCATTGAAGACACTGGGGGGAGTAAAGATGAATACAGCTTAGAATCAATCTTGAAGAATACACAATGTAACAAAGAAGAGCAGGTGCCCATAAAGCAGTTAAGATTTTTAGAGCCAGCTTTTCTAGAAAAGTTTATAATAAAGAATATTCAATGCAGAGAAGATTTATAGTGTTCCTAACTTGTGAAGATCACTTTGTCGCACAATGTATAATTCAAGCTACCTAATATAAGCCTGAATGGGTACACTAGAAGATCTACTTGCAGATTTTAAAGAATTATGAGACAAATGCCTTTGAGAGAGTAAATGCATTTGAAGCACAGTACCTTTAAAATAAATTACAACCCGAAATGGTACTCTAGGGAGAGTAGAGAGATTCAAAATGCTCTTTGTTCTTTGATTCTTCCCCTCATTCATATGTAATTATTCTTCTCTTTTGTCTTTGGAATTATTGTTTTATGCTTCACATTTCAGCTTGTTTATTGTATGACAAGATGAATAACTGTCACACAAAAATAACCAATAATTATATGCATTTACTATTTTATGAAGCAAAAGACATAGCAATTAACAGGTTTTAGAACACTGTAGATTTTATTTTTAGACATATTTTTCCTAATATTAATCACTATAGATAAGTCATTACACTATTCAGTTGTGGTGGTTACAATTGCGTTGGATGAGAGAATTGATATTTAAGAAGTGCATATATGTGTATATAAATATAAACAGCAAGTATAAAAAGTGTCCTTTGTGAAGGCTTAAGAGGAATACAACTAACTCAAGCAAGCGTAAACATTTTAATACAAAATGACTTTGGAAAATTGGTGTTTGCTCTTATTTAAAAGAAAAATAAAAGCTGCAGCCCGCTGACGAGAGATGGTGATGATAGGGGAGGCTAGGCATGTGTGGGGGGAGGGAGCACATGAGAAATCTGTACCTTCTTCTCAATTTTTCTGTGAACCAAAATCTACTCTTAAAAAATAAGGTCTAAAAAAACAAGGTCTTAAGAAGTTGACTGAAATGTTATCCATGATTATAAAAAGAAATAAAGATTTGCTTAAGGAGGTTAATCAAACTGGAGAATTTAAAGCCACAAAATACTTGATTATTTCTATTTTATCATAACGGAAATGTTTTTGCCTGTGGACGAGCTTGATGGTAGCACCAGTATTGCTGGTACTGGAAAAGGAGCTCAGTCATTAAATGTTCCCCATGTGAGTCTATGTCAGGGCTTAAGGCCTAAATTAAACAATAGACTCTTCCTTTGTTTGTTTGTTTAGGTGCAAGTAAATGTCTTTCTTAGTTGAAATATATGGGTATATGTAATGTAATATATTACAACATGCATAGTAGAATTACTTAAGGATACTTTCACCAATAAATTAAATAATAACTAACAATGGTTTTAAAAAGGTTAATTAAAAAACAAAGATTTTATTTATTTTTTCATGAGAGACACAGAGAGAGAGGCAGAGACATAGGCGGAGGGAGAAGCAGGCTCCCTGTGGAGAACCAGATGGGGGACTGGATCCCAGGACCCCAGGATCACAACCTTAGCCAAAAGCAGATGCTCAAACACTAAGCCACCCAGGTGCCCCTAAGTGATTTTTTTCTATCTAACAGTACTTTTGAAGGAAGGCAACACAGGCTAAGTGTAGTCTTTCAAGGAAGTCATCAAAGAACCAGACTGCTTCTCTTTTTGTGCTTTGCCTTGGTATGTGTCTTTCCTCCTCACCGTCTCAAGATGGCTCCCACACTTTTAAGTAGCATGTCCATATTCCAGGAAGGAGAAAGCAGGGAGATAAGGGATTTTCCCCCATTAAGCCCTTATTAGAGAAGGGAAGCTCTACCTAGGGATTGTTGTCTACATCTTATTGGCCAGAACTGTATCATAAGATCACCTCCAATTGCAAGATAGGCTTGAAATTTGAGAAATGTACTCTACAGTTTCTTGGAGAGGAAGACAAAAGAGTATTGGAATAGCTGTTGACTTAACAAAAGCCAATTTTAAAGAATCTACCACAGCTCTACTTAAGAAGTCGTCTCCCTTAGAGAGATCCTTATGACACAGATCCTTAGCAAATGTAGAGAGAGGGTAAGTATTGTGATTATTCTCGCTGTGTAACCAACTACCCCTAACTTGGTGGCAAAATGAGTAATTTCTATATGTTCATGTATTCTATTGGTCAAAAATTCGGACAGCTTATCTCTGCTCCATAGTGTCTGGGGCCTCAGCTGATAGGGTGATGCAGATGGCTGGGCTGGACTTTTATCATGCAGAGCACTGCAATCAATCATCTGGAGGCTGCTTCACTCATGTGCCAGGCATCTGGGCAGGGATGACTTGAAGTCTGGGCTCATCAGTGTCCATCATAAGATGAATGGATAAAGAAGATGTGGTCTATGTATACAATGGAATATTACTCAGCCATTAGAACGATAAATACCCACCATTTGCTTCGACGTGGATGGAACTGGAGGGTATTATGCTGAGTGAAATAAGTCAATTGGAGAAGGACAAACATTATATGGTCTCATTCATTTGGGGAATATAAATAATATTGAAAGGGAATAAAGGGGAAAGGAGAAAAAATGAGTGGGAAATATCAGAAAGGGAGACAGAACATGAAAGACTCCTAACTCTGAGAAAAGAACTAGGGGTGGTGGAAGGGGAGGTGGGTGGGGGGTGGTGGTGACTGGGTGACGGGCACTGAGGTGGGCACTTGACGGGATGAACACTGGGTGTTATTCTATATGTTGGCAAATTGAACACCAATAAAAAATAAATTTATATATATATAAAAAGGCTGGACTCAGGTAGGGGATCAATCCGAACACCTACACATGGCCCACTCATGTGGCTTGAGCTTCCTACACTATGAGAACTGGATTCTGAAAGAGAACATTCCAAGAGCAAGTGTGGCCAGGTGGTAGCTACAAGGCCTTTTGTGACCTAGCCTTGGAAGTCACATAGTGACTTCTAGAAGTAGTCACAAGTCCACCCAGATTCAAGGAAGGTGAACAAGGGTACCCTTCTCTTAATGGGAGGACGCCCAAAGAGCGTGCAGCCATTTAAAAAACCTGCCACAGTAACAATAATGGGACTAAATATTGAGCATGATTCTCTAAGAATGGCTTCTCTTCAACTTTCTTTTCCGTCTTTTCCATTCCTATTGCATACTGAGAGAAGACAGTGTTAAATCTATTAGGAGAAAGTCCCTCTACAGCATTTCTGAAGGATGATGGGCTGTTTAACCTCCTAGGCAAGAGAGAGCACCCAGAGATGGGGCTCCTTCGCTGTGGAGTCTGATCAGCCAGCATGGCCAGGAGTGATGCAATCATGTAATTAGGCAACCCCATCTTCACATGAAATGGCTCTCCTGTAAAGTACTGTAGGGAGTTGTCTGTGTGTGCATTCTGAGTGTAGAAAATCGCTTTTCTATTTTCCATGCAGTTTGGAATGTACGACCTGTATTTGTATGAAGGCAGCCAGATAAAGGTTAGATTATTGAAAAAACAGTGAAGTGGAACCAAAGAAGCCTCCTCTTTATCTGAAGTGAAGAGTGGCATGTTGTTATGTTCTTTATAGAACAGGAAAAGTATCATAACAACGTTTCTGAGTAAATTAGATCCATGAAGAACAATTTCAGGCATTATATACCATTTCTGGTTTCAAAGTTCTTATAGTAATATTTTTCTGCAGGTAAGTACAAAGTACAGTGGAATGATTGAATCCTGGCTCTGGCTCTTAGTAACTCTGGGACTTGGGGCAAGTTTCTGAAGCTCTCGCTCAGCTCCGTTTACTTATCTCAGGAAATGGAGATAAAAATGCCCATCTTCAGCCATCACTGTGAGGATTAAATGCATATTCTTCCCATAACACTCTTGCCTCCCTGAACTGCCCTACCCGTGCCTCTGCCCCTAATTCCGGACAGTCTGCAGGTCCCCAGAGGATGTCAGTTCATTTGGAAACTGTCTGTGATGACATCGGAGAACCAGGTCCACTATGTCTCCTAGGTACTCCCAAAGAGAGCCCTGGGCGTACCTCTGTCAGAGCTCTTAACATTCAACAATTCACTTCACAAAGTCTAACTGAAAAATGATTATGTGCCAGGTACTTCATGAGGTTCTGGAAATTCAGCAATGAATAAAGCCAGAATGATCTCTGCCCTTGTATTTTGTACACTCTAGTGGAGCAAAAAGAGACAATAAACAAGCAAGCACATAAGAGGAAAAATAAATTCACACAGTGATAAGGGTTATAAGGCAGCAAAGAACAGGGGAGGAACAAGAGACGCTTGAGGAGACGAATACTGGAAATATTCTAGTCAAGGACATGATATTTGAGTTGAAATCTTAATATGGAGAAATAGGCAACCATGTAAACTTACCAGGCTCTTATGAACACTCTGTGTTTTAACTCCCTCTTATGAACACTCTGTGTATTAACTCACTTTATTCTCATAACTTCTCGAGGTAGATACTCTTCTTATTCCCACTTTATACATGGGGAGACCAAGGTAGAAAGCCCAAGTAACTAACACGTGATTACAGAGCTTGTAAGTGGTAGAGCTTGGATTCAAACTCAGACAACCTGCCTTTAAAAGCTCATGTTCTCAGCCACTCTGTTATAACAGTCTCTCAAAAAGCACTGGGTATTGCATTGATGCTGACCGTTTACTTGCATGGTTTTTTTTTTTTTTTTCCTACAAGACCATGAAGAAATTGACAGATAGAGCTCAGTCCCAAGAACAATGTCCAGCTTTTATGCCCGCAAGTGCATGAATGCATACCTGCAACGAGCAAATCTAGATGAGATAAAGGGTCCTGCTCAGTACTTAGCATCAGTGATTCAAATGTTAGTTCTTCCTTTCTCCCTTCTTCCCCACCTCCCTGAATTGGATTCATACAGCTTGCTGTTGAACTTGAAGGAACTAGAAGATTTATAGGAGAAGGTGGCAGGGGGATGGGGTGGGGTGTCACCTTCATACTGTATCAAAAAAGAAATTAAGAAAACAAAGTCTTTTAATTTGTTAGCAAGAGATGAAAATGAGTAACTTCAGTGAGCTCTGAAGAAAAACACGTGGAAGCAAGGAGCCTGTGAGGTAATAAATTTCCTCCCTCTAACATAAAAATGATGGCCCCAGTGCTTTAAAGGAAAGCCATTTGGAAAATTTCCATGCATACACATTTTGGGGAAAATGTAGGGAGAAATATGAAGTTAGTTAAATGTCTTTAATAGGTACTTCAAAGTTCTGGACCATTAAATCATTTCCACAGCTTTCCGACTGTTATCACTTCCCAAACATTGCCAAAACCACTCCTTAAAAGGCTGCAATAAATTTGAAAGGCAAATCAGATTTGGAAATTTTGCATGAAAGAGAACTATATCTTGTACCTTAGGAACATTTTTCAATGTCAGCACATAGCTGTCTGCTGCCAAAGATGAGCTTGGGAGCAGTGACCTTTGCGGATGACTTCTCTCTGTTAGCAATTTTTGCCCTACAGGATTCTGGAAGCCTGGTCACAGGAACATTTAAGGATACCAGGTGGTTTTGAAATGCTTGGTTGAGCTGGGTGACTTATCTAGGCCTGAATTTAATATTTGAAAAAAAAAATAATTCTTCCATGAAGAAAGTGAACATTTATTCAAACTGGATCAGCCAGTGTTCTCCGAAGTTCCTATAATACTCCTGCTTCTCCTAACAAATTTGATGGAAAAGGATGGTGCTATGGACTGAATGTTTGTGTCCCTGTCAAACTTGTGTTGAAATTCTAGCCTCCAAGGTAAAGGTTTTAGGAAGTGGGCCTTTGGAGGTGATTAGGTCAGGAGGGTAGAGTCATCGCCAATGGGATTAATGCCTTTTAAAAAAAAAAAAAAAGATTTTATTTATTTATTCATGAGAGACACACAGAGAGAGGCAGAGACATAGGCAGAGAGAGAAGCAGGCTCCCTGTGGGGAGCCCAATATGGGACTCGATCCCAGGACCCCAGGATCACGACCTGAGCCAAAGACAGACGCTCAAACACTGAGCCACTCAGGTGCCCCTAGGATTAATGCCTTTATGAAAGGTATTCCAGAGAGCTCTGCTGCCCCTTTTGCTTCACAAGTTTACCATGAAAAGACAGCCGCCTGCAAACTGGGAAGCTAGTCCTAGTCAGCAAATCTATGGGGCATCTTGATCTTCTACTTGCCAGCCTCCAGAACTATGAGAAATAAATGTCTGTTGTTTATAAGCCACTCAGTCTATAGTACTTTTTATAGCAGCCTGAGTGGACTAAAGCAGATGGTGGGTCTAAGAAGAAAACAAGGGATCATTCGCTGCGATTTTTTTTTTAAATCCAGTGCCATGTTAAATTTCTTTCTAGTTAAAAGTGTAAAGTGTCACGAGCGAGAGTCATCCGGCCCAAGCAACTTCTGTCTCTAATGCTTTGTTTACCTCTAGAAGACGCACTAAAAATGTTAGCAGTTGCTCCAGCAATGTTAGGATGCGACCTCTCTGCTAAATTGACTCTCTTAGGTGGGCATAGTTTTAAGACAAAGGTAGCATTTTATACAGTTAAGCACCTAGCATTCACACAAAGGACCTGGTAATGATGTATATTTAATCTCTATTATCAACCCATTTTGGAACTCTAAAGAATGGAGACTACTTAAGTAGTAAAGTAGCACAAATGGAGCAAAAGGGACAGGAAGAGAGCACACGTGCTGTGGCCCACCATCTCCTGTCTGAGAGATGACAATTAGTTGTGGGAGCAAGCACTGGACACCAAGCGGAGGTAGGGCAGTGGATGCAGGGGATACGAAATAAATACTACCAATTAATTAGTGTTGCAGTTAGAAATGGTGGTCCCAGCTTGCAGCTCGTGCCTTGCACATAGTAGATATTCCAGAAATCTTTTCGCAGATTTATTTATTTGTTTGAGAGAGAAAGAGAGAGAGTGGGGAGGGGGTTAGGGGGTTGCAGAGGGTCAGAAGGAGAAGAAGGAGACAGGGTCCAAGTTGACTCTTCCCTGAGCCTGGAGCCCATGGAGGGGCACGATCTCAAGACCCTGAAGTCATGACCTGGGCCGAAACCTCGAGTCAGATGTTTAACCAACTGCATCACTCAAGTGCCCCCAGAAAGTTTTTGACACACTGATTGCCTGAATACTTAGCCCAAAATGCTGGAAAGGAAAAAAAAAAAAAAAAAAAAGTGTTTCTCATGATATTGTTGTTAATTTGGAAGAGAGGGTGTGACAAAGGAAATGAACTGGTACAGATGTTAGATACAGTTAATGGTTTATAGATCATCTTGAAGTGTAATCACATGAAAGGGTGCAGCTCTGAATCATCCTGTTTCCCTGCACTCACCCCTTAGGTGGGCAAAGCACAGTCCACCGTAGAGCATTCACAGCCTTCATAGATGCAGGTTGAACAGCAGGTGGCAGCAAAGGACACTGTAAGAGAAACTGACTTCCGCAAGCACATTTGGAGGAATTTGAGAAAACTTCCCATTTTTGATGGGCTGCAAGTAGAAAAGGCACTCAAAGGTGATTGCTTTCCTACCTCTAATAAAGCGTCTGATGTAAGAAAGGCATCTATTGGCAAGGTTGATCGTGACAACCAAGTTTAAATGCTTTTCTGTCCTTTTAATCACCTTTTGATGAAATGAGAGGATTGCAAAAGCTTACTGAAAATACAAGTATCCTACAGCAAAGCCTAACTAATCCTCTTATGAAATGGACATTTATGCTGAAGGGAGATTTTTGTAATAAGACATGACATGCAATATTTATTATAAAAATTATCATTCAGACCAGCATGGAAATATGCCAGTTGGAAGATGATTTGTCTCTTGGCTCAGAAGAAATATTAATGGAAGGGCATTAATATCCTTCAAAGAAATGATATAAGTAAAGAAAACATTAAAGCATCATTAGGTGTAGATGGGCTTCTTGAGAATGTGATAATGGCATGAGAAAAAAAAGCACAGAGTCTCGGATCATCTTAAAGCATCCCAAAATAGGAATAATGAAAAATTTATGAAGAAAAGAATGTACATTAATTTAATGGAGGTGGAGATTAGTGGGGAAGGAAGAAATATGACAACTTGTAAATATTCGTAACACAAGGCACCTACTTACAAGCAAACACCAGAGAGAGGTACTTCGCCATCAAGACCAGTTTCTAGGTTCCCAAGAAAACCAAAGTGATGATCCTAGTAGATCAGTTTTTGTGGAAGACTGCACTTTATTTCTTTACGTCTCAACTTTGATATTATTTGTTTTAGTTGGTGCCTAATTAGACTGGTGAGTAATGCGTGGAGTTGAGAGTTTCCCAAGATTCTTAACATAATTGAGAAAAGGAAAGGCATATGGTAGAATGATTTTAGGTTATGCCATCATGCCCACTGGGTTCCCAATGTCATTTCAGATCTAGAGTAACTATCTGATGTTGTCCAAGTTATAAAATTCCTAGTCACAGTTTTTTTTTAAAGATTTTATTTATTTATTCATGAGAGACAGAGAGAGAGAGAAAGAGAGAGAGAGAGAGAGAGAGAGGCAGAGACACAGGCAGAGGGAGAAGCAGGCTCCATGCAGGGAGCCCGACACGGGATGCTGGGTCTCCAGGATCACGCCCTGAGCCTGAGCCGAAGGCAGCACTAAACCCCTTAGCCACCCAGGGATCCCCCTAGTCACAGTTTCTTGAATGTAAAGTGGGTGTATAAGAATACCAGGCTGTGTGAGAATTAAATAAGACAATGTGTCACAATGCTTCCCTCATAAATTACTTAATACATTTTATTTCTTTTCTCTCTGCAAGAACATTTACAAAGATACTGAGGTATTTTAAGGAATGTCTCCAAAACATTCCAAATTAGCTAACAGCCTTAGTGTGGAAAATATCTAATTGTAATATTTTGCCTTTATGGAACAAAATCCCTCAGAGGATTACCACGGTATGACAAGGGCAGATACAAATAGAGCACGGCAGCTGAAGATGACCACACTGCAGCTCCCACTGGGTCACAGTTCTCTCTTCCAGCCACAAAGACTATCTAGTGAACTTCTGAAAGAGAGCCTTTGCTTCGTCTCGCAGTCTTTGAAAAAGAGATTTATCCCTTTCTGGTCAGTTGTGGGGAGGTGGATGGTTGGGGTGGTTGGAGTCAGACTGGGTTCCAGAGTGAAAACACGGCTGCCCAGTTGCAGGTCTATAGCTGGAGACGGAGTTCTCGGACTGAGTGTCATGAAGTGAACCATTACCCTCAAATGTGTCTACTACTACCACTACTATTGCAGCACACACATTCGTGCATACTCACTCACATTTTTTCTTTGTATCTCTTATATTACCATGTAAGTTACCACAAAATGAAAGCAAATTATTTACGGACACTTGTTATTTTGCTTAAACATTACAGTTGAATTTTTTAAAAAAGAAACTATGAAAAATAGCATTTTTGGAACCACGTTGCCAAAGATATTGTGAAAATCTTAAATATCAGCAAGACTTCAAAGCAAGTCCCTTGATCAAACTGGTACTTATTTACTAGGAAAAATTCATGAGGCTGGGAAGCATAACACAGATAAGGCAGTTCTGAAGTTGCTGTCATGGATGAGGTATGGGGTGTGAACAATTTCAGTGCTATGCCTTTGAAATGTTTGTTTTTAAAGCAACTTTTAAAAATATCTCATGGTGAAAAAATATATTTATCTTATATGGTTGATATTTTACCTTCCTACTTAAAAAATCTTAATACGAATTATGAATGTTAACGTAACTATAGATCATCTAAATGCAATATTATGTTGTGATTCTTGATGGGGATACAGTGAAAACTTTATATTCTGTTGCTGTTTACAATTTTTTTTTCTGCTTCCCTTTGAGATATTTCATCTCTAATTGCTTCCTCCAAACACAAGCTTCTGCTGATACTAATAATCGCCAGGCTTCCCTGCTAAAGTTTCTTCATCTCACCTGATTCTTGAGAACTGGCATCCAGAAAAGTTTCAATGATTTCATGCAGAGGTCCCTCAAAAGGCAATCACAAATCTCTGCTCACTACTTAGCCAGAGGCAAAAAAATTCAGCTCTTTATTCCCTCCTTCATAGCAGTTCATTTGTGGAGACCATTACAAAACATTGTAAAAAAAAAACTATCCCTAGATTGTAGGCTTAAGGGTTAGATTGGGTGAATAGGGATAATAAGTTGTCTAATTTTATTTGAACGTGTTATGTTAGTGATATGTATATACATTACCATACATACATCTATATATAGGTACGATTATATACATACAATTTTTTGAGACCATGTAAAAGTTTCTATGCTGTGACAAAAAGAAAAAAATCACATTTCAAAAATCTAGATTTATAATAGTAATTGTCCTTTAGGAGACTGGATAGAACAAATAATGACAAATACATCTGCAACTTTTCCAGGGACATTATTCCGTGTTGTTTTTTTTTTAATTTTTTTTATTTTTTATTTTTTATTTTTTTTATTTTTATTTTTTTTGTAGTTGTGCTTTTGGCTTACAAATTCACTAAGTCTATAAAGAGCCTTAAGATTATCCTATGGAGGGGGGGGGGGCACCTGAGTGACTCAGTGGTTGAGTGTCTATACCTTTGGCTCAGGTCTTTAATCCCCGGGGTCCTGGGATCGAGGTCAGCATCAAGCTCCCTGCAGGATGCTGCCTCTACCTCTGCCTATGTCTCTGCCTCTCTCTGTGTGTCTCTCATGAATAAATAAATAAAATCTTTAAAAAAGATTATCCTATGGGATACTCCACTTATTAAAGAGGAAACTGAGACACAGTTTGATTAAAAGATTTGCCCAAAGTGAGATAGCAGTTTCCTGCAGATTGGAAACTATAATCCAGTCCTAGCTTTGAACCAACTCCTGTTTCTAACCCTTTCATAATTTTAAGTTCATATTAATATGATATTCACCATTTTACTGAAGTTCTCACTTATCCCAGGAAAGAAGAAAACAAGAACTGAGTCTCAAATATCTTAAATTATTTCAAGATACAATCTGACATTAAAATGCAGAGCAGAATAATAATAATAATAATAAATAAAACGCAGAGCAAAGGTTCCCAATAATCTGAAAAAAAATCTTTGAAGTAACATCTGCCAAGTAGCCTTGCGATAATGACCAGCTCATGGTTTTCTAAGTACCTTTAGTAAATATCAAAGCATATATATACATAAAGTCAGTGTTAAGCCAATTACCTTTTTCACTTGCACTGCAACCAGTAATTATTTTGGGAAGTCCTGGAAATTCTCAAAAGTTGGTTCTGTTGAACAAGGGGTAGTGGAAGGGGAGGTGGGGGGCAGGATGGGGTGACTGGGTGACAGGCACTGAGCGGGGCACTTGACAGGATGAGCACTGGGTATTAGATTATATGTTGGCCAATCAAGCTCCAATAAAAAATATATATACATGCATTAGGGATCCCTGGGTGGCTCAGCGGTTTAGCGCCGCCTTCCACCCAGGGCGTGACCCTGGAGTTCCAGGATCGAGTCCCCCCCATCGGGCTCCCTGCACGGAGCCTGCTTCTCCCTCTGCCTGTGTCTCGGCCTCTCTCTCTTTGTCTTTCTTGAATAAATAAACTCTTTAAAACAAAATTCATTAAAAAAAAAAAATTGGTTCTCTTCCCTGACTGCACATTATATTATCTGGGGGAAGAAAAAGATGCCCGAGTCCCACCTAAAACCAAGGACTCAGCATATCAGAACCCCTGATAGTGTGTGTGTGTGTGTGTGTGTGTGTGTGTGCGCGCGCGCGTGTGCACGGTCAGGGCTAGAATCACTGACTCGCCCGGTGATTCGGTGGGAGCCTCAGCCCTATGCCGCCGTAATCCGCTAAGGGACAGCATCAGACCACGAAGCTCCGGCGAGCCTCCAGGGCGTCTCTTCCCCTCCGGTCGCACTAGGGGGCGCTCGGGCACCGGATTCACTCCCGGCCACCTCTCCTCCCCCAACTCCAGAGGTAGCGCCGCGGAAAAGGCATTCATTTCGTAGGCCGTGGGGAGGGGGGTGGGGTAGGAAAGACAGAGAATTGCCCTTTACGTATTCCTACATCCGACGGCCCGCAGGTATTTGCTTAAACAGCAATACCCCCAAAGTAGGCTTTTCAGAGCTTCTGGCTCAGTGGCAGCTTCTCCTCCGGACTCGGGAAAACTTTCCTGCAGGGAGAAAATCCGGGCCCGGCGACGGGGTGGGATGGTTTACGGCTCTGGATCTTGAGCGGTTCACAGTTCAAATAAATCTTGGTGAGCAATGGAGAGCAATCTCAGTATTAATCTCGTGTAATTAGCGTTATAACCCTCAGCAGCCTAAGAACCATTAAAGACAAAGCTTTATGCAAATAGCCCTCCCCCGACGGCCCCCCCTCCTTTCCGGCTGCCTTCCCTGCCCCCTCCCCGCACCCCAATCGCGTGAGCCTTGTTTGAAATGACAGGGCACACTGGGTACCTTAAATCGTAAAGTTTGTTTGTTTGTTTTTTCTTTAAAATACAAAAGTGAAGAAAGGAGAAACAGCAGCAACCCAAGGAAGAGAGGGGCGTGTGCAGGCTGAGGCTATTAGGGTTCAGCCTCGGGGGAATTGGCACCTGCCTTTGGCAGCCAGTGTTGTCCAGTTCAGGACAGACCCCAACGCGTGGGGAGATTTAGGAGCCGGGAGGTGGCATTTTTCTAGAACCCGTGGCTGTAGGGGCCCACACCTATGCTTGGCCGTTCTTCTGGAGGAAGGGGCAGCTCTCCGGAGCCACCCCAAGGACTCACTCTGCCCTCCAGACGCGCACTTTTCGCGGGCAATCATCTTGAACTGAGTCCTCGGCTGAGAGTCGCCGCTAAAAGAAAATAGGGCCTCCAAGGAGGAGGAGAGTGTGGGGAATCTCAACACACACATCTTTACTTGCACTTGTCTGTGTGTATGTGTGTGGGGGGGGGGAGCAGGGGAGGGGGAGGGAGAGCGGTGCGCACGGAGGCCAAGGTGCGCGCACAGCCGGGCGCACACGCCGGCAGACACCCAGCCAAGGGCGCGCAGAGCCCCTGCCTGGCTCTGGATTATCTGCTCTGTGTTTACTGTTTCGGAGGGCTTTACGTGAAACGAATAAATTTTTACTTGCTCCCAGGGACCGGCTTGTTGTTTTATGGCATGTATTTAAAGCCTCTTTTGTCGGTGTTGAAATGGTCCAAGCTCCCAAATACTGTGCAGGGCTATGAGCTAGGAATGCCGAAAAGCAATGAGCATCACCGGTGAGGGGAGAATGCGGTGGGGAGACGAGCCCGAGTCTTTCCCTACACACACACACACACACACACACACACACTACTTGCTTTTCTTTTTCACAAACCAGAACGTAATGTTGTTTAATGTCTTATGCAGAGGGCCAAGGGAATGCAGTCTAGAGCATTATACCTGAAATATGCAGGCATTGAAGAATTTCTACAGAAACCGTATTCTGATTAAAAACAAACCTCAATACAAATCTATTTGTCCTCCTTCCATCTGTATCCGCTTAGGGTTTATTCCTTCCCTTTCTGACTTCTTCTCCCCCCTCCCCCCGAAAGGTAAGCATCACGCTAGGCGAAAGTTAAGATTTGGCCCTTTCAACCCGTAATAGCTGTCGTCTCTACACTTTGTTTATAAAATGGAATAAGAATGGGAGGGGGACTTAATTTAACGGCACAACGGGGCTATATAAATACAATATTCATTTTTTAAAACTGAAGTGGATTTGGTTTACTCTGAAGAACAGTAATTCAAACAGCACCTATCTGCCCCAGATAGAGTAGCTATGCACATCTATACAGGCAAGTTTGAAATTTAGAACAAGGCTTTGATTTATTCCCTTTCTATCAGTGATTAATGTCCCTTAATTAGCTAATCTCAAAGCCATTATTTACAACCCGGGCAGACAAAGGGAAAACTGATGATCCAACACTTAATGCCAGTTTGAAATTTTGAAGCAACAACAACAAAAAAATGCTTCATTCAGACTGGAGTCCTTGGTCTTTCAAATGAACCTCGAAATAACAAAGAAAGCTCCAAAATATTTAAAACCAAAAATGAAATAAAATAATCAAGAACAAATTTAACTCCACCCCCATCTCAATCACAGCCCTCCCCTTTTCCCCCAGAAATCGTTGCCTGGAGCAATTTGAAAACGCAGCTATTTAAACAGAAACGGAATAGATTCTTTGTATCTTCTTTCCACTTAAAAATCTAGAAAAGTTCTCAATTTTGGTGGTTGTGGGGAAGGGGTTTATAGTTGAGTTTTCCAAAGTCGTTTTCGGGGTGGCGGGGGGGAGAGGAGTTTTTGTTTTTGCAAGAGCAGAGTTTTCTTTTTGTACTTTCCCTAGGCGGGCGTTCAGGGCTTGGGACCAGGCTTACTTCTCAAGATCGGGTGCCCCAGGCACTCTCCAGTCGGGGGGTCGTGCAAGCCTGTTAGCACCCGAGCAAAGCCGAGGTGTTCGGGATTTTTTTCTTTTAACTGTGCTCCCCAAGGGGCCGTCCTCTCGGCGGCTCAATTTCAAGTGACCCTTAAAACTCCTCTCTGGTTAGAGCTGCAGTTCCTCCGGTCTTTCGTGGTAGAAAACCAGAGAGATCGGGTATCCTGGGGGCTTTCGGAACCTCTTTTGGGGGGGGGGGGGCTCGAGGAGCCAGAGATAGCTGGCTTGGGTTGCCGAAAAACACCCAGGAAGGGGCGGAGCGGGCCGAGGCCGAGCCGGGGCCTCGGCGCTCCACTGGGGGGTCGCCGCGGGTCGCCGCAGGCCGAAGGGGTCACCTCGGCAGTGCGGCCGCCTCTGCCCCCTGCAGACCCCGCAGTGAGGAGGGCACCCCCACGTCCGCGCTCAGCCCCACCATTTACTCCCGGCAAAACCGTCCCATCGTCGCATCTCGGGTCCTTTGTGCGCTTGGGCACGTTCGGAAATAGAAAATATCCAGAGACCAGGACCCGCGGAAGGGTCCCGAACTAAGCAGGGCCTCGAGAGGCCTCCCATCCGAGGGCTGGGGACACACGCTCTAGATGGGCTCGGGCACCCCAGAATTCAAGAGCTGACTGGGAACAGAAAAGAGGCCTCCTGAAACCGGAGCGTGCCCTTCAGGCTGCACGATAATGGGATTAGAAATCCCGGGTGGAAAGTAGGCGGCAGAGGAGCAGAGGCAAAAGCCGCGGGACCCGAGCCCACCTAGGGCGGGGGGAGGACGGGCTCCAGGCGAGTGCGCGCGTGTGTGCGCGCGTGTGTGCGCGCGTGTTTGGGGGTGCCTTGGAGGGCGGGCGGGAGGGAGGGAGAAGGTAAAAGGAAGCCGGGGAGCGAACAAGGAAAGGCGAGAGCGCCCCGTCTCCTTTGTCTGAGAGCACCCGCGTCCCAAATCGGAGGAACGAGGCCGTCATTAGCGCTCTGACCCGGAGCAGAGACGCATTAGAGAAATGAGGAGAGAACCCGCACCTCCTCGCCCGGTTTATTCGCTTTCCTTGCAATCCCTTGGCCTCGAGCTTCCCGTCGCCTAAGCTTTCCCCCCATCTCCCTCCTCCGCCCCTGCCACAGACAATGCGCCCCGGCAGAGAGGGGAGGGAAGGAGGGAGTCAGGGAGAGAAAACCAACAAGCTTTTCAGGGTAAAAAATAAACCTGCGGATCCAGATTACCAACATGTTTTCTCCATTTGCATTGACTTATTTGGAAACAGTTGTTGGGGTGATCATTTCGCCTGAGAGATTAACTGTTAAAGTCTCAAAAGTTCCCAGCGGTTGTGGAATCCTGCTTGTAAAAATACAGTTTTTTTTTTTTTTTTTACGTTTCTTCCCCCCCCCCCCCGCCCCCCACCCCCGCACTTGCCCCAAATGAAACCCCCGAGAATGCGCTTTGGTCTTGGGGACTGAGGGCGTGGCGGACAGACAGCTGTTGAATCCAAACAAAGACTATATGGGATCCAATGCCGTTTGGGGTTCCATCTGGGAGGATTTTTCATCTCCTTCTTCCCATTCCAGGGGAAAGGAAGGGATTAGGAGTGGCCTGGTCAAAATTGTGCGTTTGTGTCAGACAGATGGAACCGGAAAGAATGAACCCTAAGCAACAAAAGGATAATTGAGATTTGGTTTCTGGGTGTGTAAATTCGGAAAGGAAATAAGCAAGGAAGCTATACATATACCACTGCTGGGGAGATAGCTACAATATTGATTCATAAATGAATCCATCTCTTCCTTCTCTACCTTTCTTTCATCTATCAAAAATTGTAGTCCCATCTAACAAGCTGCCAGGGAAGCCAAAACTGCAGAACGTTTTTGAGGAACAAGGCTTGAAATCTGCCTGAAACTAACAAAGCCACCGGCCAGCCCACCAGTCAGCCAGGGCGCCTCTCTCTCTCTCTCTCTCTCTCTCTCTTTCTCCCCCCTCCCTCCTTTCCTCCCACTCTCTCTCTCCCATCTTCTTCCAGCTAGCCTCGCCCCAATTAGCTTCCTTCCAACAGCAAGTCAGCCATACACCTGCTGGAGGAATGGTGATTTGGGTGGCAGGAGGTGGTGGGTTGGTTCTGAGCAATCCACGAGGGCACAGTATCAAGCCTGACTATGACCCCTGTGGGTTCCTCTTGAGGAATATATTGGAGCCAAGAGCTGGGCAGGTTTTCCTCTGCCTGAGTGAGTCATTGCCTGTTGTCACTTTCGGTTTCTCTTACCAACCAGCCAGAGTCACCCTTTTTCCACTATCTCCTCTCTGAGCTGTTCTATTCTTTGCAGAGTTTGCAAAGCTCTCCTACTGACTTAGGGTATGCAGGGTTCAAAATGGAGAGAACAGAGTGGATCTAAAGAAAAGGAGGGCCCCACTGGAGTTCTGCTTTTTAAAATTTTAATTTTATTGACACATCTTTGAAAGGTTTGTTTTGGTATAATTCGAGGCTGCCAATTCCAAATACAAATAGACGGACACACACTGTGTATATCAGATGTTGGGAATAAAAATGGTTTATTGATTGAAATAATAGAGGCATTATTTTGATTTGTCTTGACATGAATGCTGATTTATAGAGCTCTTCCCACATTGATTTCTTCTTGTAGTCCAGACACATGGAAATGATAAAAATCTCACCCAAACTCACCTTGGTGCTAATCAAGAGTGCTCGATGCACATTATAAATCTGATATTATATTTATTGCTTATCTTTATTTGAGGGGTTAGTCCCCGTCCGAAGATTGTCCCCTTTCAAAAAAAAAAAAAAAAACTTTTCAAATGCATCTGTTTTCACTTTGCACTTTCAACGGGCTGGAGCAGACAATAGTGTGAAAAACATCTGAAAATATGAGGCGACAGAGCTGCATGTGTGTTTCATTTCTGCAGTGTTGGGGGAGAAAATAACAAAAGAAACACACTACACACACGCACACACGCACACACACTGGTGCAGGACCGCAGCACAAAAGGCTTGCTGACCCAGCGCTAACATACAAGACAAATTAAAGAACGGGGCAAAGGGAAGGAGGGGCTAGGGCGGCCGGGGGCCGGGCAATTTGGAAAGAGATCAAGGGCAAACAATAGTTAAGAAATTGGACTTGGGTAGAGGAAACGCAGGGAGAGAAAGTTAAGTGTCTAGGACTGGAACTCACGTCCCTGAGGATGGGGAGAAGAAGTTTTCTTCAAACACAGAGTTTTCCTTTACTGCCTGATAAAAGAAAAATAATCGTAGAGCAAACACAAATGCCCCAAACAAAAGCAACCAGGCTCCCAGACCCAAAACCCAAAGCCCAGTGGTCTCTGTTTACTTAATCTCAGAGTCACGGGGGAAGCCGATCTGGCCCCAGAGTCATCTTAGGACACGCTGCGGGGAGACTGAGGAACGCTTCTCCGAGAAGGGGCGCGAATTAAGGAGGCAGGACTACAAAGGCAGGCGTGAGATGATCTGGTTATTAGCATGGTCGTCCCCCCCCCGGCCCCCCCCCAGCCCTAGGATGACTACCTAAAAATAAAGGCCGGTTGGTAAAAGGGGACGAGATTTCGTCGGAGTGAGAGCATCAGAGGCTGCGCGGCGACTCGCCGGGGGCAGCGCGCCCGGGGCTGCGGGAGCCGCGGCCGAGCCCGGGACCGTGCGCCGCGGAGCAGCCCGCCCGCCCGCGGGGACCCGTCGCTCCTGCACGCGGGGCCGAGGGGACTCCTGCGGGGGAGGGGGGGGCTCCAGCGGCGAGAGGGATGCCCCGGATTCCCGATCCCTGGGTCCCGGGTCTCTGCCTCTGTTTCCCCCCACGGCCCCGAGGATGCGCCTGGGCAGGAGAAGTCGCGCGTCCCGGGGGCGTGGAGGGGGGGGGGACCGCCCCCGCACCCCTGCACTGAAGAGCCAGCTTCGCTTCTGCTGGCTCTGCAGACCACTGTCTTATTTTCACTAGGGTTTGCATTTGTCGCTCAGCCCGTTGCTGCCGCAGAGTCACTCGGGGGTCCCCGCGTCCCCGCCGGGGAGTCCCTCCCGGGACGCCCGCCCCTGACCCAGCTGGGGGCAAGCGCTGGTTCCCGGGTGCGGCACCGTCTCCGACTTCGCGGGGCCGGTGCCCTCCTGAAGCTCACCTCAGGCAGTCGCGGGAAATCCCGGTCCACTCGCTGGCTTTCGTCCCCGTGGCAGGGACGGGGTCGCCTTCGACCCCCGAGGCTGCCTTCTCCGGGCGAGTCCCAGGGTCAGCGCGCATTTCTCTACACGGCGCGCTTCGGAGATGGAGAGAGCGAGCTTTCCCTTGCACACCGTCTGCCGACAGCCCCTTTGCGTTCGGGAATCCTGTTCCCCCTCCCCACACGTACGCACACTCATTTTATTTTTAATAAATGATTTTAAAAATCAAAACAAACCTCTGAATCAGTCCGCCCAATTTTATGCTCCGTCTCCTCTGTGTCTGTGTTACACTCTCTCTGCCAATCGATGGGAAAGAGCGTGTAGGGGCATTTGCAATTTCCTTTGTCACTTGCCACTCTCGGTGTATAGGTTTTACATATCATTTGTTTACCAAATCAGTTCGTATTTTCTTAGCCCAGGCTCCGGGATTTGCATTCCTGGATTAATTGATGGCCCTGTACTCAAAGGACTGGACGTTCAGCGGAGCCACCTGATGCAGGGAGGGTCAGATCGCATGAGGGCACTACCAGGCGGCTGCTGTGACAGACCCGGCCCTCTGCAGGCTCTGCCTTAGAAGCTCAAAGTGCCCTCTGCCTTCCTAGGATTAAAAAGGCAACCACAGCAACAAAAACGGTAAAAAATCCCAATAGAGTTTGAAGAAGGGGTGGGGTGCTTAATGTCTTCCTAGCCTCTGTCCATCTCTAGGCGGTAGGAGATACTCAGTTTCACTCCTCCCGGCTCTGCAGAGAATATGTCTTCCCTTCAGTTCTCCTGGCCATATGATGCCTACCTGCATTCTGATCTCCACTAAGTCTCAGGTTCCTTATTGGGTCTCACTGGTTTATCGATTTCTTCACTAGATTAAATCACGATGCAATATAGCTGAGTGATGTGGAGTTTGTGGATGATCCTATTGCTGCCCTAATTAAAGTTCCCAAGGTAAGACGTTTTTGAAATGGTGTTTGGCCATGGTGGCTTCCTCATGATGATCTTTTGGTCTAATTCAGTTTAGCTTTGATATCCTCCCACTGGAACTTAAAATCCTGAGACTCTCAAAATTACTATGCAAGTGCTTGGCTGCCAATTTCAGGTTTCCGGGCAACGCTACCGTAGGCCATCTGATGGCAAACTGGACCAGATGACCACTTGTCCATCTCTGAAGAAAATCAGAGTCCACCCACCAGTCAAACAACTGGCATCTCAAAATGTATGAAGAGTTTTGTCTATTTCAGCAGATTATCAGATTCTGTGGCATTTGAAATTTATAGAAAGTAGTCATGAGATATATTTTGGAGACAAATTTAAGATCTGCTTGGTCATTTATAAAGGTAACTTTGAGTGCAGTGTCTTTTTACACCCAGCTTTCAGCTGTAACAAGGGACAGTAAGGTGAGGTGGCAATGCCATCTGAGATGCTAAGGGCAGATGCTCACAGATAAACAAAACAAAGCCCCGAGGCAACGACTTTACTTCACAGCACAGCTGTTCCCCTGGCTTCAAGGTGGTATCTTCTACTCATCATTATTAGTGAACACAAATTTCCCTTATCTAAGATTATAATAAACACTGGCAGATCAATGCTACAGGTGGCCTGGGATGTCTTTTCTTTCTTTGTAAAAAAGAACGATGGATAGAAAACCCTCCTGATGTTCCATTGTGTTGTCTTTTTTCTTAATCAAGCAGAAATGAGTTAATAACCAGAATTTGAAATAAGCAACAAATGATTGCCCTCCAAATATTAAGCTACAAATCAGTATATAATGGATCTCAGAAAAGAAAAAAAAAAAGAGAGGGAGAAGTCCTTCCAGCTGACAAAGATGAGATTGTCACTAATTTTGATTGGAAGACTGGCAAAAGAATGATACGCACAAATGATGATTTGTCCTTATCCGGTCACTAGTCAAGTAAGAAGAGATTTCGGTCAAGGAAATTCTAGTCCAACTCCCTTTATTACGGAATCATGTTCACGAAGTAACTTTCTGATTATAATTTAGCTTGCTGTGTGTGTGTGTGTATAAATATGTATATATGCATATATATATGCTAAGTTATGGGAATGTGAATATTTAGGTCTCCGAGATATTATATTTATATTTATGTCAGTGGACATTATGGTTTTAACATTGGTCTTCATAACTTTGGTCAAAGAAATTCTACTCTGAGAGAGAGTCACTCTTAATTTGCCGAGAAATAAGATTCCCGAGCCTCCAAGACGGGAGAAGGATCAGCTTCAGACTATAAGGAGCTTTCCTAGAAGGGCAGCCAGCCATGCCTTTTGGCAATGGCCTGTTACATCTTCCTGGTAATAATTGCACCTCATTGGCTGTCAACTCAGATTTCAACAGACAGCAACTTTGCCCCTTTAGCCTCCGTGCCTAGGACCTATCAGTGACTAAGAATTATTTCCTAAATGAACAAAATAAAATACCATAAGCCCCCCTACTTTTTATCAAAAATTAATTCATCTAAACTATTCTCAAAATTAATCATAGCTTTGGTCTCCAGCAAATCTGGAAGTCATTTAGTTTGATATCTACCACTGTAATGTATTGTGTCCTTTTATGCTTTAATGCAATTTAATTGAATATTCTTGAGACGCTAAATTCTGCTATGTGGTGAGCACATGCATTTTATTATTTTATAGACTTTGTTCCTAATTTTATTAACCCTTGTCTTTCCTCAGTGAAAGAAACTACCACATTTATTTAGCTATCCTCAGGAAAACCTTCATCTCTTGATTGTAAATGCTTCCTTCCCATCCTTAACATTTTCTGTTAGATTTTTCTAGTGTGGCAGACAATATTGCATCCACTACTTTAGAGATGAAGACATCTAAATTTTCTAAAAGTTTAACTGTAGGGTTATTGGGGGATTAAATCAGATAAAGCATGTCAAAGATTTGGCACAGTGTCTAGCCCTCAGTGCTAAGAAATACATTAGTTGCTACCATTTTTAGCATAGAAATGCTCTGGCTGAAACTTTTAAGAGATGGAGTATATTGACACCTGTTTCTTTTTCTTTGCTTGTAGCTAAGAGCTTAGCTTTCTACCTCTTATAAATACATTTGAAGTTATTTTTCCATAAATACATTTTGTTAAAGTTGTTTATGCTCAGGGATTTAATGTAAACGGTAGAGATTGGCACTTGCACTATGCAACTCTTTTTACAAATTATTTTAAACAAAGTTAAAATAAGGTATAATCCATCATTGATCTCTTGGTGACCTCATTTTTCACACGTCTCTGCTCATAGATAGTTTTACTTACCCTTCTCTGAATTATGGAGTTGTAAGAAAACTTGAAGATCAAAGAATTGTGGGATCATTGCATTTCAACCAGGTATGAATTTACATACATCTGATACCTAGAATCTAAGCTAATTCTTTATTCATCCATGGTAACTAAGCTATTTTCTTTTTAAACGCTCTTACAAAAGTCCCTTTAAAAATCTACTTAAATTGTATCTCCCAATTTCCTTTTCTTCACATACTTTTCCAGTCCTCTTAAAAATGTTTTCCTATTAATGGGTCATGATTTCTTCTTATGGATTTTATGCTGCCTTTCCTCTAAGAGCTGATGCCTGTTTTTTTTTTTTTTCTTAAACTGATCCTCTGCATTTGAATATATTGTCTCTAATTGCTAAGATACTATTTAAATACAAAACTCTCTAGTTTTCTCTAGATAATTTTTATAGATGGCATTTGTGCTAGCAATCCATCAGAACTGCAACTCATAAGGATTTATATCAGAAATTATATACTGTCACCTAAAATATCTCAAATTCATATTATGTTTTTAAAAATATTTGAATGAGTATCATTCCATTCAGGTGGTTTGTTTATGAGCTACCTCTTAATTAAGACTTTACTTTTCCATCCTGTTAGAACTACGATGACTTTGACACTCTCCAAAAATTTCAGTAAATTTCCAGGCAAAGAAGTTCTTCAGTTATACCATCAGTTTTTTCTTTCATCTCAAGTGCAATTTTGACAGATTATTTAAACTATGCGAAAGGATGAAAAAAGTCACAAAACAGGAATCTGAGGATTTGGACCAAGCTTTGTCATTATAATTTGCTGTGTGACTATAATGAAACCTCGAAGGTTTGTTCATTTCTTTATCTGTTAAATGGGGATAATAATTGTTTCTTCCTCACTAGGACTTTCTTTTTTGCAGTGTGTGTGCATGTGTGTGCATAGGAAAGAGAGAGAGAGAGAGAGAGAGAGAGACTCAAGTTAGACCATAACTTAAAGATCCAAGGAAGGAGAAGAAAACTATTGCTTTTGACCACCTTTTCTAGACCAAATCCTGTGTTAGTCATGCTAAATAAATTATTCCAATCAATAGTATTATCACTTCTGTTCATAAAATATATATTTGAGAAATTATTCCATCCAAATGTCCAGCTTGCTACTTTCCTCTCTATCTGGCTCCATGTTGCCAGTCAGGTTCTGATATGTTGACTTTGATTTTCATAATAGCCTATGCTTGTTTAGGGGATGTGATAGCCTCTCTTGTAACCAGTAGGAAATTGATTATTATATATGTCTCTAGAAACTTTTTTAATGGTAATTCTTCTAATTTTAGAGCTAGGACCTTTGCTTTAAAAGGTTTTAACTTTGCTCAAATGTTTGTTGATTTTTGGCTGTATGCTTGTCTTCATACTTGAATTTTCCTATTTTTTTGTGGACATATCTTGCCTTCAATGGTCGCAAGGAAGGTTCAGACTATGTTGTAGGGTGGTGTGTAAGTAGTCCATCTCATGAGCTCAAAATATCACTGTTGTCTTTGGGTGCACCTTGCAAGAGGATGTGGCACTATTCCTCCGACTCAAGCATCCTCTGGCACTGGGGACAAATGTTGTCGCTGCCCCCTTTGCCACAGAGGTTTTGGACTGTCTAGCTACCTGGTCCCCAGATGCCCCCAGCATCACAGCAAATTCACAGGGGCACTATGGGATATTTTGAAATTTCAAGAGAAACATAGTGATATTCACTATCTGGCAGACACCTTGAGAACTACCAGGTCACAGTTTCAAATTCAGATCGTCGTGCCACATTCCTTTAGATGATACATGAAGCTGGTATTTTGGAGTTTGCTGTGAATAAAAGCAATTGCTATGTGAAAATTAATGTGGGATAAGAAAGAAGGATGACAGTGTCTCATCTGATTCCAAGATTTGAAAAGTGGTATAGTGCCCAATACGTTTATACACATCCCATTAGTAAATATTTGTGATTGCTTAAGAATGAAATAAAAATATATTTCTCTTTCAGTTGTACGTGTTACCTTTTTAAGTGGCTATTGTTAAGACAGAAATACTTCAATTGTTTGTACCTACCTACTTAATAAATTGAACTATTAGGTATTTCTTCAGAGCAGGATTAAAAAATTACTGAGACACTAAGAGGGGTGTGAACAGAAAAGATTTAGGAACCTCTGGTCTTAAATTTTCCATCATGGTCTCCCAGTTACGCTGATGATCTGCCTAGAACTATTTCCCAAGTCTTGTCTCTGTTCTCTAAAACTAGAGTAGCCCTGAAACTGCTGTCAACATCTGCATCAGTTCTAAGCTGTTGTTCCCCCAGGTTTCTTTTCCTATCTACTTTCAGTGATTCAGAAAAGTTTCTGTTCTACCAATATCAGCCCTTAGTTCTCCAAGGATAGTAAGCATTTTCATTGGGGGATGGGACGAGATGATGGAGGTTGAGACGCAGGCGGGAGGAAGTGATGCCTTGTGTTTAGCTTATCATTTTTAACTTATAAACCACAGTGGAGTCTTTAGGTAACTTTTTGGTCTAGATAAATAAGAAAAAAAACTTTGCCTTTGTTATTTTGCAAGGGACACCCCTAATTACTTCTCAGCTGTCTATTTTTAAAATTATATCTGCTCCATCATAGTTTGCAGTATTTCTTCTCTTTTCGTAGAGATACTTGCAGCTTTACCAAAGATATCTTTCTGTATAGAATAGATTATTATTTTTTTTTTTGGTCAGCGAGGGGGGCAGAACTACACATCCTTATGTTTTCTCAAAATTTTATTTAAAGCAAATATTTTCTCAGTTATTTACATCATTGCATTTTATTTTAGATTGTTTGCTAAAATCAAGTAAATGCATAAAGAATTATTTGGTCTTTATCTCCCCATTGAATGTTGCAGTTGCTTCTATTATCACTATGACAGAGTAGTTTCCTTATAAATATATTCCATACTCATTTTTGTTCACATTTCAGAAGAAATGGAGTGTCTTCTGTTCTCGTATATCCCTAGCAGTTTTTTGCCCTCATAAACCCAGACACATAGTTAATGATCTGGTTTGGAAGTTTAAAGTTTTTATTAAGTCATTGCTCTTTTTTGAATTGAACTTTTTAGTAAGATAGCTGTCCCTTTCATACTAGGGACAGCACTGAAGTTTTCTCGTCATCACCAAGACAGAAAAAATAATCCTTATGTCTTCATCATTTCAGACAGGTGTAACAGACCACCACAGACTGGATGGCAACAAACATTTGTTTCCTATGGTTCTAGAGCCTAGAAAGTCCAAGATTAAGGCACAAGAAGATCTGGTTCCTGGGAAGAATGCCCTTCCTGGTTGACAACCAGCGGCCTTCTTGTTATGTCTTCACACTGTCGAGAGGAAGTAAGCTCTCCTGTCTCTTCTTATAAGGGCACTAATATCATGGGGCCTTTAGCCTCAGAACCTAATTACCTCCCAAAAGACCCACCACCAATTGCCATCAAATTGGGGGGTAACTTTTCAACATAGGAATTTGGAGAGGACACAAACATTCGATCCTTAACACATGCTATCACTTTTCTTTCTCTATTTCCTCAATTAGCTAGCACTACCCATAGGAAAAGCAAAAGAATTTTTTAGCCATGTTTATCTGCTTCTGCCAATTAAGCCATTAAAAGAAGGTCAAATGAGGTGATATCTACATGACATAAAATAACTGATTAAAAATTTCAATCAAACTAACTATTGGTCAACACACACACAGACTGTGCACATTTGGTCAGGGGTGTGGACACATAAACCTGATTCACCCTGAGTTAAGGCAGATGGTCAAGCTGATGAAGCTGACAAAATCTGGTCCTTGCACAGAACCCTTTGCTCCAAAGTACCATGAGGCAAAGGATCTCTTTAGTACCTCTCAGAACTTCTAATAGAATTACTCTACACCCTTCATATTGACAATCTAATCAATTTCCAGGAGTTTTATATAGGAAATAATATATAGCAAATTCCCATTATAGAAATCGGATCTTGGAATTTGTATTAATTCAAACAGGAGCTTTTCTGAGTTAACTATTAGCAGACAGTGCAAATTAGAATAATACTCTATATAAAGTTTCAATGAGAAAACTGTGGAAAGCTTAAGAAACAAGTTGCTCAGGAATACCTTTGGATTTGTTATTTTGCATTTTGTCAGTCTAATTGGAGTTTGCATGCTAATTCCAAAATAACTTTCAAAATTTACGCTGTGGTTAAAATTTCACTATCTTGACCCTTTTGTGGAAGGCAGATTGCCATTCCATAGCTCCAAAATTAGTGGGGCATCTTGATTGATAAGAATTCTCATTTTCTTCACAAGGTTTTTCACAACTACTTCAGAGATGGAAAGCTGTGTTAAACATATTTATTTAAGGAATACTTAGATCCAGCTTAAGTCTCCTCATTTGGTTTGTATGATTGGTCATGCACTTGTAAACTGAAAATATAAATCAGTGAATAAGTTCAAAATTTTCTAGGTTTGCTGAAGTGTTCCCAAGCTGAGATAGTAATCTTGACAATAAGCTTAGCTTGGCAGGCAAAGTTCCATATGTCTCATTTCTTGTTTAAATATTTGATTTCGTAAAGGATTGCTTAGAATAAGGCCACTATAACTAGGGGAAGAGAAAACACTCACTCGAAATGTAGTTATTAGAAAAACGACAGGCTCCCTTGTCAAGAAACCCTATTTTTAATATGCTTCATGGCTGTCAGCAGGTGGAGGTATGCCAGAGTGAGGTCATTGTTGTGTTTGAGCTTGTGATTCACTATTTAGCAAATAGAAACCATGTCCTATCATTGCAGCACTACAGAAAAATAACTGCTTAGAGTGGAGAAAATCCTGCTTTTTAAAAAAATTCTGAGATATTTTTCTTTTCCGGAAATATGGATCTGAATAATAAAAGCAGTGAGTCAGTAGCAAATCATTTTTCTTTTTTTAAAAAATGGGTACATTTTGGTCCATCTTTCTGGTCGCTCTTCAACACATCTATTTTTATTGTCACGCATGCCATTCTGTTCTCTACAAATGGTAATATATTGCCTTTCCCAACAATGATTTTATTTGGCCAGTACACGATAGCATGTTCCGTTGGCAACTCTGGTTTCAGAGATGAGGAAGCTGGACTCAGAGACAGGAAAGTGAATTACTCAGAATCACGCGGAGTTGGTGGGTTGGAAACCCAACAGGAACCAGAACCCACTCCTACTCACATTCTCCCGCTGCCTTCAAAACTCAGCCCCTCCCCCTATGGTTTCAAAATACCTACTTTTGCTGAAGTCTGGCTTTCGGTTTTTGGTAGGATTGGACCCTGGAAGGGCAAGTGAGATTGAGCTGATGCTTAAACGAACGGTGTAGAGAAAGTGATAAATTTATTTCAGAGATAAGTATGTTTAATTAAAGAACAAGTATGAGCGCCTATAATACGAACTTCACTTACTACTTCCAAAGGAAGGTAAAGCATAAGTGTAATTTTTCATACTCCATTGTTTAGGAAATGAATTATGTATAAATTTTTCCTAAAATAGCATGGCAATTTATTAACATACTTTCAATGACTTCTGGGAGAGCGTTCTGAGACACAAAGGCCATGTCTGTATGCAATCATGAAATTAACCATTTTAATGTAGATTGAGTTTTTGGCGGGACATTCTTATCCGGCCAGTTTGGAATGACAGTGGTACAGATGAACTATCTTATCTGTTGTTTTGTTCTATAGAAGCAAATAAAAGTAAAAGGATAAATCACCATTTAATTGACTCCTTACAAATGCGCTTTAAGTATCCTCTCTGGAACTGGTTCACCTTTGTTTTCATTTCATTTTGTTTTGTTTTGTTTTGTTTCGTTGGTTTGCTTGCTTTTTCCAAACTCTGCATCCCTCAATCTCTTTCTCTGGCTCCTCCTCTTTTTAGTAAATGTGAAACATGAGGCAGAACATGAAATTTTTATGTGATTTCCATTTATGTGAATGCATTCCAACCCATTCGTTATTTATTTGCTGATCAGAAGAATCTTCATTGCCATTCAGTTGGTTGTGTCAACAAGCATTTGTTACAAAGCCACTAATTTCCTTGGGTTCCCCCCAAAAAAGTCAAAGTCTTGGAATATTCCTAAATGCCATACCATTTAAAAACTCAAAATACTTGGTAAATAATTAGCAAGTATGGTAGCTTAGTAAATACTGTAAGTTATCTGGATTGCTCTGTGTATGTGGAAGGTACAGATTTATTAAAACTGTGAGTTCAAAATAGAAGGGTAAAAGATGCACGGATATGCATTTACTGTACAACAAACTTAACATTGAAAATTTGACTCAGTATCACCATTTTTATTTTTTATTTTTTTATTTTTATTTTTTTAAATTTTATTTTATTTTATTTATTTATGATAGGCACACAGTGAGAGAGAGAGAGAGGCAGAGACATAGGCAGAGGGAGAAGCAGGCTCCATGCACTGGGAGCCCGACGTGGGATTCGATCCCAGGTCTCCAGGATCGCGCCCTGGGCCAAAGGCAGGCGCTAAACCGCTGTGCCACCCAGGGATCCCCAGTATCACCATTTTTAAATACCAGTAAATATTTTCTAAGTTAGACCTAGCTTTCATTAAGTGTTAGAATGAAGAATACAATTTTTCACACTGCTATTTCTGAAAGGCTGTTTCAGATATGAGTTGGTCTATAAAAGCCCAAAATATAAGATCTGATTTATTTAAAAACTGTAAAAGCTTGCTCATACAAATTAATTTCATACATATTATTTATGTATTAAATTCTCTAATATTTCTAAAGTTCTAATAATCTAAACTTTGGGTCCTTTGTCCAAGATAACTCAAGGTCTTACATTCTGAATGACAAGACTAAAGAACATTTGATAAAATAAGTTTTATGTGTTATTTATGAGAAAGACACTTAAGGATTTAAATAAGCCTCTAAAATATTTACATTTTTACTTCTCACTTTTTGTTTTACACTTTTTTTTTAAAAAAATGGGCTTTTCTCTTATATTTGATGTAGATTTCAAACTTTAGATTTATAGTTCAACACCTTGCAACAAATTTTGTAAATATTCAGTGGGGGCTTAGTCTTGAAATATAAACATTTCTTGCTATTGAAGCACTGAAGAAAAGCAGAACCCCTCATTTATTATAAGACATCCAGAAGACTAAAGAGATTTTGAACTTTTTTTCTTTTTTCTGGAACATCTTCTTCAACAAGAAAAATGAAATGTCATCATGCTAAGGTGAATCATAATAAATGTTATGTCTTGTCTGACACTGAAAATAAATCCAAGTAAGTTTGGAGAAATATTGGTGGCTTTTTCCTCCATAGAGGTTTAGATCAGCTTTATAAATTAAACAGTATGCGTTGACAGCTCAGGGGCAGTAAGTAAACTATTCAGTAGATAATCTCCATAGAAACCAAAAAAGTTTAACCATCTCAACCTAAAATTGTACTTCTGGGCTCAGTTGTTGGATCTAATAATACTGTGACCTTCTTTCTTCAAGTCAATGGTTAGTAACAAAGGCATTGCTAAATAAAATGGAAAACCTTGTAGGTTATGAAGCCCAACAAACGAGCACAGATTAGTTTTTACATTTGTTTAGCTAGTCTAGTTGGTTGAAGAGTGTCTCTCTGCACGGCTCACCCCAAATTTATGTCTACCTGTAACCTGTAAATGTGACTTTATTTGGAAATATGACCTTTGCAATTGTAATCAAATTAAGCGAAGATCCTAGTGAGTTAGGGTGGACCCTAGTCCTATATGACTAGCAAGAGGGAAATTTGGACACAAGGACACGGCCCCAGTGGAAAGAGGAAGTCACTTGAAGACAGAGGCAGAGATTGGAGTAATGAAGCTGCAAGACAAGGAGCACCATGGATTGTGAGCATCCACTAGGAGCGAGAAGAGGAAAGAAGGAATTCTTTCCTAGAGTCTTTGTGGCGAGCATGGCCCTACTATGCTACTGCCTTCTGAGAGCCTTCATGGTAGTTTTCTCTATTCTGGGTTGGCCAGGTCACTGCTATAAATTCTGTTGTGCTTCCTCTCTTTTCCTTTACTTCTCCCTTCACTTGCCATGGATACCACCTTTTATTCAGAAAGGTGAATAAGTACCAAGGTACCAAGGTACTTTGGTAATCAGTATTGACTTATTAAATAATTCACTAGCAATTGTGATAGTTAATTTTATGTATCAACTTGGCTGGGCTAAGGGATGCCCAAGTAGGTGATAAAACATGATTTCTGGGTGTGTCTGTGAGAGTATTTCCAGAAGAGATTAACATTTGAAATAATGGACCAAGGAAAGAGAGTGGCCTCCCCAGTGCAGGCAGGCATCATCTCTTATCTGTGGAGAGCCTGAATAGAAGTAAGAGCAGAGGAAGGACACCTTTGCTTTCTGTTAGCATTGAGACATCCCTCTTCTCCTCTCCTCAGACATCAGAGCTCTTGGTTCTTGGGCCTCTGGACTTGGATCAGAACTTATGCTATCAAGTCCCCTGGTTCTCAGGTCTTTGGATTTATACCAAATGACACCTCTGGGTTACCTGGTTATTCAGCTTGCAGATGGCAGATGGAGTGAGTTGATTAACTCCTACAAAAATTTCTCTCTCTGTCTCTGTCTTTCTGTATCTGTATGTCCCATTGGTTCTATGTCTCTGTAGAATCTTCATATAGCATTAAAAATACACTAGGAGTAGTTTTAAATCTTAGGAAGACAGCAAAGAATAAGATGGTCTATGCTTTCAAGGCCTTACTGTTTCATAGAGCAGATTGACACAAAAATTGGCAATTATAGTTCAGTGGGCTAGAGCTGGGGTGGTGGTAGATAAAAGAAGGTAGGAGTAGCATCTGTCTTGGAGGAAGTGAGCTTTAAATTCAAGTGAAAAAATTCTGTTTCTCTGTCTAAACTGCATAGGTCAGCATATTAAAGATTCCTTACAAAGAAATACAAATTGTTATTAGGCACATTGTCTTATTTCTCCAAAATACAGTAGAATTTTAATAAGTATGAGTCCATAATTATGAAATTTTAGTCCTTAATAGTTGGCCATGGGAGATACAGTTTTTTGAGAGATGGAGCTTTTTTAGTGCTTCCAAATAACTTGATATGAGTAACCTCTGATTTTTCCTTTTCCGTGGCCAGCACTTGGTCCATCTCTTTGTTTAGAACTCATTATTTCTCCCATGCCTCTGGTGAGAAGCCATTCCAGTAGAACCTTAGCAAATATCTATTAGGTATCAATCTATGCCAGATGTAGCATAAATCACTGGAAACATACTGACCAATGGGAGGGAGAAATTCACTGTTCTCCCTGCAGCTTGCTGTCCTGGGAAAAGTAGGAATCATGTTTCTCCAAGTGAATTAGGTCATCATTCAAAGTGCTCCCAAGCTTTGCCAAGGGAGGTAGAACCAGAGCTATCAGCTGTTTTAAGGAGATCCTACCAAAACTTCAAAAATGGCTGAAAAAGGGAAGCATTCTACTTGTTTTTGTCTATTTGAATTAAGAAAGCAGTTGCCTGAGATACTCCTCCAACCTCCAATAGAATTTCAACCAAGTAATGGACTTGGTCCAGTGTGTAGATATTTGTACCTTTGGAGCTGCAAAAAAAGAGACCAATTAAATGCTCAAAAGCATTTAATTACTTTCCTTTGAGACTTTAACTTTAACCCTGTTTATTACTCTTAAACCACTCCAGAGGGCAATATTTTTTATTGGTGACAGATTGCCCAAACTGTTGCCAATGACCTAGTCTCCCTCTGCAGACATGACTGCATTTTGCTGAGAAGTGCTTTCTTGAATGAGGAGAAAGTGTGTGTCTGTATTAAGGCAAGTGCTCTGCTCTTTGTTACTTTACATATGGATTATGGACTCATACAGATCCATTATGTAGACTTCAAAAATCTCACTTGAAATCTAGGCATTGGACGTAGTTAAATGAACACATACAATTTTTTTTTTAAATTAATGCGTCCTCTTTTCTTTTTTTAATTAAAAAAATTTTAAGTAAGCTCCACAACCAATGTGGGGCTTGAACTCCTGACCCCAAGATCAAGAGTTACACGTTCTATCAATTGATCCAGCCAGATACTCTAAACACACACAGTTGTATGGCTTGATTCTTGGAATTGATGTCTCCTTATGTGTTTGTTGTTGGTAGAAATTTAGTATTTGGTGTCTGAAGTTATTCCTGGTGTGATTTGAAGGCCTAGGAGGAAAGGTCTGTTTAGGAAGTCTAGATTCAAAACCAAGTGTCAGAAAAAAAGGGCCTATTTTTAACTTGGTAATCAACGTTAGACACATCACTGACCTTTACACCTTGGTTTTCACATGGATTAAACAGTACTATTCATAGTGGTGTCTGAGTGTGGAGTTCTGATGAGCACCAGCCCATGTACGATAAGGGTTAATTATTGCTGTCAGAGGTAGTGGGAATATCCACTGGCTTAATAACCTCGTTTTATTATCTCTGCCTTTCTTAGTACCCCATGAGGTAGTGATCATTGGTTTAAAGTACTTGAGTCAGAATAAAATAGTTTAGGGTGTCCCATCAGTTAAGAAGCACATAATGACAGATTTGGGTGAAAAATAATATTAAAGACCATGAGGTCTTCTCTGCCTTATCTCCTTGTATATAATATATGTAATTATGTGTGTGTGCATAAATATATACTGTTTTAATTATTAACATTTCAAAAGATTATTTGGCACTTGATATCAAGGAGTCCTTGCAGGCACCTGGCACAAGAATGTATATAAAGATAACAATTGATTTGCCAAAGCATTTTTTGAGGCAAAAGATATACCCAGTTCTGGCACGTAAACCTCAATCAAGGGCCCCCCTTCCCCTTTATTGGATATGTATTAAGAAGAGGAGAAAAGGGAGGAAAAAAGAAACATAGAAATATTCCATATCTAAACAATTCTAATTTTCAATCCCAAACGTGAGGATATTTTAGTGGCATGCTTGTAGGAATGTTCATTGGCCTTAGATCATGCATACTTAACCAATTGCAGAGGGCCTGGAGGGCTTTATAGGTAGATGTGGCCGATAGTGAGCTGAACGGCCACCATAAACCTGTGGGAATGCTTACTAACCAAAGAACGTATGAAGGTGAAATCATTCCTTCAAAACTATGAGGCTAATAGGTTATGATCCTTAGATAAATTAGATCAGACTCAATATTATGTTTACAAAGGGTTACATTTTGTGACAAAGAGAATTCTGGACACTGTGTTTTACTTGCATCTGTCAGTGCTTTGCTGATATGTTCACTTTGTTGGAAGCTCAGCTACAAGACAGCAGTGGGTTAGAAAAATTTCACATGATATCCAAAGCACAGATTGTGAGAACTCTGTTTCTCTTTCTCCACATACAGCACACACATACTCAGTCCTTTGCACAAATATCTTACATTTGACATTATCACAATCACAGGTTAGAAAGGAGTCTTTGCTGCTTTTTGGAAAAATAGAAAATTTTTTTAACACATATATACAAATAGTACGTATATTTAAGGTTCTACTTATTTAGGGGTCTACTAACATTATCAACTATGTTTTAGATTTTTTAAGATGTATATTATGATCTACTCAAGGTTTGTGTTTAATTTTTCAATAACAAAAGATGACAAATATACCGGAAAATATAATCAAATCTGGGCCCTTACTCTAATTATCTAAAATGACAATTTGTTTACCTTACTTTGGGAACAGATGTGATCCATCACAGTAGCCCATAAATAAGGTGTCAAACTGTTTGGCTGATCAATGAATATAAGTTATTGAAAAATAATGTAATTCCAAGGTTACCAAGGAATTGAGCTTAGTGTTATTTTAAAAGGAAGACTTTCCATTCTTAAAAATATATGTGCATATTTAAGAGTGAATGGTTCTAGTCTAAATGGAATTTCTGGCCCTCAAGGGTAGGCTTGTGTTTACTCATAGAAATAAATGATAATTCTTAGATTCTATTTATCTGAGTTTCAGCATGGTCTTCATCAGGGACAACTCTTCTGGAGTTCTTACATAATCTGTGGTAGTTAAAATATGTCCACGAGTCATTTTTTAGCCCTTTCTTCAAAAATGCAGAGACTAATTTCACTCCCCTAAAAATGTGAGTTGTTTATTACATTCAGTGACTCACTTTTGACAAACAGAATATTGGTGGAATTGACCGTGTCTGACTTCTAGGACTAGTCCCAGAAAACCTTGCCACCTCTGTCTCACTTTTTCTTGGATCCTTATTTCCAGGAAAGCTAGGAGCCCTGTGGTGAGGATGCTTGAGCAACCTGTGAAGATGCTCCTGTGACGGGAAACTGAACTTTCCTCAACCGCTGGTACAACCTGTCAGCCAGCCATGTGAGGGAGAATTCTTGCAAGAGAATTGCTCAGCCCAACCCAGCCATGAGTTGACTGTGCTCTTGGATGATGCACATATAACCTCTGAGAGACCCACGCCAGGAACCAGCTAGGTAGACTGGTCCTGAAACCCTGACCCTCAAAAATTGGATAATAAATGTTTATGGCTGCTTTAAATCTCTAAGGTTTAGAATTAATTTGTTAATGCAGTAATAGATAACATTTATTTATTTATTTATTTATTTATACACATGGGAGGCTGGTAGGATGGAGAAATGTTTATCAATAGGAGGATGATTAATGGTGGGAGACCAGAAAGGAACATATTTTAGGACAGAAAGCTCTCTAAATTACAACCAGGAACCTGCTGCCAAATCTGTTGTGTGTAACCTGGCCTTCTATTTTGTGCATTTCTATAATGCTGCCAGTGATGAGATAACCATCAGGCACAGCCTATACGCTTTTCGGGAGTCGACGAAAATATTTAAGAATTTAAAACAAACAATAGCATCAAAAAAATGCTCCAAAAACATACATCAAAGAAATAGAGTTAACTATTTTTAAAAATACCAAACTTACAAAAATAAGAAGGAAATTACAAGACAGAAATTAGTGTTAATATCATGTGTACAGAACATCATTACTTAACTGCAACTCAAATAAACTCTTTTAATTATGTAAACATTAAAATTAAGGTAGGGTGTGGGAACAGAATAAGAGTTCCTGAGGTCTACAAAGATCCTAAAAGCTTTTGCATTTATTCTGTGGCTGTCCCTGGAATGAAAAAGAAATTACATTTTTGTCATATGAATTGAGGGTATTTACTCTTTTTTCTTCGTGGCTGCCAATAGAAACACCTCTTCAGGACGAGAAACTAGGGATTTTATGAATGGTAATTACTTAAATGATTTCTCTAAGTAACTGTTAAGAGAAGTGCTGAAGGCAAAAAACAAATTTTAATAAAGTTTAGAAATTTTTCTTCTCTCTTCCCTTTCTTTTCCCTGCCTCCCTCCCTCCTTTCTTTCTTTTTTTTTTTTTTCCTTCTTTGGATGGTGAGAAAAAACAATTTCTCAAGCATTTCTGGAGCACATGGCAAAATAAGGTGGAGAAAACTTGGTAGAGAAAGTTTAACACAGACAGAAAATGAATATTTCAGGCAGTCTTATTTTACTGTTTTATTTATGGCCCGAGGCGAATTTTTCACTTTTCATAATTTGTCTGATCTACATAGTGAAAAAAATAATGGCCCATTTTTATAGGGTATTGTAAATAAATTTTTGTAATATCTTCCTTTGAAGATAAAAAAGTGTCACATAAATGCAAAATGTCTTAATAAGAATATCCCTGAAAAGACTGTTATCTCTGAGCCACACCACAGGGTCTCCTGCGAAAGAGTGGGATGTCATCTAAGCATCAGTGTGGCTTGTACTTGACAATAGAGTCCTGTAGTGCTTAGTTTTCTTTATATTCTGATCACGGACAAGTGTCCAATTTTAGATACTTTCTTCTTTCTGCTCTTCCACAACTGAAATGGAAGTTTGGTGAAAGATTTAATGAGTTAAAAGAACAGCAGTGGCTGGATTTGACTTCTGAGGAATATAAAGACATATATCTTGTGTAGACAAGTAGAGTTTGGGGACACCAAAAAGATCTGTGTGCCCACTTGAGAAGAAATTATATTGCTGTTCAAAGAGAATGGCTGTGCTACTCAGACTACTGTAACGAATCTGCTCGTAGCTGTTTTTTGAGGAGTGACAGCTTCACTTTGGCTCTCTGCTAAATTCTAGTCTTAACAGGATGTGCAAGGTCATGGTGTAGTCCTTGGTTTGTAAGCATTTCCAATAAATAGGCAGCTCTAAGGCCAACTATTATAAGATGAGTCATTTAGGACTAGATTTCTCAGGCCCTTCCTGCTCCAATTTTTTTTTTCCTAACAATCCATGCAGCTAAGGTTAATATCTGATACTACATTCACTGGAAAGAATCTGAATTGCTGATGTTCCTTTTAACTGCATGTTATGATTTTGTTAAATTGACATTTGTTAAGTGAAGGACAGGGTGTGTGTTGGTGAACCAAAGTTCAACAACAGACCACAAGAGAAACTGAAATAGGAACACTTATCACTCATAGGTCCTGGAGGAAGTACACAGCCTGCCTCGAAGGGCCCAGGGGAGGTTAAGGCAGAGTGCAGAGAGAGAGAAGGGACCTGGGGTGCAAGTTTTTGAAGGGACTCTGGGTGGAGTGTGTTGGGATTTCCTGGAGGAAGCCTGGATAGGTCAATTCAAACCAAGAATGGGGTTTTGGTTAGCCCCATGCGGGTCTCATCTATGAGATGCATTAGGCATGTAATGAATCTGGGAGGCAGGCGCTGGGAGGCAGGGGAGATTGTTGATTGCAAGGGCTGTTGGGGAAGTCATACCACTACTTATATTTGCTTGTGATTCTGCAGGCTGCTGTCTATGTGCTTCCACAAGGGGGCTGTTGTCAGTTTAAGGTCCCTGCAGCCCCCTTGGCCAAACAAAGCGGAGGTCAAAGCAGCAAAAACCTTTGGAGTAACTTGGCTGAACATCTGACACTGTAGAAAAAGAAGAACGTAGAAAAGATATTTTGAAACAAATAGGACCAGTATTCTTTTCTAATTGGGTATGATTAGAACAGATGGTCAATAGATATAACTGAATAAATACATGAATAAGGTCATAGAAAAGTTGATTTTGGCCTAATGTTAGCTTTCAAGATCACTGTTCTTGTTCTAGGTATGAGTTAATTATGAACTCAGTTGTATGCGATTTTCTGTAAAATAGGGTGTATTTTGTAGAGAAAGGAGGTGAAAGAGAAATCAATGTGTGGTAGGCAGAAACTCCAAACTGGGAAACAAACAAAGGGTTGCAGAAGTGGAGGGATGAGGGAACTGGGTGATGGGTACAGGATGGCACACGATGAGATGAGCATTGGGTATTTATACTATATGTTGACAAATTAAATATAAATTAAAAAACAAAAAACAACAAACCAAAACAAACAAAGAAGAAACAATGTGTGTTGGGCAGATTTCTAAGATGGTCCCCAAGATTTCTGGTCTCTGATGTATATGCACTTTCTCCCAATTATTCAAACATTAACGTAAGTACTGCTATGAGAGGATTTTGTAGGTGTAATTTAGTTTCCAAATCAGTGAACTTTAAGATAAGAATATTGTCAAGGTGGCCTGATCTAATCATATGAGCTCTTTAAATCTGGTTGTAGAGTTCAAAGCCAGAAGTTAGAGATTTGAAGCAGGAGACCAAAACATTGCTGGCTTAGAGATGTAGGAGGTCATGTGGAAAGGAATGTGGATAGTCTATAGCTGCTTAGAGCAGTTCCTGGCAGCAACCATTAAGGAAACAGGGACTTAAGACCTACAACTACAAGGAACTTGATTCTGCCAACAACAAAAAATGAGTATGGAAGTGGATTTTCCCCCAAAGAGTCCAGATGGGAACAGCCTGGCTGATAACCTTGCTTTTGGTTCTGTATTTTCCTAAGCAGAGATGTAGTCCCATGGTATTGAACTTTTGATCTACAGAGCTGAACTATAAAGGGGTGTTTTCTTAAGCTGCTTAAATTTGTGGTCACTTTTTATGCAACATTAGAAAATGAATACAGGATAAAATTAGTGTCACGTTTGTATTTGATTTTAGTTAATGGCCACAGCAAGAAAGAAAAATGAGCTAGTTCCTACTGCTATTGATACACTAGTACATAATCATTTTTATTTCTATATGAATCAACCATGTTCCCAGCTTCAATAGCCACTAAGAACAATGTGTATGACTTTTTGAATGGTCCACTAATCTCTCTGTTCTGAATGCTACCTAATTATTGGAAGAAAATCCAACATCTTTTAGGTAGTCTTCTCTGCAAATGTTTCTGAGATGCCACAGCATTCCAGAGGTGCAACCCTGTATTTGGGTGGTGGGTATGGTGTCTTCCCCACTCAGAGTCTCAGGGCATCTTCCTAAAATCCACATTCTTCCTTCCCATTGCATACTTTTGCACTGCTGATCTTGGATCATGGGCACTAATTGTTAATTTGTTTTGGGCATCTGATTTCCGTGTTGCCTATGGGATTGTGTAGTCTGTTGTTGATTCAGTACTATGCTCAGACCACCTAGGTAGTGACCTCTGGCCAGGGGCATCTATGCTTTTTCTCTTCCTGGAGCTCTTATGATGTGCCATTGGATTCTGCAGCTTGTCTTTCTGTCTCTGGCCTCTAGGAAACTGTCTATCCCCTTTATGTACAAATATTTTTGTTTTTGTTTATGACAGGAAAGGAAATGAACAGTAGAGCTTTGTGGACCAGTAGAGATGACTTCTGGTCATTTCTAAGACAGTCTAACTTTCTCAGAGTGACAGGCTCTCCAAGATGGTGGAGAGGGAGGGATTAGAGTAGCTGAGGATAGCCTTAAGTCATTCCTACAACCACAGAGTCACAGCTGCTGAGTCTAACTCCTATTTGTTCTTACTCACCGGGATTTCTCTCACATGCCTTGTGTTTCTTTCTGAAATACATTCAGGCATGTTTGTGTGGGTCCAAATTCCAAGGATGGGGACCTTTTAGCCCTGGCCCATGAGCTTTTGGTTCCAGACAAACCAAGGGAGTAACTGGGCACTTATTTAAGGGTTCCCAAATACCTTCTGATAGGATCCTGTTCACTAGAAAACAGAGAGGGGAGGTAGGGAAGCAGTGTGAGGTGGGGTTACCTAACTACCCACAATCCCGGTGGATCAGGGACAGCCCAGCTAGAACACGTACAACCCTTGTTTAAAAAGCACCTCTGCTCTTTATCTGTACAAAAGTAGCTAAAAACAGAGTCTAAGCCTAGTTCCTCCAGGATGTGTGAAGGACTGCAGAAATTTACATAAGCTTGTGAATTGCAGTATACATGCGCTTACTAATGATTTCCACCAGATTGCAGTTCTTATCTTCTAAATGTAGACTTCTGCACAGTCAAGGACATATCAGCATGTCTTTAAATGTTCTTTTCTGTCATGACAATTAGCCAGAAATCAACAATTTTTTTTCTAAGCAAAGGGCATTTAGAGTTAGGATTTACACTGAGTGGGTACAGTTGCTCCACTGCAGATCTACTGGCTCTGTAAGTGCAAATAACCTCCAAGGATTTACACCTGAGAGTAGATTCTTACTACAGATGAATTATCTGTTAAATAAGGGAGAAGGAGCCTTAACACTGAAAGAACAAATTTAACCATGGTGTACTCCTGAGTGCTTTTGTGGGAAAAATAAATATCACAGGAAAAAGAGAGAGAGAAATGAGTTATGGTAGAAAATAAATACAAGTGACCTTTCAACTATCAAAATGTCTCTGGTTTAAGAAGCACAGAATATCTGTTTAATGTGTCCACTGTCTTGAAAGATTTTTTTTTAAAGAACACATTTATTGAGATACACTTGATACGTTATTTCCATCATTTGGACCTATAATCGTACATGATACCATTAAAAGCAATGGAGAGACTTACAATTGTCTATATAATTGTTTACCTTTTCCCTGGAAGACTATTTTATGTAAAGACAGGCTTTTGTGTCTTGCAACTACATCAGAAACATGCAGAAAATATTTAAGCGACTATTAATTTCTCGATGCAACTAAGGTGGAATAATTGCCTATATTTTCAATTATTCATTAGGTTGAAAAGTTTAAACACTTAGTGTTAAGTACCTAATGACATTGTGATTTTTTAAATTGTTATTTTTGGAAACAATCTTGTGAAGAATTTTTCTTGGCCCTTTTTCAGTTTTTCTTTCTCTCTCAAAATGTATGTCATAATTCATGCCTACACATACATATATGTTATCAATTTGAACTGATTACATACTCTGCAACCCAGCAGATTGTGCTGGTCTCATCATACCACACATACCCCTTTATCTTACTTACTACTCAACATCCTGGCAGGAGAGTTGTAATCTCCCCTCCTCCCTTCGTACACACACACACACACACACTCTCTCTCTCTCTCTCTCTCCCTCTCTCTCTGTCTCTGTCTCCCTCTCTCTAACAGATGGCTGCATCGGAGCCAAGAAAAATGGTGATGAGGTTTAGAGTTGTCATTTAAACTTCTGCATCCACCATTCTCCCAGACAGTCCTCATGCTTTGAGAAAACAAAAGTACTATGTCTGATTTCTGCTTTAGGGGTTCAGTTGATGCAAATAAATCATCTAGTCTTGCAGTTCCACTGAATGTAAAAGGGAAAAAATAAGCTTTTTTTTTCCCTATCACTCATGAATCCAAGAGTATTAGTGGGTATAGTTCTGAAAAAAACAAACCAAAACAAAAAACCCCCTTCTCTTGTCCTAAGTTCTTGAGCCTGGTCAATGTAAAAATAACCTTGCAAGTCAATGGTTATTCAGCAATGATAATATCTGCAAGTTTAAAAGAAAAAAACACTTATACCTGATTTATAAATTATTGGGACATGGGGTAGAATTTATTTTGTGTGGTTTCACGGTGCCACTGGTCCTTCCTTCTCTTGTTTTACAGTGTCGGCACTGTGTTGCAGAATTGGACAGGAAAAGCACCATCCTCTGCTGTCATCAGTGTCTTGCCGTTAATCCCTTCCCTGTCCTTCTGTCCCTTTGCTTCACCATCACTCCTTCTGGCTATATGTCAGGGTCTATTTCCATTGTCCACACCCATTAGAAGATCTCATGACCAAAAGACTTAGTGCTGGTTGAGTCAGGTTCAGCCAGAAAGAAGAGACCAATTTGAATATTTAAAACAAGGGAATTTAAGGCGGACATTGGTTACCAAGAACTGAAAACCCACCTGAAATTGCAGGTGAACTCAGAGATAAGCAAAAACAGGAAGCTACTTAGGGTCACGGCTGGAGGGACCAAGGCAGGAGGGCTGTTGTCAAAACAAGAGCATGTCGAGGACTAGATTGAGACAAGATAGAATATGGATAGGCACAGATGCCGTTACAACCTTTAGTAATGGTGCCTGGAACCCCAACCCTCCCAATCCTCTTTGGTAGTCTGTTTACTCTCCTTGTGCAGGATGGCTTTTTTTTTTTTTTTTTTTAAGAATTTATTTCTTAGAGAGAGAGAGAGTGCATATGCAAGTTGGGGAAGGGGCAGAGGGGAGAATCCTCAAGAAGACTCCCTGCTGGCCTGCAGAGTGTAGGGCCCTATGCAGACTCCAGTCCACAATCCATGAGCTCACTACCTGAGCAGAACCAAGAGTAGGCCACTTAACTGACTGAGCTACCCAGCTGCCCCATTCAGGATGGCTTTTACAACTATTCTCCAGATGTCTTTGAACTCCCCATCCCACACCCTTATATACTCAACTTGTTAAACTCCTCACTCCTGATGCAAACTTACCTGCCCTGCCCATCTGTCACCATGGATATGGTGTGTCTCCTTTCCTCATGTAGTTCCCTGCCCTGGGCTTTGGGTTCTATTTCTTTTCCTCTGATCAGGGAATCTAGATCATTGGTTTTAAATTATCTTCTTCCTATCTGTATGACAGCCCCTTCTCCATTTGCATAATGAGCGGGTCTTCCTCCACTCATTCTGAAAATATTCATATTATATAAAAGTGATATTCTCATATCTTTCTGCCTGGCCAGCTGTAATTTTGTTTTTATCCTCATACATGCAAGATGGTTTCAGTATCCTCAGAATCATCTGCATCTGAGGAAAGAAGAAGGAAGAAAGCAGAAAGGCAAAAAAAAAAGGGGGGGCCACAAAAAGCAACCCTTCTTGTGAGTCATTGTCTTTTTATTTTGCAAGGTAGGCCCCCTCCAAGGGAATTCTACTTACATCTAATTAGTCAAAAGCACATGGCCACTGCTAGCTGAAAGAGAGTCTTGGAAGCTAAATATTTTAGTTTGGTTCATCTATGTTCTAAGAAAGAGGAGAGAAGGGATTTTAGGCAGGAAACTACCCATGTCAGCCATAATCCCTTATAATTCGTCCTTCAATAGAGTTGACCCCAAATGATGATCTCTTTTCACCCTCTGGGAGAAAAAAAAAATCCTCCCATAGCTTTAATAATGTTACTCCAGGTAAATCTGAAATTCCTCAGCATAGCATGTATTGGCCCTTCATGATCTGGCCTTTGTTTTCTCTCATTTCATTTTCCTCCATCATTTGATAATTTAATCCATTGGAAGTGCTCACAGTGTCATTGGTACTCTTGTCTAATTTTTTTCTGAGGAGAACACTGCTGCCTGCATTTTCATCTGGATAACTTTTATTTATTCATAGGGGTTCCAATCACATGGCAGGAAGCCTTCCCTGACAACTTAGGCTGGGTCAAGAGCCCTCTGACATTCTCTTGTATCCACACCAGGCATGATTAACACTATGTTACAACCTGCTGTTGTCTGTCTTCCCTCAAGACTTGATTAAAGACATTACATGTTTCTTCTTATTATATATCCATCTTGGAATACAGTATGTGCTTAATGTACATTTGCTGATTGAACAAATAAATAAAATGGAATGAAAGTTCAAGTTAGTGAATTATATACAATCAATTCACATATGTAATGATGCTTAAATTAACTTGAATTTTCATTTGACCTCTATTTTTCATCAGGGTAGACTCGTAAGAAGTATCTGGAAACTTTTTGGAGAAAGGATCATCAATGAGTAAATTTTTTTGTAAAGGTTTATTTGCTTATTTTGAGCGAGCGAGCAAGCTAGAGAGAGAGAGACAGAGAGCATGTACAAGTGGGGGGGTAGAGAGAGAGAGAAACCCAGGCAGACTCTGCACTGAACTTGGAGTCTGACGTGGGGTTTGACGTGGGGCTTGATCTCAAGACCCTGAGATCACGACCTGAGCTGAAACCAAGTATTGGGAACTTAACAGACTGTGCCATCATGGTGCCCCATCAATGAGTAATTTTGATTCTAGTTGGAAGTGTTGCAACTTGTAATCAACTTTTAACTTTCATTCTCCATAGGAAGAGCTTTCATAGTTCTGACTTCCTACTGTGCAAAATCTTTCAGGTAATCTTAATGACTGTGTAATCAAACTAAATGGATCCAAACTGGTTATTAAGATGTTGTAAGTTTGGGGATACTTTAACATAGTTTAAGTTGTCCTTCTCCTTCTTCCTCTTCTTTAAAGACAATGGTGCATTATATGCCTGATTCTTTAGTGCCTACAATGATTTGAGCCAACTTTTAAATTCTATCAGTGTGTTTACATTGGCCCTTAACCTCTGAATTTTTTTGTCTTCTAAGTTTACATGGTCTTGAATTTTTGCCTCAGCTTACATAAGCTTTAACACTTCTTTTATATTTCTATTTTATCATAATTTTATTATATATGGCCTGTTGTAATTTTCCTTAATTCCTTTGTGGAATGAGTCATGGTATAAACAAATATTCCTTCACATGTATACTCACACTTGCAGGAGATTGAAAATACATAAAGGAGACACTTGTCTATGCTTGTGCTGAGAATGTTTCATAGAATCATTCCAAATGCAACATTTAGTCTAATCAATCTGGACAGTCTATTTCTTTAGATGCAGATTTTTTTAGTCAATATCCTCTTGCTGTCTTGATTATATCGCCATGCTGACTGATCTGACCAAGATTTATACTTGCCAAAGTTTCTATAATTATTCTGCAGGTTTAAGTATCAACACCAGAGAGAATTGAGGTTTAGTGGAAAGTAATGTCATAGTAAAAATGTAGATCCATGAGAACTGATTTCAGATTTATTCTAGTAGAAGAATAGAAAATACATTTATTCGGCATCTAAAAATCTACTTTGTGAATTATAATAAAGTTTAAATAACACTACTTCTAGTTTTGTGGATGGGAAAATTGAATCTCTGAGAGATTAAAGAACTTGTCACTGTCACAGAGGTAGTAAGAAACAGCTTCTAAAAATGTGATGAAATTTTTAAAAATCTCCTTACCATTCTTCTAGAGGTTAGAATGTCCACTAAATATAGGCGCTTTGGTTCCAGACACGTCTATGAAAATTGCCACCTAATCTGGCAAAGGAGCCCTGGACAATTATTTAATTTTCTGTGCCAGAGCATCTTTAACTGACTTTAAATGAAATATGGCATAAAGGGAGTGTTTAATAAATGTTAACTATTACAAATGAAAGGGAAAGGGGTGCCTGGGTGGCTCAGTCAGTTAAGCATCTGTCTTTGGCTCAGGTCATGATCTTGTGGTCCAGGGATTGAGCCCCTCATTGGGCTCCCTGCTCAGTAGAGAGCCTGCTTCTCTCTCTGCTCCTCTCCCTGTTCATGCGAACTCTCTCTCTCTCTCTCCCTTTCCTCTCTGCCTTGCAAAAATAAATAAAAAATCTTTTTAAAAAAGCCCAAATGAAAGAGAAGATGAATTATTTCTTTTTACATAAAGCAGTGAACTATATATACTTAAAAGACTTCCATAGAAAAGAGACATAGAGTTGACCCCTGAATGACACAGGGGTTAGGATGCTGACCCTGGTGCAGTCAAAAATATGTGGTAACTTTTGACTCACCCAAAACTTAACTATTAATAGCTTACTGTTGACCAGAAGCCCTAGTGATAACATAAACAGTTGGTTAACACATATTTTGTATATGATATATTATATACTGTATTCTGACAATAATCAAGTAAATTAAGGGAAAAGTTTAAGGGAAATAAAATGTTATTTAGAATATCATAAGGCAGAGAGAGTACATTTACAGTACTGTACTGTATTTATTTAAAAAAATCTGTATATAAGTGGACCTGCACAGTTCAAACTATGTTGTTTAAGGGCCAACTATACTGACACACTCTAACTGGTGGGTCATTTTAAGTATGAGCTACTCAATTTTCTCCTCCAGTGAATTGAGTATATTTTTAAGTTGACTTTAATTTCCACAAACTAATTTCCACAACACTAATTTCTAGTGTTATTCAAGAGAGTCTGAACTTTCCCAGGTTTGTATGTGGGATTCCCAATTTATTTAAATGGGATCTGATAGCTTTTGGGTCTCCCATGTGCTCACGGACATCTTAACCATGATGAAGAAAAACACCTCGAGCCAACTTGTATTTTCATTCCTCTTTTGTTATCATAATTATCATTGTCATTATCATCATCAACAGCAAGCATTGATTTGTCGCTCACCATAATAAAATAATGATCCAAGATCATCATCCTCATACATATCTATGAGTAGCAAGACCAAAACTGATATAATATGGTTCCTGCAGACAAGGGAGCAGGCAGAGAGGAATAAATTGAGTAGGAATTTGAATGAGGTAGATTTGTGGTGAGTAAATGTGGAGTAGGAGGTCCTCTGGCAGAAGGAACAATAAAGGGATTAATTCAGTTAGGTGTGGTGTGTACATTATGGGTGGTGTGTGTGTGTGTATGTGTGTGTGTGTGTGTGTGTGTAGGGCAGTAGGGGAAATAAGAATGGAGAGAGATGGATTTGGACATTACTTTGGGGAATGACTGGAGAATTTTGAACCAATTGTACTGAATCAGTAAAACAAAATTCTGTCCAAAATGAGAATTGTCTAACTCTAAAAGATGCTTCCTAATTAATTTAAGTTTGATTTTGAAGTAGTCAGGATTCTAGGATGAGTTTCAGCTAGATAGAAGTTAATTTTCTTAGTTCATTGAAAAAAAAAGTTCCAATTCTCTTAAATTTTATATCAAAAATTTGGGAGGTCAAAGTGAGTAGTGATTGGGGATGGGAAGATGGACAAGATTTCTAGATTATAAAAGAATGTCTTTTGAATATAGAATTGGTTAAGATCTGAAATATCAGCTCTGGAGTAAGAATTCAGACAATAAAGGACTATCTGTGTTCATATTTAGCTGTATAAATTATTCATGGTTTTTTTTTCATTTTTGTTTTAGAGGAAATATCATAACCCTGTATGTATATTTTGGCTCAATTGTTTATATGATTTTACCAATTGGCCTAATTTGCTTAAAATGTCTGAAATGTGGGATAACAGAACATGCCAGAGATTAATCTTCTCATCATGCAAAACATCTTTAAACTTTTCTTTAAAATATCATTCCTAACCCCCTCAATACTCCAGTTACCATGACACATAAAAAACAGAAATCAAGTCTGGTGGTCTACTTATTTGTTAATGGGAACCTGGACCAGTAGAGGAAATACTGCGCAAACACGCCTTACTCACACCCATATGGGTGGGGAAATAAGTAAACCATGCTGTGTCTACCAAATACCTCCAGTGATAATGGAAAAGGAATATTCTATTTCTCTTCCAAAAAGCTAGTTATTGCCCATCTTCATAGCAGAGATAAATGGATTCACTCTAAATATCCTAACTACATGGGTGGCCCCATTTTATTAGTAAAAAGAGTATCATCCATGAAAATGTGCAGTTTCTAAATTAAACACCCCCCCACACACACTCACCCACCCCACTTTCAAGACCAAAAGGTCCATAGTTAACTAGTTCAAGTTATTTTAATATGAAATAATTAGTGACTACTATCCCTTTCAATGTGTAAATATGAAATGTATAACTGGCCTATATAATACAAACATTGTGTATGTCTTTTGTGTTCCTTCCATGGGTTGCAAATGTCCCTATCTGTTGTATACACATTCATTAACACAAATTCATTTACACTTGTGTGCACATTCTTATTATATGCTTATTAATATTGGCCTTTCTGCCTCTGAACAAAAGCACAACACATTTAAACAAAAATCTTTGCAAGCTCAAACATACAAAAACAGCAATGATACATCACACTTTTTAAAGAGCATTTCATTAATAGATGGATCAGAACATACTTCTTGTTGTACATCATTTAATTGTTATGTATTTAAAATGAGACATATCTCTAATATTCTTTTCAAGCTTTCATATACTTCAAATTTATTATGTCAGTTGTTAGTGGCAATGACATCACAAGATGAATTCAAAGCAATGATTGCTTTAACATTTAAAAAGCTTAGAGCGTGCCGATTATTCAGCTGCTAAGTGAAAGTACAAATGTCAGTTTAGCTATCTATAATCTCATACTGTTTAAAGGTTCATGAATTACACATGCAGTGGATAGAAATGGAGGAACTGAATTTGACTAAAAGACCCTTTTCACAAAAAATTTGCTGAAACGGTTTCTTCTAATGTATTTTAGTGATTAATCAATTTGATTTAGAATGTTAGAATTATTTAAGGTCTGTACTTTGGATTTACTGTGAACTCAAAGCATGTTTATATTTATTGCATCAACTAAGTAAACAGCATATGCTTAATGCTTTTAAAATGCTCTCCGGTAAAATTTAGGTCAGTACTTACTTGTTAGCTATCAGCCACAAAGATACATTGACATATTTGATTAACAGTGTGCTTCTCCCTCAGTGCTTTGTGTAATTTCTGCAATTTTATGTCATTGGCAAAAATTCAGTATCCGCTGCTATCATATACTTAAACGTGTTTTACTTGCATTAGTTTTCTGTACTTCTCAACATTTACACACTTTCTTTTCTGGACCATGTTTGTTTTCTTTGAAGAACAAGCAATTCTAACATATAAATATTCTTTAGAACTTAAAAATAGAAATACTGGGGAGGTATTGATTTCCTACTAACACCGTGTGCTGGTGGACATGGTTTCAAATACAGGGAGGACCAATAATAGCTGAAAATTGAGATTATTTGAAATTTTAACCATTATCTGACCCTATTAAACACTGTATACTTCTATTACCGTATAAGTGTATTAATGGGCCCCCAAAACCAGATTGGTTAGGAAGAGGTACTTTACTTCCCTTCTCCAGCAAGCAACTCCTGGTTTTGAGCCAGATTATAGCTGGTAAGTATTGGCAGATAAGTGCTATAATGAACACTATGAAAAATAAGGGGGAGACAACTTAGCTAGAGATAGAGGAGGAGAAATGCTTTGAATATATGTTGGAATCCACCAAATTCCCCTTCTCTCTACTGAAGATGTTTTCTGGTTATATATTTTTCCACCCGCTATTGAAAGAAAGGAAGTGTTAATCCAAAACTCTTAAATTTGTCAAATGAAAGAATGAGTGAATATATAAATAATTATACTAGTCTGAGGATTGAGAAACCCTAGTGGCTAAATTTATCCAGCAATCAAAGTGCCCTCCTGGATAGCGGCCATTGGTTTAAGATAACAGAGTGTAGAACCACAACTGGAAAATGAGAATTACAAGGCTGAGTTCACTTAGTTAAAAAACTGAGGCCACTGAAAGCCTCTGACATGGCTAAAAATTCCTCCTTAGGGGGAACACTATTAGCCGACCTTGGCCAGATGTACCAGTATTGTATCTAGGAGATGCCAAGGAGAAATTATCATAGAATTCTTTCAATTTAAGTTTTTGAGAAGATAGATGAATCAATTGACTAGGTTCATATACATCTTATAGAGGAATAAGATATAGGATTTGAAGATTCCATGTTGTGTTTTGGAATTGTGTTTATTGTCCATATTTCTGCATCATTTACGTTGGCTCACTTGAGAGTTTTGGGTGCCTGCATCCTTTATCTTCAAGATCTTCCACACAACTTCATATATTCAAGTCTTTTTTTTTTAAGATTTTATTTATTTATTCATGAGAGAGGCAGAGACACAGGCAGAGGGAGAAGCAGGCTCCATGCAGGGAGCCCGACGTGGGACTCGATCCTGAGTCCCCAGGATCACACCCCGGACTGACAGCGGCGCTAAACCCCTAAGCCACTGGGGCTGCCCCACATATTCAAGTCTTTAGGGTATTTTCTCTAGGAGGTCACAGCAAGTTGGTCATATTTGAATCAGAGCTCATCCTGTTTCTACCCCAAGTCAACTCTCTCTTGTCAGCGTGTCCCTTCCTATGACTGGTCTTACTAGCTTTTCAAGTCATGGAGATGTTCCCTATAAGTCAAAGCAACATTGACCCCTCCATCCCTCTTCATTTTCCCTTCTGGCAACTGTGTTTTGGCCCCTTCCCAGGATCTTCAGTCTCCCAGACCTGATCTTAAAAGCCCTTCTTTAATTGTTGAGCTCTCCTAGTGAAAGTTCAGCTGAGCACCCACTCCTGCAGCTCTGACCTTAAGTTCCACCAAATCTAAAAAGCTTTTCCTGACCGACTCGGTCAGAATCTTTACTTCTGAGAAATCGATAACATTATTCTGGGTTGAATTTGAGTATGATGAGTAGTAGTACTTTACAGTGATTTCCTAAACTCTCCCGATGAGATCCAAATTTCCTTGAAGGTGGGAATTTTGGTTCTTCTGACTCCTCTAAGTACTCATCAGGCAATTAATCAATACTTATATGGTTGAATTTACCTGAAAAGCAGGTAGCAGGAGAGGAATGATGTAAAAGGGAGTGAAAAGTAGGATGTCGAGCTGACAGCACCAGAGAGTGGGAAGAGGGTTTTTATTGCTGGTTGTGAAGACTTAAGACTTGGCAGCTGGTGGAACAGAACAGAGAGATAAGTGAGGGTCATTTGATTTCACTAGGATTAGGATGGATTGGTGGGTCTCAAACATAGCAGCACATTTTAGTCACCTAGGTAACTTTTACAAAGTTTTATTACCTGCTCCACTCACCTCACCCCCCTCTCCCCATTCTGATTTCATTGATCTGGGAAGGAGTGTTGGTTATTTATAAAAAGCATTGTAGGAAACCTTCAACTGCATAGAGATTTAAGAACCAGTGTTGTAGGATGTTGCTCCTCAATGTGTGGCCCCAGAACAAAGAGCAGAGGCATCTCTGAAAGACTGAATCTCCGGTCCCACTTCAAACTTCCAGAATCAGAATGTGCATTTTAACAAGATTTCTAAGGTCACTGTTATACACAGTAAGGTTTGAGAAGCACTGCTTTATAGGATCCACACTGATTTCATCTTGGGGGACCACTGTGACAAGCTAAGAATCTAGGTAATATAACCTTGGGTACATTCACCGCACCTGGTTCAGACATGGCCTATCAAGCTTTAATGGCAACTCACATGCCGAGTGAGTCTAAGAGGGGCAGGGAGGGTGGAAGAAAGAAAATTGCACCAATAGGAAGGCAGGGGCTCACAAACCCTGGTAATTACTTCAATTAGCCTTGGATTCCCGTATTTTTTTCAGGATCAGTTTTGTCTACTGTGACTCAGCACATCTGCCTCCTTCCTGTCTTCTCTTCTAACATATTCACCCTCCCCGAAGAAAATCTATTTCTTTGTTGATCATCCAGAGTTTTAAAGCTACTTATCCAAAGCTTCTTATGGGGAGTATTAATGCTAATGGATTTAGTGCTAACCACACCAGTCAAGATGGCAACCACATCCATGAGAGGATATTCCTGTTTCCTGCCTCTTTCACTCTGGGGAAGTAATCAATAGGAAATTTGGAAAGGATGTATGAGTGTGTGAGGGAGGGGACATAATCTCCTAATGTCAACAAGGGCTCTCTGTCTTTCAGTAACAGAAAGTTTGCTTTTAAACTTTGAAGATTTAAAATATTGTCTCTATCTCAGGAGATCAGCTCTGGTTCACCTCCAAGGTCATCAGATAGAATTGCCTAGAGCTGCCTTGTCCAAAATGGTAGCCACTAGCCAACGTGAGTCCTGAGCATTTTGAAGGTGGCTAGTCCAAGTTGAGCTATGCACACTGCAGTTTGAAGACTTAGTTTAAAAAAAAAAAAAAAGAATGCAAAGTACCTGATTAATATTTTATGTGGATTACATTTGAAACCATATTTTGAAAAGATTGAACCAAACAAAATATTGCTAAAATTATTTTCAACTGTAACTTTTTGGTTGTAAAAAACTGGACTACTAGAAAATGAAAAGCATCTTACCTTGTGTTTCTATTAGATAGCACTGATATAAAAGAGCTGAGAAGCCCTTCCAGGCAGTAAATGTCTAGGTCAGTATTTAACTCTCTAAATTTATTAAAATGTTAATTTACAATGAAGTAGGAGACTCCTAGACTTCAGCGATGGCTTTAGGAAGCAGTTATGGCTTGGGTGGCATTGGCAGGGACAGGAAATGGGAGAAACGTTAAACTATAGATAATTTGGTTTAAATCCATTTTTCCCTGTTTACATCAGATAATCCGGAAAACTTAAGTGTTCATAGATAGCCTTAGGGTGGTTTTCATTAGCTTAGAGAAAATTTTGGAGATGGCATGGTATGAGCTAAAGTGATGACATTTAGTGTTTGAGAACACACTTGGGAGATAAATCATATCTAATTAACAATTACTTATTTTTTCTATATGAAATTTTACTTTTTATTTTTATTTTTTTTTCTTTTTTGTATATTTTTATCATTGGAGTTTGATTTGCCAATGTATAGCATAACTCTCAGTGTTCATCCCCTCAAGTGCCCCCTTCAGTGACAAATACTTATTGAACACCTATTATGTATAAGGCACAGTATCATGTGATGCTCCATGCCAAAAAGATTTCATATTTTACAGAGGAGATGACAAATAGGAGAGCATGAAGATGTTCAGTCTGTTATGTCCAAACAAAACTGGTGGGAAAATGTTAAGAACATATAACACTATAGAAGTTGTATCTTCAGGGCACCTGGGTGGCTCAATCAGTTAAAAGACTGCTTGGCTCAGAGCATGATCCTCGGATCTTGGGATTGAGCCCCACATTGAGCCCCACATCAGGCTCCCTGCTCAGCAGGGAGCCTGCTTCTCTCTCTTCCTCTGCTTGCCACTCCGCCTACTTGTGCGCCTCTCTCTCTCTCTCTCTCTGTCAAATAAAATCTTAAAACAAAACAAAACAAAACAAAACAAACAAAAAAGGAGTTGTGTCTTCATGGATTAGGTGGCTTGAAAGCTTTACACCTGCAACTAGTTTGTTCTTACCATATTGACATTTTCCAATCAGTTCTTAGAGTTATTTCTTTTTCTTGTTTTCATTTCTCCTTCTATATTAGTCAGTGTATAATCTATAGTCCTTCTTGGACTGGTGGGGGGCAAGTATCAGGCTAAACTTGTGTCAGATCTCATTATTCACAAAAAATGAATTGTCAATAATTGGAACAAATATGTTACATTTGATCTTTCTTAGAGAAAAATATGTTGGCGAGATTAGACTCACATTGATTTGTGGTAGCCAAATACTAAGTTCTTAGGGTATCACAGATAAGTCATTCTTTTCTATGGATTATTAGACTAAATAGTTTTTTTCACTTCATCAACAACTTTCAGTATCTCTAACAGCTTTCCTTTTGACATTTTGAAAGGAATATTTTCAAAACCCACAATATAATCTACCAAGGCTATATAAAGAAATGATACAATATGAACACAGAACAGTAATTGTTAGTCTTGACCAAGAAGCCATAGTGCTAAAAAAGACATAGTTTAGGGGCGCCTGGGTGGCTCAGTGGTTGGGCGTCTGCCTTTGGCTCAGGGCATGATCCCAGAATGCCTGGATCGAGTCCCACATTGGGCTCCCTGCATGGATCCTGCTTCTCCCTCTGCCTATGTCTCTGTCTCTCTCTCTCTCTGTATGTCGCTCATGAATAAATAAGTAAAATCTTAAAAAAAAAACAGATATAGTTTAAATAGAAAAATAGAAAACCTACCTCGAACCAAAAGAGAATTGATAAATTATAATACTACCCATGGCAAAAGTGAACAAATGTATTATCAGAATCCACAAAAACACATTCACATAATCCAGAGAAGGAAGGTAAAGATGATGTTTTTCAAACACCAAGAGCAAAACTTAATGTGTCATAATCAGAATTTAAAAAATACTGGTATTCATCACACATTACAAAAATAAGTACTGTTTTCATGAAACTCTTCCTTTAGTTGTATGTGGTGTGTGTGTGTTCTGGGTCATCATGTAAAATGTATCTCTTATTGTGGACAGTAGTTAAAAATATCAAAAGAACATTACAAATTACATTTTAATGGGTAGTCATTAAACTGATGAGTCTGGAGTATAGTAAGATTACATCTTCCCCAAAGCCACAGAACTGATTAATAAGAAAAGTGGACATAGAAACATAATGATTCCCTATAAACTTCACTAAGCTGTTACTTCATTTCAAACTCATGTATTTTAGTTGAATATGGAAAAAATATTCTGCTTCAACTTCAAAAGTAGGTAGAAGAGCTTATTACACCATAGATTATTTTGTGCATAATTTTACAGACTCTACAAATAAGAAAAAAGTATACAGATATAAAGTTTTCTTATAGTCATATTTTAGGTTTAAGTAACAGCAACTATTTGATAATTAAGAAAATGGTGTCTTCTGATTTGTTCTCGTCTGACCTGATTCATAGTGATAAATACAAGTGGACATACAGTGATTGTTAGATAACAAATTTGGTGAGATAGCATGAAACTGTTTGCTGCTTTTCTTCAGCTCTTGAGGATGATCTGACCCACAGAGCACAGTCATGAATTTTAACCAACTACCAAAGTGTTTATTCAATAGATTTGGATGCAGAACTCAGTATGGTTGGCATGGAAGCTGAAAAAAGTCTGAATGAAAGTGCTTAAAGAAATTAAGCCATTTTAAGCCATTGTAAACTCTTATAAACCACTATTAGTCATGGTAAAAAGCTAAATAGAAAGGGAAAACATTTTGTAGCTATAAAAATGTATGTTCCAAATGGAAAAATAGCTGAGCAAGTGTCTCCAAAAATGGGGATATAGGATATTCATCAACTTTTTGCCATATTACCAAGATACCTTTGTATGCATTCTTAAGTTCATTGGCATCTACTTTAGGTGAATTTTAAGAACGCAGTGTCACAATACTTTATAATGCCAGTAGAGATGAAACTCAGATTGAGACAATATGAAGAACTGCAAACTAATCTGGTTATATAGGATTCATTCTCTTCCTTTCATCGCTCTCCCTTGGCCGCTGAATCTTAGATCCTCACAAAAGTAATTCTATATTTCTAGCAACTCTGGCAATTTGCTAGTTTCCTTTCAGTAATAGGCATGAAAACATGTATCTCTTTCTAGGAAAGTAGTCTCTTACTCTTCAATTCCAGAAGTATTTTAAGATTGACTTAGGTGATTTTATCCAAAGAGTTCACAAGCTGCTTATCTACGTGTATAGATGCATACACACATAATTTAGATAATTATATCAGGATACTTATAGAATTATTTTTAAATTACTGGTAGAATAAATATTTTTAAGTGCAGCTGTATTAACCTTACCAGTATTTTTATTGACATCTTAATTGTTGTAAAAACATGTATTTTCATATAATTATCATTAACCTACAAACAATAACCTTCTGCATGTTTAAAGTGGTTGCAGAGCTTGTTATTATAGACTGCTTTCAGTACTGTTCATTTAGTATGCTGTGTTTTTAACACAAATGTAATCCACTCTGCATTTTCCATTTAAAATGCATAAGGCAAAGTGCATCATAACAGGATGTAACTACGTATTAATCAAATTAGCACAACACTTCAAAAGCTTAGGCTTTTTGCTGGGCTACTGTTAGATCACAATTCACGAAGGAAAGAAGCAGCATAATGAACAGCTTGGCAAGGGAGCAGTTTATTTTCTTTCCAGAAAGATATAGAGTGGGTTAATTTTCATGATGGGAAAACATGTCGAGAAAGGGTAACAGTAAGCATTAAGCTAAAGGACAATAAGTGGAATTTAGAATACTACAGTGGTTTTGCCACTGATAAAGCATAAATTCTGTAATTATTTGATGACACAACAGAACTCCAATGACCTATTGTTAAATTATTAAATCTTCATGACCCAAGCAATACAAGCCAGGATAGTCAATATTAATATTCAGAACATGGCAGATTAGACAATCCTTTGTCATGAACAACATGCTATATGCCAATGGAAAATATGAAATGTCTCCAATTACAGAACTCAGTGCAAATATAACATATGCTATGCAAGATGGTCTAATTGTAATTAAATAATTATTGATCTTTACCAGTGTTTGGCTTTGCAAAAGCCTAAATATGCATGCAGTGTAGTGCATCATAAACAAAACAAAACAAAAAGGCAAACCTGCATGGAACTTAGCTGGGACAAATGATAAAGAAGAAATTAGACAGCCAAGCAAATGGAAGTTAATTATTTTGCCTGAACGTGCAAATGATTGTTATCATTAGATGTCTGGCACATACAAACTTCCTCTTCACTGTTACTGACAAATAACAAATGAATAGCTAATTTCCTTTTAATCTAAAACCTTTTTTCTTGGCATGGGGCTTAGAATAAGAAGGGCATAGTGAGAAGCCCTCACCTTCTGATTTTTAAAAAATGGTAGTACAAGATTATTTTAATACTGGGCTCCGGTTTTCTTTTTCCCGTGTACAAGACTAGGACAATCTATTTGGAGCAAGAGAGCAAAGGAGAGACCTGAATGACCCCACTGCCAAGGCAAGCAAGTATTTAGCTAGATACTTCACCTCTGTTCTCGATCTATAAGGTGGTGATTGCTTTGAGGAGCCCTATAGAGTTTATAATTCAAAACTTCTGCGACCCTGGGGGTCTATGGCTAAGAAATTCTAATGCCAATGATTTCTACAAGTGTCCAACAGTAATTCTTTCCTTCTCCACTCTCCCTTTCTTTTAAATAAAAGAAAGGATTTTCCCCCACCCTTGTTTGTTTGTTTGTTTGTTTGTTTGTTTGTTTGTTTGTTTTAGAGAGAGATCTGGGGTGGGGGAGGCAGTGATTGAGGGGAGAGGGCAGAGGGAAAGCGAGAGAGAATGTTAAGCAGGTTCCATGCCCAGCTTAGAGCCCAAGGCAAAGGTCAGTCTCACAAGGCTGAGGTCATTACCTGATCCAAAATCAGGAGTCAGAGCTTAACCAACTGAGCCACCCAGTCCCCTCAGGATTTTCATTTTAAAATGGGAGTTGTTAGGCACAATGGAACTAACATTGGTCACATCAAGGAATCCCTAAAAATTCAGGAGCACTCACATTGCTAAATCCTGTCACATGTTTTTGTTTGTTTCTTTGCTTTGTTTTGTTTTGTTCAGCTTTCTTTTTTATATGGAGTGGAATCCAAGGAAACTGATTTCTCTATCTCCATAATATGCTCTGACATTTTGGACAGAGAATTATTTGTGTGTCCTACGTACCGTACTGTCAGCTGTTCAGCAGCATCCTTGGTTTGCACCCACTAGATGCCAGTGACACCACCTTCTAGTTGTGATGAGTAAAAGAAAAAAAAAAATGTGTCCAGTGCCTTTGGGGGGCAAAATTTGTTCCTGACTGAAAACTACCGGCCTAAACAAAAGGGACACGAAATGGTCAGGACATCCAAAGAGCAAAGATAAAGCATATGAGAAACTTTTTATATTTCATAGAGCATATTACCCTCCATGGAGTCCAGGGAAATTGAAAAAATTATCAGGTCAAAAGATAAATTTGTAATAGCCCAAATCCATTAAAACATAAACCTGGGTACTTGGAGTGCATAGAGCTCCAGAATTCTATGTAGAAAGTAAATTTGAGGTGTTTTTGGTTGTTGTTGTTGTTGTTGATTTTAAGATTTATTTACTAAGGGAGGGGGAAGGGCAGAGGGAGGAGAGAGAAACCTAAGCAGCCTCTGCACCGAGTGAGACTCTCAGTGCAGAGTCCCATGCCGGCTTGATCTCACGACCTTGAGATTGTGGCCTTAGCTGAAACCAACAGTTTGATGCTTAACTGATTGTGCCACCTGAGGGCCCCAGAAAGTCAATTTGAATTTTAAATAATAATCCTAAAGCTGAAAGAAGAAATGAAGGGAAAAGCAAGTGCATTTTATTTATTTACTTATTGTATTTATTTATTTTATTTATTCATGAGAGACACAGAGAAAGAGGTAGAGACATAAGCAGAGGGAGAAGCAAGCTCCCTGTGGGGACCCTGATGCTAGATTCGATCCCAGGACCCTGGGATCATGCCCTGAGCCAAAGGCAGATGCTTGACGAATGAGCCAGCCAGGTGCCCTGCAAGTAGGTTTTAGAGAGAGAGAGAGAGACAGAAATTCCCCTTTTAGATCAAAGTCCACATGATTTGAAAGTGTCACCTTTTAATAGCCCATATAGTTTAGTAAATACCTCATAGTCTGTCTTTAAAACCTTCCCAGAGAGACGAAGAACCACAATTGGGTTAGTTTATACTCACATCAACCTCTGATTAGAATCCCACAGCAGCAGGAAGCAACATGGCTTTCAGTTTCATGATTTTCGGGTAAGGGAAAAATAGAATTTTCTGTGATGACCTTGCCTAAAGTTGATTGTTCTTCATAGCTATGCTACAGGATAGGAGATGTCCGTGCTGGGACTTTGGCCTTAAAGGCTATTCTGGAAACCATTCTGACAAAGACCCTGTTTTGTAGACACAGCAGACATGTCTCACTTCCCAGACACTTCCTGGTGCCTCATTGCTGACAAGGAGTGAGTGCCCCTCACATGGAGCATTTCCCTGAAGCAGTTCTTGTGGGCACGAGAATCACCTGGAGGGCTTGTTAAAAAAGATTGTTGGGTTCTAGCCCGAGTTTCTGATGCATTCTATCTGGAGTGGGTCTGAAAATGTTCATTTCTAGCAAGTTCCTCTGTGATGCTGCTACTGCTTGGCTAGTCTGAGGTCCACATGTTGGGAGTCTATTTGCCTTAGTATTTCCCATGATTAACCCCACACCGAGTGATTATTCCTTTCAGCTGATTTTTTAAAAAATCACTTAAGTGTTTAGTTCGTGATGCCTATCTTACATTTGCTTATACATTGCCTTTGACTATTTCACTGATCTTTTTCATGATAAAAAGCTTTGTCTCCTCCTGTAGATTTGCTCTGCCTTTCACTTATCACATAGTGCTGAGCACACAATAGATTCCTAATAAATGACTCTTGAATATAGAATGAATGAAGACAATGTACAGTGTAAAGTCACAGTATATTTTATCCTTTTGATTTTTCTTCATCAAAAGTAGCTATGTTTTAGCTTGGCCTAATACCAACTCCATTTTCTTCTCACTTTAAATCTCTTCCCCCCGCCCCCTGCATATAGACCTCATTTAGGAAGAACAGGAACACATATTATGGCTTACATACTTCAACATGAAAAGCATATAAAAGGACTTTATGGCCATACTTCTATTTTCATTATCTAAGTGTATTAGGAAAAGCAAACCTATTACATCTTCCTTTTGGGAAGCCAAAAACATCTGGAATTTATGTTATGAGAAAGAGCTTTGACAGACTTTATTTGACATGTACATCAACTGCACAGAAAAAAAATCACCAGAGGAAATGTTAAACTAAGTTATGATGCTGTCCTGCCAATAGAAGATTTAAGCTGGCTGGTTGGCTGTGTCCTGAAGAGACATTAAAATATGAAGGCACAAAATGGACAGCTGTTTCAGAGAGATCAACCCTGCATTATCCTAACTGATAAATAAATGTGCAATATAATGTATAATTCTGGTGTGGGGCTCCAGATATGAGATAATTCTTAAGAGCAAGGCTCAAGTGATTTGTCACCAGACCCTTAGAAACAACACTTTGTGTTACATTGCTGCACACTTTGCTTTTATTTAATGGGAGCTATATCATTTTTATTTGATTTCTTATTTATATTTCAGAATTCTTGAAAGGTTATTCTGCTATCAAAGTGAAACTATGTATATACTGCCAAGCCATTTCAGCTCATATATGTATAAATAAGAGATTTCCCCTGCCCCTGACTCCTCAAGGTTCACTGGGAAATTCCAACTTTCATACCATGATCTGTAAGAGAGAATGGACATAATATATATCTGTCCCTTTTCCCTTTACCTCCATAACATATCTCCAGATGTCCTCTGAAACTGTAAGAAAGGGAAAAAAAATCCCTTTACTCTTCTTTCTGCATAAGATACCCCCCTACAAATTGAACTTCAGATTCAGAAAAAAATATCATATTTGAAGTTAAGGTTGTTTCAGAAGGGGCATCTGGGTGGCTCAGTGGTTGCGCGTCTGCCTTTGGCTCAGGTCGTGATTCTGGGGTCCTGGGATCAGGTACTTTGGGTTCTCCATGGGGAGTCTGCTTCTCCCTCTGCCTATGTCTCTGCCTCTCTCTCTCTTTCTATGTCTCATGAATAAATAAATAAAATCTTAAAAAAAAGATTGTTCTAGAAAATCTAAGGTATATAAACATTATAAATGTCGTTTTTAGAGACAGAGGTTTTCTAAGAAATGTATGCTTTTAGCATCATGGTGGTCAGCAAGGAAGAAGCCCAGAAGTGTTTGTTCCTGGTTTTCTTAACTTCTCTTTTGAACCTGTCTTGTTAACCTCCCCCTTTTTCCCCAGGAAAGTCCATGCTGCCCTGCCCCACCCCCCATGACACAGTGAAGCCTTTCCCACAAGTACAACATAGGTGCCTGGCTATGCTGTGGGAGCAGATGTTCTTGTGACATATTGCCTTCTCCTACTTGAACAAATCTCCAAAGACCTTTTCTCTATTGCTGTATGTTAAGTGTGAACTCTTTAATGTCATTATAGAAACCTGGGTCAAAAGATATTGAATATAAAAAATTTAAGAAAAGCCAATGCTAGGTCACAACCTTTAAAGTATGTATTAAAAGTTTACAATAGCCAACACAGGGAAATAATCTAAATGTTCATTGATGGAAGAATGGATAAAGAAAATGTGGTATTTACATACAATGGAATATTACTCAGTCCTATAAAAGGCAGAAATCCCATTTTCAACAAAATGGATGGACCTGGTGAGTGAAATTTGCTGAGTGAAATAAGCCAGACACAGAAGAACACATACTACATTATTCCAGTTATATGAAGAATCTAAAATAGTCCCAAACTCACAGATGGAGAGTAGAATAGTGGTTGCCAAGGGCTGGGGGGAGAGGTAAACAGGAAGTGTTGGTGAAAATATGTCAATTTTCAGTTATACAAGATAAATAAATCCTAGCAATCTACTCTAGGGCATAGTGCCTATATGTCACAATACTGTATTATTTACACAAAAATTTGGTAAGAGGATAGATCTTATATTAATTGTTTTATCACAGACACAGATGAAAAAAATAATGGAGAGAAGAAACTTTTGGAGGTTATCAATATGTTTATGACATAGATAGTGGTGGTTTCACTAGAATATACTTATCTTCAAACTCAAGTTGTATATATTAAATACATACAGCTTTTCATGTCTGTTATACCTCTAAAAAGTGTTCTTTTTAAATAAAAGTTTAAATTTGCCAATACTTTTAACCACTCATATTCAGGATGATGTAATCAGGCAATTTGTAAAATAATAACATAGATTTTTTTCAAATAATTTATAATATGCAGTGAGTGGTATGCTCTGGTAATGGCATGCTCACTTAAAGTTGTATGAATAACATCAATTTCTTTCAATCTTAGCAGTTTGTCTTGGGAATATCTGTGTAACTTCATGTGAAAACAATGTCAAAAAATCTAAATATGAGGCCTTTCATGAAGATGAGGCTATAGCCAAATGACCATCTGGATCTGCCTTCAATAGGTACTGTATGCAAGATATTTTCCAAACCACTTTGGAGAATTAGGCTTATTATTCTGTGGATTTAAAGCATCAGGTAAACAAGAAAAAAAAATTGAGTCTTGAAGATATTTAGATTTTACTTTTTAATATAGCATAATTATGATATATTTAGCCTTTGTGCAAAAAAAGAATACAAGTTGCAATACTGGTTAATGCAAGAGCATATTGTGGAATTCAGTCAATATGTGCCTGTTTATCCATGCAGTTGAACACTAGTGAACGTTACATCCGAGCTCTGGTCAAATGTTAGTTGCACCTAAGTGGGGTATTTTTTACTGGAGAAACTTTAGGGTAGCTAATTATACTTGATTGTACAGTGTACACTATAGTTAATATTGGATTAATACATCAGATTTATATTCACCTCCACTTTCTAAGTCTTAACCATTCACCATGTCTCTGGCTAGTGGAGACTGTCTAGTTGCCTCTCTGGACAATGTGGGGATAAAGTTATTTTTATCTGGAGCCCAATTTTAGAAGTTCTAGCCAGTTTTGGTAGCTTCCTCATATCTACCATTCTGAATTTCTCTCAACTAGATGCTCCCTTTGCTGTTTATAATGGGAGGCATATATCTAAGATATGTTTCTTTACCCACACTATTCATCAAGCACCTATGGTTTCAAACTCAAGTTTTCTAAATCTCCACATTTCTTAACTTGCTTCTCCTTTCCTGCCCACTCTGTTTTGAAGGATTTACTTCTTTTTTTAAAAAAATATTTTATTCATTCATGAGAGACACAGAGAGAGAGAGGCAGAGACAGAGGCAGAAGGAGAAGAAGCAGACTCCCTATGGGGAGCCCTGTGCGGAACTCGATCCCAGGACCCCAGGATCACGACCTGAGCCAAAGGCAGACACTCAATCACTGAGCCACCCAGGCATTCCCTGAAGGATTTCCTTCTTGACACACTTCCAGTTTTTGCATTTCCTTTGTGAACTAAAGTCTCTCCTGGAGACATAGCTATCTGTGTTTTTCTCCTGGCCTGGGTCTATTTCCCCTGAGCTCTTGGTAATAGCCGCTCAATATTCCTTTGGCCGATCACCTTTTTTCACATTATTCCTTGTGGTTTGGGTGGGGCTAATTTAACCTCTCGGTCTAGTAACAGACATGTACCCAACCCGGCCAGAGAGTGTGAGCCCTGACTTCAGTCTCAACAATTGGGAAAGAAGAGCTCTCTCTCTACAGAGGTAGAAGGCAGAGCTGACATGCCTGACTTTTTAGTTCTATTTGCCAAAGCATACTCTCTTTTCTTCTCCCTTTCTCTGTTGCTATACCGATTTATGAATACCCACGATGGACCCATAGCGTGGTAGGAGGCGGGGTCCATACAAAGAAATATCTTACAAGCTAATTTTACAGATGAGACCAACACTCAGGACCCAGAAAGCAGCAAACAATACTGTATATTTAAAATGTATGGGATACCTGGGTGGCTCAGTGGTTGGGCGCCTGCTTTCAGCTCAGGTCATGATCTCGGGATCCAGGATCGAGTCCCACATCAGGCTCCTCCGAGGAGCCTGCTTCTCCCTCTGCCTATGTCTCTGCCTCTCTCGCTCAGTCTATGTCTCTCATGAATACATAAATAAATCTTAAAAAAATAAAATGTAAGTGCTAAGACATAGACCGTAAATATAGTAAGTCTGGAGAAGGCAGAGAGCTTCAGGGTGATGCTAACTGGAGGTACCTTTGAATTAGAGGTGTTAATTAAACTGGAATTTGAGGAATATGCAGATTTTTTATAGGTGTAGAGGAGGGGGTGAAGCTCCCTAGCTGGATGCTGAGGAGACCTTCTGCCAGCTAAGAGGCTTGTGTTGGAAAGTGCTCTGTGATAAGGTTAGCTTGGTCATGTGACATCAAACTATGAAAAGCCTTTAAGACAGGAGAGGATTTGCTATTGAACACAGTCACAAGATGGGAGCGATTCTAGTTTGGTAAGCAAGGAATGATATGCTCAAAGCAGTGGTTTACGGTTGCTGAGTCCTCAAAGCTGGTCTGCATTAAACTGCCTTATATATTTGATTAAAAAATACAGATTTCAGTGACCGATTTCAGATCTACTTAATCTGAATTATTGGATGGGGAGACCAAAAGTCTCTGTCTTCAACAAACATCTATACTGATTTTAATGCATAGCCAGATTGAGTGGTTTGTAAATCCAACCTCAATTAACTTCACAACCGTATTGACCTTTAGGCTTCTTGCATTTTTTTTCACATCATAATTTCATTTCATCTTTCCATCATGCGATACTCCATCTGCCTCATCTTCAACTCACTGTGCACTCTGAGATGTGCTATTAAAAATAATAATGGCTCTCACCCTGTATGTGAGTCAGTTTACTCTTCTGTGAAATGGGCTAGAAGTGTGAGTGAGGGGCCATAAGGAAGCCTATAATGATTTAGAAATGGAGGTAATTCTACATAGAAATGAGTGGGAAGGAGTATGATCCCAAAGCTTGGTGCCCTTCCCCTTTCCAATGAAACTGTGTGACTGAGCCATACAAATGCCAAACCTCTTCTCTCTTCTAGTTGCCTTCCTCTGTTCTTTTGTGGGCTTCATTGACTACACGTGGGCCATGTAGAGGTTGCAGTTTGCTTCCTTGTCAAAGGCACATGGCCAAAGGAACAGTGGGAAGCTGAAGCCCAGCTCCCTAAGGTGTTCTCTCTTGGGAATATATCTACGCAAAGGAAGGGGTGCTCTTTTCTACTCACAAGGCAGTATGCACCCAAGGTGGAGTCTACCTTGGAAAGGCTACCTTTTTATAATCTATCTGCTTTCAAGGATAAATCTTTTAAAAATTGATTTAAAAAAAGAAGGGTACCTGGGTGGCCCAGTCAGTTAAGCATCTGCCTTTTGCTCAGGGCATGATCTCAGGATCCTAGGATCGAGTCCCCAGACGTGACCAGTTCCCTGCTCAGTGGAGAGTCTGCTTCTCCCTCTCCCCTCGCCCTGCCCCCCACGTGTGTGTGTGTGTGTGTGTGTGTGTGTGTGTGCACGCTCTCTGTCTCTAATAAAGAAATAAAATCTTTTTTAAAAAAATATTTTATTTATTTATTCATGAGAGACACAGGGGGAGAGGCAGAGACACAGGCAGAGGGAGAAGCAGGCTCTCTGCAGGGAGCCCGATGTGGGACTCGATCCCAGGACCCCAGGATCATGCTGTGAGCCAAAGGCAGATGCTCAACCACTGAGCCACCCAGGTGTCCCGAAATAAAATCTTTTTAAAAAATTGACAAAAAGAACTCTGACTATACACTCTTAAAAACTCTTCTACCTTTTCCCTCAAAAAGGTAATAAAGCTTTTCTTACCTGCTTCTGCCTCTCTGACCATTCGCCTGCATTCTTTTCTGACTATTCTCCTTACCACCTCTGGTCACCACTGTCCAGTCTTCAGCCACAGCTAAGCTTTCTTTTACCTAGACACTGTTTGAGACAGTCAACTGTGCTTGTAATACTCTGGAATGATGGTCTCTACACAACTCAGGGTGCAGTGAGACAATCAGTTCTGTTGAGATAAAATAGGCTTGTCTTTGCTTTGTGGTAAACTATGCCACACTACAGGCTCATATTAACTCAGAGTGAGAAAACGCTCTTGCTTGTATATACTACTATTTTTAAGAATTTCTTTATGTATTTGAGAAGGGAGAAAAGAAGAAAGGGCGGAGGGAGATGGAGAAAGAGTCTTAAGCAGACTCCAGGCTGAGTGCAGAGTCCTACGCAGGGCTCAGTCTCACAACCCTGAGATCACTATCCCAGCCAAAACCAAGAGTTGGTTGCTCAACTGACTGTGCCACTCAGGTGCCCCTATGCTACCTACTATTTTTAGCTTTTCTCCTGCTGTTCTTGATTTTGAATCTTACAAAGTTTGATATGCTGTTCACTTCTGCAAGGTCAGTCTTGGAACATGTTTAATCCAGGTCAGGAGACTTGAACTCATTTAGCTCAGGTAGAGTTTCCTTACTGTTTCCTCTGTTCTGTTAGTTTGGGCCTCTAGCCAAGCTTTCCACTCTGTTTCGGGTCTGAGGACTATGTCTTGGGTGGCAAATGTCAGCTATCTGAGGGCCAGATCAGTGCCATTCCTTTGTATCCATGAGGCCTAGATTAATGTGTGTTTGGTGAATCAGCGAATAAATGAGAAAATGGACACAAAATAAGAATTGGGCTTTTTATTTAGTTCCAAGTAGTGTATTTATCCTTTTCTTATTCTTTCCCTAAGTCAGCCCCAGACTAAAAAATCTTTAAAAAAATTTCCATGTCCCAATTTGATTCTTTTTAATCCCTTTACTATAAATTCTTGCCCTCTTGTATTCTCATCCTTAGTCAGGGTGCTCTCTTGTCTGTATGCATGCCCACTCACAGTGCACCTTTTGGTGCTATGCTGGCTTCTTAGGCACTTTTTTCCATTGTCTTCTAGGTAAATTAGAATGACCATGGCTACTGTCTAACACCTTCTCCTGAGCAATTCTTTGAGGATCAGAGATGACTTTCCTTCTTGTATCTTTCTAGTATTGTGTGGCCAAAGTGAGCATCCTCTTGTATCTTTCTAAATCTGCTTTTCTAGGGTCTGTAATGCATGTCTGACTTCCTATTTATTGTAACTTCTGAGATTATAACACTACTAGTAGTAAAAACCATAAAATATTTCATTATTGTGAACTTTCAGTATACCAAGTGTAAGTTTGTTTTTAGAACTTTCAGTATACCAAGTGTAAGTTTGTTTTTAAGTTTGTTGTACAATGCTGATGGAGTCCTAAATTAGGGAAAGCAGTGTGACTAGCAAGGTAGGGTAAATGAGAGAGGAATTTTTGTAGTAGATTCTACAAGTTTAGAAAGAGACAGATATGGGGCATTTGGGAGGAATATTGAATATTTAAATACAATTTCATGGGGCACTTAATATGTGTTAGGAGCTCTGTTGTGGGCTAGAAATAAAAAAAAAATTCATGCTCTAAAGGAAGAACTTCACAGTCCAGCTAAGTATAAAAATATAAACAAATGAATACCACACAAAGTAATTAAGATCTATCTATCTATCTATCTATCTATCTATCTATCCATCTATCCATCTATCTATCCATCTATCTATCATCTTTCTCAGGGAATGGAGCTACAAAGAGATGACTTACTAACATACCATTTACACTGGCAGAGAGATGCCTGGGTGGCTCAGCAGTTGAGAGTCTGCCTTCTGGCTCAGGGTGTGATCCTGGAGTGCTGGGATCGAGACCCACATTGGGGTCCCTGCATGAAGCCTGCTTCTCCCTCTGCCTATGTCTCTGCCTCTCTCTCTCTGTGTCTCTCATGAATAAATAAATAAAATCTTAAAAAAATAAAGATAAGTAGAAATTTGAGGATTAGGATGGAGTAGATGAGACATTGAGGAGCATGAGGGCCTTGTAGACCCACAGATGAACTCCAGCGCATGGTGTGTGTTGAGAGCAGTTGGGGAAGGCAGCAGAGGCACCTGGTTGGAGGTCATAAGGAAAATTAGCTACATTGTGTTCAACCTTTAAATTTGTTCTGAAGGTGATAATAACACAGAAAAGGGTTTAAAATGATGTCTGGGCTTAGAAAAGTAACACTGAGCTGAAGATCTGGGTAGAAGGCAGGCAATTCAGAAGGGAGGTGCTGCAATAAGTCAAGTTAGAGCTGGTGAAGCTCTGGACTCAGGCCACAGCAGAGGGTAAGAAAATGGAAGATTAAGCATTGATGTAGTCAGTAGAAACTGGATATAAAGCATAGCTGAATGTAGAAAGAGGTTAGGAGGTGACAGTGAGGATTTTAGTATGGATGATTGAGCTGATGCTGCCACCATTAACTGAGAAAGAAAATACAGCCTGAAGAGCAGGATTTATACAAGAAGGGGTAAGAGATAATAAGAATAACTAATATTTGCTAAGTATTTATATACCAGGTTCATTGCAGGACTTTGTGTGAGTTAACTCTTTAACTCTCACAATAGAGTAAGGCAATAGGTAGTCTCATCAGTTCTGTTTTTCAGATGAAGACATTAAGGCATAAGGATCTTATATAACTTGCCCAAGGTTATACAGCAAGTCAGAAGCAGAGCCAGAATTTGAACCCAGACAGTCTGGTTCAAGAAAATGCATTCTTAATTTTATGTCGCTTCCTCTTGCATTGAGTTTTGAATGTATGGAGCTTTCTGGATTGATAAAGAGCTGAAACTCTGAAGTGTAGGAGAGAGGTCGAAGGTAGAGCCACAGAAATGAGAGTCAGTAATGTAGAGTAATAGGTGGAATGAAAGTTGAATGACAGAGGAAGAAGACTGAGGAGGAACCTTGGGAAAGGTTCCTCATCAGTGCTTGGAAGTGATCTCTGACTCAAGACAGATGTAGGTGCAACCAGAGACACAAGTGGAGAGGAAGGGGAGTGCATGGTGTGGCACTTGAGAATAGAAATACTACCAGTAAGAAAGATGTGTTTATCAGCACTGAGACCAAGAAGATCAAGAGCTAAAAAAGGTCATGATGATGGGCATTTGAGGAAGAGTTCATGTCTTTCAAGAAGGCAGTTCCAGATGAGTGTCTTGGAGAGAAGTTAGAGATCAATAGGTTGGCTTATAGTTTGCAGCTACAAAGGGAGGGCAGTGAGCACACTTTGCTTTTTTAAAAATAGTGATAAAGAAAACATGTAATAGGCCAACTACCCTCAATTTCTTAAATGTACAGTATTGTTAACTATAAGCGCAACATTGTACAGCATTTCTCTAGAACGTTTTTATCTTGCATAACTGAACCCCTATGCACATGGAACAGCAAAAAGAAGGGGTAGGTAAGACCGTGGGGTAGGATTGGGAGCTAAGGGAGGTTTCTACTTTTGTTTTTAAGTGTATTAGAGATGAACAACATAGTAGGCCCACAAGGGGCAGCAAACAAGAAAATAGATGAAGATACAACAGAAAAACAATGTAAAAAAGAGTAACTTTCTGGATAGTAGATGCTCTAATGTACAAATAGAAACTGTTTTTTTTTTTTTGTTTTTTTTTTAAAGGATTAACACACCTTGCTATGAAAGATCAAGAATTGAGGGGCACATGGGTGTCAGTTAAGCTGATGCCTTCAGCTCAGGTCATGATACCAGCGTCCTGGGATTGAGTCTAGCGTTGGGCTTGCTGCTGCCCTGCTCCACCAGAATGCTGCTGCTTCTTCTCCCTCTGCCTGCCATTCCCCCTGCTTGTATGCTCTCTCTCGTCAAATAAATAAATAAATAAAATCTTTTTAAAAATCAAGAATTGAGAGGTTGTTGGACAGAATCTATTCTTCTTAAGTTAACCTACTCAATCTCAGAGTGACCATACACATATACAGTGATATTACACCTCTTTCAGGCCTTTGCTATATCACTGATGGAGTTCATTTTGCCCATCTCACACTGGTAAAGCTCATCATCTTTTTCAGAATTCTTGGCGTTTTGATTCCCTTGTAATGAGACTCAGTTTGGGTTTTCCTCCTATTCTAGGTATGCTTGTCTGTGTTCCGTGGCCACGTGTAAAAACTACTTCCTTTCTCTCCCCCATCCCTGGTGGGACACACTAGCTCCATCTGCCTCTGGTTTCCTTTTCTACATTCAAGGAAAATGATCAGATAGAAATAATCTATGAAGATAACTAAAAAGGTATATGTTGGATGACCTCAATCTCCTAAGGGAAGTAGGAGGCAAGGTCATTTGCCAAGAGTGAGTGAAAGGAGTGATCTTAAGTGTTTGAGGGGAATGGAGGAAACTTGGAATAATTTGGAGAATTCACTGTGAATAAAAGGATTTTTCAACAGTCCTGAGGAGCCAGATGAGATTAGATATCATACATTTGTAGTGGAGCCAACTGGCAGTTTCTTGAGTTTTTCCAGTATTACTTGGCAGTGGGATAACAAAAGCAGAGAAAACAGGTGGTTAGATTTGTCTAACATTGTGGATTGGCAGGACAGCTGCAGAGGAAGTCTAACATGGGTTAAAGGATCTTTGGTTACTAGTGAGAGACAAGAATGGAGGAGAAATGGGTGACCATGGTGTTCAGGCTAGTCAGATAAGTGAACCAACTAAAGCCAGAAATTGGCTGAGGAGCAGGGAAAAGGAGTGAGGAGGGAAGAGTCTAGAGACAAAACAAGAGTCCAAGAGACAAAAACAGGGTTAGTAGGTGTGGGAAGGAGTAGAAATGGCCGAAGTCTTGGGTATTGCTCTCAGAGTGGTTAGTTTCAGCATCTGTGGATCTGCTGGTGGAAGAGAAAATGCTACGGTGATGATAGGATATAACTATAGGATATGACTTGCATAGCAGAATAAAGCAAAAGGTCCTGCTAATGGAAAAAGTGGAGGTGATGAAGGTCTAGGATGTTGAAAAAGTTATCAGCTACAATGTTGAAACTAGCTATAAGGTGGAGTAGAGATGAAATCTGGGATCTGAGAGTGACATTCCTTATAGTTAGAAAATGTGAGAGATTAAAAAGGCCTGGCATTAAAATCATCTCCACTGGATTTGATGTTCAAGTCATGGTCAGTCATGTATTAGCTGTATGGAAGATGGAGGATGGAAAAAAAGACAAATAACTTGTTTAAATATTTTTTTGGCATAAAAACATGTAAAGTAAAACAGAAATCCCACTAATATTTGTACTATACTTAATGACACTGAAAAGTAGTCATTCCTTCTTTTTTTCTGAATAACCAAATGTTACAGATAGATGTAAAGAAGATTTTTATTGTGATGTCTGAAGAAAGGTTCTTGTCATAATCATGTGATAGGCCCCCCAGATCTATTATTGACTTATTATTCATTAAGTTATATTTCTGGACCACAGACATTACTTTTCAAGTTCTGGAAATAAAAAACAAAACTCCATATTTAATACAGGACTTCGCAGACACATGACCAATACATTTCATGAAGAATTATGTTTTCTCTTTCAATTCTCTTCCTGAGATGACTCCACAACATGGAAAGAATTATTAGGCATCGGTTTTGTAACACTCAAAATGACTGGAAATGATCACCTAGTTGTCATGGTGACGTGGTTGGATGAGGTCATCCACTTTCTCATCCAGTCAACAATAGCATACCTCACTACAGCCCCAGTAAGAACTGCAGCTTTGCTAACTGCCAAATGCAAAGACCTGCTAACTTATCAAATCCATTCCTAGGGATATAAGATTAACCTCACTTACACGTTCCTGAGTGTTTTACCCATCAGGCTTTTAAATGACTCGAGTCACCTGGCTCCAGCTGCTTGTATTATTTTGTCTCAGTCTCTCCTTATTTCTGATCATCTTGGAGGAAACATGTCAATATTCTCGATTTTCTCTTATTCTGTTTCACTTTAGTCAGTAAGGGCCCATTTTTTTTTAAGACTTTATTTATTTATTCATGAGAATACACAGAGAGGAGAGAGAGAGAGAGGCAGAGGGAGAAGCAGGCTCCATGCAGGGAGCCTGACGTGGGACTCGATCCTGGGTCTCCAGGATCACGCCCTGAGCTGTAGGCGGCGCCAAACCGCTGAGCCACCAGGGCTGCCCAGTAAGGGCCCATTTTAAATGGCTATACTTTAGTAAAGAAATGTTAGCATGAGTCACCCTCAGAATTATTTTGAAGGAGACATTACAGGTAATGAATAAGTTGGGAGTTGATGTGACTATGTCATTATGGTGAGGAGGGATTTCTTGTCATTGTAAGGATTATTCTCCACATATTAGATTGGTTTGGTTAAATCCCTAATACAGTTTTGACCCAAATTGTGTATGCTGAAAGATCCATTTAATAAAGATCTGGCTTTTAAATAGTTTTCCCTAGTAGTTGTCTCCACTTAACTTGCTTTCGGTTCCCATTGTCATATTTCAGTTTCACCTTCATGCATAAGAGTCAGCTCTTCCTATGCTGACCAATCTTTCAATGTCCATGTTGTAGTGATCAAGTTATTGGAAGTCTCTAATGTCCTTGGTTTGTTGGTATATTCCTGCATATAACTATTTCTTATTCATCCTATAATCCTTGGTTCAAGTGTCATTGCCTTCAGGAAACCTTTGTGTGTTACTTTCATCCTACCCTCTTGGGTTGTGGAAAGTACCTTCCTTAGGTATTCTGTAATATTCAGTGTTTTATCCTGTCAGTGCTCTAGCATTATAATTATCTGTTCATATCTCAATTTTACTACTCAATTTTGAGCTTCTTGAAGGAAGAGCAATGTTTTATTCTTCTTTATATTTCTAGTATTTAAGCATAGACCAGGCAATCAGATCATGTATATTGACTGAAATAATGTACAAATTTTTTTGCAAAATCCAGGATTTCTTTTTACCGTGTGGTCAATGCATTTAGATCCTTAACTGCTTTAATATACAATAATTAGTAAAACACTGCATTTACTTTGATTAGGATAAAAGCATGGGGAGATGAATTCAGTTGTTGCATATTGTTGTATCTCTATTAGCAAATAGACTGGTTTCTTCTACTATCCCTGTAAATGCCGATGGTGATAGTGGTGCTGAGGGAGACAGACAAACAACTCGAGGTGATTGCATATTTTAATTATTAGATTCTCAAGCCCAATTTTACCTGGGGGAATTGGTTGGATGACTTGTAAGACAAAAGGACTCCTGTTGCCCATTTAGGATCAAGAATTAGACTAAACGACACACCTATATTACTTGCAGCATTATTCACATTAGCCAAAAGGGTGAAAAGAATCCAAATGCCCATCAGTGGATGAATGGATAAAGAAGGTGTGGTATATACATACAATACATATTATTCAGCCTCTAATAAAGAAAGAATCCCATAAAAAAAAAAGGAAAATAAAATGCTCTCAAAGGAAAAAAAAGAAAGCCCTAGACTAGAAGCTGCCAAGGTGGATGCTTCTGACCTCATCTCTCATGCCCAAATCCTAATATTGGTACTGTGATTCTAAAGGTCTAATCTTGACAAGAGGCACAGAAGAGTGAACCCAAGACAAGAAGCTTTCCTGCTTCTACATCAACAACAGAATTGATCTAGCATAATAGTGCATGAATTTTTTACCATGGGTCTCACACCAGTGCTTAGAAGAAGATTCAAGGGTCCAGTGCTATACCCCTAAAGTATGAGGTAGTTTAAGAAGAAGCTCATCCATTGCACCAGCTGCTTAGAGTAGCCACAGATGATGATAAAGAAGTTAAACAAGTGACATGTTAAAGATTGTAAATTTTATACTGTGGATAATGTAGGTTTCTGATAGCCTTTTAGCATAAAACGAAATGATCATCATGTGTGAGTTAATGCAATTGCTCCGTTGGAGTGGTGTCAGAGATGAAAAGGCGAAAAAAGACTGTTTAAGATGGAAAGAGCATTCAAGTGCACCAGTGTTCTTTGGCTTAGCTAACTGGGTAATCGTTGGAACATCAGCTGTAATGTCATGATAGAGGTAAAACGACAAGCCTAGTGGCCAAAGAACTGAATGGAAGTTGAGAAATTGGAAACAGTGGGTATAACTAGTCTCTTGGGAAGGAAGGCAAGTAAAGTATTATTTAGAGGTGAGAAGGTTTAATGGATTTTTTTTCTTCCCCGAATGGAAGAGACTTAAGCATGGTTAAGCTTAGGGTAAAGAGTTGTTAACAGAGGAAATATTAGAAGATGCAGGAAAGAGGATTGATTGACAGAGTTACCAAAGCCAACAAATTTGAAGATCTGGAGCTAGAAAGAGGAATTAACATTTGAAAAGAGAAGGAAACCTCTATTATCAGAAGAGCAAACAAAAACATGACATACTAGACTTTAAGATTTCCAAGGTTTGGGGAACCTGGGTGGCTCAGTCAGTTAAGCGTCTGACTTTTGGTTTTGGCTCAGGTCATGGTCCCAGGGTTGTGGAATGGAGCCCCATGTTGGGCTCTGCACTTAGCCTGGGAGTCTGCTTGAGTTTCCCTCCCACTCCCTCCACTTGTCCCCCCTCCCCTACTTGTACTCTCTCTTTCTCTAAAAAAAAAAACCATTCTGAAGTAATGCTAATTGCCCTTCTGGGTTCACAAAGTGACAGCTTTCATAAGTATTATTGTGCTTAATTTTGATTGGGTTAATTTGGACTAATCATTTTTTGGCCAAGCAGAGCACCTCAAGGTGATTACTAAGGGTCAGTTATAGATGTTTCTTATCTTTACTGAAAAATGTGACAAGACCCAGAAATGTCCCACTTTGTGTTGAGCATAATGTCTCCTGGTCAGATGACCTGGCTTCTCAGAGAAGCACTAGCCTTGGGCTCAGGTCAGCCCAAGGGAAGTCAGTGAAGGACATGTCAAATGAAAAATAAAATGGTTTAAATAATGCAGAATGTGGCTTGGGCTGAAATTCAAATCATTTTCTTATTAAATGATTTCCCAATGATCTCTTTATGGGAAGACTGGAAGGTTGGAAATCTTTTTTTAATGTTTTTGAAGTTATTTCATGATGATTCAGATTCTATTTCTGTTCAGAGTACTAAGATTATTTATAATCCTATAACTGCTTTTTTTCTCCTAGCTATTTTTATACCGTTACAAAAGAACTCCTTCAAAATGGTAAATTGCTGACACCCTCTTCGTCTTGGCATGACTATTCCTTCTTATTTCATTATTTTTATTATGTAAATAACTGTATCATAAAATTCTCAATGCAAGCTCCAATTGAGATGTGAAGGGCAAGTATTCCCAAGAAATATAATCTTTTTAAAATACATTGCTTTATAGGGAACACTGAGACCCATTGTGAACACAACATGCAGCCATAAAATGATTAAAATGTCCCTGGTAATAAAATATTGACCCTACGTTACTGACAACAGATCGGTATCTTTTAAGCATCAACCACTACCTGTTACTGTAGAGGGTAGGGATAGGGAGGTAGATTATTATTTGCTCTAATGCAGACTAAATTCCCGACTGTAGAGGAAGATAATTGATGTAGTTTTCCATTGTAAAATATAATACATTCTCCACAACATCTAATTCTTTACATATACTTTGACAATTTTTCTGCACCATTGGAAGAATATTGAGTGTGACTGTATGTGCATTCTCAGACAAGGTATTTACTGAGCATTTAATATTAAGACATTTTGCAATAAATGACCCTTTGGCATTCTCCTTTTCCTCAAGATAATTTCTTTTTTGATCAAGAAGTCTAAACTGTCTGAACTGAAATATATATGAATATGAAATATATATGCATATATAATTAAAATGCTAATTTTTAGTTATATGGTCATTGTAACAGCTTGAAACAATTCTGGAAAGTGTGAAGACAAAAATAATCATCCAAATATCTATTATCTAGATGTTAATTAATTACATTTTTATTCAATAAATACCTATTGAGCACCTACTATGCCCGAGCCATTTATGGTTGGTTCTGGGGATAAAACAGTGGGCAAAAAGCATGTTATCTGCAACCCTAAGAATAGCACTACTTAATATTTGGGCTGACAGCTTTCCAGATATCTTTCTGTGGGTACGGTTACGTGTGAGTGTGTGCTCATATCTTAAACACAAAAACACATACATTTATATCTTATATAAAGAGCTAAATTTTAACTCACTGCCAACAGCTTTGTTTTCTTAGGAAACAATAGGTTGTGTTCATCTTAATTTTCAGTAAATATAAAGAATTACTTTCTATGACTGTATAGTCTTTTTTTTTAATTTTTATTTATTTATGATAGTCACAGAGAGAGAGAGGCACAGAGACACAGGCAGAGGGAGAAGCAGCCTCCATACACCGGGAGCCCGATGTGGGATTCGATCCCGGGTCTCCAGGATCCCGCCCTGGGCCAAAGGCAGGCACCAAACCGCTGCGCCACCCAGGGATCCCTGTATAGTCTTTTATTGACTGTCAATAAACAGAGTCAAAGACAGAGATTTATTGTGCAAGAAGGTAATAGAGGAGTGATTACATGAACATCTATTGTGGGGGGGGGTGTGAAGGAGAGGCACCAGTCATAGGAAAGAGTTGAACTGCAATAAAGTTGCATCCAAGATTTCATTCAATCCTTCAATCCCAGAAGTTGCTAAGAAACTGGCATATCCCTTCAGGCATGTTCCCCAACTGAGGCTGAAGCTTTGTACCCCCACATAAGCCAGTCATTGGATGAAAGATGTCCACAGTTAACAGTACTTTTGGGTTGAGCAGCTTCTTTAACCAAGGGCAGTTACAGAAGAGGGACACTTTGGTAAGTTGTTGGTAGGCAACTTTCTTTGCAACTGGGGAAATAAGTGACTTGATCTTAAAGGAAGGATCTGGGCAGTGTCTGACAATTATCTACTGAAATAGATACACTGTACCTTAAACCAAATCACAAAACAGCATCTAGGATTTTTTTAAAGGCTATTTTTTTTTTTTTTTTTTTTAGAGAAGTCAAAGAAGTTTTAGGTTTGCAATAAGATTCAGAGGGAAATAGTTTCCTATATTCCTACTCCCTGCCTCCTAACATTCATAGTCTCCCCCATTATCAATATTATTTACCGGGATGGTGCATTTTTCACCAAGAATGAACCTACATTGATATGTCATAATCACTCCAAGTCTGTGGTTCACTTTACAGTTTGTTCTTTATGTTTCCATTCTGTGGATTTGGACAAATGTATATTGACATCTATCCATCATCATAACATACAAAATATTTTCATTGCCCTAAAAAACTCTTGTGCTCTTTCTATTCATTTCCTGCTACCTCCTGTGACCCCTGGAAACCATTGACTTTTTTATTGTCTCAGTAGTTTTACTTTTTCCAGAATGTCATAGAGTCAGAATCATATAGTATATAGCTTTTTCAGATTGGCTTCTTTCACTTTGTAATATGCATTTCAAGATTCATTCATGTCTTTTTATGGCTTGAGAGCTCACTTATTTTCAGAGCAAATAATATTCTGTTGTGGGGATGTACAGCAATTTATCCATTTACCTAATAAGAACATCTTGGCTACTTCCAAGTTTTGGCAATTATGAATAAATATGAAAATAAATGGCTACTTAAACATCTGTGCACATTTTTGTGTGGTTAGAAGTTTTCAATTTCTTTGGGTAAATATTAAGGGATTTAATTGTTGGATTAGATGGCAAGGGTATGTTTAGTTTTGCAAGACACTATCAAACTGTCCTTCAAAGTGCCTGCTCTCATTTTGCATTCCCGTCATTGATGCATGAGTGTTCTTCTTGTTCCAGATCTTGCCATCATTTAATGGTGTCAGTGTTTTGGATTGTGAAAATTCCATAGGTTTGTAGTGGTATCTCATTGTTTTAATTTGCATTTCCCTGATGACATATGATGTGGAGCATCTTTTCTTTTTTTTTTTAATTTTTTGTTAAAGTTTTTATTTATTTATGATAGTCACAGAGAGAGAGAGAGAGGCAGAGACACAGGCAGAGGGAGAAGCAGGCTACATGCACTGGGAGCCTGATGTGGGATTCAATCCCGGGTCTCCAGGATCGCGCCCTGGGCCAAAGGCAGGTGCCAAACCGCTGCGCCACCCAGGGATCCCTGGAGCATCTTTTCATATGCATTTTTACCATCTCTATATCTTCTTTGATGAAGTGTCTGTTAATGTCTTTGGTCTGTTTTTTAATCAGATTATTTTCTTGTTGAGGTTTAAGAGTTCTTTGGATATCACTTCTTTATCAGGTGCACATTTTGGAAATATTTTCCCCCATCTGTGGTTTATCTTCTAATTCTTTTGATATTGTCTTTTGCAGAGCAAAGTCTAAATTTTAGTGAATTTTATCAATTATTTCTTTCATGAATCTCATTTTTGGTATTATATCTAAAAAGACATCCTCATACTCAAGATTATCTTGTTTTTTCTCTTGTTATCTTCTAAGAATCTGTAGTTTTGATTTTACATTTAGGTTTATGATCCATTTTGAATTAATTTTTAGGAAAGATGTAAGGACTGTGTCTAGATTTATTTTTTATGCATGTAGATTTTCAGTTGTTCCAGCACCATTTGTTGAAAACACTATCTTTGCTCAATGGTATTGCCTTTGCTTTTTTTAAAGATCACTTGTCTATATTTATCAGGGTCTATGTCTCTGTTCTCTATTGATCTTTTTGTCTGTTCTTTCAGAACAGAAGGCCTTGGTTACTGTAGCTTTAAAGTCAGGTAGTGTTGGTCCTCCAAATTTGTTATTTTCTTTCAATATTGTGTTGGCTATTCTAGCTGTTTTACTTCTGTATATACATTTTAGAATTAGTTTGATTGATATTTATAAACTAACTTTCTGGGAATGCATTGAAACCATAGACTGAGTTGGGAGGAACTGACATCTTCAAAGATTGGGTTTTCCTATCCATGAACATGGAATACCTCTTCATTTATTAATTCCTTCTTTGATTTCATTCACTAGAGTTTCAAAATTATCCTCATATAGATCTTATATATATTTTGTGAGATTTATATCTAAATATTTCTTTTTTTGGATACTAATGTAAATTTTTTTGTTTGTTTTTTTGGAGTGGAAACAGAGGTTATTGAAGATATATCTATATCTACATTTTTTGACAAATACCATCTGATTTTATTCATATGTGAAATCAAGAATAAAAACAAATGAAGAAATGAGAGTTTTTATCATTAATGGATTTTGGATTTTGTCAAACGATTTTTCTGCATCTTTTGATATGATCATGCAATTTTTCTTTTTTAGTCTGTTGATGTGATGGATTACATTAGTTGATTTCAAATGTGGAACCAGTCTTGCATATATGAGGCAAGTCACATTTGGTTATGGTGTATAATTTTTTTATCCTTTTTTTAGAATAAATTTGCTGATATTTTGTTGAGGATTATTGCATCTATATTCATGAGAGATATTGGTCTGGTATTTTCTTTTAAAAAAAATAATTTAGGGACAACTGGGTATCTCAGTGGTTGAGCATCTGCCTTTGGCTCAGGTCATGGTCCCACATCTGGCTCCCTGCGGGGAGACTACCTGTCTCTTTGCCTATGTCTCTGCTTCTCTCTGTGTGTTTCTCATGGATAAATAATTAAAATCTTTTTAAAAAATTAATTAACTTATTATTATTATTATTATTATTATTATTATTGAGAGACAGAGAGAGAAAGGGAAGAGAAGAGAAGAAAGAATATTAAGCAGGCCCCATGCCCAGCACAGAGCCCAATGTGGGGCTTGATCTCATGACACTGAGACCATGACCTGAGCCAAATTAAGAGTTGGTTGCTTAACTGAATGAGCTACCCAGGCACCCTTGGAGTTTTCTTTTTTTTGTAATGTTTTTGTCTGGTTTTGGTTTTAGAGCAATGCTGGCCTAATTGAATGAGTTATATGCACATAACTTTTGAAAGTCCCCAAACCTATCTACTAACAGCCTACTGTTGACCAGAAGCCTTACTAATAACATAAACTGTTGATGAACACATATTTTGTATGGCATATCTATTATATATTGTTTTATTATAATAAAGTAAGCTAGAGAAAAAATGTTATTAATAAATCATAAAGAAGAGAAAATACATTTATAGTATTGTGCTATATACATTATATATATACATATATGTATATATACATATACAGATGTATATGTATATATACACAAATCTTTGTAGAAGCAGACTCACACAGTTCAAACCTATGTTTTTTAAGGATCAACTGTACTTTTAATCTCTCTGTGTCTTTATATATAAAGCAAGTTTCTTGTAGACAATATATAGTTGGGTCGTGTTTTTTGAGTCACTCTGACCATCTCTGTCTCTTAATTAGTGAATTTAGACCATTGACATTCAAAGTATTAAGTGATATGGTTGAGTTAATATCTACCATATTTGTTACTTTCTTCTATTTGTTGCCTTTGTTTTTTGATCCTATTTTTGTCTTTTACTCTTCTTTCTGCTGTTTGTGGTTTTGAGTGTTTTATGCAGTTCCATATTCCCTCTTTTCTTAGCATATTAGTTATACTTCTTTTCTTGGTTTTGTCAGTGGCTGTCCTAGAGTTTGTATATATATGTATATATGATACAATACATTTACAACTAATTCAAGTCTAGTTTCAAATACACTACACTAGTCTATGGGTAGAATGAGTACTATATAATAACAACAAAATAATCCTAATTTCTTATTTTTGTGCTTTCTATCATTGCTATTATTCACCTAACTTATATATAAACATACATGGGGCTCTTCTTTCAGTTGAGCAACTGACTCCTGACTTTGGCTCAGGTCATGATCTCAAGGTTGTGAGATTGAGCCCTACTTCAGGTTTTGTGCTCAGTGAGGAGTCTGCTTGAGATTCTCTTCATATTCTTCTTCCTCTGCCTCTTCCCCTACTTGAGTACTTTCTCCTTTGAAATAAATAAATAAATCTTAAAAATATAAAATCATGTATATAACATATACATAAGCATATCTAATAGAATATATTTTTGTTATTATTTTAAATAAATTGTTACCTATTTGATCAATTAAGAATAAGGAAAATAGAAATTTTTGTTTTACCTTTACTTCTTCCTCTAATACTTGTCCTTTCTTTATGTAGGTCCAAGTTTCTTTTTTTCTTCCTGTTTTTGTTTTTTGGTGCAAAATGGTATTTTTATTAAAGCATGGGGCAGGACCCATGGGCAGAAAGAGCTGTCTTCAGATTTCTGACCTGTATTACTTTTTTTCTCTCTAAAGAACTTCTTTTAATATTTATTTTAAGGAAGTCCTACTAAATAAATTCCTTCAATTTTAGCTTATCTGAGGAAGTCTTTACTTCTTCACTTTTGAAGAATAATTTTCAGGGTACAGAATCCTAGGTTATGTTTTCTTTTCCTCAACACTTTAATTATTTTATTCTACTCCCATCTGGTATGCATGGTTTTTGAGAAATTAGATTTTCTTTCTTTCTTTCTTTCTTTCTTTCTTTCTTTCTTTCTTTCTTTCTTTCTTTCTTTCTTTCTTCTTTCTTTCTTATTGCTCTGGTTCCTTTCAGAAGATTTTCTTTATCTTTTATTTTCTGTAAGTTAAAAATGATATGCCATGGTGTAGGTTTTTTTGGCATTTATCCTGATTGGTATTTTCTGAACTTCCTATATCTGTTGCTTGGTGTCTGACATTAATACTGGTGAAATTCTCAGTCATTGTTGCTTCCAATATTTATTACTTTTTCTCTTCTCCTCTGTCATTCTCATTATGAGTATGTTACACCTTTTGTAGATGTCCCACAGTCTTTGGGTATTCTTTTTTTTTTTTTTTTGCTTCTAAATTTTTGGGGATTTATACTAATATATTATTGAGCTAAGAGATTTTCTTCTCAGCCATACAGGCTGTTTTAAAATAGTTCTTTTATGAACAATATTACCACAAATATTCTTATGCATAGTTTTTGTGTAAAATTATCTTTCGTTAACCTCCTAGAAGTGGAATTGCTGGCATTAAGGAACGCACTGTTGAGAAGATCACTAGTATCCTTGAGAAGCTCAGGGATGCCTTTTCTCCAAAGATCACAGCTGACAGTAACAAATGCCGTTATAGAACTGGATTCTCTGACAGCAAGGGAGATGATAGGATCCCAAAATTATGGGGGCCACGTGGGAACATTTAACCATCAGAATCAAGGTAAGCATAATTATTATAATTAATGACTAGAGTCAGCAGGGGGACTTAACTACACACAACATCACTAGTGACAAGATAAATGGGTAACCAACAGGATATTACTCAATCTACATTATCAAGAGAAATCAAGAGTTGTGGGTTATGAGGCTAAGGGTAATCACTATAGTAAAAAAAAAAAAAATCACAATCCTTTTTCCAGTTTCTGAAATGGAAATAATTTTTAGAACAATAATACTTTGACTGGAGAAAATGATGATTTCTAAGAGAAAGTGCCCTGTGATATCATGGCAAGTACACATGGTATCATTTTCCCCAGTCATTTTCCAATTTACTTGAGTAACTGTCCACTGAGAAAAGAAGAAAACATATTTTGAGTACTTTGGTAACTGGGTCTAAATTGATAGTGATTCCTAGGTACCCAAAGCATCATCCTGTTGGAGAGGAAGCATTTAAGACAGGGTATTAAGTGAAGTCTTGGCCAAGGCCTTTCTCACAGTGGGTCTAGTGGCTCATGGAAATGTGCAGATCATTCCCCTGTCCTAAAAATATAATGAAAATAGATTTGGTATTTGGTAGCGCCCTATTATTAGTTCTCTGGCCTGTGGAGTAAGCTCTATCATGGTGGGGAAGGCCAGGTGGAAGCCTCTAAATCTACTTTTGAAACATATAGTGAATGAAAATTGCTATTACATTCCAGAGAGAATGGTAGATATTAGTACATAAAGATGCAGAGGATTTAAAAAAAAAAATCATTCATTCCTTTAATGTACTAGGCTGGCTCTCACAAAAACCAGATGGATTCTAGTGGATGACAGTGACCTACCACAAACTGAACCAGTTCTACCTGGAAATGTGGTTGATGTTGCAAATTTGCTTAAATATATCAATATAGCCTCAAGCACATGATATCTGATTCTTTTCCATCCATGTCAGGAAGAAAATAGTTTGATCAAAGATGAGAAATAGCTTGCAACCATTTGGGACAGACAACTGTATATAAATAAGATCTTACCCTTTGGGTATGTTATCTCTCTTGCTATCTGTCACAATAAAGTCCACAGGATCTTGACTCTTTGGACAGTCTATGGAACATCATATTGTTACACCATATTGATAACATTATATTAATTGGACAAGATGAATAAGAAGTAACAAGTATATTGGAGGCCTTGGTAAGACCTCTGTGCTATCAGGGCCCTGATACATCTTCTAAGTATCAGTGAAGTTTTTAGGAGTCCCATGGCCTGGAACATACTAGAATATTTCCTCCAAATTATATGATGTTCATCTTGTACCTCTGGCCTCTAAGAAGGAAGCACAATACCGGTCAGGACTCTGCAGGTTCTTGAGACAGTGTATTTTATTCTTGGGAATATTACTCCAATGTGTTTCTCGGTGAAAGCAAAAGTTGCCAAGTTTGAGTGGGAACCAGCAAAGTGAAGGGTTCTACTTTAGGTCTACAGTGCATTTTAAGTGGTCCTGCATCTGGAGTTCTATAACCTAGTGTTAGATGTATCCTCACATAAGACAGAGACTATTAACAATCCAAGTAAAATTTGATAGTAGCTTGGACCAAGACAGTAAGAAGTAAAAGTAAGAACCAAAAAGTGACTGAATACATTATTAAGATAGATATAACAGGATTTGGTGATTAATCGGATGTGCCTTAAAAGAGAAAGAGATGACCCAAGGAGGACAACAAGGTTACCTAACACAGAATATTAGTGTAAATATTTAAGTATCGTCTGCAGCAAAGAGATTAAGTATTATCTCCAGTAAATTTCTAGAGAGCAATGATCATATCTTATTTATCTTAAGCCTTCTGAAACTTGGTTAATATTTGGTTCACGATAAGCCTCAAAGTGCTAAGTGCACATTAAGATACATGTATGTTTGCAGTATTTGCCACTGCAAGTATTATAATGTATTTTATTCACTTAAGTAATGATCACTTAATTAAAATATTATATAATTATTTATAGTTGTAGAACATTAATATTTTCAGCTTGATAATTTTTTTTGTATGGAAATATAGGAGATAAATGAACTAGACATGACCTGGAATAGTTCAATGTTATTTTTCCCGATTTCAAAAGTGCAATTATTGATTTTATTTTTATCATGGTTAGAATAATACTAACATTTGTCATCTCTGTCTTTTAGCACTCAGCTCATGTGGAACTATTAAAAGTTGCCCTTATAGATTGTGCCATAAATAAAACAGAGTTGCAGTATATGGTACAGCACACCCTTTTAGGAGGGTAGACAGATGCAATCTATATGCTGTAATGCTAGTATGACTAGACATGTGGGTAGCAATCAGTAAAGAGAATAATGAAGATATTTTATGGATGAATTATGTATCAATTGTTTTCCTGAAAAAAATAGTGGAGATGAACTTTATTTATGACTGGATTTCTTTAAAAGGGTTAGAAAGGTTGCTGTTTTATTGTATGCTTTAGGTTCCCAAATCAATATTTATACTTTTTCCTATGCTAATGCAATCCTATCCATTTGTTAAAATAAATAGTAAAAAGTGACCTAGTTATGGTGTTTTCAAGTCAACCTGCCTAAAGGTAGGTATTTGAGATTAGTAATGTGAGATTTCTTTTTCCTCTGGCATTTTAGAGTATCTAACGAATACATTACTTAGGTATTGTCACCCTTTCTTCTATATTTATTCTCTGGCCACTTGGTACTTACAAGGGTCTTTATCTATCATGTAATGATTCTTGAATTAGTGTCTGGAGTCCTTGTGAAGAAATATTTCTCTATTCAAAATTATAAGATTTATTAATAAGCTCTACATGTTACCTCCGCTTTGGTCTGACATCCTTTCCTTATGAATGAAGAACATATTTTTGTCCCTTTGCACATTTGTCTTTGGTGTTCTTTTTAGAACCAAGATGACAGATCATGGTGGCCAGATTCTCTTTCGGGTAACATTAATTTAACTGGCTCAGAAATAAACAGAATCTACTAACCCTTTCTTACCTGAGCTTTTCATCCAGTGTGAAAAAATGGTTGAAATGTCCCTTTTCTCACTTGTACCCAGAGTAGCTAGTAGGGGTGGTGGTCTGGTAAATTTCCAGTCGAACTCATCATTTGTCTCATTTGAATGGAAATTCTCTTAAATCATTCCTGTTTAATAATTTAATTCCAAGAAGTTCAGGTGTAATTCATGAGAACCCATTTACCAATAATGATTATAATTGCTTTTTTGTTGTTGTTTTACTTTTAGGTAGTTCTGTAAAAAGGATATGGATCATGATAGATTCTTGGGCAAGAGAACAGGCAATACATTCAGGTTTCAAATGTAAGCAAAGCAATTTCTACCCCCCCCCCCCCAGTAGGGATTGTGTAGGCAAAGTTCCGTTTAATAGGTACATAATAATAAAGGATACCAGAGTTCTATTTGTGGCTTACTTTTCCACAAATAACATTGAAAAAATTATGCTAATATAAAAGCCAAAAATCAGAACTTTTCCTTTTTCCAATTGTACCACTTTATCATTTTAATTCAGTTTTGAGATTCTCCCATTTTGCTGCTTCTAAAACACTCATAGAATATGCTCTTCGTAATAGACTATGTTAGCAATGGAGGAAATTAGACAATTTAATAATTTTTACAATGATGAAGCAACTATTCATTGAAACATAAAGAGTGCCTTATAGTAAGTAAACATTGGTACCTAAATGTTTGAAAGTGAATTAGGAAACATAAACTTTACATTTGTTCTAAAATTTTATCATTTAAACTATTTTACTAGTTCTTTGTAAACATATAGTGTTTATATTTGGACATTTTATTAGATTTTACAAAGAGTAATGCCATAAATAATTGAATGACATACGAATGAAACTCCCTGTTAAAAAATTGTTTCTTTTGTAAAAAGAAGGAGAATAGATGGTTACTTCACCCAGAGCTCAGATGTAGTTTATTAAAAAACAAAAGTTTAAGGCTTATTGCATTTACAACACAGATAGGGAAAACTGGAGAGTGAAGTATGTTATAGTATTTACTCCACAGTATCCACTTGTGATGTGGAACATGGTGTCACAGTCAGAGACTTCAAGCTGCTTCATATACTCTATTAGAAACACACAGAAGAATATAAGGGAAATAATATTTTATCCAACTTCAAAATAGGCCACTTTATTACATTTTTAAAAAGTTTGAATCACAATAAATTAGGAAAGTTAATTTTACTTACTTGAATCCTTTTTTTCTAGTTTCTAGAACTTGATTTATATTAGGTTCTCACCGAGTTGTCTAAGTAAATAAGAAAAACACATGTTCTTAAAAATCTTTTTTTTGTTGCTGACTTTTAAAAAAAAATTTATCCTGATGAGGACTAGTGAGCAATACTCAACCAAATCCTTTAAAAACTCCTTGAACTTTGTTTTTTTCATTAGTAAACTTTTACAAAGTTAATGTTGGTTCAAAATATAAAACCAATGGAAACATTTTCTGTCAGGAGGAAAATATTTATAGTGTTTTGGGAAAAATATAAATCAATTAAGTTAATATTGTGACTACTGAAGTAGCAACTGCAAATACAAAATACGATTTTTTGTGTGTGTGCATTGTATCAGTCATTTCTTGCAAAACTCTTCTGAGGTCCTTTAATAGGTTACTATTGCATCATAATGTAGAAAGCATTTTTAATAACTTATTTATTATCTATTTTCAACCAGTTAGTTTCATTTATAGTATCAGCTGTCTCATATGAATAATGGAAGTGATATCCATTACAGGTTCATTACCTATAGAGGCAAGGCTTACTGTTGTTGTTGTTGTTCTGGATAATATCACACACACACATATATATATACATAATTTTCACTTGAAAGGTGTACCATGCTTCACAACTTTTTCCCCAAATATTATTTTGTTTGGTCTCCAAACAATCTTGCTAGGAATTTAGGCAAATATTCTATTCCCGTTTATTTTATTTTATTATTTTTTTTATGTGAGGAAATGGAAGCTAAAGAAGGTTCCTTGACTTCACTAAGACAAAAACTACAATGAGGTCTAGGAGGTCTTCACTCCTAAGTCTTCTAACTTCAGTAATGGAAAGTGCTGGTTAGGAAAATAACAGGCGCTCAAGAAAGCAGCCTAAGTCAGACAAACAAGTGTCATTAAAAAATAATTTGAAGTGGGAAGATTAAAAATATATTCATAAAGATAGTTACAAATATTATCAAAATAAACCCAACTGAATTCTGAGATTGTCAATTCTGCAGGCTCAGCGCATCTCCTAACTTTTTACCATTTATTTTTAGGAAGTAGCATATCAAGAAAATCAACTCCACTGTTCAGGGTCAATAATTCTTGCTTTCAATCAACATCATTTGCTTTTGTGAAGAAGAAAGCAGGATAACATAGATAATAGAGATTCTCTAAACTCATTAAAAAAAGAGCACTATATAAATATTGGTATTATGATCATCATTAACATTTACAATGCTTGTCACCTCTCTACCTCATAGACACATTGTGAACATTCGAATGAGGTAATGTCTGCAAAGCCTTATAAGATCTCTGGATGAGAATGAAGGTATAAATACAAAATGTTTTTATCAACAAAGTATTAGGTGAATCTGGTTAAAATTTGGTTAGCAAAGTAGAAGCTGACAATTCTTTGCAATCAATGCTGGTGATTGGGTACTACTTATTTAGATTTTAAAATATAAATCTTTGTTTTCCTCAGGTCATATTGGCCTTAATTAAAGCTTTAAATGTGAATCCTTTGAATATTCTATCCGGAGTAAGCTTATACGTAACAACCCATTTTTAAAAATACCACTTTTCTTACACCTACAAGAAAAAGACAAATTCTGTATAAAAGCTATTGCCATTTAGTATAATTACATCCTTCCACCATTTAAAAAAATTTTTCTTGATGATAGTTGTATGCAGTATATCCTACAGAACAAGTTGAGTGGGTCACTAAGTTTGCAGATAGAATGGATAGGGCTTTGTCATTTACTAAGATTATTTTCTTCTTTATTATACTTGTGATCTTGCATCAGTGTACAGGTAAGCTAAGCTACACTTTCAGAATACATATACAGTAGTCCTCATCTCCCTACTCCAGGAAGTTTGCATTACTTTTTGAAAATAGCATTTAGAGATACTGCTAATAGAATCAGTCAGACTATCTTAAGAAATGTTGCTTGTAGAGTAATCCTTTGCTGTTTTCACTAGTTCCTATGCTGTTGATGGTTATCATTAACAAAATGATCATTTCCTCACAGAGAATCCTGCCGAGTCACCTTTAAGGAGTTTGATAGTTACTGCTGTGATGTTATATTAGCATTATTCCAATTCACAATGGATTTCTAACCTAAATAAATTAATTAAATTTTGTCCATGTCAGGAAAAAAAAATATGACTTTGTACGTTGGGGTCTTCATTACTATTTTAAAAGATTTCTCCTTTTGGGGTGAGTCTTTAAATCAAATCGTATCTTTAGATACAGAAGCTTTAAAATTAACCTCCAGGATCACACAAAGACAAAGGCACTACAGGTGCTTTTGTAGGATATCACAATGTATAGGGGAAAAAACTGGGGTGATTTTATGCCAAAGTAACTTCAGAGACAAACCGAGGGCAAGAAATGTGGTACATTCGTGGACAGCCTCTAACAGGCACAAACAATAAACGGCACCAAATTTGCTTGAATCTTTTAGGTGACTAAAAAAAATGACTTAATGAGCCACCAAGTTATAGGCTACAGACCCAGCCTGTCTCACTGCAGGGGAGAAAGGTTGCTTTTTGTTAGTAGGTCAGGTTGCCAGGCCTTAATATCTCACTGAGAATAATAAACAATGTAGGAGAACCTGAGGTTGAGTTTCTCTCCTTTCTGCATCAAATATGCTTTGCTATCTCCTGATTTCTTAAAATCTGAAAAGCCAGGGGCTCAATCATGTCGCCGGTTATTTAAAAGGAAACTTAAAAGTACATGATAATTCTTTTAAATATTAACAGTTACAGGCAGCTTCCTGAATAATTTCTTTGGCATCTTTATACTGGATTATTATTTTTCTGTTTTTATTATCCAATTCATGCACTGAATCTGGATTTATCTCCACCCCCGCCCCGCTTTCCCCATTGGAGGGATAATCGCTGTTCTTTTAAAATCTCCTAGGATAGTTTTCTGCTCTGCGAAGTTGTAACAAGATGTGACATCCAGTCCTAGTTCATCAGTGTTCAGCCCAAACCTACAGTGGCAGTGAAGGAGGTGGCACTTACAATTTGCCCGTGACACTGACCAGGTTTTTAAGGAATAAGAGTGAGGGAAAAATAGCATAAAATACTTAAATTTTTATGGAAAAGGTATAACTTGGTGAAAAAGCACCATCATAAATTCCCAAAAAGTGTATCTTAATGATACACTTAGAGTAAATCATTTGCCTTGAGAGACAGGAGGTCTCTGGTGACCCGCATTGCAGCCACATGAGACTCCTAGACTAGCTACTTTCAGCTAAATGTACTCTCATATTAATATTTTAAAATGCCATAATGCCTCTCTGAAAACCTCAGAGGACAGATACATCAATTTGCGAGGTCTTCACTCCAGGAAATAGAAACAGGGATAATCTGCCATTAAAAGAAATAGTTCATTATGTCTGCTTCTTGGGAGCACATAAACTATGTCCCTCACATACTTAAGTTGCAAATCCTCACTTTAATGTGAAGGGAAACACCATGCCCCAGAGCTTTATTGTCCCACTGTTTATTAGTACAAAAAGGTTTGTTGTGGTATGAAATCTTAAGCTTGTTGCAGTAATCAATCAGCTTCAAAGAGTCTTTACCCCAAGCCAGATTCATTACAAATAAATCAATTAAACATAAAGTTTCTATTTTCAGGAGGTTCACGATGCAGAATAGAAACAAATGCATCACAGTTAGAGAAGAGAATTTTCCTGGAGCAATGTCTCTCCACAAAGAGCCCTTTTGCCTTTATTGCACCGTAGAGCACATGCTGTAGTTTGCTCTTTTATTTTAGTTAATTGCAGACATTCTTCTTCTTAGCATATATTTTTCATCGGGGAAAAATCACATCCATATGAAAAAGATATGTGGTAAGCTAGAAATATTGCTGGAGGCAGGAAAAAATAAACAATTGGTTTGTGTCTTCTTGTCATTACCAGCCTGAACCTCTGGTGAGGCATTTGGGCAATTTTCACTCTCAAAGCTTTATTGTATCTTTTTTTTTTTCAACCTCTGTACTAAGATTGTTTATCGTGTAGGCAGCTCAGTGGCAGAAGCAAAAACAAAACCCAAAAACCAAAAAACAACCCCCCCCTACACCAACCAAAAAACAAATTCAACAACTAAAAAAGATCTCTTAATAAAAGTCTTACTCACTATTAAGCTAAAAACGAACTATGCGTTCTAACCCAGACTGCCTCTTGGATTCAATTTGGGGGTGTAATCAGAGGGGAGAATGGGAGTTACAGAGACATCTTTCATCCTGTCAATTGACAGGTCGAACTTACCAACTGATCATCATAAAAGCACCCATCAGTGACTTCCTTAATTTTTTCATATATTTTGTCCTAATGTGTTTTTAATAAAATTAGCTGTTTGCAGAGATTCCCAGAAGTGAGAGCATTTGGTCGTGAGAGAGGCCAAACCCAAATGATTTTTTTACAGAAATATAGTCAAAGGTCTCATGGCACGGAGGCTGAGGAGGGGGAACAGGATGTGGGGTGTGGGGAGGTGGGGTTGGGAGTGGAGCAAATCTGCCTAATGGAGCATTCTGCTTATATAATAAAATGCTGGCCAGCCCAAACTGAAAAACAAACAGATGAAAAGGCCTCAGAACCCCAATTAAGTATCCTTCTCTCATCAATCGGTACTAACAGTTGTTTTGATGACATGTGATATGCTCTACATATGGTGGCATGTGACAGTGCCTTCTGGAGCCATCCCAGAGACAAAGGTAGAGAAACACCAAATATAACAGTAGCACTTCCTGCAAGGTAATACTCTCTGTCTGCCACCCAGCAGGGTACTTACCTTAGTAGGAAGCATTAAATATTTTCTCTTAGGTTAAACATTTTCTCTTAGGTTACTAGAGGATCTTTTAGAGAGGGAAAAAAAGAATCACTTTTTTCCCAGGAATTGACAGTGTAACGGCATTTATTTGTTTGTCTGTGATGGGGTTGCATCAAGACACACACACACACACACACACCCCATGGTAATAAAACATCTGCTCTGAAAATAAACAAAACATGCTGGAAAGAGAATGGAAAATATCCCCCTGGCAGTCTTGTCTAACTTGGTTCAAGGACTTCTTAGATGCACTGCTTTCAGAATACACAGTCCTTCAATTTTACCATCCTCAACAAAAACTTGTTTATTTTTTCCTGACAGTGTGTGGCAATATTAAAATATACTAATGACAACATCAAATCAGCTAATTTTATGTTATTAGAATTTGAGTACACAAGGGGTGCCTGGATGGCTTAGCTGGTTAAGTATCCACCTTCTGCTCAGGTCATGATCTCGGGTCGTGATCTCGGGTCGTGATCTCAGGGTCCTGGGATTGAGCCTCAAGTCTGGTTGCCTGCTCAGTGGAGAGTCTGCTTCTCTCTCTCTCCTTACCCCACCACATCATGCACTTTCTCTCAAATAAATAAATAAATAAATAAATAAATAAATAAATAAATAAAATCTTTTCTTAAAAAAAGAATATGAAAGCTCAAGGGAATAATGAATTTGTATTTTAATCAAGCAAATCAGAACTCTCCAAGGTAAATTTTTGGAATTTGCTAGTGGACTGCATATGTATACAACAGAGTTTTATATGTGAAAACAAGTAGATTTTTCTTCATATTTGTTACAGAAATGTCTGCTACTAAATCAGGTATTTAGTCATTTTCAAAGACCTCTAAACTTCCTAGAATTGACTTGGGACATATATCAGATACTATAGAGATCATTTATATGTGATTTAGTTATAACCTCTGTATCTAAAAAGTCTTTGAGATGAAATATAGAAAATACTTTTAGAAAGTCAGTATATTTAAATTAGAACCCACATGGATTAGAACCCACAGGAAACAATGGATAAAGCATTTAAGTATAATAATTATATTATTTTTATAAAGGTACTTGATTCAAAGTATGACCAATAAGGAAATTTTGCTACTTCCTCTTGTATCCTTACTGGAATTAATTCTAATTCAATGGAAGGTCACTGTATGTTCTATTATAATGAATGAATGCCATTTGAGGGGGTTTGGAACTGGTGAGATTTATAAAATATTATTCTATTTTAATAGAATATTCTATTAGAAGCTTAGACTGCATCCTTCAGCTAAAATAATTAAGAAATATACTCACATGAAGTAATTTATCAATCAACAGATTTTAAAATTTATGAAGCTAAAATAGGATGTGTGCTCTTCTCAAAACACATGTGCTTCGTCTATTTTAACTGAATTAGTAATGTATCAGTTTGGTAAACTAAGTAGAACCAAAAGTGTAGATACAGCCCAAATAGAGTATTCTCTACAAACAAACTGTCATGAAAAACAAACAAAAGTAAGAGGATAATGATGATGATAAGAGATAAAGAGGAAGAAGATAAAGTTAGTGTGATTTTGATATCACTGACATCAAAAGTTTCTTTTTAACCACAAATAACCAACATATGAACTGATTTCCTGGGGATAACTCTGAATTACGGGAGTTTGACCATAAAATATGTCCCTCCATGCTATTATCAAGACAGAGGAGAATATTTATATGTGTTGTGATAGAAATATTTGTACCTACTCATTCAAAAATGTGTTATTAAGCTGTTTACAGAAAGGTTCAAGTATAAGGATACTAAAGAACATTCTGATAGATGATTTGAGAGATTTTGATTTAGTAGTGATAAATTAATTTCTAGCTATTTTATTTTATTTTATTTTATTTTATTTTTTTATTTTTTTTCATGATAGTCACAGAGAGAGAGAGAGGCAGAGACACAGGCAGAGGGAGAAGCAGGCTCCATGCACCGGGAGCCCAACGTGGGATTCGATCCCGGGTCTCCAGGATCGCGCCCTGGGCCAAAGGCAGGCGCCAAACCGCTGCGCCACCCAAGGATCCCGATTTCTAGCTATTTTAATTACAATGTTGGTATTATGATGAAAGTTTTTTGGGAAAATTAATAGAATGGAAATTTTATCAGTATTTTGGCTCATCCACAATTTAGAAAGAGAAACAATGATTGGTGATGAAGGAATACATATCCTAAATTGTTCTTAAGCATTTTCTCACTAATGTAAAAAGGCATTTGAATGATCAGTACGTTAACTGTGCCTGAAGCCTGCCTGTTGCCCTTGTGGGAGATTAGAACGAGAGCCAGATGAGCCCCCAGCAGTGAGAACAAAGTTGGTAAATAGCTTTTGTACTGAATCCAGTGAGCCCTCACATATGTAGTTTGAGCTATAAAGAATTTCCTCTTTGTTATCTGATGAGTTTATATATTATTTCTATCTTAACAAATTATTCCTCAAGAGGCAGAGTAAAGGGATTGCAAGCACATTATTCAGAAAAGAATTTGAATAGTTGAGAGGGCAAAGGATTTTTTTCTTGGCAGTCTTTAAGTGTATATATATATATATATATATATATAGACACACATATATCTATATATATACACACATATATCTATACAGAAATATCTATACACATTTATATATACACAAATATGGATAACATGTATATATATACACACACATATACACACATACATACGTATATACACACACACAGAATATGAATCTCTGATTCCAGCCAGGGATAATTCTTTCATCTATAAAACATACAGAGATTGTTGTATAGCTATGGACCCAGGAAAATAATTCACTTCAGTATCTAGAAAAATTTGTGCCTCTCTAAGTTCTTTTACTGAAATGATTCTTTAAGTACCTATGGCTCCAAGTCTTCACTGTTGTGATAAATAACTTTGATTCCCAGGACTTCCTACTGAGGTTTTCTATGATCCATTAAAAAATACATTACTTTAAAAAAATTAATATATTTTCTGCTGAGTTCGACTGAGAGTATGGTCTGTCCCCTTTACTACAGTGTTTCTGGCTTCTTGGCAGCTGATGTCAAGAGATGAGATGACCAGTCTTCTATGTCAACCTTAGAGACAGAGCATTAGGGGCATGTTTGGACCTGTCTAGATTTGTTGAGATGTGGTTAGCGTGGAAGCTTTTCTCTGAAGACAGTTGGAGCAGAATGCTTTAAATTCTTTGCACTGTAATTGAAGATTACTCATAGTATTAGAGAAAAACTTCATTCTATCTCAGCGTGATGAGACTTCTGAGCTCACTATGCCAGTTCAATGTTTAAATTCAGGAATATCAGTGTTCAGCTGCAGAGTAAATGTAATGGGGGAATTTTAGCAGATCCACTTTATGAAGAAGTTCATTACAAAACGTAATTATTAACTGTTCAATCAGTTGACTTGTGGATCAAAGACACTATTTAGCGTTCTTGGGCTAATAAGTGGGAGGAGAAGATTTCAAAGCCAGAATGGAGAACTTGGATAGAATATGGAGGTAGTAAATGTAGCTATTATAAAAGTCTAGGAGGGAAAGAAGAGATAAAAAGAAAATAGTGGAAATGAGAAGAACTTCAGGATTGAGTAATAGAAAAAATGTTTGTCCAAAGTATGGCACTGAGGGCAGTGGACCAAGAGGGAGAAGTTCACCATGAGGAAGAGCAAGGTGCTCACAGGCAGTGTCTCTCTGAAAGGCACTAAGGGGTCAGCTCCTGGTCAAAGAAGAAGGGTTGCTTGTAAGTGGAGCTGAGCCCTGAGTACAGAGGAGGAATTCATTGCAAGGGCTTTGCTCTTCAAGGAAAGTAAATAGCAGGTTAATCTGTTCAGAGTAAAAGAGTGGAGGGGTATGTGGAATTTGAAGAAAGCTAAAATATTTAGAATCATTTTTGTGAAGAATATGTGAGAAGACTCAAATGAAACCAAGGAAGAATAAATCAAAAGATCTGAGAGAACCACGGTAAGCCCAGTTTGAGTGAGAAAATTCGATTTCTATTCTATTTTTAGGCTGTTCTGACCTACTTTGAAATCCCCCAAATGCTCACAACTTGTCTACTTTCTCCCTGTGAGGTCATACATGACCTGTTTGCCTCATGAAAAAAAAAGTTTCAAATTTTTCCCACCTCCTAAAACAAATTTCATTAGTTTCTGAGATCGAGGCAAACCAATGTGGTCAATGTGCAGATATAAAAAGAAATGTTAATGGCTTTGCCTATCCTCACAAGGACTTTTAATTGTGATTCTTTCTCAAGTAACATAATTTTTCAATATGGTAATTTAGAAAATATTTCTAAATCCTAGAAGAGAAACACAAAGTTTGGGAAGTTTCAGATAGGGAAAGGGGTTTGTGAGCCGCTCTATGTGGCAGTGGAATTTGAAGGATTCCCTTATATTCCATCACATCACCTAATTGGCCACAGGTAGTATAACATATATTTGTGTGTTTATATGTAGGTATATAAAATATCTACATGATTATCTATACTCCAGATATTACTTGTGAATTAGGGATATTTCTTCTTTCCTGAAAAGCTAGGGAGAAAAGACTGGGCTGTTTTAGCTATATAAATATTTTTCTGTAATCTCACATTGTATAAAAATAAAATGACACTTTCTGAATACTTTACCCTGAAAACTTTTCTATTACTTGGGAAGCTCTTCTTAACTGCTTCCTTTGAGTTTGGTTTGTGATTTACTGGGACCATTTAGAGACAGCTCATATTTTCTAGGCATACTGTAGATATTTTAATGCCTTAATCAATTTTTGCCACTTTAGTTTCTCTACTGGGCTAGATTAATCTTCCCCTACGTTCCCAACTTTCAAAGAGGATCACTTATCAAAATCGTCTTTACAGGAAAAAATGAAGCTGCAATTAAAAAAACACACTTATCTCTCCCAAGTCATATATCACAAATATTGTTAACTATCATATAAACAGCCATCAGAATAAACCCTTACAATAAGTGTGTTCCTCAGTCTAGAAAATGTGTAAAAATGAATATTGTTTGCTTTTCAATTTAAGCTAATTTGATTTTCAGCTTTCTCCACTAATGTATTATGATATGTCACTTCTGAAATGGTAGAGATATACCTAAAACTCGTGGTATGCGTGAAAATGAAGTTTTAAAGCAGAGAAAATGAAAAGAAGTAGGAGAAATTGTGGGAAACCTTCTGTAAATGAAACACCAATTTCTGACACGCGTAACACCTTATTCAGGCACCTGATGACTTTTCCCAGGCTTTCATTTCCATTGTGAGATCCTCTGGGCTTATATGGTTCTAGCATAGGTGTGCTCTCCTTCACCACATCTCTCCTCACCTTGCTTTCCAGGAAGGCCTCAGCTACTCTACAAGGGACTTAGAAGAAAGAGAAAGTTGTTGCTTTGCTCTTTTGCTGTAAGGGCAAAGACAATAAATTGGATTGGCTACTTTTTTTCCAGAAATAAAGGGGTTCCAGAAATACTGATACTGCCTCACTCACCAAGGCAATAGATCAAGGTATTTGATTCTCAACATCCTCCCTGTGATACCATTCCTCTAGGGTAGCTCTCAGTAAAGCAGTAAGTTACATTCTTAAATCAGGTACCAGCAAAAGCTACTTCTCTAGGTCCTCTTGATGCCCATAATGATAAATATATGAAGATGGCATAACAGGCAGTTCAGCCTTGTGTTCTGAAGGTCATGCTCAAGGACATATTTTAAAGGACTTGGAAATTTGACAAAAGCATACATTTTCAAGGAATAACATAAAACTTGAGGCATCTCGAAAACAAATTTAAAATTCTTATCTGGACTTAAACTTTAATATGGGAAGATTTCTATCCCTCTCTCCTTTCAAAAAAAATCACTGTTGTTTCAAAAGTTTTCTGTGGAGATACGGTTCAAGCCAATCCTTTCTATATTCTATTTAGAGATGTATCAATCACTGGAAGACTTTGTGGTTATCATTTGTTGCTTTGGTGAACCTAGAAATATGTTAACTATGAACAAGAGGCAAGAGAGAAAGAAAGCTTTGAGCTGAGAGTCACTGTAACCCTGGGGAGATGGGTTTCTGACTGGATTCCAGTGTTAACTTTTTGAAGTCAGGCACACAGTTTCATTGGGCCTTAGTTTCCCTAGCTTTAAAATGAGGACTCCAAACTAGAGTTACTCTCTAGGGTTTCTCCTGGTGTTATGTCTATGCTGGAAAGCCTGTGTCCAAAGTAGTAGTCTCCACCATTCAAAAAAAGTCTACAATGAGGAACCCTGGTAAAGGATTGTAAAACTATCAGTTATTTAACTATTCAACATCTCTGATTTACCTTGAGGCATTTTTAAAAATACATATGAATGAAGCTAGGTGAAGCCTATGTTTTCTTTCCTTGCTGTTTACATTCAGGACTGCCCAGTAGAGCCATGGGAGCCCAATGAAGCTCTGTGAAGTCAGATAGGGTCGCTTGAGACCATCACTTAGAAAACCAAATCCGGCTGATGGGAAACATTCTGAGTGGGATGGTGGTGCTCTTTCCATCTCTTGTTTAATTGAGTTTGCATATTTGGAAGCCCATTGATAGGTTAAGTAGAAACTTGATTCTATCCCTGGAAAGAAAACTGTTAATGATATGCTATGTGAACCTGTTTTCCTTTTCTGCTCAGCAATTTGTATAGGCTCGCTCCTTATTTGTCTCTTGATAACCTCATCAATCTCATCCATGCCCTCCTGACCACAGTGCCTGATTGCAGTAATTCCATTTCAGGGGGGCTTTTAGAAGGACTTGGCTTTTGCATTTAGCTAGAACTGCACGATGGAGTGATCGTTTCTTCCCGAGAGTGAGCGCCGAGATCATATTATGCTTGCCTTGATTTCTTTGTAAAGGCTGCCTATAGAATTTCATATTGATTTTAAGCTGGCGCTGTTTCATTTTTAACTCCTTTGTAAGCCAGGAATCCAGTTATATTAGCCTCTCCTCCCTGTCATTCTGACAGGCATTGGTTACCTGCTTTTTGCAGGCTGTATTCCCTACTCAACGTAGCTCTTTTGATATAGAACTTGTTGCCTTTACTCTTTTATGTTGTTGCTTTGTTTGAAAATCCAGACCAGTGTAGTGCAAGGTTGTAAGGCTAAGATGTAATTGAAAAATGGTATACAAATGAGAAAGCAAAGAGGATGGGAATTGATGCCTAGGATTCGCAAAAGCACTGGCAGCCGTACACTGTTCCAGAGAGGGTTTTGAAGAAGACGTAAGGTTTGCCAAGTGATATGAAGAAAGGCCCAGTTGTCAGTTGAACAATGAAAGATGGCTACAGGTGTGACTTCCTGAAAGCATACCTTAGTTTCAATGTTTATCAACTGGCTGTCCTCCAGAAACTCAATTTGGTGTCATTTGGCAACAAGTCTGACCTAGAGCAATGCAGACTTATATGTGGCACCCACTCTAATGGCACAATCATTTCGTAGTGCCTTGGAACTTACAAAGCCTTTCAAATCCTTTGTCTCATTTTCTTTTCACAATGGCCTTGGAACACAGGCAGGGGAGGTATTAGTATGCCCTTTTAGAGGTGAGGGAGTAGAGAACGAGAGCACAAATTAGTCAGTCAACAAATATATGGCACAAACTGGGCTGCCATTTTCGGTTGCCAACACTAAACTTGTTGCTCTTTGGTTTTGTGGCAATCTGAAGTAATGTAAGCAAAAATTCAACTTGCATATTCTTTGTGTCGCCCTTAGATTTACGATTCCTTATTTATTTCCTTGTCTTTGTACTTTCAGATTTATCTCCAGCACAGCAGAGTTACTTTTCTCACAAAGGAGAATGACAGAAATCAAGGTCTCCATGTTAAGCATATTATTCTTAACTGCTTAGAGAATTTTCCCACTGGATTGCCCTATTGTATTTTAAATTTTATTTTAGCTCTATTTTCTCGTCTGTAACGTGAAGGGGTTAGGCTCTGTTCCTCTCATTCTATGGTTCCGTGATTAGGAGAATGCGAGGTGAAGACAGAATCAGGGCTGCAAGTGAGTATGATTATCATGGAATCACAAGCACAGTGCATTATGCATGTTTTAAAACTGGGTATAGTATTTATATTCTAAAGTGTTTTCTTATGAATTACTTCATCCTTCAGCGTGCTGTTTAAGTCATGCTGCAAACATAATCCTCTCACAAATCCAAATCAATGTGTTTGTCCTCCACATAAGATACTTAAAATTTTCAAAATGTGTTTATGTCCAAAGACAAAATGTTTAGTTTTATAGAATTCTCTCAGTTGACAGAGGGCTTTGTAAGATTGACTCTAAGTAGCCACTAAAATATTTATATTCTCCTCTTAGTCATGAATTTCTAGAGTGCTTAAACATTAGCAATCATTTTTAATTTAGTGATTCCATATTCTTTATTTAATACCTTGCTGCCACCCTTAAGGCCAAACCATGTAGTTCAACTTTCAAGAACAAATGAGCTTTGACAAGACTTATGATGAGTTCCATCATTTGTCTTAAAAAACTATTTCACATTTTGGAAGTGCCTCAGTGGCTCAGTTGGTGAAGTGTCCAGCTTTTGATTTTGACTCAGGTCATGATCTGCGGGTGTGAGTCTGAGCCCACAGAGCCTGCTTGAGATTCTCTCCCCCTCTCCCTCTACTACCCTATGTGCTCTCTCTCTCTAGAAAAAGAAAAATTAAATTCAGATTTTAAATGAGACAATTATCCATTTCCTATTTTCATAATGGCCCTTACTGCATATAGGTAGACTGATAGGTCACAGCAGAAATCTGTTAAACTAATTATTTCTTAGCTGCTAGGCCTCAAGGAACTTAAAATATTCAGACTTAGAACAAAATCGGATTCATAAAATCTGCTCTTTTAAAGCCCTTGGATAAACATTGACTTTTGAAAGACTCTTGGGTTACATGTCTGGACTTCAGATATGGACCTTGGAAAACCAGTCACATCAACATCAATAAAGCAACCACCACAACAAAAAGCCCAGGGAAATACATTACCTTTTTGCTCTTCAAATTTAATTTTTAAAATGCTATTGGTAATTCCCAGTGATCAGCTCACAATTCGGCCTTTTGTCTCATTTCTTAAGAGTTTAAATAAGTAGCTACTCAAATTGTGAGGATATTTAGAGTTTCATTTCTGTTTGTAATTCCTACTATTTCACGGGCAGAAGTACAAACCCAGGGTATCTGAGTCATTTTCAGCTTTTGTGCACGATTTCAGCAGAGAATTTATTTCCTGCAAATGCTATTAGACACCTTTTTATTATTAACATATATACTGACTTTTCCCCCAAGATTTTCAATGTGATGGGTTTTTATTCCCTTAAGTTTGATTCCAACATGGGTGTGACCAAAACTGGTGGAGAGTAAGCATATTCTTTTAGTAAAATCCAGTCATTGTCACATCTGTGCAAAACCATGGCAGTGAAACCCCAAAGCAAACAAAACAGCACTTTTTCTAAAAAAAAAAAAAAAAAAAAAAAAAGCCATTCAATATGCAGCTCTGTTTTATTAACTGATTTGTAGAGGTCTGAATATTTCTCCATGGACCTGGGTCACCTTCTGCACACACTGGGGGCAATTCCTGGTTTCAGATGGTACTACTGTTCCAAATCTCAGTGTGCCAAGATTTGCTTTGAGTCTGAGTTTACTCATATTGAAACTCAAGAGATATAAACTGAAATCAAAATGCTGTGTTCAAAGAATTGCCTGAAAGTTGAAACCGCCCAGCCTCCTGCAGCTGCAGCCATTGTGATTCTATGACCAGAGTTTCTGGGAGGCTTACCCTCCATGAGTCATTAACAGAGTAATTGCTCCAAATTTTTATAGGTATATCAACTGGTGATGAGAAAGCATGATTTAATTTTTCTGGCTACTTGCTTATATCTCGGATTTATTTTCTGTGGGGCTTGCTCCAGTACCATCAGTGGAAAAGGATAAAATACAAGAAGGCAGACTCCCAACTCCAGAGTGCGCCTTCTGACTGATGTTTCTGATAGAGAATCTTCGAGTGGACGTAAGAGGAACCAGCTGTGTGGGAGCACATATTGATGACTTGGTTGGCAGTACTCCCCTGCTGAGTGCCAAGCTACAGATGCACTCCCAATCAATTCCCACACAGCTACAGTTCAGTGAACTATTCTGAAAGAAAAGAGCATGGCACTGGGGGCCATAAGATCCAGAAATACCAGAGAGGAGTCCAAAGAGATCAAATCTCTAAATAAAGCAGAGCTACAGCAGACCTCCAGGGACAAAGTGGCCAAAAGTAAGAAAGAAATAAGCTAACTGAAGTGTGTGTGAATATGTTTGTGTATGTAGAATGGATGTGATAAAAACAGACACTGGTTCTTTTCCTTGTCGTGTGTTTGTTAGTAGTAAGACAGATAGGGGATTGCCTTATGTACTAGCGACCAGCTCCTGGCTGTTGAATTAAATGAAGTCGAGTGAGCAAATAAAGTTCTCTAAAAATTCCAAATATGGAATAAACTGAAAGTGAAAATATCATGTACACAATATATATCACTTTTTGCTGAATGGTTTTTTGAAATAACAGAGCAATTATAGCTTAGAAAATGAGAATATTGGGTGCTGTCTTCTGTGATCCATTTCTATGGCCTCGATACAGTCCTGTGAGAGTCTTCTCTTTTTTCCTTTCCTTGTCTTGTTCTTTCTTTCTCTCTCTTTTTAATATGGAATGCTTCATTGCTTCATGAATTTGCATGTCATCCTTCACAGGGGCCATGCTAATCTTCTCTGCATCATTCCAATTTTAGTATATGTGCTGCCAAAGTGAGCCCCATTTCTCTCTTTCTACATGTGTGGTTTATACATGTATATTATGCTTCCATATATGAACATGTAAAGTATAAAATTAACTTATTATTAAAACTTCAATATAAAATATTGAATACATATATACCATATACATATACATATATATGTATATATACCTTTTATGATCTGATAAATGAGAACTCCTGGAGAATTAAAAAAAAGTCTAGAGAGATTTTAAAATGTAAGAGATTTTATATTTAAAAACTAAGGTAATAAAACATTCATTTTTGAAATATTAAAATAAAAACTGATTTTTTCATCTAGTTTGAAATGCTTACATTGTTAAAAGGGACAGAAGCTTCACTTTGAAAATAATGACTTTAAACTCAACATAAAGTAATTTTATTTATTTACTTGTTTTAAGATTTTATTTATTCATGAGAGACACACAGAGAGAGGCAGAGACATAGGCAGAGGGAGAAGCAGGCTCTCTGTGGGCAGTATGATGTGGGACTTGATCCCAGGGCCCCAGAATCACTACTTGAGCCAAAGACAGACACTCAACCACTGAGCCACCCAGGTGCCCTGACATAAAGTAATTTAAAAAGCAATTTTCTAGCAGAAAAGTAAAAAAGCCCTTTTTTTTGGGTCATTGATCTTTAATTTAATGATCTAAAAATCTGTATTCTATTAAAAATGCCAAATATATTCTTGACGTTTAAGTTCTAGCTATGAGATTGGGAAAGAGTAAGTGGCTGATTTAGGTAGAAATGCACAGCAGGCTGACAACGAAGTGGTCCTAATTCCTATAGTGAGCATCATGCAGTAAAGAATCAAAATCCATGAACAAAAAAGGGTCACAAGAAATGAAAGCAAAAGTGTAGACATCTATTTTTAGTAAGTTTCATAGGACCTGGGAGGGAAGATACGTACAGCGTGAAAATTTCAGAGCTGAAGTTCTAAAAGGAAAATGAGTTGTTGACAATATTGTAAGATCTTTCTTGAAAGTGTCATGGGCAGCTGTTTTCAAAGGTAACCCAGACACAAATAAGGAGCCTAAACAACTTAACTGCACATAAAATAACATTAAAATGTATATCCTTTTTCCCTTAGATACTTTTGTATTTATCACTTTTATAAATATACAGCTTTTAAAAAAGATTTTATTTATTTATTCATGAAAAACACATAGAGGCAGAGACATAGGCAGAGGAAGAAGCAGGCTCTCTGCGGGGAGCTTGATATGGAACTCCATCCCAGGACCCCAGGATCATGACCTGAGCCAAAGGGAGATGCTCAACCATTGAGCCACCCAGGTATCCCTATAAGTTTTTAAGTTCTTTTTAACTTAAAAAGCTTTTTAAAATAATAAAAACTGATTAAACAGCAGCTACACTTTGATAATTACTTAATTTACATAATCTCAATCTTATCTTTGGTTCTTTCAAAAGAACTGTGAACTGTGAGGTTATTATCCCACTTTGCAGATGAGAAGTCTGTGTACGTGGTGAAAATACCAAAACCAAAATATTAATTTCAATCACTGTTTTTCCTTGGCACATCCCACTTTTCTGGAATATAGTGCTGCATACATATTATATATTTAATAAATCCTTCATGACAGATTGATTGATTATTATTAATCACGATTCTTGTCCTAGGAGATATTTACAACAGCGGCTAAGAAAACAGAACAAATGCTTCCTATTTTTCACAAGCTCCCTTGGATTTTTCCAGCTTTTCAGGAATCAAGCCCAATAATGATGAGATCAGCCAACCTCCCTTCAGATAAAAATATCTTTTCTTTCTCAGAACTCCCCCTCTGTCCCCATGGCACCCTGCTCAATGCAGTACAAACAGTAGATGGACTCACTATCAGTCACTAAGCACTTACTGAGCACCTGTTCTGAGAGGCAGAGTGTGCAAAGTAGTGCTGGACTGAGGCACTGAGGAAGAGCTGGCTCTTCTCTGTAAGTGAACTGGCTGTATGAATTTGAGCAAGTCACTTTCTCACCTGCTCTAGAGTTCAGTTTGCTCATCTGTACAACTGAAAGTGCTTGACAGGTTAATTCCAGGATTCCTTCTAGCTCTGATGACCTCGGCTTCTGTTATAGCATCTTTATTTCTTGGGGTGGGGGTGGGAGGGCATTCAGGGAAATAAATTTGGAAGAGTGGAAACATTCGGACACGTTCTGAAATAGGTTGTTAAATTCCTTCCAAAAAGCCACACATTCTATTTTTCTCCTCAACTGCTTTCTTATTTTTAGGTTTATGTTTTCAAAATGATACCTTCTGAATAAATAGATGGGGACAATAAAACCACCTATAAAAACAACCTAGTAAGGTGGCAATAAAATATGAATCATGGTTCCCAGGATCGGTAGCATTGTCAGAATGTACATATCACAGTATACAACACTGACAACTGTGGTATTCTCTTGGGGGGAGGGGGAAGGGGAGGCATGTATTAATCAAGGACTGAGCCGACATTGAGGTAAAAGGGTGGGGGGATGAGATAAAATAAACTTTCCATGCCTCAGAATGACTGGCTCAAAAAGCTACCATTTGGAAGAGTTGTAGCTAAATCCAACTGTGATCCAGGTGATAAAATGGAGCTAAGGAATTGTAGGAGGTAGTTTCTGTCTCTGATTCTGTCCTTAACATGATGTATGATGTTGAAGAAGGATATCAACCTTTATCAATTTCTTCATAGTGAAGTGGGTAAAATAACACTATTTCCTTAGTTGTATATTTTTTTATAACACTGATATTTATAAAAGGTTTTGGTCTCTTTTTATGGAAGAACACAATATAACTAATAAAAAGAACTGTATTCATTTTCTACAACAAATGTTCATGAAATAAAATGAATGGTGTCACAGAGCAATTTGCTAAACTATATTTTGTAAGTACAAATAGGAATTTTCTGCATCACATACAATTTAGTCTATCGAATTAGGATGAACATTACCCAAAGAGAACACAATACAGGAGCTGTAATTTAATGATCATACTAGACAGCCACCTCCCACATAGCAAGAGGTTATCATAATTATTTACATTTGGGCGTAGAAAGAAGACAAAATGTGTCATCTTTTGGGTTGCTGCTTGCATTCAAAAAGGAAATGATCTTCTCTAAAGACTGCAGTCAGCAAAATGAATTAATTAAAACTCATCAGCTTTGATAGTGGAAACAGAAATTTACATCAAATAAAGAATTTCTCTAATTCAAGAAAAGAGGTTTTCTAGAGAAGAGAAAATCTTAAAAAGACAGAGAAAGGAAATCATGACCCTTTTGACATATCCATGAAAGCCACTTATTCAACAATGAACTCTCACAGTAATGGAGAACCACACATTCTGAGGGGTCTACACCTTGTCTTGGTCTTTCATTCTCAGAATTTCCAAGTTTTCTATTTAGTAAATGCACTCTTCCCTGGACACAGACAGATGTTTACAGAACATGTATTGGAATCAGGGAGGATAAACAGAATGACTTTCTGAATTGACTTTAAAAAGTACCTTTTCTTGTCCATCTGCTTTTGGATAATCAAATCTCTATTTGATTAGAAACTAATATTAGGGACAAAAGAAAATTGTAGACAGGAGTGCTTTCCCCAGTCTCCTAGTGAAATCACCTTCCTTGATTCCAACCTTTCCTAAATATTAAATTGAGCAGAGTTTAAGAAAAGTCTTCCCTACTGAAGTAGTTTTAAGGATAATGATGTCACTCCATGCTCATAAATATGTCCTCACCAGTTTTCTAAGGATGAGTAAGGCCAAGATACCTAACATACCTGCACACATTGTAGCATCAGTGGATGAGACTTTCTCATCTACTTATGATAAAAGAGTAATAAAAAGGGCCAGGACCAGAACTAGTTAGACAACATGTAAGGTAGAAGTATTGCAATGTGCTAGAAAATGGAGTATTTCCAAAATGGTAGATTGAGTGGTTTTCAGAAATAAGGGGATTCGGGCAACTGGGAGGAGGGGTGAGTACTAGGAATATTTTATGTAAAAGAGAGCTTAGAGATTAATTTTACCTATTTCATATCTTTTCCAAGATCATACTCTAGAAAACTTTTATTTACCAGTCATTCTTATTTTTATTTCATATCCTCTGGATACCTGGTATTTGGTTAGACTTAGTAAACTGAAATTACTTACTACCTTATGCAAGGCTTCATAAACAACAACATAATGAAAGTTAAAGATCATATCCAAATTCATACAAACTATATGAGACAATTAAAAATTATGCATAATTTCAACAAATACTTGCTGAGTGTCTACAATATGCCATGCAAACTTGTATGTGCTGGCAATACCTTAGAGAACACTAACAAATATCCCTGACTTTACAGTGTTTACATTCTACTGAGGAAGGAAATAGATAGTAAGCAAACACATGTGGAATATAGACTGTGTGTCCAAAGATCGTAAGTTTATAGAAGAAAATAGGGAGAAAGAGTTCCCAGACAGGCAGATGGGGTGGCTGGGTGAAATTTTCTCTAGAAAGTTCAAGGAAGGCCTTGTTGAAAAGGTGGCTTTTATGCCACACATGAAACAGCTCTGGACAGATTTATGTATGGCATTCAAAAGAAACCTTCAGCTTTTCAGTGATCTCATATGAGCTCAAATGTCAATGCAACTTATGTGAATTTCATTTAGGTTGATTTTTTACCTCTTTCAATGTAGATTCACTCTCATAAAGTTATTGTGAAATATAATCATTCCCCACTGTCCTACATTCTACCTAAGAAAGACTACAAATCTAAGATCTTGTGATATTTAGCTATTTTAAATTTTTACAATTGTCATTTGCCTATGAAAAGTTACCCCATGAGGAAAAATATAAGCTTCATCCTGTATTATAATGCAGCAGAAAGCATAAAACTAAGACTGAAGAGATGCAGGTTCTGGTTGTCTGGTTCACACATTACCTATTAACCTCAGTTTGGAGGTTTAACCTCATTTGCATGATAAAGCATTAGACCACTTCAACAGTTCCCAAAAGGTGTTCCTCAGAGCACTAGTGCTTTTGGAAAAAAGACAACTAATGGTCAACTAAGTATGAAAACATCATTTATCACACAGACTCTAATCAGAGAGTCCAATGCAGGTTAAAGGATCTGAAGGGCTATTGAATAAAAGGAACCCATCGAACCATAAACTTTGTTTAACTCAGAATCTCCTAAACATACTGCAACAGACCTAGGAAAAAATCATAAATGCTCACGTTTCTTATAGTTTGGAAATTGTAATTGCTCCTTTCTATTATGTCAGTTCCATTTTATCAATAAAGATGAGCTAAGTTATACTGAGGTTAACAACTATGGAAAATCTCAAGGGTTTAAAACAAAAAAGTTATTTCTTACTCACATGATAATGTTTACTGGGGACTGGCTTCAAGCCTCAGTTCTGTGTTCTTACTGCAGTCCACAATGGGCAAAACAGTCACAGTCTGGAGCATCACCAGTTGCTGTGGCATGAAGAAAGAGAGCCCAGTGTGACCTCATTTTAAGGTGTAGTTGGAAGTATATATTTCACATGTATTTGGGACCTGTACAGGTAGTGACTGGTAAAAGACCTAACGACTCCATGCTTATCTTCTGAAATAATTTCATGGTTAAGCTACATCTAATGGATGGTGGTGGCTTTGGAGTTCTTGGATGCCTGATTTTCTTGTATTCCAATCAAGAGCTTTGGATTTTATTCTTTAGGCAATAAGATTGCTTGTGGAAAAAAATTTATCCCTTTGAGACTTGTTTTTAAGTTCTTTTAGGATAGCTTCACAATAGCCTTTTTCCTAGGGCTAGTATAGCCTTCCCTCTAAGGGTATGACCCTTAGATGGCCCCTAGTGAATGTTCTGAGTACCAAAGGAGCCTCAACTCTGGCTAGTGGGAATTTCAACAGTTCCAGACTAGTGCAAACTCTGGAATTCATTACCTGGCTGCCCAGAAATTGTTCCTTTTTCAGAAGTTTTTCTTGCTTTGTCTCTTGGAGTTTCACTGTATGCAAACAAAGGTTGGCATTCAGCTAAAGATTCAGAAAGACTCTTCTGCATACTTTTGGAGCCCTTTTGCTGCACAACTCCCTGCTGCAAATGCCTTGCAAATTCTAGCTGCCTCTTCACTCAGGGAGGCCTCCAGGCACTATTCAGATTTTCCTTTATTGTGCTACAGCCTAGAAATCTCTAGGCAAAGAGCCTAAGAAACTGTAGGTCTCATTTCTTTTGTTTCCTCTCTCTCAGGGATCACTGTGCTGTGCTGTCTATTGTTCAAAATATGAAAACAGTTGTTTCCTACATTTTGCCCAGTTTTCTAGTTGTTTATGGCAAGAGGTTAATTCAAAATCCTGTTACTCTCTTATGACTGGAAACTCCTGTCTCCTAAATCTAAATTTAGTTCCAGTTTTAGAAACACTGTTTTTCAGCATGGCAGAGCACCATGTCTAGGAGGTCAAAAAATGGATTTCTTGTTTTTTCCCGGGAGAACAGAAAGCTATAAACATGATAAACTCCAATACTATACTTCCATTTCCTGAACTGTAACTCTTGGAACTAATAGGAAAAGTATATATTGACCTAAGTATATACTGACCTAAGTAATTGTCAGGATATGTAATCAAAAAGGCTGTTTCTAAGACAACCAACTTATTTATTTCTCAAGCATTAAGACATAGTAAAAAATATTTTAGGTCTTGTAAATATTTATTTTGAAGTCATACAAAAGTTAAAATACATGATCAAGGAAGTAGTATGAACTTAAATCTAGAAAAATAACAATACTTTTTAAATATATGATATTAAGCCAATGGCTTGAGTTCCTATATTGGAAGATCAAGCATTGCCTTGTGCTAATTATAACAATAATAACCTAAGAACTTGTCATTCAACTGGATCTAAATGATAAATTGTGGTTGGTATTGTATGCTAGTTTCTAGAAGCATGTCTTATTACAGGCTGCCTAATGGATATTAATTGAGTGACTGGATGAATGAAAGGTGACAAGAAAGGATGAGGTGTTGCCTTGTAGCAAAGATCTTCCCTTAGAAGGAAGGCGTTGCTCCTTAATTCCTTGATTAGTGAGTTCTGAGAAAGCATCCAAGGCAGTGAAGGGTTGGTTTTAACATACAGATAAAGAGATAGGCTTCTCACAAGAACTCTGGAAATGAAGATGATAGTAATAATAATAATATAATGAATGAATGATATAATAGTAATAGTGAACAGTGAATAATGAATCATTCCTTGTATAATTTCTATTTACCAAACTTTGTTCTATGCACTTTTTATGTGTACCTCATTGAGTTTTTACTATTAAAACATGACAAGGTGGATGCTACGTGAGATATCTTTCAGATATCTTTCTTTCAGATATTTAGTATTTATATCACCTTCAGATATTTAGTTATTTTTTATCTTCACTATCCAAAACAATGAACTTCAGTAAACTGACAAAATGGAATCTCCACTTTATCCTGGAAACCTAGAAATTCTGTGTTGGAAAACTGCCTTGCCCCGTAGGAGTGATATATTGGCTTAATATATTTATATTCTACAATTATAATTGTAGACCCAGAGATGTTAATTATAGATAAGATAAAAGAGATGATAAGTAACCTGAGCATGGTGGCACAGCTAGTTAGTGGCAGAATCAGGTTGTAAATCTACAGTATGGCTCCAGTGCTCACAATTTTAACCACAGGGCTATACTGGCTCTCTGTGCATGGGACCAAATATAGAGGAGCCCATCAACACTGATGTAAGTAAGAAAGGTCCCCTAGGAGTTATTTTATACATCTAACAACAAATAAAGAGGTATAAAAGTCACCCTCAAGAGGATACCTCTCAAGTCGGCAATACTTGACACACTCGAGAGTGTGTTAGCATATCCCTAAGAAAAGAGCAGAAAAATCTAAAGGGAAGATGCTGTTCAACCACCAAAGTTCTGAATAACTAAATTTGGTGTGAAGAGAAGATGATGTCCTGGTTCAAAAGAGCGAGCTGCTCTTCTCAGTGGTAGACATCACTTTTTATTACAGAGGTGTATACCTCAGACCTTCTTGAACGAAATCATTAAAAATGAAATTCTATATTTCTATAGCATTAAGATCATGCACACTAGGCAATTTTCTCTTTACACTTTTTTCAGTGTAGTTGCCTCTATGGAGAGAAGATGCTAGAGAGAGGATGTAAACACATATCGCAATACAAATTATCCTAGTTTAGACACATAAGGGCTTCAGATATTTAGTTATTTTTAATCTTCTCTACCCAAAACAATGAACTTTAGTAAACTGACAAAATGGAATCTCCAGTTCATCCTGGAAATCTCGAAAATCTGTATTGGAAAACTGCCTTGCCTGCTAGGAGTGGTACATTGGCTTAAACTGAACACTATTCTTTAAACTTCTACTCTCTCTTCTGTTGCAGCCGAAGGGAAAAGGATTATTATTTGGTTATTCCATTGTGTGTCTAGTGAAATTATACAGGTTTGGGGATTTGAATGAATATTTGGAATTATAACCATAGGACTAACATTTACTAAATACTCACTATGACCCAGCCACCATCCTAAGAACTTTACATTGTTTTATTGAAGTCCTGTGTAGAAGATCCTATTATTAGTCTCATTCTACAGAAGAGAAAATTGAGGCTGAGTGAGGTTTAATACCTTGCCTAAGTTCACAGACATAGTAAATAGATATGAACTCTGTTACCTCCAAAGCCTATGTATGTCCTATAACATCTGCTATACTTTCTTCCAATATGGCATCCATTTACAATATCGATATATAGAATCCAAATCCAAACATATAGCCAACATAAGAGTTGTTTTTGTGCCCTAATCTTAATTATTTTGCTATTGTCATCCTTGATATTATATTTGTCCAATACCACCAGGTTTGGAAATAGAATAGATACAACAGTATCTCCTATGCTCTGTTATTTCAAAACACCCCAACAAACAATTCCACTTCCATACCTTAAAGTCAGTTATAGTCAGTTCAAGTTTTCCATTCTGTTGGAAGTCAGTGGTATACCATCCCTATTCTATTTCTTCACATATGAGCTGATGAATGATGTTACTTCCCTTTATTTTTTTCCTGTGATTTAGATTGTGAAGAAGAATAAAAGGGTTAAAGTTCCTAGGCTCAAAGTAGAATTTACCGGAAATGAGAATATGTGTAATAATTTCCAAATTGTATTTACGGATACCATTTTATTCTATTGATTGGAAACTACTCAGCAAAAGGATTCATACAAAGGAGATAAGAGAGAATGAGCAATTGAAACAAAGCATTGATGGAAGTTTCCTAACAGCAAAAAATGAGAAGGCTGTGCCATCCCAGGGGAAGTGGGGGGTGGACCCAATGCCTGAAACAATGAGAGCTGGGATGGAGTCAATGGCAGTGAATCCCGTAATTACTAAATTAGACTGTTCCATTTCTGGATAATGCATGCTGCATTTTCATCTTGATTTAAAATCCAATTAGTTCAGGATCATCACTCCTGTTAGTTCTAGCTTCTATCTGGTGGCTTTGAGAATTGGACAATAGATTAGTACTTGTGTGGGTTCTTTGTAGGCCCTCTTTGAAGACATGGCTTTTTAAATCTATGGCAACAGGTGTCCTCCCTCCCACTCTTACATATTTTACTGATTACTCTCTTGGTCTAGCCTCAAATTTTCTCAAGTCAGAGTAACCAATGAAATGCTACATTGGTACATATATGGCTTTTCAATAAATAATGACAACCAACCATGACACATTTGTCCTTCAAATTACTGCTTCCTTTTACATGTTTTGTTTTCTTTTCTATGTAAAGAGTTTGCCATAATGGATTAGTGTCATTTTTAATTCTCTTGTTTTTATTTACTGAAATCATTAGGTAAATTTTATATCCATTATGAAGAAAAGAAACTTCAAAGGAAAAGAACACATTTGAGGTTTGCCAAATATAAGGGATGAAGACTTCCAGAAAATGAGCATTTTGTTCTTTTCTGGTGAGAGTGAAAAGGAACGTCAGGAAGTTCAGTGACATAGCTTCACTTTGTTCACATGCCTGTATGGGTAAGTAATCAATTAAAGACTGTAAATCTGCTTCAATGGAAAGACTTTAGGATTTACATATTAGGGACGCCTGGGTGGCTCAGTGGTTGAGCGTCTGCCTTTGGCTCAGGGCGTGATCCCGGGGTCCTGGGATCGAGTCCCACATCGGGCTCCCTGCAGGGACCTGCTTCTCCCTCTGCCTGTGTCTCAGCCCCTCTCTGTGTCTCTCATGAATAAATATATAAAATCTTAAAAAAAAAAAGGATTTACATATTAGAGTACGTTAATCTGTAGTTCATAATTATGGAATTACTCTGAATATAATTTTGCTTTTCCTTATTGAATACATACAGAAGAACTTCTGGAATGGTGATATAATACATGTTATAAAAATGTGTTCTCCATAGTGAAGTGTGATGAGTTATAGACTACAATAGTTTCACCACAAGAAAGAAAACAGGCATTTTTTTCTTCCATGGGCTTGCTGAAGAAATGTGGAACATTGATTGAGAGCTACTTGTTAATTCACACTAGGGAATCATGTAGATTACTTAATTTTGAAAATTACAATGTAAACAAAACCAATGCCATAAAGGAGTTCAAGGGCCCTACATCAAAATAATATTTTGTTCATTTACTTTGACAAGTGTGGTTCATATACTCAAGTGTTACTTATGATTATATTACATTTGAATTAACATAGTGCATTTCATAAAAATAATGAAATTTTAGTGATGTAATAACTTATAGAGAAAGTTCATCACATTTTTCTGATGTGGATGTTTTAAACAATTTATATGCATTTATGGCCCATTAATGTTACCCTATGTCTCTCTCTCAGGCTCACTCTCTCTCCCTTTCTCACTTTTTCATACATAAGGGATTAAAAATAAATTTAGCAATTTTCTGCCTTTTCATAACCTCATAGATTATTATTAAAAATGATTGTGTGGTTGATAATTCATACATTTCTGTATTCCTAGTCTGCATTCTTCATATTTTCTTTTTTTAAGAAATATCAGTTAGTTAACATACAGTGTAATATTAATTTGAGGTATAGAGGGACCCCTAGGTGGCTCAGTAGTTGAGCATCTGCCTTTGGCTCAGGTCACGATCCCAGAGTCCTGGGATCATGTCCCTTGTTAGGCTCCCCACAGTAAATCTGCTTCTTTCTCTATGTCTCTGCCTCTTTGTGTCTCTCATGAATAAATAAATTAAATATTTTTTAAAAATTGCACTTCGAATTTAAAAAAGCAATCAAGGTCACCTATGTGGCTCAGTCACCACTCATTGTTAATTTTGGGTCAAGTCATAATCTGAGTCTGAGATGGAGCCCTCTGTAGGGCTTCAGGCTTAGCGGGGAGTCTAGTTGAGATTCTCTCCCTCTTCCTCTGCTCCCCCCACCCAGCTTGTGCACGCTCTCTTTCTCTCAAATAAATAAATAAAACGTTAAAAGAAAAGCAATCAAATACCAGAATATAGTATATTTACTAAAGTAAAAAATCTATTTCTCCTCCAAAAAACTTGCAGAAGTAACCAAGTGATTTTCCTTTATTATCAGTGATGGTAAGATCACTGAATAAGCCCAATTCTAAGAAGTTTGATTTCAGGCAGAGTTCCATCTGCAAAAGCATCCTAATAAACTAAAGACATATTAGTTCAACTGATGTTTTGTGTGATATGTTTATTTTAGATAACATCATAAAGATGTGGGTTGAGTCCATGAAGTTATGCTATAGCATTTTCCATATTAATAAATAGCTTGAGTTTTTAATATGCAGACAACATAGCATTTATTTCTTTGTTTCCTTTATTTTCTATTAGGGGTTAGAAGTGAACACACCTATTTTACTTACAGTGTTTCTAACAGTTTTTATGGAAAATATCCTTTATATGGCAAACAAAAAATGGAAAATGTATTTTCTTTTACAATTGCTTATCAAACCCTCTATCTTCAGTTTATGAGGGATGGCCTAAAATACCTCTCAGATGCCTTACCAAGATTCTTTACTTTTAAAGAAAAAGAAGCAGATTTCATTCATTACCAGCCCATCTCTGCTCAATTAGGAAGCAAATGAGTAGATGCTTCTGGGTTACTTTATCCATAACGAATGCATGGATATTGCTGGTTTCTAGCAGAGTCACAAAGATAGAAGATGGCTCTGAAAAGAAAAGTGCTAGTCCCTAGGGATCAGAATCCTTGTACCTGTCAGAAAGTTAAATGTGTCTCAGCTGAAGGCAGCTGTTCACTTAGACTTTCAAAAGAGAAACCCTTTTGATGGATTAAAAAAATTATCCACACATACACATATATTGCAAAATGTCAAGGGTGTGTGCAAATCAAGGACACATATATGGCTTGCTTTAGCAAAAATGGAGAAGGAGTTATGAAAAAAAAATAGATTTCCTGCCAGCAATGGTACGTTATTTCCACTACATTAGTCTGGCCAAACTCAATATTCCCACATCAGTTTTGGCTGAGGCCCTTACTATTACCATGGGAGACATGAAGGGTGAGAACAGACAGCAGCTCCTGGATAATTAGAGTAAGTGGTAGGGTCTTGGAGGACAGTGATGATTTTAATGTATAGTAGGGTGTTGGGTGTGTAGTGTAATACATATCTAAATCATGCCATGGTTCAAAGAATCCAGCAAGAGCTAGAAAGTCACTCAAGGCTAGTTTTTCTCTATTAAGAGCCACTTAATTTACCTCCATCCATTATGTAAATGTAGGTTAAATGTAAGTTTCACTTGTCCTTTGGAAAGGGTATGAAAACATATTTTATTTTTGTAGTTTCCTGCAGCTTAACAATACTGCCTATCAATTTAGTTTTCAGAACTGCAGGATGGGGGTGGGATTATTTGAAGGTTCTGGGAAAGAAGGAACATCAATGAGGCACCGATCATCTCAAAGTTCAATGTTAGGACAGTGTGTTTGGCTACCCTGGTCTATTGGCCAGAAAGGGCACCAAAGGCTGAAAGATACTCTCTACACAGAGGGCAGTGACTCAAGTTCAATGCACAGCCACAAGCATTCGTGGATGGTGGTAAATTCTGGCACAGGATGTGCCCTGCAGACCCACTTGTGGTGTGAGACATGAACAATTAATGTTATGAATGAAGAGAACTGTAACATTAGAACTCCTGTTTATGGCACACCTGAAGTGGAGGTCATGAGGTCTAGGTCAGCAAGTATATCACTACAGTTGTGAGACCACAAGTAAATAAATCCTTCTGTGCACAATTTTCTTCAGTTGTTAGAGGAGGATTTTTTTTCCTTGTAGGGTAGATAGTTTTCTTATAGAGTAGATGTGATTGATGCTACCTATTAAGTGACTAGCACAGTGCCTGGCACCTATATGTACTCACTAAATAGTTGATAAATATAAGCACGGTTATTTTTGGATATTATAAAGAAGCAACATCCTGTGATGAAAAGTACCCATTATTCAGGACCAGAAGTCTTGGAATAAGTTTTGTCTTCACATGAATGTAGGCAGTGCCTTACAGATATCTAGTATTTTGTAGCACAAAAAAATAGCATTTAAAAACAGCACATCATTTAATTGCTCTGCTTTCTCCTCTGTGATATTGAAGAAAAACAGTAGCACCTGCCCAACCTACTTTACACACTTGTGATTATGAAGTACGATAAGAACTCTGTAAGTACCATGTAAATGGCAGTTATGTACGTGTTAATTATTTTCCCTGTTATTATCTAGAGGTGGTATTGAACAAGGGTCCATGGGAGTACACACATGGTTAGAGGTGATAGCTTAGTGACTTTATCTAAAACAAATTAAGTTGGGATTCTGGAGATCCCAATATGCAAACAAGATCAAATGAAATTAAGTGATAACAAAAGAATGGTGATTTTTTTCAATTAGCTTTAGGTGATCATATCTAAGTGAATTAATTTGTACTTACTAAGCACTTAAATGAATTAAACGTATTTATTAAGCACTTATAATACAAATGAGACAAGACAATAACCTTTATGGGAGCAGAGGCTGGCTCTGTCTTTGCTAAACCATTCTCTCTCAGTGTCTAGCTTTGAATAAATGAATAACACTGTATTTGCTGTGTTGAGGGAAATACTGAAATGCAAGACATAGTCCCTATACTACCTGTCTCTTTTCTTCAAACATTAATTGAGAAGCTATTATATGACAGGCAGTCTGCTAGACTAGGGAAATAGGCAAACAAGAAATAGACCATTGCATTGACAAGTTAACAGCCCAGAGAGAGGTTTACATGTAGAAAGATGAGATGAATATGATGCAATGTGACAGGTGATATAAGAGCATGAACAAGTGCTATGGGAGACTCATGGATAGAACAATTTACTCTGCCTACATCATACCAGTTACTTCTATATAAAATATCTGGAGAATCATACAAGGCTGTGTATACTCAAGTGATGGAATAGATATTTCAAGAATGCAGAGAGTAGAAGCCTATTTTCATTACAGATCAAAGAATATACTACACAGTATCAGTCACTAATAGAAATTATCTAATACTTGGCTTATGGAGCAATGGGAAAATAAATATGAAATCTAAGGAAATCTTTTGCTGAGTTAGAATTATTTGGAGTCAGGCACCTGATTCCAAGTTGGTGCTCAACTAACCCCCAAATTGGTACCTGGAACAAATCTTTTTGATCATACCAACAGTTCTGGGCATTCATACATTGTTAGTGCATTTACAGTTTTAAATCATTGGTAACATTATGCTATGCCAAGAAAAATGGAAGAGCAAAATCTTCATGCTCCCTAAATAATAATCTTGACTTTCTGACTACTGAAGACCTTCAACCAGTATAGGAGATTTTGGCTCCTTTTCCAAAAGGTGAGGCAAATGAAGACTTTTTTTAAGCTCTTGATTCACAGGCTTCTTGTCTGTCTTTACCCATTCAATCCTTGACTTCAGTATCTCCTCTTTGTTTGAATTCCTCCTTTCCAATGTTCTAGTCCTCTATCGTCTCTCAGCTACCTATTCTCCTGCTCAGACCCTAATTTATAGGGTCTAAATTATACTTCCATACAACTTAATCTGGAGTCTGGATATACCACTCTTTGAAAATTGGGCTTCATCCTTGATAAGCTCTACACTTCAAACTAGCCCTCTACCCATTTAATCCATCAAGTCCAGTTGCTGCTGTGTCAAAAATATACCTTGCATCCATCCATTCTGTCCTCTCCTTGCATTACCTTTGGTTAAACCACCATCAATCACTTAGTTACTATTAAACTCGTAACTATAGCTTAACAAACCAGTAACAATCCTAATAAAAATAGTAGCACAGTTAAGCAGACATGCTAAATTTTCTATTAAAGAAAGATTAATGTAAGATTCATTTACCTTAAAAAAGAGAATGTAGCTTAAAAAGAAATGTAAATAAAGCTTAAAGCACCTGTACCAACTCAATGCCTACATTACACTGACATCATTTGCCTTTTTACGACCACATATGAGCTAATTTATATTACAAAAGCATGTTTAGAGCAAATGATGGCTCTTTGTAAACTCTCTAAAGGCCAGTATTCTATGAAAGTAAATCTTTAATTTGTCCAGAAATTTTAGAATCATTTGAATTATTAATTAATTTGAATTAATTAATTAATTATTATATTGAATGTATATATGGTGAAAAGTCTGATACTCTGAATTTTACTATCTGTTGTACCATGTAAGACCCATGTCACCTTGACTATTTCATGATGTCTTTTGAACAAAAAAGGAAACAATTAGGGATGCCTGGGTGGCTCAACGGTTAAGCTTCTGCCTTCAGCCCAGCATATGATCCTGGAGTCCTAGGATAGAGTCCCACATTGGGCTCCCTGCATGGAGCCTGCTCTTCCCTCTGCCTGTGTCTCTGCCTCTCTCTCATGAATAAATAAATAAAATCTTAAAAGAAAAGGAAACAATTAAACTTGACTTGCTTTCATCATGGGATTAGAATGTCTGAATGAGTTACAATGAATATAAATGAGATTATGTAATGAGCATAATGAATATAAAATGACTTTAACACTAAACAATACTACATAAAGGCAAAATGTTTAGATATTTAAGAGGAAATACTTAACTATTGGTAATTAATAAATCTTGACTGTGTATATCACAAAAAGAGCATAGCGTCTAGAGTGCACATCTATGAAACTCTGCCTTTAAACAGAGATGCCATCCACAACTCTCAAGGCGCAAAGTCCCACCTTTTCAAGTAATCACAAGAGGAGGGCAAAGAAAAATATTGCAACAGGGTAAATATTAAGCCAACTGAATCAGCCTGGAAACTGAAGCACATTTCCACTGCCAGGGTATGACATCCTGCGGCTTTTGTGACAATGGAGTAACCTAAGGAAGCTTTCCTCTGACCATCAAGGTTTCCTGAGCTAGCAACAAGGAGACAATGCATAGGGATTCCCACTGCCAAAGGGAAATGTATATCTGGTGATAATTGTCCATGATCATTTCCTACTTTGCAAGGAATCAAAGATAATATTATAGGGAGTCATGGCAAATCACTCAGACCCAAGTCCATATGTAAATATACCTATACTTACATCATCTATATCTATATTTTTAATTGTTTAATGGTAAAGCAGAAGTTAAGTCTAAGATTCAATATGTAAATGGAAGTGTCGGACATTTTGGGTAAGATTGGTTTCAGTGGGTGAGCAGTTCAAAACCAAATGTAGGGTAATGGAAAAAGTTCCATAGATTATAGGTCTCAGAGGCAAAGTGACTGGAGATGATGGATTAAAAACGTGGACTCAATTACCTAGTGACTTGATGGCCTGGAAATAAAAATGAGAGGGATGGATAAGGGAATACAGCCATTGGTGGAATCTAATTTGGCATTTAAACGGGGCTTGAAAACCTCAGAGGAGCAGATTGCAGTTCTAATTATGGATAATGTTTCACTTCATTTTAAAAATGAGTCATTGGAAAGGCAGTGAAAAAAAAAAAAAAAACCTACATTTTCTTGGTTCTCTCCTCTGTGCAGGAATTAGAACCCTAAAGAAAAAGCTAGCAGTATTTCAACATGCCTTTTGGCTTCATTCATTTATTTTTCAATCACTCATGCAATCATTCAGGCAATATGCAAATAATTAGTACATCTTCTAGGTGTAAGGTGAGGATACTGTTAGAGGTGTAGCACCACAAATCAAAGCCAAAAACTGAGAACTGTGGTCCACATAGCAAGTGCATAAAGTTCCATGTAAATAGAATACCTTCACAGACCTATTGTACTAGTGTATCTATTTTTAATGAAAAAATCATTAATTTTAACAAAAACAATGCATGTATATGGTTAAAAATATTTAACAGTAAAATAAACACATGCACACACACACACACACACACACACATCATTCCTGCCTAAACTCAAGACCTAAGTTCTATACAGGTAATAATTATTAATAATTTCCATATTTATGTAACATCCTTAAAAATGCTAAGATTCCAATATTCATACTCTTCTGCCACTTGGCTTTTGTTTTGTTCACAATATGTATTTGAAACTTCTTCATGTTAGCACAAAACAAGTAATTTGTTTTCAGCCACTTAGTTTTCCATCCTGCAACCATGGCATAGTTTTGGGGATAATATGAATAAATATATAGCTTTAAAAATTATCTTATTATTACAAGCAATGCTGCATATAAATTCCCAAAATAGAAATTCTGGATGAAAACCATATGCATTTCAGAGTTAGACTGACAGGGCCACATTTTGATCATGTGTACATATTCACATTTCCTCATCACTACCAGTTCACTCTTGCCAACACTAGGTGTTATAAAACTATGCAATTCTGTCAAATGGATAAGTGATAAACCGCATCTTGTTTGGTCTGTGTGCCTTTAAATATAAGAAATAATGTACTTTTTTAATTTAAAAAAATTATTCTCTTCCCACAAATTTAACCCTCCTTTCCTTGCCTCCCTCCAAATCATGAGAATAGTGACGGGGACCCTGTGGAGGCAGCCTTCCCACTGCAGAGCCCTACTTTCCATCCATGCTCTTCAGGAGAGCCCCTCCAGGGGCGACCCACTCCCTGCTGGTCCTTTCCGTCAGGACCTCAGGAGGGTGTGGGAAGTCCTTGCAGATTCCTGGACAACTTCCACCGCATCTATGGTTTCTCCTGAGCCACTAGAACAGTGACGGCATTTTATTTTATGTAACAAACACATATGATGAAGCACTTTGTGCCATGCGCTGTTCTAAGCCTTCTAGAAATGTTAGCCTATCTAATCCTCATAACAACCCAGTGAGGTAGGGACCATTCATTAGCCACTCTCACAGGGAAAAGGGCAGCTATTAATAATTACACTGGGACCACAGGTAGGGGCTGGAACTGTCTGGGTGAAGCAGGACACACGGCCACCCTGTTTCTACCACTTTGAAAAGACAAGAGCACTAGGGGGACATCTCCCAAGGCTTCTACCCAGGAGGTTGGGCACAACAGGCACACCTGGACTGGGTGGGGGCACCCCTAACTTTGGGGACTCAGGTCCTCCTGACCCAGTGTATGTTCTGTGCTTCCCCAAATAGTTTGATTTCATGGCCAAAAGCACCGAAGGATCAAAGATGAGGGAGGCAGTAAAAAGGCACCTTAAAAAAAAAAAAAAAAAAAGGCTCCTTAAAGCAGAAAGCTTCGGAGGCAGGAGGAAAGGGCAAGCCTCTTGGACCTGACAGGTCAGAGTTTAATCCCACCCTCTCCCTAAACACAGTGTGGGCTTGAGCAAGAGACTTCTTTAAGACTCAGTTTCCTATCTGTAAATAGTATCACTACCAATACACAGAGCTGCTGTGAAGTATCAGCGATGTCTATAAAGGGAATGTCAACCAAATTTGTTATTGCTCTGTAATTTGCCTCATCCTTTGGATTGTGTTTTTTTTTTTTTCTTTTTCTTATTTATCTGAAATAAGAATGTATTAATAGATTTTGCCTTTGCAGTATACATTGGGAATATATTTTGCTGACTTACAACTTTTGCTTGGTTTATTATTTTACCATACAGGATATGCTAATTATGTTAGTTTTATAAATTCTTCTGTTTTATGAATTCTGGGTTTGCTTACACACTCCAGAAATATAAAGAAATTTCTCTATAATTGCTTGCAGTGCTTTATTTAAAAGATTTTATTTATTCATGAGAGACACAGAGAGAGAGAGAGAGAGAGAGAGGCAGAGACACAGGCAGAGGGAGAAGCAGGCTCCTTGCAGGGAGCCTGACGTGGGACTCGGTCCCAGGACTCCAGGATCACGCCCTGAACCAAAGACAGACACTCAACCACTGAGCCACCCAGGCATCCCTGCCTGTAGTGCTTTAATGCTATCATTATTTTATGTTGTTTAAATATTCGATCTATATGAAATCATTTGAATAGGCTTACTGAGTATAATAAACCACGTATATGTTAAGTGTGCAATTTGATAGGGTGGCACATGTATACATACCTGCTAAATCATCACAGTCAAGATGGTGTGGATGTATTCATCACTTGAAAAGTTTTCTCTTGCACCCTTTTTATTCCTCCCTGCTTTCCAGCCCCTATCCAAACCATCCCCAGGTATCACTAATCTAATTTCTATCACTTTATATTTTTAAAAATTTTTAAAAAGATTTTATTTATTTATTTATTCATGAGAGAGAGAGAGACCGGCAGAGGGAGAAACAGGCTCCATGCAGGAGCCCCATCTGGGACTCGATCCTGGGATTCCAGGATCACATCCTGAGGCCAAGGCAGACGCTTAACTGCTGAGCCACCCAGGGATCCCTAATTTCTATCACTTTAGACTGGTTCTCACTTGCTAGAATTTTATACAAATAGAGCCCATGCAGTATATACTTCTTTGGTCTGGTTTCTCTCACAATAGTTATGTTGTGATTCATTCATGTAGCTGTATCAATAGTTCATTCCTTTTTATTGTTAAATAGTATCTCATTATATGACTATAAACAACTTGTTTATCCATTTACTTATTGATGGACATTCAAGTTTTTTTTTTTTTGTTATCGGTCATTACAGATAAAGGTGTGATGGACATTTGTGTACAAGTCTTTGTATGGATATACATTTTCATTTCTGTTGGTCAAAGCCCTACGAGTGGAACAGCTAGTTAGTTTGGTGGGTGTATGTTTAACTATTTTAAACAGACTGTTTTCCAGTATGGTTGCACCAGTTTATACTGCTACCAGCAAGGTATGGTAGCTGGTCATTCACATCCTCACCCTTGACTTGGTACTGTCAGTTAAAAAAACTGTTACCATTCTGATAGATGTGTAAAAGTATCTCCTTGTAGTTTTAACTTATATTGCCCGAATGACCAGTGTTATTGAGCAATTTTTCATGTGTTTGCTATTTATTTATTGCTGGTAAAATGCCAGCCCAAATCTTTCACATATTTTTTATTAAGATATTTTCTTATTATTGAGTTTTGTGAGTTCTGTATGTTCTCTGTTTTTCTCTAAAAAAATACAAATTTTTACAATGATTTTGAGCAACTTTTCATGTGTTTGCTATTTGTTTAATTTTGGTAAAATGTCAGTCCAAATCTTTCACATATTTTTTTATTAAGACATTTTCTTATCATTGAGTTTTATAAGTTCTCTATAGATTCCAAATATAACTTTTTTTTAAGTTTTTATTTATTTATGATAGTCACACAGGGAGAGAGAGAGAGAGGCAGAGACATTGGCAGAGGGAGAAGCAGGCTCCATGCACTGGGAGCCTGACGTGGGATTCGATCCCGGGTCGCCAGGATCGCGCCCTGGGCCAAGGCAGGCGCTAAACCGCTGCGCCACCCAGGGATTCCCCAAATATAACTTTTTATCAGATATATGCTTCCCAAATATTCTCTTCCAGTCTGTTTTTCTTAATTTTTATGGAGTCTAATGTGTCATATTGTTGGATCAGGTTTTTGGTGGTTTAGCTAGGATATATTTGCCTAACTCAAGGTCACAAAGATTGTTTTTCTTTTTTATTGTAGAAGTCTTAGTTTTAGGTTTTTTATTTAGGTCTATGATTCATTTTGAGTTAATTTGTTAGTATAAGATCAAAATTTATATATAGATACCTAGTTAGTTCGTTCAGCACCATTTTTGAAAAGATTATTCTTACTCCACTGAACTTGCTTCATCAGAAATCAGTTGCCATTTTTTGCATGGGTTTTTTTTTTTTTTTCTAGAGTCTCAATGCTGTTCCACTGTATTTTGCCTACTTTCACCACAATACCATGCTGCTTTATAATAAAACTAATAATAAAGTAGTATTAGTTCTTTAACTTTGTTCATAATCTTAAAAACTATTTATATATTCTGGTTCCTTTGCATTATTGTGTGAATTTTAGAAGTAGCTTGCCAATTTCTATGTATGGAAAGCCACTGAGATTTTGACTAGGATTATATTGAATCTGTAGATCAATTTGAGGAAAACTGATAACAATATTGAGTTTTACAACTCAAGATAATCCAGGAGGGTTTAATAAAGGTTAACTTCAAAAGTGTGGGTCAGGATATAGAAAAATCCACGGGTAGAATGTAGTTCTTGGAGTTGTCTCCCCTTACACTTGAATTTGCAAAGAAAAGGAGTGTTTAATGAAACCAAAAGGGACAATAATTAATGAGGGTTCTCCTGGGAGAAGCTGTGATATCTGAGATTGAGGATGTAAATATCCTGTCCTCACTCCTCCTTCCCTCTCTTCTCCTACTGGGGAGACAAATCCAAGTAGACATGGAAGGGTAGCAAGCAAAGATCATCTGTTAGGAAGATTATGTGCCTCTTCTCCTTTGTCTTACAGAATTTCCATGGTCAAACCATTTGTACATACTTGGGATAGACTCGATTTGATCGTATTTTACTATTTTTTACATGCCCAATCCTATAATTAGGATATTACTATCAATATTGATGAATACTATTTACTACTATTCTGTAGTTATTCCATTTTGTACTCTGTTAGGTTTTGGCAGTGACTTTGGAAGACTAGGAATTATTCCTCTTCTCTCTATGATCTAAAATTGTTAAGATAACCTACATTTTCTTTGCAAGTTGAAAAAATTAATCAACTGATAAATGAAACTGTCTGAAGCACGTGTTTTTAGTGGTGTGAGAATGACTTGTGGTTTTCTCAGTTTCTTCTATAGTAATTCTTTTGTTATTTTTCATTTATATTTTCATAGAAAATTATCCATTTTGCAGAGTAAAATTTATATTTTCAGTATATTTTTATTTTCCTTACATCAATTAATTTCCTTACTTTTCATTTTTGTTTAGTTTAATTGTCCTTTGTGCTTGAATTATCTATAATCATATCTAATTTTAAACTTTCTACCTCTCAAATAATGCTTATAACTTAGAATACTTATGGTGTCTCATATATTTCTTGAATAGTTGGCTATTAAGTTTCATACCACATAGTATTTTCCTGCAAACAACTGGCTATTGGTTTGCTTTTTTTCCCCCTCTATTTTTTTTTTTTTTTGATTTTGGTTTTATCTCTATCAAGTTTGTTCTTTCAATCCATTTTATCTTTTTTGCTAGTAAATTGCATACTTAATTGTTAATTTCATTCCTTTTTGCATACAATTTTAAGACTATGAACTTTCCTTAAGGACAATGTCGATGATAGTCCATAGATTATAATTTGTGGGAGTTTTCTCTATTATTATTTTGTCAATACTTTGCAATTTCAGTTTTTTTTTTAACTAAGGGGTTGCAAAGATGTTTTTAATTTTGCTTCTAAAAAAAAAAAAAATTTTGCTTCTATTGCTACATTATTCCAAAATCTTCCTCTTAAGCGTTCCTTGTAAATTTTCTAGTACAAGTGACTAGCTAGTAAGCACATTTTTTAAAAAGTAAAATTTTAAACCTAGTTTTATGACCCCAAAAGTTAAATTCTGTTCAGTCCTGAAGAGTAAGGCAATAAAATTAATATATACAAGTTATAAATATGCTCAGAATTCTAAACTATCTCTTTCAAAAATTTTTGTTAGTCATTTATTTGCTAATGGCTCTATTTCAAAGATAGAATGGTTTAATGAACCATTATATATTATATATATATAATGCATATATAATATATAAAAATATTATTATTTAATTGGTGTAAGATTAACTTTTAAACATTGCAACTTCTCTCAGATTCTGAAGCATAGTTAAATTGGCAGATTTCTTCTTAGTGATGAGTAAAGTAAAGGTATATCTTCCCATAAATAGCATCATAGTTTCAGTTTCAGTGAAATATGGTATCAGTGTATCAGAAACAGATAAAATCTTGTATTAAATCTGAGATATAATCTTACATTAAAATTTAGTTCACTGTTTAAGCAAAAATCATGTATTATTCATGATCTGTTTACCCCTAGCATTGGGGATTGTTTTAGTGAGAACTTTTACTACATGCAATTATGTTTTGAGGATGTAATTTAATCAAACTATTTCTGAATTCTTGAAGTAACTTAAGAAGTAGTATGACACACCAGAAAGAATGCTGCACTGAGAGTCAGGATACATTGTTAGTATAGCTTTGGATAGCTCATTAACACTATTGGCCCATATTCTTTCAGTGGAAAATTGTGAGATTAGACCAGGTGACTAGATTATCCTGTAGCTCCATAAATTCTAATAGTGTGTGAACCCACTGGTGCTATGAAGCATAGGTTAACTTCATCGTTTCCATTAACAGAATAGGCTATGGATACATTATAGAGTGAGGTTTGCAATATGTTGCTTGCTATGCCAGTTTCTCTTGTAAGCAGGATTTAGAAATTAAGTGAATGCCTGGATAAAGGGTGCAAAACAGGTGGAAAACCTTTTCTGTGAGTTTAGAGAGTCTCTAATCTGAAAAACAAAGAGCAGCTTCTTCCAAACCATGATCAGCCCTTTCAGCTTGGAGGCCAAGTTTGCATTAATAGGGGCACTTGACTCACTCTTTGATCAGGGTTAGCTGTATGACATCCTTGGGTTATCTCACTTTAAAACTGTGTTTATCTTTTTTCTTCCATAGTTCGGGAGTATCAGTATACAAACTTCTTACTCATGGCAACTGAACAAAGAATAGTGATTCAAGCTAAAGAGTCAAGTCATAGGTGATTTGGGTACTAGGGCAAAGACACACCAGAAAATCCCTTAGTCATGGTGAATAAGTCCTGCAGGCAGTGGTTCAGTGGCAGAACTCATTCTGACCAATTGCCACTCTGCAAACTTCCTGAAGTCTTCAAATAGCAGGTATTTACCAAGGATAGCTACTGGGAAGTCAACTTCCTTTTTTTGAGTTCTGAAAAACCTAGAACTCAAATTTTTCTAAGAGCTTCACTCTTTGAGATTTTTATTTCAGTTACTGATTTAATAAATGATTATTTTTAGTGGCTGGTTGATTCCTTTATCTGAAAATAATAATGGAATTTTATTATAAGAACATTGGTTACACTGAAGAATTTGGTAACAAGATGGGTCCATCGGCAGGTGGGGGGGACCCCATTCAAAGGTGTTTGTCTCTCCATCTCAAATCAGTGACTTTTTATTGCTTATGAACTTAATGCAAGCCCCTTTGATAGGTACTCGAAAGACTGAAAAAACGAATAAGACATAGACACTGACCTTTAGGTAATTATAAGATAAGTAACCCAAATCCATAGAGCATAAGGCAGATTAAGAACTGCGTCCCAAGAGTAATTCAACACCCTACAAGGGATCGTGATAAGCTTGTCTGAGGGCAACTTCATGGATCATTTGAAGATGTGGCATTGGTACAGCATTGTCTGTACTCTGTCCACATCCTGGAAGCTTTAACCATGTCTCCGGGCCTCTCCCACAGCTTCTGTGTTCTTTGGCTTCTTTGACTTCTGTAAACTCATAGGATTTATCTTTGCCCCTCCCCTTGTTCGGTCCTTTGCTAATGACTGCTGGAGGAGAAAAAAAAAGTTCTCAAATCAAGACAAACTCCAAGAATAATTTGCATTCTGAGCTCACCTGGAGGATCAACCTGAGGCTGAGTGTTTTTCTAAAATCACGTATTGCCCCCACTTCATTGTCTTCCTCTTGTAGCTTAGTGATTTCTTTGGGAGCAGAATGCTTCACCAATTAATCCTTTGCATATGAATTCTTGTTTCAGCTAGTGTTCCCAGGGAAACTGACATTTAAGAGAGACTATAGAAAACTTAAGCTATGAACGAGAGAAAAGATGCTTCTGGGGAGAAGGAAGTTGAGGTTTATTTGGTGAATAGTTCACTTTGGCTTAGGGCAAGGAATTGTAGAAGAGAACATTGGAAAGGTCATTAGAGACTATTAAGAGACCTTGAGAGGACTTTGAGAGCCACATTAAGAGACTGAGCAAATTTACTATGAAATGGCCATATTTTTAGGGAAACCCACAACACAAATCTCTAGGATAACAGTGCATTCATGAATTAAAGGGGTTAACAGATACACCATATGAATAAATATACACTTCATTAATTCCAGTGAGATAAAGTCAGGTCAAGCCAAGATCATTAATTTTAAACTGTATTTGTTTCTGACGGTGTCATTGATGATTGCAGTCGCTCACATCTATCAGGCTGTAGACTTCTTTAAATTGACTTCTCTGACTTGGGTGTATTCTCATTATCTGTGGAAAGCGATATAAAGCTGAAACATCCCTTTAGGATTTGAACCTGTGAGTTTAGTGATTTTTGCAGAGAATGCTGTAATTCCCTACCCCTCCTGGTATTCTGGTATTTCTTTTCCACAATGATGTATCCTTCAGCCATTCCCAATACCAGTAAAAATAAAGATTATTAAAAGATTATTAACTTTAGTTGCACCTTAATTAACTAGATTTACTGTTTTCTAAGAATTTTTTTAAAATGTTTATTTTATTACTGAGGTATTCCCATTCTCACTTGACTCTGTCGCCTGATGTTTTAAAATTGGCTTTGATCAAATGTATATTCTACATGTTACTACAACTGTGGAGTGATAATACATATTCCTTTATTAGGGAGATGTTAGTAATCCAAAGGAAATACTGGGAATGCCAGGTTTGGAAAGTGCAAGAGAATATAGGTATGTCTACTGCTTGACAAGATAAATGAGCTTGCAGAACAGCAGCTGTAGTACATCCTGCATACATCAGTAATGTAACACTAGAATTTAGAATTTTTGAAATCAAGCCTTTTGGAATCATTAGAATTGATGAGATTAATGTATATTATCAATGAGGAATAATATGGATTGAAAGAACATAAGATTTATATCTGACAGGTTTTCCATGTATTCCATATCTTCTTGCTCGGTTTCAGCACCTCCAAGAATCTCACGGAAAATTCAAAGCTGTTGTAATCGGTGATGAACTTCAAATCTTGTCTTAAAGGGAATGGCCAGGAAATGGACAAAAAGAAAGAGTGGACTCTAAAGTATTTGCAAGGTCTTTATAAGAGGTATGAGAACTTTTTCCATGGAAGTTAATGAGTTAATAAGAAATTTCCCTTTCTAACCTCTGCCTTACAACTACCCTTTCTTCATCATCTTCCCAGCCTTCCCTCTCATTTTAGGAAAAGGAATGTGTTTCTTCTCTGAAAGTAGTCCCTATTTCAACCTTAGTAGGTCAGTGCTTATCCCCCTGTGAGATTCCTTTTGCTACTCTTTACATCAAGCCCCTTTTAACTTATAAAAGCTTTTTCCACCCCCACCTCTCTTTTTGGCCAGTATATTTATATCTTTGTTACTATCACTAAAAATAAAATCCAGCAGTTCCTATGATGAATGTTTAATCATTCTCATAAGTGCAAATCAAAACTGTAAGATTTTATACATACCAGATCACCAAATGTTAAAAAGTTTGTCAGCATATAAGTTTGGCAAAGAATAGGCCAACAGTCCATCTCAGGGTGGGCATGGGGACCAGTACAAGCTTTTCAATTCAGCAATATCTACACAAATTTAAAATGCACTTCCAAGTCTAGGAATTTTTCTGAAAAAAAATACATACTATTGGACAAAGAGTTAATTGTCATGGTTTGTAATAATAAGAAAAAAGTTATAAAAAAGTAAATGTTCAGTAATAAGGGATTAGTTAAATATATTATTATCCTACATATAAGAAATACTATGAAGCTGCTCAGAAAAGTTAAGTGGTGATGTGGAACACTCTCCAAAACACTTGAGTTTGTTTTTTTTTTTTTTAAAGCAAGATACAGAAATATGTATATTAACACACAGCACTTACACATGAGTAGATTTCCAAAGAATGCATACAGATTATCATCAGAAAGTTTTTCAGGAGTAAGGTTGGGGCTGTCAAAAGATTTTATTTTCACAAGCTACTTCTTTATATTATGCTTTAATACAAAAAATATTTATTTATATAGCTAACAAGGTAGGGTTTGAACTAAAAGTAAAATCCTATCATTTCACTTCAGGCTGATACGTTTACTCTTGATATTGTTTTATTATTCTGTTCATTGTGTAAATTAACATTAAAAAACAAAAAAATAATAATGACATCGAAATTAAAAGGATGCCCTCCTTCCCAGTTACCTAGAAGTCATCCCGGTTAATATTCTGATGTCCTTTTTCCCACTGTCTGTCTAGCTCTCCTTACTCTTGACTGGGCTTCCCTACCTGCCCTGAGGAAGGGGATACGGGGTGGAAAAAAGTTCTGGTTCTGCAGTGTCTGCAGCCCAAGTCTTCCTGTCCCCAGGACCCAGGCAATTTACCTAATCTCAAACTGCCCTGTTTCCTCTTCTGTTTAATGTGACCTGTTCAGGTTGCTGTGGAAAAGGGAAACTCCATGCAAATACAGTAATATCTAGGACATAGTAAGTGCTCATTAGAGGTTATTATCCCCTAGTTGAAGCCAATTTATCTATTTCTTCTCTTCTTGCCCTACAATTCTCTAAACACTCCATCTCTGAAGGGCCTTTCCCTTTGATCTTGCCACATCCTCCATATATTATTCTCTTATTCTTCCCCTGCAACCACACTTGAGTGGTAGGTTGCCTCTGCACTGCTACCTCTTCTAACTTCCACTCTGCCCTTTATCCGTTGCCACTTACCTGTTGTCTACATTATTCTACTATAACTGCCCCCCTGAACACTTTCTAAAGGCTCAAAGTAGTCACTAAATAAAATGACAACTCCTCAGCTCTATGCACACTTTTCCAGCATTTCAAGCACTCGTATCTTTTTTGAAATTTTCTCTTCCCTTGGTTTTCTTGATCCTTTTCCTTGCATCTTCAAATGAACCTCCCTCATTCATTCTCCTCTAAATATGGCAGACCATGTGCTTTCTAACCTTTTTGTTCTTTTTTATGTTTTATACATTGGCAAGAGCATTCAATCTCCTGGCTTTAGCTTTAAGGCTTTGAGGGTTACTCTCAAATCTTTATACCCTACTGTGTGATTTCCTAGTTCATACCCCACATTTCTAACTGTCTATGTTATGTTTCATTAGAGGTAGATGACAAACTTCAACAAGCATCAATCTTCTTCTTAGGCCTGCACTCCTTTGGGGCTCTCTATTTTTGTAAAGGAAATCCATCTTCTCTGTCACTTAGGATGAAATGCATGGTCATTTTTGACTCCCTCTTTCCTTGTCCCCACATCCAATAGGTTGCAAACAACCACTAATTTTACTTTTCAAACTGGCTCCAACCTGTTCTCAGTACTTTCTATGACATAAATTGACATCTTTATGACTCTGTCCCTGCCTCCACAACTATTTTTAAAGCCTTTGAACTGGTTTCTATGCTTTTAATCTCTTCCCCTTTAAACTTAAACATGACTATTGAAAAAATTTCATATCCATCAGTTTATTCAATATCATTCAACTATTCACAGGGATCTAATGCTTTCTCCACTTCTTATCACCTTCCTCCATTGAGGAGTTTTAGAATGATCATTAAGGACATGATCTTTGAGGCCATTCTCAGTTAAAATACCATTTGCAGTAAACACATTAATTAGGAATGATTTACTTTTTTCCCCTAAAGAATTAATTCATTTATTTATTAATTTATTTATTTAGAGAGTGCAAGTGGGGGAAGGAACAAAGGAGAGAGAAAAATCTCAAGTAGACTCCCCACTGAATGCAAAGCCCACTTGGGGCTGATTTCATGACCCGGAGATCATGACCTGAGCTGAAATCAAAAGGTAGATGCTCAATTGACTGAGTCACCCAAGCACCCCAGAAATAATTTACTTTTAAGTTATTTCATGATTATTTACCATTGTTATTTCAGTACATAAAATTATCAACATAAACTAGAAATATAAAAATAACCCATTGTTTAAAGTATTTATCTTTGAATGGAAGTATAAGGATCCATAAGAAAACATAGGTGAACATTCATTTCCCAGCAAAAGAATGGTCATAATAATAATATTGCCTAATCAAATAAAATTTTTAAAAAGAAACATATCCACAAAAATGAACTGGAAAACAGTGTACGTTTTCAACATACAACATGTTACAACATGTATGATAGTCAAAAAGTTAATATTTTTTGTGTAAACAGTTATTACAAATTACTTTTTAAAAGATGTGTACACTTCAGTTTAAAAATGAATAGTGACATGAATGTAGGTTTAATAAAAGAAGAATGGCTAATGTTCATCCAAGGATATTCACTTAGACAATCATAACTTTTGCTTTTTATCAAACCTCTCCTATCAAATTGGATTTATTAATAACTCAGTATAGCTGAAAGTGCTATACAAATGATCATTGCAAATGCCACTGAAGAATATATAAATTGGTAGAATTTGCTGGGAGTAATTTGTTAACATGGATTTAAAAATTGTAGCTTTTCATTCATTTATTCAACAAACTTTATTGCTCATCAGGCATCATTTAGAGGCACTAGGGATACAGAACAAAAAAGCATACAAAATATCAAGTAGTATCTATGTCAGTATAATGTCAAGAGGTAAGAAGTATTTGAAGAAAAGTAAAACCAAATAAAGGAAAAGATAGTATGCTGGGGTGTTCTCTAACTAATGGCAGTTGAGTGTGAACCTGAATGAAGGGAAAGAATAATCCATGGGGTTATCTGGAAGAAGAGGACTGCAGGCAGAAGGAACAGCAAGAACAAAGGTCCTGAGTCATGTATAAGAGGAGGAAGCCAGTGTTTCTAGAGGGTAGGGCACACCAGTGGAAGATGAGTTTGGGCAGGTATCCATGGACAAGTTATGATAGAATCTTGTCTTAGGTTGTGGTAAGGATATTGACATTTTCTGAGTAAAATGAAAAGCTCCTGGGATGTGATTTCTTTTTTTGAAAGCCGCCGTCTAGAGCATAGGCTACAGACAGATCAAGGCAACAGTGGGTGCAGGTGTAAGGAGAATAATATTTTAGGAATCAGAATCCCTTGGAACCTGCATTTGAGACACATGGTCAATTTTCTGGTTGATTTATTGAGGTTTTTAAAAATCAGTTTTCCTCTGTTCTGATATTTTCATTTTAATTAAAAACAGGCCTATCCACTGTCCCTTCTGCTCTGTCTCACCACATCTGGAATTATGTTTCAGAGCACTATGAGGTTTTTAATAAATGTTTTCTAGGGAGAAGTTTCTTAGAAAGTCTTCAGCCTAATTCCTGCAATAAGTGATAACATTTCTCACCAGAATTTTTCAGACGAAGTAGACAAGGCTAAAAGAGGTTAAGAGTTTTCTCAAAAGCAGAGCTACCGGAGGAATGGAGACTACAATCAGGCTCACCACTTTCCACTAGTGCTGGAAATCTTCCCTTGTGCATGACAGAGAATACTGAAGAACATGGAGTGAACATGGGGAAAACCCATTGCTTGGGTTTCTCAGTTTGAGAGAGAAGTCTAGTAGAGAGAGGGTGGGAGTTTGATGCAGAAAATAACACAGCCTGTCGTGAGCCAGGCTACTGGTTGGTGTTACTTCACACGTCTACCTGCCTCATCATGAGGGCAGAAACCTATTCCCATAGAGGAATCAGCCAGATTCCCTAGGCAAAACCAAATTTCTTTCTTCAGAAAAAAAGGCCATCCAAAACTTTTCTTGGATATCAAATCACTTTGTGAAAAATATTTTGATGACTTAAGTGTGAACAAATCAGAAACACATGTTTTCAGTTTCCTGGCGAATAATGATTGCTTTAAAATTAACCTAAAGGTGTCAGGTGGAGTTTAGATTTTATTAAGTCTCTAACATTTGGCAAATAGTTCAAGATGTTGGACCCATTGTGCATCTGGATTCATCTAGTCCTGATATAAATTAGATATCCCAAACATGTGTTGAGTTGTGTGGCTTTGATCTGCTTTCAAAAGGGATTGGAGTCTCAGGAACTAACTTGCTCTCACAAATAGAACTTTAGTGTGTGCCTGGATTTTCCTTCTCTTCACTAATATTTTCCATTAACTCATGGGGACAGGGATGAACATTTGGAAAGCCAGTTTGAGGATGTGGCATGACCAAAGAAATTTCATATTTAAAAATGAATAAGGAAGATTTTCAGTGATAATCACAAACCTGCTCAGGCGAACTTTCAGAGGTTAGCTGTTAGAAAATGTTCTCATTTGAGAAATTATGTATTATATTTTTGTCAATATTCCAACATAGTTAGAATTCATGATCATAGGAAGTAATGAAGCTTTATACATATATATAAAGAAAATCCTTCTAATCTTATTCACTGTGACTAAAGGGGAAAGGAAAAAACTTCAACCTCTTAAAGAAAACAGCTCTTGGATTTTAACTCTCATTGAGATACTGGTTACAAATGGCATGAAATCAGCCCGATTCTAACTAGCTTTATTCAACCTAAATTGATAACAGTTTACAGAGTGAAAGTTATTTAATATAGTATAATTTGTTGTTTTATTTTTCCAACAATTTTAATTTTGTCTTAGGCAATCATATATGTGTGCATATTAATTTTCCCCCCCATAGGCTCTAGCCATTGTAACTTTTCCAATTTGGTGGAGGGGAGGCTGTGATATGGAAGCAGAAATCACAGGTGTCAGAACTGAAAAGGCCAGGCTCACTCCACAAAACTGAGTTGCATTTCTTCTTTTGTAGCTCCAGGGAATCATGGGAAATAGTCTCTTGATCTTCTGACACTGAGCTATTTCCTCTTTATATCCCAGTGGAACCTAGAGGTGATTTGTCTCAATGGCCCTCTACTTCCATTTTTTGTCAGGGAACTTTCAAAGCTATTTAGCTTACTTTTATACATATGTATCCTGGTTTCAAATGATCACATCAATTTTTGCTTCATTTTCATTATTTCTATAGGTTTTCCTTTAAAGTGGGATAAGATATGATCAGGACATATGAAATCAAGACAAAAATATAAGCAAACTCAGAGGCTGGTAGAAGTCTTCAAAACTGAATTGCTTAATTATCCTGAGGTATTTTAAGAATTAAATTGAGGAAAATAAAAATGTCTTGTGAGTTGGTTAGAAAGAAGTTGGTGCAATATCATTTGATTGATTTTCTTTTTCATAGTTTTTCTTTGGTGGACACCTGAAGAATGACAAGAAAACAAAAGATAAAAATCTTTGGATTATCCTTATTTCTGTATCCTACAAGTAGTACTGAAATATGAAACATATTCAGTGCAAATCTTCTAGCAATTTTATACCTTTGAGCTTATCATTTTAACTTCCCCGTGTCTCAGTTTCCCCAATAATAAAGTAGAAAGAATAATATAACAATCTGATAAGATGATTTCATACATGAATAGCAGGCAGACTATCCCAAGTTACATAGTAGGAGCTCAGTGCTTTTATTACTGTTATTATTATTATTAAACATAATATTAATGGGAACTGTAATTGAGACTTGGATGTATAAAATAATCAGAGAACACAAACAATATTTGATTGCAGCTAAGAACTATGTCGGGAAGGTCAAACCAGGCTCTATGTTGGTGGGAAATGAGATAGAGGTTCACAGAGGAGGCCTAATAGATTTGTGGCAGCAAAAGGATAGTAGATCCAAATAACCTATAACAGTATTTCTATTTTGAAAAGGTAATTGAGAAATGGACTGTAGAGGGGCAAGAATAAATGTTGGGAGACAAGTCAGGAGGTGATTGTAGTATGTAACCTAGGATTAATATTTCAACAAGGGCAGTGATATCAGAGTTAAAGAAAAATTGACATCTTGAATATGCACATTAGAGGTAGAACCCTCATTTCATATACCTAGTGAGGGTGAAGAAATTTTACAAATCAAGCATGAGTTTCCCTTTTTATTTATTTTTTTTATTAAAGAACTTAATTATTATTATTGTTTGCCATAGAACAGAATGGTTGATGATACAGTTACTGAAATGAGGAAGAATGAGAGAAAGATGAGTTTTGGGCTCATGAGGTAAAGGTCCCTAGGAGGTGCCAAGTAGGGGCCGGGATTAGAGATATAACTGGATGTCACACAAAGGATTTTTTAAAGCCAGGGAAATGAAGCAGATCTTAGAAAAATAGGGTCCAGACAGAGAGGAGAGAAGAAGTCCAGGACCCCCAACTTTGCAAGATTGGGATAAAGAAGAAGAACCCTCGCAGGAAACTCCGAAAACGAATAGTTTGGAGAAAGTCAAGATAAGGTGGATTAAGAGGAGGAAAATTTTTTAAAAAGCTACACTCTGAAGAACATATTAAATCATATTTCTGCCTCTTGCATTATTAAATATTGACTAGCTGAGGACCTCTTCTCCATAGTCAAAGCTGTAGGCCTCACTAGCATGAACTGGGGCAGCAGCTCTTCTCAGCAGGCATACATTAGGCAACGAAGACTTTGTTTCAGAGGATGACTCTCAGCTAAATGAAGTTAAGATAAGAGCCAGAGGTCTTCTAGTTGATGGCCCCTTTGTTCAGGTATTTTGGATGGAAGACAAATCTTTGTGACCAAATGGCCTTATTCCCCAGTTCCAGTGAGCTAGAACTGTTTTTGCAAACAACATAACCTAGAACCTTTCAAGTTCACTCTTAATCCCTACCAGCTGATTGTTTATTTAAGGCAAGGCCAATCAACAAACTTCCAAAACTATCCAGTGGCATACCAGCCCTTCTTGTAATATTTTGTCTACATTGTGATACAGAAATCTGCAAAATTACAAATATAAATACTTTATGACTTGCTGTGATTGCTTAGCGTTCAAGGCAGAAAACTTGTCTTATCCATTTCTATAGCCCCAGCATGTAGCCAGCACCTGGCAGAGAGTGGGAACTTAAATCAGCATTTTTTGAATAAGTGAATAAATAAATACCCAATGCAGAGTGCTAAGGACATAGAAACAGATGACAGGAAAAAAATCTCAGCTTCTATGATGAAAAATTCTTACATCACCTCTTATCTATGTCCTGTACAAGGTATTGATATGTTTACTGTGTTATTATAATTCCAAAGCCTCTTCCCAGGCATCAGTATTCTTACAAAGCTATGAATTTTCTATCATACGTTTTCTTTTCTGCTTCAAGACAGCGATTTTGCTAATGCAACAAAGCCAGTGAAAAGAACCAAAAGCAAAAACTCTGTAATACCAATGGTGATGGTAAGGCTGAGCTGTGACATGGTAAATATCATATCTTATTTTACAAAAAAAAATCCAAATTGATATTTAATAGTCTGATAGTTGCGCCAAGAGCACATAGCCTGCAGAAGAAACACTTGTAGATTGCAAAGTGATATTTAAAGAAAAATGCAGAGACGATAAGCATTTCCATGTTTTGTATGTTTGCCTTTCAAGAAAAGATGTTGAATAGGCCATTTGATATGTTAGCTGAATGCAGCTGTTTAGATATTTGTTTGGTCTGCTATTGAATTTTTCATTAAAAATATGTGGTTAACAGCAGCCAACCTGATTTGCATGTGTGTGTTTCTGATTTGTTCACCGCTATGCCTTGGTCTCCTACGTCTTAATCACACCCAGGCGCCCGCCCCATTACATTACCAGAAGGGAAGTGATGGACATCCTTTGACTCTCTTCATGACCCCCTGATAATCCTGTTTCACACACAGGCTCCCTGCTGTATGAAACACAAAAGCTGCCACTGTAGTTCTTTACTTCCAGTCGATATTCTGACAGACTTGATCTAGCAAATTAGTATGCTGTGGTAGGGGCACGACAAAAGACCCTTTTGACACACTCTGAATCAATACCAAGGCCAACAGAGAGCCATTTCACCGTAGTTCTGTTATTTTTCCCCCTTTTGATGACCCTTTGCTTTTTTTTTCCAGCTTATATGACCTTGTCAGATTTAAAAACATAATGTGAGAAAAGTCATCCTTGCACACACATGTGCATGGACACACATGCACACACACTCAGACGAGTGCACAAAGACCATACATGACATGCTACAATTCATAATCAAAATATAAAAGAGAAATGCAGCTGGTGGGAAATTCAAGCGCCTTTTAAAAAAAATTATTCTTCTTTCTACTAAAAAAAAAAAAAGAGAAAAAAAAGAAGAAAATAATCAGATACTTCAAATAGCTATATATATTACTAAATATAGTTTAATTAAACCAGACCAGTTTTTACATCAGGTTGTATCTAGATATTGCCAATTTTCAAATTCTAAAACTTGTTAAAATGAAACATACAATTCTACAGTTGCTTTGTATTTCAAGTTGCTCATTAGGTATATTAATGAAGGTTCCTGAGTATAAAATATCAAAATTTGGGGTATTCCTGAATGGCTCAGTGGTTGAACGTCTGCCTTCAGCTCAGGGCATGGTCCCAGCAAGGTCCTGGGATCAAGTCCCACTTCAGGCTCCCCACAGGGAGCCTGTTTCACCCTCTGCCTATGTCTCTATCTCTCTCTCTGTGTCTCTCATGAATAAATAAATAAAATCTAAAAAGAAAATCAAAATTTTTGTTAAATTTCTGAGGTTAATACCTTCAAATAGTTGTAGACAGCAAAATACAATTATTAAGAAAATAGAAAGTCTCCCTTTATGGATTTTTATCATAACAAAATCCTATTTGTTAAATATCATGCAATTTTTTTTTAAATTTTTTATTTATTTATGATAGTCACACAGAGAGAGAGAGAGAGAGGCAGAGACATAGGCAGAGGGAGAAGCAGGCTCCATGCACCAGGAGCCCGACGTGGGATTCGATCCTGGGTCTCCAGGATCGCGCCCTGGGCCAAAGGCAGGCGCCAAACCGCTGCGCCACCCAGGGATCCCTATCATGCAATTTTTATACAAATATTCTACTTTCCATACTTACTCATAATATAAGGAATACCAGTATTTTTTTAAGGAATACCGATATTGTATTTTACTTACCACATGCTTCATATGACCTCCTCAAATGTTTATTTTTTGAACTATCATACTTACATATTTAGTATAAATGTTGATCTTCTATTAAGTTCAGTCTAAGTATATTTGATGTGTGTAGGTGTTAGAATGTCATTTTATTTTGTCTTGAAGGCATAACTATGTATATTTTAAATATCAATTCACTTAAATGATGTTTATTCAGTCTTTACACAGCAAATAAGAAATTCATGCTCTAAAAATGAACTGTGTTAAAATTGTCCCTGCTGTCTCCTTTTTTTGTATTGCAACCCCAGAACACAAGAATATGCTTGAAAATGTTTCTCAGAGCTTAATATGTGAATGCACCAAAGGTTAGACCAAAGAAAAATTAAGTTAAAAAAAGGAGATGTCTCCAGGCTTAGAAAACACTTTACCTCTGTACTCAAAAGAACTCTCTTCTAAAACAGGTGCATGGTTGATTTCTTTCTAATAAAGGTGCACCATTGACTTCTTGTGTTTTCCAGGAAGCATCTACACCACCCATGTGCACTTCATCATCTTCCAGCACAGAAACCTTATTGTCTCAAATCAAGCAACTCTGTAGACTCAATTTAGACATATGAATACTTTAGTTAATCTTTTCTGTGTTTTAAAAAAGGCTTTATTATTTATTTATTTATTTATTTATTTATTTATTTATTTATTTAAGAGCGTGAGCAAGAAAGAGAACACAATTGGCGGGAGGGCGTGGGGGGAGGCAGAGGGAGAGGTAGGTTTCCTACTAAGCGGGAAGCCAGATGTGGGGTTCGATCCCAGGACTCCAGAAGCCCAAGACAGACACTTAACCAACTGAGCCACCCAGTTAATCTTTTCTAGAAACATGTTGGCAGAATTATTCAATCTAATTCAAATCCTTCTTCATTTTTCTTCAATGAAACATTACTAGGATCTCAAATAGTCTCCAAAATTATCTCAGCTTGGGAGTACTTTGTGTCCTTTAGATTTATCAGTACTAATATCAGGGGCATACTGATTCATGGGCTCTATATATATGGCAGAGTTGGATGATACAAGATAAATCATAATTTTAATGGAGTTAATTGTGTAAATCCCTTTATGAAGTCTGTAATAGTAGGACAATACAATTCTGGAATATATGGTATTCACATTAAGAAAAAAACGATTGTTTAATATTTATTTACTTATTTCTTGTTTTTAATTCTAGTTAGCATACAGTATTATATTAGTTTCAAGTGTACAAAAGAGTAATTCAACTAATAATTTTTAACCTTAACCCAAGCTGTATAGATTTAGGGGTGAAGGAAGGCAGTTAAACAGCACAGTACAATTTGCTGGAGTAACCCCCCCCGCCCCCCCCCAGTGATCCCTCCTCAGAAAGATAGGAAACTGTTTCCATGAGCTGTATAAGAGAAAGCTAGGGGAGGGATGTGAGTCCGTCTCCATTATGAGCAGCGGTGGAGACACATGGTGGCTTAGTTCAGTCAGGGATGTGATTCGGCCTGGCTGTGTGCCGTGTGGAAAGCAGGTGAGTGATAGTGCTTGATGGTCTGGGCTGAGAGTACAACATGATGCTTCCTTTTAAGTATAACGGCATTGTGTCATGCTCATACACAATGGAGACCTAAAGAAGAGCCCCAGTCTTGGAAATAAAACAGGTGGGGGTTCTCCTGGGAGATGTCCTAAGAGAAAGTGAGTTCATCCTCCTGCTGGATCCTAGGACTTTTGGAACCAAGGAAGTTCTCTAAGGTCTTTGGAGATGTTAAAGAAAATTTCTGGATAAAGTGAAACATAATGAGCCTTCCTGAAATTTCACCTTTGGAAGATGGCAGGCAATTTTGATTAATGTCTTTTTTACTGTGAAGAAGAGAGGCTAAATGAGAAGCACAATGCAGTCAATCTCTTCATTTCACAGAGACAGATGCAAATGTGGAGTGCCTTTTCCTGGGTTTCACAGGCCAGCTCAGGTGACAGTCCTCCTCTCTTAAGGCCCAGACTAAGGTACCTGTGTGGGCTACCCCGTCACTGTGCTTCATTGTATCTGAAAGAGGGAGAGGGAAAATGGGAAAAAATGGTAGAAAGTACTTACTAAAAAGAACATTTGCATTATTTTGGTCGGCTTCTCCATGTTTTACCTCCCTGCTAATTACCGTGAAAATGGTATTTATTATGACTGCATTAAGAAGTATCGAGTAAGTAAATTCTTTTTCAAAAAGTATTCTCCATCCTTAGGCAGCACATCAATAAGTATGAAAGTAAGTTATGACTGATTTCTATTTTAGAGTCTGGAATTCATCACTTAGGCAAAATCTTGCTTCTCCTTGGATCAACAGCCTTATCCATTGCAACTGTGTTCTTTCAAGTTACAAGTCTGTATCTAGTTTATGGTTTTCTTGAACCTAACATCAAATTATAGAGCACTATTGCTGAGTAAAAAGCACTCACTGAGATTGACTGATGTATATCTGTGAGGCCAACTAATTCTTATGGTGTCCCGAAGAATCTGTATACAAAGTATACAATGTAGTTGACCAACATTTCACAAGTTTAAGATTGAAGTTTTGCTGAAAAAGGTGAGTGTGGAGAAGCCTACTAAAAATCGTGCATTTGAAGATGTGGCTTTCACCATCACCTGCCTCCACTTGCTTTCTTTATCCTCAAGGCTTAGCTCCCTTTTTTCTCTTGTTCCTCTTCCCCTTTAGGTTCCACACTCTCACCACCCTAATAAAGACAACTTCGATGCAAGAGCCTTGCACATCAGTGTTTCTAAAAATTCAGACTCAAATTTCTAAGCCTATGTTTCACAGCTCAATTCATCCCAAACTGAACCCATCATCCAAAGCCAGAAACCATCTATTCCCTCTGGTCAGATTCCAAACATCTGAGTAGTCATCTTCTCTCTTCTTTACCGTCTGATCTGTTCAGTGAGCAAATCCTATTCGTATTAACTTCTTTCATATCTTTTATGTCTTGCTTCTGCTTCTCTAGGCTATCAACTCTGCTCTTGGTCAGCAACCTTTTACCAACAACGATGATTAGCTCAACAGCTTCCTAATGATTGTTTCCTCTGTCTTCCACACTGATGGTAGTATTTTACTAATTTTGTCTGATCTTATTATTTTCCTGCTTAAAAGTCTTCAATGACTAATTGTGGGACTAGAATGTTTTCATAGCTCTTTGTCATTTAATCCCACCTGCTTTATCACCCACACTCTTAATGTGAATGCCCATCTTTCATTCTAATTGTCTAAGACATAGCCCCAACAGGATGCTCACTATTTCTGAAATATCTCACCCTCTTGCTTACAGTACTCTGTATGTACCTAGCCAACTACCAATGGTTTTCCCATTTCAAAGTTCATTACCTCCTCCCTGAAACCTTCAAAGATTCCACAGATAGAATCATTTTATCCCTTTCTTATAAAACATTCTGCCTTAGGCTGACATTAATAGTAAATTTCTCACTCTTTCTAGGTCATTTTGCATTATCGTGTAATCATCAAAAATCTTTGCACAATTGAATTGTTCTCCTATAAGGCGTTTAAGTTGGAGGGAAAAAGAAAAAGTTGAGGGGAGCCTGGGTGGGTCAGTCAGTTAAGCATCCAACTCTTGGTTTCGGTTCAGGTCATGATCTCAGAGTTGTGAGATCAAGCCCTGTGTGGGGCTTGGGGCTCAGTGGGGAATCTGCTTGAGATTCTTTTTGTCCTTCTCCCTTAGCCAACCCCCTGTTCTCTCTCTCTCTCTCTCTTTCTCTCTCTCTCTCTCTCCCGCTCTTTCTCTCTCTAAAATAATAGGTAAATGTATCTTTAGAAAAAAGAAAAACTTGAATGAGACATCTGAGAAAACAAGCTGAATCCTATATTCCTCATAATTCTTTCTCTCCTTAAGTCAATTCCATAACTTAGCCTCTTCCCATCTTCCTGCTAAGTCCAGTTATTCTCTTTGATATCCTTTCTCTTCTTTTCTTGTCAACCATGCTAAATTTTACCTAAACTTTTAGGCCACATTTCTCTAGGAGCTATTGGCTTCTTTCCCCAAAACTTCTCTGGTTTCTTACTATTCTTCAGCTTCTAAGAAAGCATTTGCTGAAGGAAAATACATGCACGGTAGTTTTCTGTTTTGTTCTGTTTTAATTGAGGATAACTGACTTACAGCATCAATTTCAGTTGTACAACAAAATGGATATGTGTATATATTGTGCAATGATTATGACAATAACTAGATAACATCTATCTCCATACATAAAGTTTTTCCCTTGTGATGAGAACTTTTAAATTTTTTTTTAATTTTTATATATTTATGATAGTCACACAGAGAGAGAGAGAGAGAGAGAGAGAGAGAGAGGCAGAGACACAGGCAGAGGGAGAAGCAGGCTCCATGCACTGGGAGCCCGTTGTCTCCAGGATCGCGCCCTGGGCCAAAGGCAGGCGCTAAACCGCTGTGCCATGCAGGGATCCCTGTGATGAGAACTTTTAAGACTAACTCTCTTAGCAACTGTTTTGTTGGTTTGTTATTATTTTGTTTTCAGTTCCCAGATGCCATCTCCACCTTTTTCCATCTTTCTTGGATTTTACTTAGGATAAATCAAAGTTTGATAGAATGTTTTATAGTAATTTGATGACAGGCACCAGAAGCCAGCATTTTAATTTTTAGGGAACTTTGCTCCTGACCAAATCGGATTAAGGCATTTTAAAAATAAATTCATTTGGATTTCCATTTTTCTTTCAGATACTTACCTATAGTGCTTACTTTGTCTAGGTGAAAAACATATGATTTGCTGCCCCCCCAAAAAAAATCACTTAGTTTATGTCTGGTGAATTTTTTTTTTTTTTGTATATTAATAGGTTAGAATTTCTCAGTGAAAAACTGTTTCCAGAAATTAAAATATAAGGAACAACCTGATTGCAGAACTACAACACTTTACTCTCCAGTCAGTGGAACGTTATACTATCTAAAGCTTATGGAAATGTGCTACTTTGTCTACTACCATGAAGCTGAGCTAAATACAATCCCACAGCATTTTCCAGGACATTGCTGAGCAGGGAGCAGTTTCAAATGAAATGACCACAGTGCTACACAGTAAGCCTGACTCAGCAAGTTAAACTGGCCAAGTGAATATTTGATTTCTCATTTTTCTTCTCTTACATGGGCCACTGTCCTAGTCTAGATAAACATTCATTCCACCTCCCAACCATCCTTCTCCCTGTGCTATTTTAAAAGCTTTGTCTTTTTTTTTTCAAGATTTTATTTGAGAGAGAGAGAGAGCAAGCACCAGGGGGTGTGGAGTGGCAGAGGGAGTAGAAGAAACAGGCTCCCACTGAGCAGGGAGCCTGACCTGGGACTCAATTCCAGGACCCTGAGATCATCACCTGAGCCAAAGGCAGATGTTTAACCCACTGAGCCACCCAGACCCCCTAAAAGCTTTGTCTTTTATTATTGGAAATAAAGACTTGGTTCAAGAATTTTTTTTTCTTCTGGTATTTTATTTTAAAATATGATTGTTGCTTTTTCTGAATAAAAAGATTATACGGACACTTGGGTGGCTCAGCCATTGAGCATCTGCCTTTGGCTCAGGTCACAATCTTGGGGTCCTGGGATCGAGTCCTACATCAGGCTCCCCGCAGGGATCCTGCTTTTCCCTCTGCCTATGTATCTGCCTCTCTCTGTGTCTCTCATGAATAATTAAATAAATTTTTTTTTCAAAAGAAGATTATATGTATATAAAACACTCTTGGTTGTCTACAGACTACCTTCCACTCTCCTTCCTTCCTGAAAAGAATTCTGATTTCTTTTTTTTTAAGTATTTACTCCTTTTCTCCAAAGCCATGTGTGTCTCAGGGCAATCTGGTGCACAGGCAGGTCAGATGGGTTTTAGGGTTATCCTACTTTGCTAACAGTAGCTGAGAAATGAGAATGTGAGCACATTCTAGTGAGATTGAGGGAGACTGCAGAGTTTGTGGGAAGTTTTTTTTTCACTTTATGGAAAGAGAGCCAGAAGATGTTTTTCTTCTTCCTTGGGACATTTTCCCAAGTGTGTGATATTCCTGGATAATTGGTCTTGCTATCTGCCTCAGGATAAAAACAAAAGCAAACATGACAGAGAGCAGGGATGAAAACTACCTGCTCTTGGGTGACATACTTAAGCTGTTGGCTCAACCATGAGCTCAACTTCTGACTCAACTGCTCATGTGAGATAATACATTTTCTTGCTGTTCAAACTATTTTTGGTAGTGCACGCCTCACAGCTGAAAATATCCAAACTGATGCAGAGGTGCACAAAATCCAAGCCCTAACGAGATACATCAAGCATCCATGGTAATCTCACACATATTCCTTTTTCTCCAGTGCCCGCCTTGATGCCAACTTCTATTAGAAGAGGAAATTTCTTGAAGACTTTAAGGTTAAAACCCCCCTTTTGTGGTACATGAATCCTCACTGCTAGCATTGCCCCCCACATCTGGTAAATTGCCACTATAAAGAGCTAATGTTTTAACAGGGAAAGCTAATAGAAACCACAGCTTTTCAACTCTGAGATAGAAAAGAGCAGCTGGGAGAGAACAGATAGAGTCACAAGAGCGGCATTACCTGCTTCTATTTTACCTGCAGGCAAACTTGGCAGCTACCATATGCATCCATGCTTCTTTATGTAGCATTTTGCATTCCAATAAACAAACTCTGTCTTTTTTGGCAGGTGCACCACATTTATTCAACAAAACTTTGCAGGGGTAGAAGATCTCATAGCTCTGGTGGGAGAGAGACTTACCAGAGACATGCTTCTGCAAGCACAGAGTTTACAGTGCAGTATGAAGAGAAGATAGGACCCTGCAATCAGCCTGGGGATGATCACAGAGGCGGTATAGCTAACCTGCTCCACTGCCTGTTTTCCAATATGATACTAGGTTCAGGAGGGGCACAAAATGTCCGGGCAGTAGTAACCAAGGATGTTCACCAGGACTCAAGGATGCTCACTCACTCCTCATTAAGTGACTTTTTTTAAAAGAGAGAGAGAGAGAGACAGAGAAAGGGCAGTGGAGAGAGAGAATCTTAAGCAGGCTGCATGCTGGGCATTGAGTGGGGCTCAATCTCACAACCCTGATATCATGGCCTAAGCCTAAATCAAGAGTCAGGCCCTTAATTGACTGAGCCACCTACGTGCCCCCATTAAGTCACTTCTGCTGCTGGCCCTTCCAGATGCTACCTCCTTGGGCACCCCTCAATTCCAACAATTTTCACCCCAGTTTCAATGCTGCTGACTTGTGTTATGAAGTTGCTAATATCTGGAGAAACACCGAACAGTGGTCTCTTTTGAGAGATGTTAGTTCCCCGGCCTTCTCTGACACAGCCCATGCCTGTAATCCTTAGCAATGGCCCAAGGCCAGAATGAATCCCTCATGCCTGATGAAGTTTGAGCTCTTGCTAGTGAAGAAGCCCCTAAGAAATTAGCCCTTGCTAGTTTCTGAAATTTGGCTCACAATCCTGGACTGTTTCTATTCATTGAAAATCCTCTTCTTTAAGGCTACTCAATGATCATAGGCAGGGATAGGAAAAATTCACATGGTCACAGCCATTCTTCTATATACTATGAAATCAATCATAATAATAAGTAGTGGTTCTATTAATCATAAACACAGACATTTATTGAGCATTTGATATATTCCAGACACTAAACTGATTAGTAACTATGTCTTTTGACTTTCACAATTGCTCTTTGTGGTAAGTAGTATTATTTTACCCATATTACAGATGATAAAACTGAGGCACAGTGAAACTAAATAACTTTCCACAGGCCTTATTGCCTCTTTCCTGACCCTACAGGGACAGGAGGCAAGCCAAAGTTGGTGGATAACTTCAGTTCTATACCCTAAGGGAGAACTTGATTGCTGTTCAGTTTCTTAGAATTGTATTGACAGGGATGAAGGACAATGCGAGATTGGCAAATTTGAAAAACTGTATAACTTGTGGCCTTGCCCTTCAAGAAATCTCAGCCTATTTGGGAAGACAGAGTATTTTAACAGGAAAGAGTTAATAACAATACCAAGTGATGTGTTATTTGGCTAAATACATTATCTTGCAAAGTGATTTACAGTAGGATGTCTGTATGTGAAAGGTGCCCATACTTCATCTTTGAATGAATGGACCCAAGAGGAGGCATCCAGACACATTAACTAAAGTGACTCCCTTCTACAATGTCAGAATAAGCAATATCTAAGAAATTTGATAAATAATGTTTGAAATAGATTGGCACCAGAAGACCCTGGACATCTCAGGATTCATTTTCCAAAGATGCATTTCCCATATTTCTCAAAAGTGACAGAGACAAATAACAGAAGATACTTGCATAGGATAGAAGCCTAAAAGCAAATGCATCCCCTCCCTCCATGATCTCATGACTGTTCTTCATTCAGTGCTGGGATGCCTTCTCTCCGCACCTCCCCACCTGTTGAAATTCATCCCATCCAGCTCAAATATCAGATCTAATAAGTTTACCTCTGAGAACTCTTCCTCTTCTGGAGTCCCCTCATCCTTTGTGCTTCTCAAATGGCTCCTAATGTTTTCTATTATGTGTCAGAGGTATGTGCTCACTTCCCACCACATAAGCTGAAAGTCTCAATCCTTGTTTTCCCAGCTTCCTTTTGAGCTAGGGCTCAGGCATGTGCCATGGATCCAGCTGATAAGATGCCCCTGCCCCAGATTTTGAGTCAAGAATTAGTCATGTGAAGAAGCAGGAAGAGTAGAGACTACTCGGGAGGAGGTGTGGTGGTAGCTGCAGTGACACCCATTCCCTAGGAACAGCAGTGGAGGTATCCCAGTTGTGGGTTAGGGACCACTATGTTGGGAAGGTACACAGCATGTTCTGTGGCCACAACAGAGGCAGTTGTGTCTTCATGGTACCATTTTATGGCATGATTTGGCTCTACCCCTGGCTCCTCCTACCTTTCTCATCCCTCTAGCTTCCAGTTCTCCAGCCTTCCCACTGATTGAAAACTTCCCGGTACCTTTTCAAGAAATTCCTTAACTTTCTACTGGGAACCCTGGCAGGTACATTCACTTAAGCCATTGTTTCTTTGTTCTGCTCTCAGTAAAGGAGGAAGTTGTTAAATATTACCATATGTATGATAACGTTTATAACCACAAGAACTAGTGCTGTGCCAGTTACTTGTCATTAATGGAAAACTTCATGGGTTGTTTGGATAAGACAGGGTTACTTGTAGAATCAATATATCCATAAATCTATATCATACTTAGCTTATCTTATGTCCGTGATTCCTTTCCATCTAAAAAATGGGGGAAATGGCCAAATGATTGTCAAATCATCTAAAATCAATATTTTCTAATTAGATGTTGAAGAGGAAAGTATGTCATCTTTTTTACTCTTAACCATTTAAAGCTGGATAATGTGGCTGATTTTTCCTTCTTATCAAAATTGCTCTGAATCTCTTGACACTGCAGAGTTGTATATTAAGACAAGAGATTTACAAATAACTTGTTAAAAGAACAAATGTTGTACCTTGTTACAGTGTTTACACTAACCTCCTGTGCTACATTTGTAATATTACAGCCTACCATTTATGTTGTGATTATTCTTTTTAAAAGCATTCTTTTACCTAATTTATCTTAATTGAGCCTTTAAGAAGCCTGTAAGTAGTAAATTGTAAGTCACAGGTCTAGAAGTTATTGTATTCTTGTTTTTTAAAAATTGTATTTTCTAAGTTAAGTAATTAGCTTCAAGTCATTCAAATTAGTTAGTGAAAAGCCAGAACTAGACTCCGTTTTTTGATCCTGAGAAAGTTGCACTTATCAGATCTGAAGGATTGAAATGAGCTCATCAGTCAATCAATGTGTCAGCCAAGTATTTTTTTAAGCCTCTGCGGGGTCCTTAACATTGTCCTAACCCCTGCCACTTGAGATGTAGAAAAAACATTGAACATGGTCACTGCCTACAAATATCTTACTCTTCAAATTATTTCCTATGTAAAGAGCCCAAGCAGGACATACATTGGGGAGAGTGGAGGGGGGAAATGAGAGGGCAAATATATCATTTCTACAGAAAGAGTAAGGACAGAGATGACTATCAGCAGGTCTCATACTTTTTTTCTTAGGTGTGTAATGCACAAAAGTCTTAAATGGTGCAGCAGAAGGAGCCCAGTGTAAGCAGGTAGGAATTTGGAAGAATCCACTTCATCATCCTTTTTTTTTAAAGATTCTATTTATTTATTCATGAGAGACACAGAGAGAGGCAGAGACAAGGCAGAGGGAGAAGCAGGCTCCCTGAGGGGAGCTCGATGCAGGACTTGATCCCAGGACCCCGGATGACGACCTGAGCCAAAGGCAGACGCTCAACCACTGAGCCACCCAGGTGCTCCTCATACTTTTTTTTTTTCTTGTATTATCTTCTCCTTTGGTAATCTACTTGACCTCTTCTTCCTTCTTCCCCGTGTCTAATATTCCCTGCCTTCCCTCAGGCCCTGGGAAACTGTTTTCCAAGCTTATTTACAGTAAGTTGTTAATGATTCATAATGGTTTAATATGCTACCTGTCCCAGCAGAGCCTTCAAAGCCTAAATGAAGAAGATGAATTACATAGGACTATGAGGCATCTTGTTAGCTAATGAAGGGCATAAGTCAGAAACAGGATCTTTCATCAGCTTTTAAATTAATGCCACTATACTTAATGTTGGCTTTTTTAGTATTTCAATTTTTTTCATTGATATGGAAAGATCTGTTATGTTATAGATATATTTTGGTTACCTCTAAGAAAAATGTGTGATAGATTGCCTAACAAATTAAAAGAAGGTAATGTTGAAAAAATAATATTAGTAATAACCACAGAATCTAGGGAATAGCATACTGTGGAGGAAAAAATACATTGAGTGTTTAGTGAGTCTAATGATGGTCTTGCCCAAGAGGATATATCAATATCCTAACCCCTAGAACCTGTGAAGTTGACCTTCTTTGGAAAAAGTGTCTTTTTTAGATATAATCAAGTTGAGATGATTTAGGTACTTCTAAACTGAGGAACTAGTGTCCTCAGAAGAAACATCAGAAAAAGGAGAGACATCAGAAAGAGGAAAGGCCATGTGAAGCAGAGGCAGAGATTGGAGTCCTGTAGCCATAAGCCAAAGAATGCCTGCAATCACCTCAAGATGGAAGAAGCTAGGAATAGAATCTCCCCTAGATCCTTCAGAGGGAGCATAGCCCTGCTGACATCTGTATTTTGAACTTCTGGCCTCTAGAGCTGAGCCAGAATCAATTTCTATTTTAAGCCACCAAGCCCGTTGTAATTTATTACGGCAGCCCTGGGAAATGAGTAGGGAATATAAGTCTGGAGACATACATCCCAGTCTGTTACTACTTCTGCTATGGTCCTGTGATCTTGGTCTTGGTCTTGATTTTAATGAATCTTCTTTCATAACTGCCCTGTGATGAATCTAAGGCAGATGATTTAGAAATAAGGGCACAGGGCACAGAAAAATGCACTGTTGCATTCAACTATCTATCTAAAAACTTTCTTTAGCACCTCTGCGGAGTCCAGGTACTCTCTTGTGTACGGGGGATATGGAGATAAAGTTGGTTCACCAAAGTTGTGACCTGATGTAGTAAAGACTATTATTTATGCTCAGCAATAACCCTTCTCTTTCTTTCTGGTAATTGCATGGCAGACAAATTTAAAATTAAACTTCCTGGTCCCCGATGCCCCTACATGTGGCAACATGACCAACTTGCAGGCAATAGGCTGTAAGAAGAGGTAAATTTCTCTACAAGGAGAGGTCCTTGTTCAGCCTTCCTTTTCATGCTAGATAGAACACCAGTATAGTATCGGTATGCATGTTGAACCATGAAGTGATTGTGAGCATGGAAAGTGATACAAGATGCCAACAAGATGTGAAGATGCAGAGTCCAGCACACTTGGTGCAGTGTATCAACCTTAAGCATATTATGTCCAGGTCCTTAACTGATGGAGGTAAATATCTTCTATTTGTTTATATCACTGTTGCTTAATGTATTTATGTCACTTACAGCCTTTATGTCATTTACAGTCATTTACAGATCTCTTGGCTAATGGCAAATGCAAGTCAGCTTCTCGACTTCTTATTCGAATAGACCTTTTCTCCTTCCTACTCATTGTGTATCTACCTACTAAAGACACCTGCCTTTGCACATTGAGCACTGAATTCTCTTCCTGTTTCTCATTGGCATGATTCTTTTTGATCCTGTTCTACACTTCTGTGTCCCTGAACACATACTCTTCTATTTGTGACAAACTTGGCAGTTGCTCCACAAGGTTGTCAGAGACTGAAATATAGACTCTGCTTCCAGCAAGCACGTTAGGGCCTGTGACTTGTCCTCTGAATGGATTTGGGGCTAGCTTTGTCCTTGCTTACTATGTAGAATGTCCCACAGTGCGGTTGAATTGCCCTGAAGGGGCAAGTGAGAAGCTTGTCGAGTTGATTTGGAGCCTCTGACACCATTGTCTTCTGTCACTGATATAGTGACTAGCTACTTTACTAGGATGGAAATACATTATTGGCCTTCCTGTAGACTTTACCTACCTATTGTATGCCAGGTTTGAAAGGAAGAAAGTTAATACAGTTTTGTGACAAAATATTTCTCAAAAACTGCACATATGAATAATTAGTTGGCCCTGACCATTTTTAATGATCTGAAGAGAAACCCAAACTGGCAGTATGGCTGTTAGGTATTATCGAAAGGCAAGGATTTTTAACAAACAGAAATTACAAATTATGGAATCTACACTTGTCCCTACACTTTTCCCCAAAGGGAAAAGCAAGATTTGTTCTACCTATCTAGAGAATTTCTCTTTCCCATGCCAGGATCCATAGATTGCTTAACTATTACATATATCGATTGCTCCACGCTCAAAAATGAAAGAATAGTATCTCTACTTATATGCTAATATGACTCTATCTGTATAAATGTAAATATGGATATATCATATGCATATATATACACACACAAATGCATTAGCAGATAAGCGTGTATGAAATGATTGGATTTTTTCATACTATAATTTATTCTTTAAATATTCTTGCTTTTAAAATTAAAGAATCAACATATTTAGATTTTTCCTTTTTTAATCCATCTCCCCATTGTAATACAATAAACATAACAAAATGTTTTCATATCCTTCCATGTTCGTGAACTCATAAAAGTTCTCTGGCTGAACTTTGGCCTTTTTGTTTTGAATTATCTCCAAACAACTATTTTTATTAAATAAAAAAAGTAACAACACCCCAAAACTCCATAGTCCCAAAATTTCTTTGTTTTTAATTCTTCTCTTATTTTTATTTTTTTCTGGATTGTAGCCAATTTCTCATGTAGCCAATTCTTTCTCTGAAACGCTCATGGATTTAGAAGCTTCCCTAATTTCTCAATCTTAAAAATCTCTTCCCCAAGTGCTTTATTTTTTCCTTTCCCTCTACTTTTTCCTCAAGGAAATATAACTTTGTTTTTATTATTCTGGCACAGTCAGATCCTCTGTTAACATGTTCATTTATACCCACATCTTAGCTCCTGAAGTACAAGCTCTCCTGTCTTAAAAATTTTGTTTGTAGGACTCCTGGATGGCTCAGTTGGTTAAACTTCCAGCTCCTGGTTTTGGCTCACAAAGTGATCTCGACTGGTGTCAGAATCTTGGGGTTGTGAGATTGAGCCACACATGGAGCTCCCAGCTCAGCGTCGGGTCTGCTTGAGGTTCTCTCTCTCTCCTTCTCACTTTCCCTCCCCCTCTGCTCACACTCTCTCTCTGAAATAAATAAACGCTTAAAAATTTATTCATTTTACCAGAAGTTTGTCAAATCAGATAATGGTGTCCTAATTTTATTTTCTACAACCTATCAATATTTTGTTCACTGTTTTCCTTCACTGGTTGCCAAGTTTTATCCTCTTTTCTAGCACCTTCTTCATCATTTCCTTTCATAGATTGTCTTTCAAGTTTCAAATTTTTTTTCCTCTTCAAGGAGAAAATACCCTTCTGAATAGTTTTCAAAATATGTGGAAGACATATATCATTAGTTAAAAACTAACAACAACAAAATGCCTAGCACAGGTGGCACATGGGTGACTCAGTGGTTGAGCATCTGCCTTTGGCTCAGGGTGTGATCCCGCGGTCTTGGGATTGAGTCCCACATGGGGTTTCCTGCAGGGAGCCTGCTTCTCCCTCTGCCTATGTCTATGCATCTCTCTGTGTCTCTCATGAATAAATAAATAAAATCTTAAAAAAATACCTAGCATAAAATCTGCTTAATGAATCTTGCTTAGTCTTCCAATGGTGACATAAATCCCCAAGGGGTTTGCCTTTGATTCTATTTTTCTTACTATTATTCCTGATTGTAGCTACATTGAGTTCTACTTTAAATATATTCAGTTTATTATTGAGACATCCATTTCTTCTCCATTATCAGTACCATAGTATCTCTCTTTATCTCCCATTTGTGTGTTTTAATATTTTGTTTTGTCCAATTTTGCCCATGCTCTTCTAGTGTACCTGTCATATTTTCCAAATTCATACTTTTTCTTATAAGGCCATTTGTAGAAACCATGCTTGCATTCAGCCTACAAATCACCATCTGTTGATGATAATCATCCTTTTTTCTAAAATATGAAATGAATTTTTTTAAGATTGGTGTGTCTGTTGACCACACATACAATAAAGATCTGTATAAATAGCTGGTAGGCCTTTATCTTCCTGACATATAAATGTTTCCTCAACACTCATTGAATATCAGATGCTAGTCATATTAGTATATGGTCCTTGTATATTTCAGCCACCTCAGAGAGAAAAAAATTCTTGGTTGGCCAATCAGAAGCCTTCCTTATTAGTATAGAATAGATATTCCTTAATCTCTGGTCTTAGACATACATATCCAACTGTCTCTTTAGTCTATCAAACGGTATTCCTTTTATCACATTTTAGCATTCTGGTTTATTATACTTGATGATATTCCTTTACATCTTTCAATAAGACCCACTCAGAATGTTTTAGGTTTTTAAAATATTTAACTTTTTTTTTTTTTTTTTTTTTTGAGAGAGAGAGAGATCAAGAGAGCATGAGCAGCGGGGGAGGAACAGAGGGGGAAGCAGAATCCCCACTGAGCAGGGAGGCTGCTGCAGGGCTCCATTCCAGGATCCTGAGATCATGACCTGAGCCAAAGGCAGACGCTTAAGTGACTGAGCCACCCAGGTGCCCCATCATATTAGCTGTCCTAAGTTTTGTCATCCCTCTTGTCTCCTTTAACAAATATATCTTTATTAACATTTCATTTTTTCATTATGCTTGTCCTTTCACTTGTAATTTTAATAGAAATGTACTATTAAGGATATTATGTTAAGGACTGAAAGGAGCTCCCAGGCAGCAATCCCCTTCAAGAAGAAGCAATCCCCTTCAAGAGAAGTTTGTGGGTTCAGGCTACTGATGTAATACAAAAATTGTGCCCAAAACACTAGAATCAGACATCTTTGAGGTCATCAGATGGATGAACGTTTCCTATAACCTGCTACTTCACACTGTTCTTTTCTTGAATAGTAATGCTTGCTACTAAATGATCTGTTTTATCATCCTTTAACTGGTTGATGTATTCCTTGATTTAGCCCTTGCCATTTCTTGATACACTATATTCCCACTCTTTTCTTCCTCATCAACCTCCTGATCAGCAGCAACATTCTATCTTACTTCTTTAAGCAAGCTCTCCTCCCAGTAGGTATCACTCATTTGCAGATGAAGCTATGAAGCTGACTTGATATACTGAACACTGTTATCTAAATAGAGCAGTACTGTTTATTCCCATTTAATAACAAGGATATTTGAGACACAATGTGAGTCACTTATACATTGAGATTCCTTGAGATGCATTGAGATTCAAATGTTTTACTAAAGAGAGGTAGTAGAAAAGCTGGAAACTTGGAGATGGGGTTGGGGTAAAGGGGAGAGGAATATTATTTCCTGAGTCTCTTTTACATCAAGTGTATTTTAGATAGATAGATGATAGATAGATAGATAGATAGATAGATAGATAGATAGATGATCGATTAATTCTCCCAACAGCCCTGTGAAGTATTACTCTCTCCATTTTTACAGGTGAGGGAAAGGAGACTCCAAAATGTCCATAACTAGCATTTATTAACCAGGCGTTGTAGTAGATATTGTTATCCACACTATTGTATTTAAAACTCAACAATAGAACTATGTGGAAAATATTAGTATTCCAATCTTACAGAGTAGCAAACTAAGCTTCAGAGATACTATGAAATGTACTTGATGCAAACCTTCTATATTACTTTTATATTTTTACTCCTTTTTTTCTTAAAATTTCCATTAGCTTACTATTTTATTTTATGCTTTGAGTAAATTTTTCTGTTATATTTTCTCTCATTTTCTTCATCTATTTAGCTCTAAGTTCTGGAAAATTTCTTCAACTTTGTCTTTTAGACTCTATATAGAGCTTCTTGTATTGTGAATCATGTTTTCATTCCCCCAAATCTTTTATTGTTTCTGATGCCTTATTTTTAATAACATTCTTTTCTTTCATGCCTATATCCTGAATCTCTCTGTGGTTATTAATTAGAATTTGAAAATATCCTTCCAGAATTATCTGGTAACCTTAAGGAAAACTCAAGTAGTAACAGACAAAGTGTCAGAGACCTGGTACAGGGGGGCTAGTCACACTGGGATTCTCTCAGGGTAGGCTTCAGATTCCAACAATTAATCTAGAGGGGCTTGAAGACAGAGCAATTTTTGTTATCATTTTGTTATTAATTGTACCCTATTTGTACCAATAGCCTGGTCCAATCAGAAACTCTGGTTTCTCTATTTGCAAAATACATGGATTGCCTGTGGCTGTATAAAATATGAACTATGGATGCTTTCCGAAGGAAAAGAAAACCTTTGACAGAATGATCTCTCTATCTTTACATTTAAACAATTATAAAGGTCCTATAGTGTGTAACATCTTCAGGCTATATTGAATCAAATTGACTATTTTTAGATAAAGACTTGTATATCTGTTACTAATAAACCAACCCAAATCTCTTCCCTAATACTACTTTTAAACACATCAGTCTTATTCAAAACCTGAAAAAGCATTAGGAAAACTCATGCAAAATCTTTTGGCCTTGTGCTTTGAGAATCATAGGAAAGGGGATTAAAGCATTCATCACGTGTCACAGCAATCAAGTTAGATTATAAGATGTCCTACTGGAGTGAAAGATTTAAAATGATAATTGAAATGCTTTTTAATGTTACTTGTATATTTTATTAATAATTTTCTTTCAAGTATGTTTTTTTCTTTTTAGACAGAGTCAGCAAGTTGATACCCATCAATCAGAAATTCTCAGCATCTTTAAGGTCAGAAAGATGCTGTAAGCAGATTGGTGTATAGGGTCTTGTAGTCCAGTGAAAATGAATCAGAATGCTCTTTTTTTTTTCCTCCCGTACTACATGAGAGCCATATTAATAGCAGGCACACATAAAAAATTGATAAATGGGTGAATCAAATAAAAGAGAGACTTATTAGTGGAAAAGAATTGACACTATTATTAGGAATGGTTAGATGGGTCCCAAAATAATTATTTCTTTGCAGTGTTTCCTGAGGGGGGGAGGTTAAAATTAAAAACAGGAAAATAATTATTAGCATCTTTGGCATTTAGTTGTCAATCAAATATCATCTTATGATAGTAACATTTCAATTCAATTACTTCATGAGATTAGAAATTTCACACAATGCAATTCACGAAATACTGATTTTGGGACTTGATTTACCATTTTCCTTCCAAAATGCATATTATTCTTATAGTCCTCAGTTGGAGGCATTACTGTCCACACAGGAGCCTTTCAAGTTAGAAACTTGAAAATCATCCCTGTCACATCTGGCTGTCCCTCACATGATTCATTCATTGGCCCCACAAATATTTATTGAGCACTTTTTGTGTCAGGCACTGTTCCAGGTGATGAGTTGGGAGGTGATCAAAATCAACAATGTGTCTATTCTCACAAAGCTTGCATTCTAGCAGAAGATACGGTAAATAGATGTGCCAGATACTCAATGGGGAGAGACACTATGGAGAGAAATAAGCAAGGAAGAAGTAGAAAGCTATAGAACCACATCCCATTCTCTTCACTCCTTCGTCTAGAACTCCTCATCATAGCTCAGAGCAGGGCAGCAAGAACCTTCTTACTTCCTCACATCTGCTCTCTTGGTGTTAAATAATCTAACTAAAATGATAGACCTCTTCCATTTCCTCCTTAAATTCTTCAAAGCTTCCTATCACCTTTAAAACACTCCTTAGCTCCTTCCCATGGCAGGCTGGCCCTCTGTAATCTTGCCACTGCCTCTATTTCCTACCCTTCTGTTCTGAGTGTGACTTTCTAGCAATTCCTAGCCTCTCAGAGATGTTTTATTTCCATGTCTTCCCTCTGTGACATTAATCATAGTAGCTAATAGGTTAGAGTGTTTATACCACTGATTGCTGTACCCACTGCATTGGAGGCAGTCCCTACTCCTTCACCCTCCTGATATCTCTTCATTCTGTAAGACTTTTATCCAGGAACCCTTCTGTAATTTCTCCATTTCTCCTGCTGTATTAAATGCATCTCAGTTTCATAATGTTACAGGATTTGGTGTTGCCTTACTGCCTCTGAGGTTCTTGGTCATGCCGCTTTGAAGAATGAAGAGGTAGACCAGATGAAGAGTGGTGGGCAGCAAAGCAAAGTTTATTGGGTGAGAGTATTACACTCCTGGGGAGGGAGAGGGGCCCAAGAGTTTCTAAGCTTAGGGGTTTTTATAAGCTCTTTTGCAGAACTTTCTTAAGCAATCAGGGTGTGCTAAATCGTGACAATCAGGGCTTTGCTCACGTAACTGTCTATTAGGTTAATGCCTCTGTGCTGCTGATGGGTTGTTGTTCCTGACAACTGGGGGCTTAGGTCCTAACTGCTCCTTGCCTGTGATATTGACAAATGCTTTCTGGTCAATTGTCTTATATCAGGACATTTTGCAGAAGTCATTTCTGCAAGGGCTGCAAAGCAGAATATCAGTGCAGTCCTATCTAAGCTGCAAAACAGGATGTTAGTGCTGTTTTATTTTAGCTGTCTTGACTCCAGATTTTCTTGTTGGGGACCCTGCCCTGACTACCTAACTGTCCAACTAACTCTTAATGATAAGCCCTCATAATGCCCAATGCTTCTCTCTGCTACTCGATTTGCCACATTATATTATAATAATCTTTTTGTGACTCTTTTACTCCTACTGGGAGATGCTTGAGATCAGGTCCATGTTTCCTTTGTCCTGTCAACTCAGTGTCTAGCATAGTGCTTCGTCCATATTAAGTATGCAAGGCATATCTGTTCAATAGGGAAGGAAGAAAGGAAGGAAGGAACTAGTGACATTCTATGTATCCATAATCTAGGCTTCAAGGAAGTTCTGAAATATAGGGCTATTGAGCAAAGGGCAGGGCAAGGAAAAGGAAAATATTTGGGAGCTCTGAAATAATAATAGTACCCAGTAAAGCCATGTGGAAAAATAAAAGCTATAATGCCAAGCCATCGATAGCCCTCATTTTATTGATGAATAAAAGCACACACAAGGAAAGCACTTTACCAATAAGATAATAAATATCAAAGTGATTACTTGAAAGGTAGAAACATTTAGAGGACAGCTTTATGGATAAGGCAATACCTGTGACGAAATGCAAAAAGTATTTGTGCAGGAGAGAAATTCAGACCAGGACCTGAAGGAAAGATGGAGCCTGAATCAGATTCAGTGATGTCTCAGTCACAGAGAGGCAGAGATGGGGTTATTCAGACAAAAGGGACAGCACCAGTAAGGCCTGAAAAGAAGGAACAGCCAGGAGCAGTGGAAAGGGAAGATGAGAAACCAAAACCGAACTCTGAATAGAAGAAACTGGCCGCAAATAAGCATTTCTGCTGTAACATTGTCCCGAAGAATAGTCTGGAGGCATGGAGACAACAATGAGTTTCTCAAGAGAATCTACTGGGCAACGCTTCCATTGTCTTAGAGGCAACACACAAGTGAAAGGGTTGCTATGTGCACATACAATGTGTGCTATAGATATTCACTTGATTTATTTGTAAATAATACATTTACACTAAGAATATTAATGCCTCAGTTTATTGAGCAACCTGTTCTGCTTTGTAATTCAGAAGCTGGTTTGCTCAACGTAATTCAGATAAAAAATTATCCTCAAATATGTAATGCTGAAGTGATATAATTTCATATCCATACAATCATTTCAAATAATGTTTAGCTCCTAATTGGGCTCGGGAATATACAAGTGAGATAGACATGTGTAGAAAACACTGGAAACAGTGGGATGGATAAATAACGTGTAGTGGGCAGAGAAATAAAATCCCAACCAGCAGTGGAAATGAGCTCCAACTATTTGTAATAAACTGGATGATCACCCCCCAAACATTTAACCGAGCAACATTTTAAAAAATTATTAAAGAATTAACTCAGCTCCATTTCAGTTATTTAAACATCTGAAACAAGAAAGCAAAATAAATGTTATTCACAGATGAATATATAAAGAAAAGTATAGAAGTTATTTTTAAAAATTAGACTACTGGTTACCTGTTGGAGGAGGGATTCAGTAATAGATTTCTGGAGATTTCAAAGGTTTCTATTACATTCTACCTTTAACTTGTGGTAGATAAATGATGTTTATTCTATCTTTTTTTAACTATACATTTTACACATATACTGGATATAACGTGTATATGACATATAATGTGTAGTAATACATATATGTGCAGCAAGATTCACCATTTTTTTTAAGCCATGTAACACTATTTATCTAAGAAACAACTCTGTGTTAGTTGGGTCGTGTGTGAATCAGAAGTTTCAAAGCGTGTGTTAAATACTCTAGGTCTCTGCGGCACCCGATGGGCTAAGTGAACTGTCACAAAGCTCACAGCATTGTTCCAATCGGCCTGGCAATTGATACCACTCACCGCAGCTGACTTTTCCACCTAGCAATCTGTGCCAATTGTTAACATGAGTGAAGCGAGCCAATTGCTTGAGGACAGGTTTTATTAAATTTATATTAAAATTTAGCCTTGAACAGTTGATTGGGGAATTAAGGAAATAACAAGGAGAAACCAAAAATACCAAAAAGAATTTTGGATATTTCGAAGCCAGTGCTTTTATTTTAAAACATAAACCTTTATTCAGAATGATTGGAAATCAAAAGCCTATTTGAGTGCACATCATTTCTGGCAATTGTATAATTCATAAATAGACAAATGGCTTATGAAACATGGTGAAAAAATGTACTCCCAAGGAGGTATCATCCATGCCAAGTTTACCGCTGAGATCATAAACCAGTGACAATAGGGGTTAATAATAGAAATGTTGGTAGTCCTCTACTTATAATAGAACGAACAGCACTGCTATAATTACAATTTTCTTTTTTTCCTTGTTATATAGAAATGAATCAATATCCAAGTAGAAAGAGGATAAAAATGTCTTCAATAATTTGCACTGCTCTTCAAAAGAATTGGCTTCTTAGGTCTGCAAGTCAATTGTATCATTCAAAATTATTACAAGGCTATTTATCAAATAGTGTAAATTAAAATTTGTTTTGACCTTTTGAAGGCTATTTTATGTGATTTTCACAAGAGACCGAATAATCATGCACAATTTCCTTTTCTTTACCAAGTTATTTTAAAAAAGAATCAATATGTTATTTCAGCAGATATTTAGAAGAATCAACTCTTTATGTGATCTTTCGCTAAGTTATACTGACACCAAGACAAATTATATATGGATGCGCTTTGCCTAGCTAGTTATTAATTAGGCCCAGGGAAACATTTGATTAGTGATTGTAGCAGTAACTCATATACAATACTTGGACTATTATTATTCCCAAGAAAAATAATAGCCAATCATTGGACATCGATAGAAATCTGTTAGGATTTACTGTATAGGATGTAAAACTGAGGATGTGTGAAATGAAAACTTTATTTTCCACATACTCAAGACTTAAAATAATTTCATTTATAAAAACTTGGAACGTGGTCTATGTTGAAACAATAACAAGTCTAAATTTTGTGTGGTTCTTTGCTTCTTATTTTGTTTATTATCTTGATAATCTGTGTTTATGGGAGAAACCTGGCATGAAAGGCTGCTAAAATTTTGCACTAAATAAATCTTTTGAGAGATAAATTATATTTTAAAACCTACTTGCAAACCTACATAATGAATTTGATTAGGTGAAGTTTAAAGATGATAATAAAACTTCATGAAGGAAGGAAATCCTGGGTTTTTGTAGATTTCTGATTTTTTCCTCCAAAGAGTATTTTATTGCCATTTTCAGATGCAGAAACACTTGGAGAATAATGCTGATTGATGTTCTGGGCTTTTTCTGTTTGGTCTTTGATCCGATGAGCTGATTTTTCTCTTTCCCTATTCATCTGTTAGGTTTCTGCCCTATGATTCCCCATACATCTTCCTCTTGCCCTTTAGTTCCATTCACCATTGGGCGTCAACTGTACTCACAGGAGCCCTGGCTCCCCACCGAACAGCTCTGTGATGGAAGATGTGGGACTCAGTTTCTCTGGAACTCATTTCACTGATTCCTGAGAGCTTCAGGCAAAGGTGTCTCTGAGATAAATGTGAAAACTTTCAAAAGACCCCTAAAATTCCATTCTACTTGCAAATAATGTCATGACTACACGGCTGATAATAATATAAAGAGAAAGATGACAATGCCCTTGGGCACCAGATACTCTTCTAGGTGTTTCCTTTTTCAACTCCTTTAATCTTCTCACAACCCAATAAATAGTCCTATTTTTATATTTTTTTCTATAGATATGGAAACTGAGACCTGAAACTGTTAGGTATTTTGCCCAAGGACTTGCAGTCTCCAGCATCCAATCATTTAACCATTATTCAGCTTCTCCAAATACTTGTTCATTAACTTATTAAAATATTCAATAAAATGAATGAAAAAAGCTAATACCCTTTCCAAACTCAAATAAAACTGTTTTTATCTTCCTGACCTGCTTGTTCACATTGAATAATGAATAGTTATAGCTTCTATTATAACTTTTTGATCTAAATCATTTTCCAGTTTTAGGTTCTACTTCCTGGCAGATGGCATTCACATTTACCAATAAGTCTTGGTATCTCTCTAAGTGACACATTACTATTTATGGTATAACACAAATTTACTATCTTGCCAAATTCTCAAGTTTGACTCTGGAAAATATCAACTTCCTGACATTCTCTTTCAGCTGCACTTTTGAAGAATTTCCTTATAAATTTGAGAGAAGTAAAGATGCACCATCTTTTATGTGTACTTTTCTCATTCCTACCACCAAGCTAAGCTAGGGGTTCCCCTTTGCTCATTGTTTTTATACCAAAATGCTGTTATTTAATCTTTCCTGAAATTGTTAATATTTATTTCCTTATGCCTGCTTCCAGAAATAAATCTATTTTTTGGCTTAGTTATAAACTCTTATTCTTTGTATATATTTATATAGAACTTCAGACTTTTTTGTCCTGGCACTTACATAGTTATATTAAAATTCTTATACTATTAATAGTATCTTATTAATACCATTCTTGTTCTGTCATGCATAATGTCTTGTAATTAACTTTTATGAGATTGGCCCTTATCATTCTTTTTACATTTGAGGGTTCTATAGGCAGGTATTGTGTCTTTCAAATTTTTATGTATTCTGTAGTAACCAGCACCGTGTTAAATGTTTATGGAATTTAGATAATTAAGATTAAAGAAGCATTATAAGTCTTTCTGTTTAATCTCTTCATGTTACACAAACAGAAGCTGAGATGTTGGTTATGAATTGGAAACGAAAGTGGGGCATTATTTTTCCATTCACATTTTCATAAAGTATTTACGTTACTGAGAACTCATAAATGTTCCAGATACTGTTAAGACATTATCTTAAATTCCACACCTATCTGTGGAGTGGTTATTTACCACTATTTGCAGATGAGAAAACTGAAACAGGATTTTGTGGCTTGTCCATGATCACACATTTAGTGGTGAAGCTGAGATTCAAAGTCATTTTATCTGTCTCCATTACCTGGTGTAGGTATGTTATGCATCACACTTCCTTTTTAATATACCAGAATATTCATTTGACTAGGAAGCCCTATGCTAGAAGTATCAAGTCATATAAGACCACAGCATTTGAAGCAACAACCCTTTCAAGCCATCCCACGAAGCCCAACCAAAATTGAAAAAAAAAAAAGAGAGAGGTAAGTCCTTTCAGAATATGTTCACCTGTTGAATAAAAAATATAAAGAATTTGATCCCAAGGAATTCAAAGGTAGTTTTTCAAATTTGTTCTTTTGCTAACTGGCCTGAGAGAACATGGCATAATTAGGGCAATGTAGGTATTCTGGGATAGGTGCCATGTAGGGGTAACACAAGAGAAATTTGAGAGATGAGGCTGATATCTAGGAGTTAGTCATGAAAAGCCCTGTGTTTCTCTCATGTTAAAAGATTCATGTTGTGCCAGAAGTAATGAGAAGCCTTCAGAGACCAGATTCACCTGACACTTTCTCCAGGACAATCTATCATCTAAATTGACAATGTCACACTTCATATTGCTCTTTCTTACTGCCTACCAAGAATTCTAAGATGTTCCCTAAGATTTCCTGCCCTATTTCTTGGGAATTTGAATATAATGAATTATTCCTCCCATGATTAGTTTATGATACATGGCACAGTGAACGTTAAGAAAGAGATTATTCAGATGGGCTTTACTAACCTGTCAAATGCAGAGTGTTCTCTGGCTGGGAGTGGAAGGGGAAGGCAGAGACTCCAAGTTTAAAAAGAATTTGATATCCCATTGCTGCTTTGAACGTGGATGGGGCTAAGTGCAAAGAATGCAAGTGGCTTCTGGGATTTGAAAGTAATCTCTGGTTGACAGCCAACAAAGAAACAGACTTCAGTCCTACAACCATAACGAATTGAATTTGGCCAACAACTAGAAAAGGGTTTGTAAGTAGATTCTTTACCAGAGCTTCTAGATGAAGACTAAACCCTTCTGGGAAACCCAGTGATCCCATGTCATATGTCACCTACAGAACTGTAAGCCAATACCTGGATGCTATTTTAAGCCATTGAATTTCTGGTAATTTGTTATGTAGCAGTAAGAAACTAATACACCAATCTTCCTTTACCCATTGGCAGCTTCCATTTCATCTGTAATAAGACTTCCATTACAATTACACTATGAGTCATGTTTTTTTCTCCCTCATTTTAGGAAGAACAAATAATCTAAATTTTGGAAAACATGTCTACCTTAACTATATTTTACCTTCCTGAGAAAACTCAACTTCCCATGTTATTCTCTTAAGTAAAGACTTTTTTTTTCTTCTATTCTCCATGTAGGTCAATGCCAAAAAATTGGAGTTGATGTTCTTTTTGCTTTTCTTTTTACTTCCAGGCCATTATTACCATTACTATTTCTGCTGGGGTACTTGAGCTTCTACCCTATGACTTTACCATCTTCTTCCTTATTAAAAGCTTTCACACATTTAATTATCCATTAAATATTTGATTGATCACCTCACTATCTTCAAATATTTCCAAACCCCTGCCATCATTTTCAGTGACTTGAAAATCCACAGAGATGAATACATCAGCACTTTAGAAACTCAGTTCCTTGGCCTCATCCATTCTATTTACCTTTTGCTTTATTCTGCCTAAACAATTTATCCGTATTTTCTTATCCTGTACTTTGTTATAAACAGATACTTAACTCCTAAAATCTGCATTACAAGTATCTAATTCCTAAGCTATTTGCTTAAGGATACTCACCACTATCTCATGAGGTTTCTAGTGCATTCTCACCCTTTCTCATTATTCTCTGTCCCTCTTGGCTCCATGTTCACCTTTATCCAGCCCAAAGTCTAAGATCTATCATTCTAACACCTCCTTGTAAATATCCTCCACTTCCTTGATTTCTCTCCCATAATTGTGCTTGTCTTGCAAATCCTCAATTGTGAAAAATGCCTATGATGTCTTCTCAAAACCTTCTTTATGCCTTCATTGGATCCAGTAGATATTGCTGGAGAAAATCACCCAGTTGAGTCTGGCTGGTTTCACCTGAAAAACTCAAAGATCAAACTGACACTCAATGATGCCAGCTCTTGTACCATGTTTCCAGAGCAGGCTTACTTTTTCTATGCTCTAAAAGACTGTATTGTCCCCTGTCTTCAAACATACCTCATCCCCATTCTACTCATTATCAGCTGACTACTTCATTTGACATTTTATTGAGAAAATAGAAGTCATTTGATAGGAAATGCTTTGTGTTTTCTCCACCATATGTAAAATCCAAACCATAGTGATATCTATCTTCTTTTGTTTTCCTCTTATTTCAACTGAGGAAGAGCGCCCTTGCCCAGGATAAAATGCAAACCATTACCTTCTTCCTCCAAATCTCAGACCCTTTTCTTGCAGAAGTTCTTACTCCTTTAGCTATCTCCTCTTTTCCATCCCAATAGATCATTCCCATCAGCATATAAACAGAGTCTAGAATCTCCCACTATAAATAAAAATGCATCCCTTTTCCTCACCTATAATCCCATTTCTCTGTACCTCTTCAAAGTTAAACTTTTATAAGAATTGTGTATGTTAGCTGTTTACATGTCTTCACCTCTCATACTTCAACCCACTGCAGAGTGATTTTCACCACATAATTTCACTGAAACTGCCCTTATCAAGATCGCAGTGATGTCCAATGGCCTATTTTAATAGACTGCTTTCTGATTTATATTACCAGCACTTCTTCACCAGCCTCAGCCACTCCCTCTTTCTGAAATACTGCCTCCTTTTAACTTTCACAACAATGGTTTCCTGGTTTTCCTCAACTCAATGGCTGCTCCCTTTCATCTTCTTTGTTTCTATTCATTTTCTTTTGCCTCTAAATGCTTGAATTACTTGGTGCTCATTACTGAGTCTTATTTTTTTCTCCATCTTTTTCTTGGATATTTTATCGATTTTCCTGAATTGAAATGTATCTTCATACTAATGACTCCTATTACTTCTTCTGGGTCTAGATTTCTTCTTTAAGGAAGACTCTTACAAAAGAAATAAATAATTTTAGCCCCTGGTAGATGAGTCCAAAGGAAGTGAGTACACAATGGCATAGTCCAAACTCTATGGATTAATGAGGACTTTTAAGATAAATAAAGATCATCATGCTATGGTAATACTTAGGAGAAGATGATTGGGATTGAAATTCACAAATAACAAGACATAGAAGAGAGACGGTGGAAAGAAGCCATGAAGACTTACATGACCATTGGAGAGATGAGAATGAACATGCTAAGTTGGAAAATGGAAGAGACTGGCTGAACCAATTCTTGCAGAGTTTTATAAGGGAAGGTTGCAGAGCTGGTGTTGAGACTGATTAACAAAGTCCCTATGTACCAAGTTGAGTTTATAACTGAAACAGAGAGAAGAGTGGCTCAGAGGCTGTTACAGAGGGACACATTCTTGAATTAGAGCAGTGGCTGGCTGAGGAAATGATGAATCAATCAACTGGCTCTCAGAGACTCATAGATTTTGAAGTAAGATTTAAAAAGATCTAAAGAGTCTGAGGGCAAGGAAAGGTTGCAGTCAAACCTAGTTCTATCTATGTGGGGAGTCTGGAGGATTGGGGATTTGGAGGATATTATGATAAAAATGCCCAAATAAGAAAGAAGAAATGATTTGTGGGTCAAGATGGCTGAAGTATTTAATCAAAAAGCATAGGCATACTGATTTTTTTTTTTTTTTGGCATACTGATTAATCATGAAGATACACATGAGGAAATTTCTCACAGAACAGGAGAGAAAAAAACTGAAGCAAGATTAAGAAGTCAGGAGTTGCTTTCATTTGTTATATTTTTTCTTACTTTTAGTGCAGTATTCTTCGTTCAGTATAATTTGTATTGTGACAATGATATTAATTGGATGGTGAACTTTCCTTACCAAAGAGAAGAAAGAAGAGACCTTGGACTCTGATTCTCAAGTGTGAGCTATCACACATCTAGAATATTTAAACTGACATTTAGATACCTATCTTTGAATTATAGAAGTCCTCAGGAAAAATAAGAAATTTGGGAAACAGGAAATATGAGTGATTTTGCATTTTCTGATTTTTAGCTTTCACTTAGAACATAATAAATCACCTGTCCCTGTTTCTATTGTAATAATTTTCTTAAATGATAATCTTGTGTACAGATAAAATTAGATATCTTAGGTCTAAAGAATTAAAACTTTCACTATTGAAAGAATAAATTAACTCACAAAAACATATTTATAATTGCCAGATATAAGATTCCTCCTTATAGAAGCTTTCCTTTAAAGATATAACAGTAGCAGATCTCTTCACATCATTTATACAATGTGCTTCAATTCACTATGCTATTCCTAAAAGCATGTTTTTCAGTAATTGCAAATTAGAAAGAACTTAAATGGAAATAGTTTTAAACAAAATATAGAAGTGTATTATGGGAATTTGAGCACTGATTTTATTTGCAAATATACTATTGTTTTTCTTTAAAGGATTTTCCTTACACATTTCCTTACAGAATTCCATATTGGGAAATTAAAACCATGGTTTCATGAAGGAAAACTAAAGCCATAGTTTTAACATATCATTTTTCCCCCCTCTCTACAGCAAAAATATTTGAGTCTCTATGGCATATGGTCATTAACTATCTCTAACTATTGGATGCCTCAGCCTCTTCCTTGAAGGAACAGGCTCCCTTCTATTTTTTTTTTTTAATTTTATCTGCAAAGTAAACTTAGAATAAGGGACTGGAGGAAATGTGTTTTGTTAAATTAGAAGACAATCTTAAAGATAATAATTTTTCCTGAACATTTATGCTGTGATATGAATATCATTTTATTAATAAAAAATGAGTTTACTTTGGATATTATTGTGCTATCATTATGAGGTATATGCAAAACCAGTGATGATTATGACATAATGAGCTGTTTACTTGAAAAACAATTCAGTCATTTGTTGATTTATTTTTTTGTTTTTATTTATGTTGATATGGATTGTGTGAATTAGGTACCTTCTTTCAAAACTAGTAAACTATTCCTTGGGAATCAATCTGTAACATTGTACAGCTAGTTGAGATACATGAGAGGAGAAGATAAATCATACACTCAATAAATTTGTGTGGTAAAATAGTCAAATACTGAGGTGAAAGAAGTAGGCTGTAAGATTGTGTCCTGAAAATACTGTTGGTAATGACAACTGCAAAATGAACACATTCATGACTCCGAATCTTTCTTAAAAACATTATTAGTTGTAGGATTAAAGAATCCAAATGAAAATTAGGATCAGTTTAGAATTCAAAACAAAATCCTCAAAACAGAGCAAATATTATGGTAAATTACTAAGAGTAGCACAAGCAAGATCATAGTTACGTGAGAGAAAGTGTTGTATGTTAGGGTAAGTATGGCTAGCAATTGCCATGTCCACAGGTTTGGAGCACTGGTTGGATCTTCATCAATAATAGCATTGATGCAATCACATGGTAAGAATTTGAGGTGAGTCATGCCCTAACATATCCCATTTATTAAAAAGCAAAAAGAAATATGATTTGTTGCTCATACGGAGAACAGATTTAGATTTGAGAAAACCTTCCACCAATATAGAGGAAATAAAAGAAGAGGTAAAAAATTGGAGATGAATTTGCTATCATTCGAATTGACTAATTTTTTACTCAAAAAAGCATTAATTTAAATTTCAATATTGACTAAGAATAAATGTAATTGACAATTCAATCACATGTTTGATAGCTAAAGTCCAAAACAGATTTTCAACAATCCATGTCTAAGGAAAGGACATGAGTAATGTATCTGTCATCGTTTCTTTGGTGTTTGTTTTGTCACATTCATAAAAGGGCAAAGTATCTCTATTTATTTAGATTCTTTTTTTCCAAAGTCATTTTTCCAAAAAATATCTTTATATTAAAAGATAACTAAAATTGGAAAAGACACATTAAGTACATAATAATTTTAGAAAATACCATTTATCTCTTTCTGTCTTAAAAACGAATTCTACTATAAAAAGGAGAACAGAAACACAAGAAAAAAACATTATAACTATGTTTAGCAAGGAATGATATATCTATTTTCAGAAACAGATTCAATCTTCTCTTTTCCAGATTAAAAATTAAACTTTTTCATTTTTATGACCGTGCATATCATTGATTTTAGAGTACATAAAATAGTATGTAATATTAATGGAAGTTTTTACTTTTTATATTTGAAAATATGTCTTCATTACAAGTTACAATATTATTTATATAAAGTATAGTTTCATAAGTATGGATATTACTATTTTGCAACGGTGTTTTTGAGGGTATATTTTTAGCTGTTACAAAGTAAGAACATTTTTTTAGAATACATTATTGCTAATGTTTTGTGTGTATGTTGATTAGTAAATTAATATGCCAGATTCACAAACTCAAAATTTCCTAAAAATATGATTTTAGAGTAAATCATATAATTAAAATTTTCTTTTCATCCAGAAAAACTATCTAGGTAAGAAGTGTGGTATAGGGAGAAAAAAGAATTTACCTATAAATTAATAGATTGGTATTTTGGTTTATAGGTTAATCTTATCTTAGCTAACACATCTTAGCTATGTTGGTAAAAGCTGGAGTTGGATAAAAAAGTAAGTTATCCTATCTGCAGAAGATAAGCATCCCTCCATTTGTTGGAATGCATGCCACAATCCACATGATAATTTCCAGTTATGCTTGTGAATTTGGAATTAGGGCAAAGAAAGTTGGGTCATCCCAATGTTTGTTTTTATAAAACCATAGTGATCCATTGTCCTTCTTTACTGTGGGAATTTATTTGAATGACTCATGTGGCTCATCTAAGATTACTTTTCACATGAATTGTTTGTGCACTCCAACACCTGTATTTCTGGATTTCTTATCCTTGGAATTTGCAATTATTACTTCGATTGCATCTTTTTCCTCATGGCACAATATAATTCCCCAAAAATGCAAATTATTTTGTATTTATTATATATTATGGACATTGCTGTCACTCAGGGCAACATTTCAGATTTAGAAGTAAGCTTTATTCAAATTACAAAGTAAGGTGCTACAGCTAATCCTACCCGTGATGTGTTGATGTGAATGCAGAACAAATAAAGGATAAAGTCTAAGTTAGGCAATGAGGCAGTAAGAGGATATTCAGTCTTTTAAAATTGCTGTTGATTCTCAGATATATTGCAATCATTCCCCTTAAATTATTTCTGAAAAGAAAATTAACAGCTTTATATCTACAAATGTGATATCAGAGCCACTGTATCTAATCCCTAAGATTTTCATTAACAGAAGAATGGAATAGGTATGGTACCCACAGATGAAACAAAAAGATAATAATTTATTTTATAAAATTTTAAAAAAATATTATTTATTTATTCATGAGAGAGAGACACAGAGGCAGAAACACAGGCAGAGGGAGAAGCAGGCTCCATGCAGGGAACCTGATGCGGGATTCAATCCTGGCATTCTAGGATCATGCCCTGACCCTGAGGCAGATGTGCTTAACCAGTGAGTCACCCAGGAGCCCCATATTTTACAATTAGATAAGATTAGATCACAGAATTGTAAACACAACAATTATGCTAATGTTAGTTAATGTATTTATTTACAACATACTATTAAATTAATCAAACATATATTTCATCCCTTTCCTCTTATTTATGGCATTGCCTTTCAAAACCTGACAGCATCTTTATGCTTTCTTCATACTTTTCCAGATCCTGGGTTATACCGCCTCATGTCTCTTTCCCTTAAGTTTTATGCCATTTTTTAAGCCTTATCTGCTCTCAAGGATGAGTCTGTTGCACATGTAACGTGGCTTCCTTCTTTCACCAGAATGTATCCACACTGAGAGGCTAGCATCATGAATCAAAATATAAGGTTAAAATTTAGGTAAGAGGTGAGGCTAATTATATAGAGTTGTGATACAGCAACTATGCAGGTGATAATTGAAGCAGTGAGTCTTACTTATATCCTAAGATAAAAAATAGAGATGAGCCTAGAAGGTGGGGTTTTGAGTAATATCTACATTTATGGGTACATTTAGAATTTCTCTAAAAGGATCCTGAAGGAATTTTTACTAAGAAAATGAGCTAAGTTTATTTTCTAGCTAAGGAAGAAAAATATTTTAGGAAGATTTATCCTAGTAGTCCACTGAATTTAGGGAACTATATTTAATCACCATGGTAGTCAAAGAAAGATAAATGAAATCATATAATAAAATGACTTACATATTAAATTATTATTTTTAAATGACACTTTCTAATGTTGGTAAAAGGGCAGAAAAATATTTGTTAGAAATAATCAGACAAATTTTTAAAAACATATGTTAATATCTGTGAAGAATTCACATTCTTTGGTCCAACCTAAAGAAACACATTTTTTAAAGAAATGATTATCAAAATTATTCATTGCAGCATTATTAAAAATAGTCCCACACTGAAACAATCTATAATTCCAACAAAAGGGAGTTTTTAAAAAAATATGCCACTATAATGATATCTTCCATCATGTAAAGCTATACTTAAAGTAACCACAAGAAAGTTGTTGAAATATAATCCTCCATTGCAACAGCAAATCACAGGAGCAGAGAGATGAGAAACAATAAAAATGCCACATCTGCATGTGACCGGGGTCTTCCTTGCTGCCTGTCAATAGTACCTCTCTTTCCTGTTACCAACAGCAACTATTTTGAAATTCTCAAATCTTATAACTCTTACCTACAACCTCTCAGATCCTTCTTGCAGAATTTGCGTTCTATTTCACAAAGCAAAGAGAAACTGCCAGATTCATCCATTTCTTTTCCTAAAATATTCACAATTTTTCAACAGCTGTCATGTTTCTTTTCTCCCTCTCTGCAGTTGGCAAAGAAAAGGACTTTCTTGTCTAGCCTAATGCTGATCTTTCTCTTGTGCTCTGAATCCTACCACTTCCTGCCTCTTTAGCATGCTCACTTCTCTTTCTCTATGCCCCCTTCCTTCAATTTTTTTCTCTGATGACCCAATTTAATAAATTTTAATAGCCCTCATCTTTCTAGCTTTAAAATTACAACAATAAAAAATAAAGAAAAATAAATGTTACATATATTAACGGTAAATGTTTAACAATCACTTCACTGAAGTAAAGAAAAGCCCCAAATTGTAGCATCTGCCAATTTCCATGTGGTAAATACAACATGACTAATTTCAAACTACCAGTGTGCTGTCACTGAATATGTCATCTCTTGAGCTTGTGAACTGGTTCAGGTATTCAATTCTTTCGAATCAAATTTTTCTCCATCTTGGCTGCATACTGGAATAACACATGGAACTTAACATGTATGTACACACACACACACATGCACACACACACACATTTCCAGAGTTTAATTGGTTTGGCTCCCAAACATTGGTATCTTGTGAAACTTCCACAAGTCTTTTAATGTGCAACTGAGGTTAAAATCAACTCTTGCACCTGAATGAGCTTTCTAAAATCAAATCTGATCATGACCCTTAAACCATCCCCCACCCTATACAGAATCAAATCAATTAATTGCTTTTAAAACAATAGCCAAATTCTTAACAAAATTTGCAATGCTCATGTTTTGCCTTAATCTTTTTTCTATGCCTAGAGTATTCCTTCCTTCCTTTAGCCTGGTTAACTTCCCCCAATTCTAAATTTAGATAGCACTTCTCCTTGAAAACCTTCCTGCATCAATCAAATCTAGAGTTGATTCTTTTCTTATTTGTACCATACCACTTTGGGTCTTTCACTAGCTCCATGAAGATCATGATTCATGATCAGATGTGTCTTATTATCATTGTATCCCCAAAATCTAGAACTGAGTTTTTAAATAAAATTTCAATAACATTTTGAATGAAAAAATAAGCCTTATTTTATCATTTCCTTATTACTACAGAGTGCTTATTAAAACATAATATAAAAAATTTAGAAAACATAGAAAGTCTGGAAAAATAGACTTATCTTTTTCAAATCTATCTATTGGTAAATATATATTAGTATATATTTTTATTTTTTAAAAAAATTAAAAAAAAATTTTTTTAAATTTTTAATCATTTATGATATTCACAGAGAGAGAGAGAGAGAGGCAGAGACACAGGCAGAGGGAGAAGCAGGCTCCATGAACTGGGAACCCGACGTGGGATTCGATCCCAGGTCTCCAGGATTGAGCTCCGGGCCAAAGGCAGGCGCTAAACCGCTGCGCCACCCAGGGATCCCAGTATATATTTTTAAATCTTTTTCTAAGAATAGATAATTTAGTGTATCTAATATATGTTACCAAGGATTATTATTAATACAAAGAGCAAGTCTAAGTTGACTTCTACCTTTATAAAAAATAAATAGTCAGAATGTAATATGTATATTAAATATCCCTGACACTTACCCTATGCTTCTTTGCTTTTGAAGATTAATGTGACCTAAAAATAGAAATACCATAGGATCCAGTAATTCCACTATTGGATATTTACCCAAAGGAAATGAAAACACTATTTGGAAAAGATGCATGCACCCCAGAGTTTATTGTAGCGTTATTTATAATAGCCAAGATACAGAAGCAAGTTAAGTGTTCATTGATGGATGAATGGCTAAAGGAGACATGGACTATATACACAATGGAATACTACTCAGCCATAAAAAAGAATGAGATCTTGTATTTGCAACAACATGGATGGACCTAAAGGGTACTATGCCAAGTGAAATAAGTTAGACAGAGAAAGACAAAGACCATATAATCTCACTTATATGTGAAATCTAAAAAACAAAGCAAACAGATAAACAAAAAAAAAACAAAAACAGACTCTCAAATACCGAGAACAAACTGGTGGTTGGCAGACAGGAGTAGGGAGGGGGCAGATGGGCAAAATAAGTGAAAGGAAATAAAAGGTACACGTTTTCAGTTTTAAAATGAATCACAGAGATGAAAAGTACAGCATAAGGAATATAGAAGAAGGAAGAGGAGGAAGAGGAGGAGGAGGAGGAAAAGGAGAAGGAGAAGATGAAGAAGAAGAAGCAGAAGGAGGAGATTGAGAAAGGGAGGAGGAGAAAGGGAGGAGGAGGAGGATGAAGAAGAAAGTGAAGAAGAAGACAATGGGGGCAGCCCAGGTGGCTCAGCAGTTTAGCGTGGCCTTCAGTCCAGGACCTGATTCTGGGGACCCAGGATCGAGTCCCACATCAGGCTCCCTGTGTGAAGCCTGTTTCTCCCTCTGCCTATGTCTCTGCCATTCTCTCTCTCTCTCTCTATCTCTGTGTGTCTCATGAATAAATAAATAAAATCTTAAAAAAAAAAAAAGAAGAGGACAATGATGATGGGGAGAAAATTAATGTGCTTTAATAGAAAGAACTGAGTTCAAATGTGGCTCCATCTCTTCTGAGGTGTTATTCAATGTTGCTGAACTTCACTTTTCCCAACTCTAAAATGGGATCAATAATATAGACTTTAAAAGGTCATTGTTAGGATTACAAGAAATGATGACTGTGTAACATAGTTTTATAGTTCAATAATGTTTAATGCTACAGTGTCTCTGGGAGAATCAGGTTTGAGAAAAAAAAGTGGGTTAGGCAAAAAAAAGGATCAATCACTGCAGCTGTTCTAGGTGCAATCCATAAGGATGTGGAGGTCAAAGCCAGATTATAAGGACTTAAAAAGTAACTGCAGACCATGAAAGCTGACCACTCCTCAAAGCACTTTGACAAAAAAAGAAAAGAGAGAAATAGGTGGTATCTAGAGAGGGCAGCAGAGTCAAGTGAAAGCTTTTCAAGTTAAGTGACAGCAAAGAAATCTAAGGAAGGAAGAGTATGAATATGGAAGAGCAACACTTCAAGTGGGAGGCAAATGCTCATGAGTTAAGAGGGTCGAGGTGCAGGGACAGGCATCAGACTTCATGTCTGCCTTCATCAATAGAAGGGTATCTTTTCCTTTGGGCTTGAGGAAGTTCAGATTAAAGTGAGTACAAGTGATATTTTTAAGACCTATGTTTCTTCTCAGGGAGAGACAATTCTATAAAAATGTACCATGAGATGATGTTGATTGTTGAAAGGAATTTGAAAGAATAGGTGCTGATGTATATTTAAAGTAATTAAATAAATTAATCTTTGATTACATTAAATTAATACATTTCAGCTCAGTTCATGATCTCGGGGCTGTGGGATGGAGTCTTGTGTGGGTCTCTATGCTCACTACAGAGTCTGCTTGAGATTCTTTCTTTCTCTCTCTCTGCTCCTCCCCCTCCTCTCTTTCTCCCTCTCTCTAAAATAAAAAAAAAAGAAATCTTAAAAAAAGGAATATAAGCTGATTTGAATTTTATAAAATTCTGGATAATGTGTGAAGAATAAATGATATATTTTAGTATATTTTACTTATAACTGGTTACAAGATCTTTAAAAGGTCAATTCATCAGTGGCTTATTCAGAGAAGAATCTTAACATAATTTTTGATGAAAGTAGTCTTAAGGATTCTCCAGCATTTCTTCCATACCTTCATTTTACAGATAAGGAAAGGTGCCTATGTAATTCATAAACCCAAGGTCATCCAATGAGTTACTGGCTGAGCCAGGATTGGAATATTATTCCTTATCTGTTGTTCTTCCCTTGATGCCTCACTTTCTCCCTTGGTTTTGCCACACTTCATATACCTAAGGCATTCCCTAAGATGTAGGATCAGGGAAAGGATGCAACTTGAAATCATTCCAATGACTCTCCCAGAGAGCTTGGAGAATGTTGCTTAAAGCTAGCTCTGCAGATCACCTGTAGCAGAATTGTCTGGGTTATCTATTACAGATGCAGCTGCTGATACAGAATCTTTAAGAATGGGACATGGTTATTGTACCTTGAAGAAAGAAAAACGGAAAAAATCCAGGAGCTGTCCAGTTTTAAAGATGGAGTACCTGCCAGTTATACTCAGCCTTAAGCAACAGTGGCTAAGCTCTCTGCACCAGATATTTTTCCAATATATGAAAAAAACTCCATTTCACTTCTACTCCTGGCCCATTTCTAATGCAGATTTAATAGACTATCTTAAAAAGCAAGGTGCTATCTTTGAATGAAAATAGCCCCTAACTTACATGTTTCAATGGGTAAATCCGTAAATCTAAGATGGTGGATAACAGGATTACCAATAACCTGGTACCATTCAAATAACAGGGATTTAGATGTAGTAGATACTGATTAGCAAGAATGTAAAATGTACAATATTTTTCAGAAAGGTTTTCATCAACAATGGTTATTCAATCAAGATTTTGGTAAATAGAAAATTTATTCATATGAAATATCCCATGTACCTGATAATATATAAATAAAGAGTTGTTGATAATGTTTCTTTTGTGTCACGGAAAAAAATTCCTAGTTGAATTATATTTGTTGATCACTTTCTATAATTTCCTTTCTGTGAGTAAGAAATCTTGCGAAGTACATTTTAAGGTTTACATTTCACACTTGCTTCCCAAAACAGTAGCTAGCAGTGAGGTAATCTTGAGGATGGGGCAGCTAACTTTGGGGCAGAGGCTCCTGGGGGACATTAATACAGTAACAGCAAAAATGGCTGCTACTTGTTGAAGTTTTACTTCATGCTAGATGCATAGTACCAACTTTATATGCATTATCTTATTCATTCCTCTCAAAAACCTACCAAGGGGGTATTACTATACTCATTTTATAAGCCAACAAAACCAAACAAAGCAAAAAAACCTCAACCCAATCAAAAACAAAAAGAGCAACAACAAAAAACATTACTATTTTATTCAGCATTCTTTCCTATTGGAGCATTAATACCAAGATCCTGAGAAATAGAGACATTTTCCCAGGTCTCTGGGCAAGGACTTGTTGTATGGGTATTGTGAAGGATGTGAAGACGTCTGACCCAGCAGTTACAACTAAAAGCATCAGGGCCATTGGAACAACTCTAAAAATATTGTCTTGAAAAAACTGAAAACATAAAGAATATGAGAGTTCTCTGTTGGCACCTTAGCATGGCTTTTTAATCTAACTTTAACATTTTTGGCATTGTTGCTGTAGGGAAATGTAACTCTAATTTCAAGAATATGACATAGAAAAGATTAAAATATAAAAAATCCAGTATTGTGTTTTATATTAGCTTTAAGCATTATTAACCATCCATGTAAACCATTTCTCAATTGGGTACAGTGCTCACAATTACTTACAGGATGTGGTTTCTCTCTCCCTCTCTCTCTTTCTATGTAATCTACATATTAATTTAATTTAAAACTCACTTAACTTACAATTTTCAATTTGCTTGGCTTTTTAAAATTTTTCTTTTGATATATTTTAATAAAAATTTTTAAATTTACTTAGTTAACATTAAATATGTAATACTTGATAAAGTATAAGGTAATGAAACAAAACAGGCAAATAATCAAAATCATTTTTGACCTTGAAAAGAAAGAAAAATCTCCAGGTGCCTAACGAAGAGGAATCTCACCATCAGAGAACAGTCTGAGTTATAGCTTGAGGGATTAGAGGGAAATAAGCCCAAAATATAGGTGTTACCAGTGGAAGACTAGGTTTTAACACTAGCACAGGAGAGAAGTGCATGGCCAGAACCTGTAAGACACTAAAATTGAGCTACCAGGAACCATATAGAGTCCACATTTTAAAAGAAGGCTCAAAAATTTTGCACACAGGACCAGAGAGAAAGTCTACCAGGTAAAGCCTGGTGGGAAAAAAGTTACCTGTGGGAAATTGAGAACTGATGCCTGTGCAGTGTTCAGACATGAAGTCCCTGTGGTACAGAGATTGCAAATGCTATTGATGAAACCAGCAGGGGTAAATCTTCATCTATCAAATTATATTGAAATCACATATTATCAATAATTATCAAAATCACAAGAAAAAATCAACAAATATAATTAGAGAGACTGACATGAAACTGCCCACTAAGAACATTAGATGACAGAAAGTAATGGAACAACTGTGGTGCTAAAAAAAAATCTCATTAAACAATTATTTAAGAGGTCAAAACAAGTAAATTTGCAGACATATAAACATTGAAAGATTTTACTATTCAGATCCTTACTAAAAGCAAACCTGGTTCATGAAGTTTAGAATGAGAAGGTCCAACATATGTCTAATGTGTACTCAGAGGAGAAACTAGAAATATTGGGACAAGTAAAGATAAAAGGAAAAAAAAGGAAAAGGGAAACATATACAAAAATAGAGCAGGAATAAATAAATAAATTATATATATTAATGATTATGAAACTGAATAGATTAACTCCACAATTTAAAGATAAAAGTCGGATTAGATTTTTCAAAATGTAGTAGTTAGTGGCATAAAGCCTCCTGTGATATTCTTGCCAAAAATGTATCACTCATGGCAAAATAGTAAACATATTTAAATTAAATAACTTATACTAATACAAAATAACTCACTTTAAAGTATTCAAGTGTATTTTTTGAAAATGTCAGAATAATGTAAGACATGAAGACTGGGAAGCCGTACCAAGTTGAAGGAAATTGAAGAAAGCAATGTGAAACTAAATTTGGCATGTGATTTGGGATTGAATCCTGGGACATCCTGAGGGCAGATGGCAAATGGAATGACATTTGTGAATTAGATGGTGATATTAGGTCTATGCTAGCTTCTTAATTTTAATGGTTATACTGTGGTTATATAGAAAGCAATGATTGTTTTTAGACAATACACACTACAGAGTTAAGGAGTAATGGGCTGTCATGTCCTTAACTTATTCTCAAGTAATTAAAAGATGTTACCATTTGGCAAAATGATGTCAAAACTATATAGGAGATCTTTGTACAATTTTCACAATTTTAATGTAAATCAATATCATTTGAAAGCAAAAAGTTTAAAAAGAGAATCTGTCATCAAAATCCACTACTTACATAGGTGATCATATCTAAAATCTTATGATCATATTAAAGTTGTGGTACAAAAATCTTGCCTATGGTAGTTACTTGATGAAATAAGAGAGTTAAATGTAATGATGTCTACTACTCACTCTCAAAAGGTACAGCAATATACGTACCCATGCATATGTATACACATTTATGAGTATATATATATGGATTGGAGAAAATGAGAGAGAGAGAAAAAAAGTAAACAATTGGACTTCTGGGTATTCCTTGCACTAAGCTGTTTTATGTCAGGTTCCCTAGAAGAGGGATTTGAGGCAACAACGTAGATGCTTTATAGCTGGGAAAAGATTGTGAGAGACAGAAGAATGTAGTACAGTGAGGATTAAGGGGCTGAGCAAAGATGAGATCTCAGGTAAAACCACTTTTGATGGCCCACTGGGAAAATTCTGGAGTTCAGAATTATCCACTTTGAGGCAAGGGAATTGACCTTTCATAGCCTAAACATGTGAACATTGGTTATTGAATATGGATGAGAAATGAGTGGGGTTGGGGTGAAGGGCAGAGAGAGAAAAGGTACATTACTTTTCTGCAGAGGCAGCTTCTGTAAGCATTTCTGTGGAGAAAGGGGCAGCTGTGCTCCTGTAGCAGCCAACTCTTGCTGTAGCTGAGCATAGCGGTAGGGAAACAGTAGGCGCTGATAGCAGATACATATTTTGTCATCTTTCCTGCTTCTTTGAAAATTCTAATAAGAAGAAATTGAAGAAAAATCAGAAAATCTTCTTGATAGATACAAAGAAAGCAATGAAGTTCAACATCAATTTTGTAAAATATTACTAACTTATGAGCAAGTTAGTAATTGAAGTCCTTCTTTAACTAGATAAAAGGTACCTTACCAAAAATACTTTAACCTGACTTCACAGTCATAGCAAAACTTTGTAAGTATCTTCATTAAAGTCAGAAACAGGAAGAGAAGAGCCACAAAATGGCTGTTCTTCACCATTAAAATAGGGTCTATCTAAAGATGAAAAGAAGATAAGGAAATGACATATGTAAGTCCTGGATAGAAAGAAGCAAAGCTGTTATTTGTTTTACTATAATTTTCAAACATAGAACATCTACAATAATCTATAGGCTAGTGAAACAAGGTCACTATAGAGCAACAGAACCCAAAATGTTCTTATGTAACAGCTATAATTAATAGAAAAGCGCAATTAAAAAAGACGTTCTATTCAGAATAGTGACAAAACATGTATAACCCCTTGGATTAAATATACTAAAAGGAGCCCATAAATTCGATTGAGAAAATGGCAAAATGTTATGGAAGGAAATAAAGTAGATCTGAATAAATAGGAAGAGACAAACTACTTTCATTAATGCAGTTCTCAGTATTACAAATGTTCAATACAATTTTAATCAAGACCTTAATGTGATTTTTACTGAAACTGAACAATCAGATTCTAAAATCCACATTAAAGGGTAAACAGCCAAGATAACCAAGACAATTCTTAAAAAGGAAGAAGAAAGACAGACCCGTCATATAAATATCAAGGCTTGTTATAAATTCATAATTAAAACAATGTGTTTGATACTGGGACAGGTAAAAAGATCTATAAAAAAGTAAAGTCCAGAACAGTTTCAAGCATATATGAAAACTTGTATAGTATAGAAGTGGAAACACAATTCTTTGGGGGAAAAGATGGACTAGTCAATAAATAATGTTGGAACAATTGGCTTTCTACATGGGAAGAAGTAAATTTGATCCTTACATAAAACTATAAAATAAAATAAATTCCAGATGGGCTAAATTTCAAAATGTGGAAAAGAATTAAAAAAAATTGGATGACTATTTGGAAGAACATCTTCTGAAAGTGGGATAAGAAAGGATTTCTTAAGAAATGCACAAGGGGATGACTCATACATAAATACACTATTAGATTTGCTCATATAGAAATTTGAAGCTCTGTATGACAAATGAGACTATAAGCAAAATTAAAAACAAATCACATACTGAGAGGTTTTATAAAGGCTATTATGACAAATCCCTTACGATCAGAAAGAAAGAAACTAAGGAGAGAGGAGCAATGGAGGATGGGAGGAGGAAGGAAGGAGAAAGAAAGAAGAAAGAAAGAAAGAAAGAAAGAAAGAAAGAAAGAAAGAAAGAAAGAGAAAGAAAGAAAGAGAAAGAAAGAAAGAAAGAAAGAAAGAAAGAAAGAAAGAAAGAAAAAAAGAAAGAAAGAAAGGAAGGAAGGAAGGAAGGAAGGAAGGAAGGAAGGAAGGAAGGAAGAAGAAAGAAGAAAGAAAGAAAGAAAGAAAGAAAGAAAGAAAGAAAGAAAGAAAGAAAAAGAAAGAAAGGAAGGAAGGAAGAAAGAAAGAAAAAAGAAAGAAAGAAGAAAGAAAGAAAGAAAGAAAGAAAGAAAGAAAGAAAGAAAGAAAGAGAGAAAGAAAGACAGCACTCCCAGAGAAAAATGAGCAAAGGTCATAAAAACAGTAATTCAAGAGAGAAAAATCTGAATGATCAACAAAGAAATGAAAGACATCGAACCTTAGTAATAACAATCGGGGAACTGCAAATAAAAAACCATACTGCAGTTTCATACCCAATAAATTGGCAAATATAAAATAAATAAGTTAGTAAATAAACAAACAAACTTGTCAATTCCAAGCACTGATAGGGGTACAGAGCAAAGGAAACATGCATTCTTCACCAATAGGATATACTGGTATAACCACTTTCAAAAATATCTTGGCAAGATCTATTAAAACTGATTATATGCATACCCTATGGCTCAGTGAGTAAACGTACTCTTAAACATATGAACCAGAATCTTCTTTGCAACATTATTTGTCATGGAGAAACAGTGACAAAATACATGTGCATCAATAGGAACATGGGTAAATGGATTGTGATATATTCATACCACAAACAGCAGTTAACAATCTAATTTATATACATCAAAACAGGGACAAAAATACACTGTTAGGCAATTTGCTGAATTGTATGATGGTTTTTATGTAGAAGTCTTCAAAACAGACAAAGCAATACAACATATTATTAGTGGAGATACACATGTATATGTATGTAAAAACATTAGAACATAGATTGGAAGAAATCAAATAAATATTCTGATATTGGTTTGGGGAAGGAATGAGTGGGTAATGAATATAAGGACAGGAACAAAGGAAATCTTTATTTACATTACATTGTTCTATATGAAATAGAACCTTCAGTGTACATATGTGTCTATGTATATGCATTGGTGTACAGCTGTTGTGTGTCTGTTTCTCTTTCTATAAACTGAGTTAAAAATTACCAAAAAGTTAACATTTGCAATATTGGGTGAGAATGTTTTCACATCAAATTGTTCATTTTTCTGCTTTTCAATGTTAAAAAAATAAAAACTTAATTAAATCCGATCCTGAGTTATGATAACCTGAGGCCAAAGGACTACCAGAGGCATGCAAATCCTAGGAAGGAGGCTGCAAAACAAGTGCATCAAATATGGTAATTTGTCTGCCCCCTTATGAGGATGTCAGAACGTGGTGTCAGGTTCCAGCTGTGCTGCGAGTGAATGCCTGGCTCAGACTCTGGAGTGTTTTCTTGGAGGAAGCATTTGAGGATGTGGAGGCTGAGTGACAGCCAAGATGTTCTGGGAATATGAGACTCCAGAAGGTGGTATGGTAGTATTTGAAAGCGAGTCTTCAAGTGGCCAAGAAAGATGAGCAAAGCAAAATAAACAAACAACCCTGTAAGGCTAAATACAGAATAATATTTCACATTTGGAGGTATCACTAGGGCACTGCAGTGTTTTCTTCAGTCCAGTCTCAATCTCTCTGTTCCTTTCTGTGCTTTTGCCTTTCTCCCTCCTCCTTATTCCCTCCCTTCTCTCTATTTTTTTAAAAAGATTTTGCTTATTTATTTGAGAGAGAGAGGAGAGGGAGAGGGAGAGGGAAAAGCAGACTCCCTGCTGAGCAGGGAGCCCAGGATTCTGGGATCATGATCTGAGCCAAAGGCAGATACTTTAATAGACTAAGCCATCCAGGCATGCCCCCTTCTTTTTTCTTTAAAGAAACCAAGAGAACATAGAAGTTATGATATGAGACAAGGTGAAACAGTGAATTTATGTTTCGTATTTTGATTTTGTACTTTCCAAAATATCCCCTTCCTCTTACCATCTCACTTGCTCTTACTACCCGTTCTTACTCTGAAATAAATAAAAATAACTAAGCGCTTCCAATTTTTTGAAACTTTAATGCAGAGTAAACTTGGTTTTGTGCTTTTGAAAATATCATTCTGTGATTTACATAAAATTTTTCTGCAGAATTGAAGAAAAGTTATTTATAGGTAAAAATACAAGAATTGCCCCTACTTCAGATATAATATCTTGTACTAATTTTAACATGTTCCTTTTCTGAAATGTAAAATGGTGTATACTCTTTTTCTGTTTACATCGCTAAGATGTTGAAAGCTTCCTTTAAAAATCACTAGCAATATATAATCAAAGTAACAGAAAATGTTTTTGCTTTATGTAGAGTATTTTACTATATCCTTCTCTGAAGATACATTTAACAAGAGTCTTTTCTTTTTTATATAGTTGTTGAAGAGAACTTTTAAAATGCAATTAAGCATAAATAAGATAATGTAAATACTTTATAATTCCACCACCACAGAAAAGTTCATTTATTAACTTCCAACAAATTTATTTTGCTTTATGACTTAACAGAAGAGTTAATGACAAATTTTAACCAACTCTGACCTCTGTGTTATCAAAGATTGTTTTTGACCCATGAGGACCCTTCTAGGTCTACCTTATTATCTTAGTTCTAGAAGCTTAGAATTTCAAAAGAAGATTTCAAGAGAATTATTACTCTCATGACACTCAAGTTTTCCTACTGAAACGGACAAGGAAAATTCTCATTCTGGGCTTTTCTTTCAACAGGCAACTATGGAGCATCTCTTGGACTGATTCTTATCATCGTCTTCATTCATCTGTAGCATCTTCTGTGCTAACTATTTATTGCCATAGTGATGTCTACACGATTTCCCTACCTACTAAATCTCACTAGACGTGTTACTCTGGTGCTGGGATTCCTCTGCCCTCTAAAGCACATGGTTGCAATTTTCAGACTGAAAAGACAGGATCACAGTTAGCAAATTCTAGAATAAACACATATGTGGAATACACCTGCCAATAAGAATAAAACTATTTTTCTACTCTCTAATGAAAACACTTGCAAGCAAGATATATATTTGGAAATCTTCCATTGGACTCAACTAAACACACACACACATACACACACACATAAAGCCAACATTTTAATCTGTGTGATTTAGGATAAAAATATTTGCTTACTTAATACAGAAAATGAGATAGAATATTTAATTACTTTGGTTACATTTATGAAAAATATGAAATAAAAGGCTAATCATTTACAACTTATTTTTAATTTTCTGAAATAAGTGATAGTAACAACCTATGTAAGTCCTTTCATTCATTCAGAGTACAAATCTATTTTACTGTCTGTAAAACATTAGTCAATGAAGGTTCAATCTACAAGCAGATATTTAGTGGACTTTAAAATTATCAGTAAAGCAGGATTATTTTCCCCCACAAATTAAATAATCAGATTGGTTTGCTAGTTGTTCTCATCCAAAGAAGTATCAGTAGCATTTTGGTATTAGTAGTATTTGTCATTTTTTATCACTCAAACTTCAGAAACACCAAGTAGTGGAGCTGAAACTGAAACCTGGATTTATTGGACCTTAAAACCTATGTTCTTTCCATTACCTGAAATGCTGGCTGAAGAAAGGAAGAACGGATCCCTGGGGGTAAAGAGAATGATGCTAGCAAAGTCTTGGAGACTTGAAACTCTAGTGTGTGCAAGGAAACACAAGTAGTTAGTACATTGTTGAAGGTTTTCCTCCTCAGAGAGGGATGGAACAGCACGTAGAAACCACATATACCATGCCAACTGGGGAAAAACAAATCCATGAGCAGTACTGAGCAGATAAAGAATTTTAAGCACACAGGATACATGGTAATGCTTGCCTCACATAGATCAATGTAAAGAAAAAAAAGATGCATTTTAAGAGTTTATTGAAATAATCCAGGTATTCACCTAAAATCCTACAGGAGATAATGGGTAGTAGAATGACCTGGAAGAGACGATATGAGAAATATTTAGGGGATGAGATAAGAAAAGGATCCGGCAATAGATAGATTGGTTATTGAGAAGAACGGAGTGATAATCACTGCCTGACATCAGGCATGGGTGATAGGACACTGGAAATGCCAACATTAAAGAGAAGGATTTCAGAGAAGGAGCAATCCTATGGAAGTGTCAAGGCATGGACAGCAATGAATTCGGTTGGAGAAATGATGCTGATTGTGTGGGCATGTCCAAGGAGAAGCTGGATATGTGCCTGGTGCTTAGGGAAAATCGGTTAAAATTTTATAAAGCCATGAATTGGGATAAAATTGGCAGGGTAGACCAAGTAGTAAGCAGAGTAAGGGGAAAATTTACTATGGAGGCCAAGGAAGGAGCATCATTAGGAGTGAATTAGACTAGAAAAAGTCACAGAGCAAAAGAAGGCTGTCGTGGAAACAGAGTAAAGAATTTGATTTCAGTAAATAGAACTAGTAAGACTTATTTTGGGATACCAGTTCCATATAATAGACTTATTTATATGCCTTCTTATTAACTAGGCATTCTAATGGTGCCGAGGTAAAGAATAATATTAATAAGATAGGCAACCAGTGTGACTGGCAGACATGTAAGTGCAAATACATGGTGATAAAAGCAATAATAGAAATACAGGCAAAATCTAGTAGGAATCCAGAGTTTATTAGCTGATAGTTCACATATCCCTGATTGATTCAAGAATGGATTTAGAGTGACTCACAAAAACACAAAATAAAACGAATAATAAAGTGAATTCAGAGAAAAAATAAGTTGGAATAGATAATTTGAAGTCAACAGCAAATGGATATACAGAATACAGAGTGAAAGGTCTAGAAAAGACTAGAACAGGCCACCAGTTGGCTTCTAGTCTGTCTGGAAGGGAGACAAAATTGAAAACATAGTCAGTCACACTATTCATATTACCTGCAAGGAAAAAGAAAACCAATCTATTCTGGATGTCAAAACTAAACAGTTTTCCTCCTAGGTATTCAGAAAGAGAACAGTACACTGTACTCGACAGTATTTGTATATTAAATAGATTTCACAGGGCTATTTGTTAGAGTGGCTCTTAGCATGGGCCAATGATGACATAATGCCAAATTACATTTAATAAAAACAGTTTTACAAGAGAGCAAACCATATGGTCCAGCTGTGTGGATTTCTGCTTGTGTGGTTTATTCCAAGGATGGATGTTTTTGTATTTATAGGAACACATGAACTATATTTCACTCAGGCAATCCTTTGCAAATTTATGTTCTTGAACCAAGTATTCGATGAGTATTAAGCAGCAGTGGGTTCAAGGTTATAATCCCTGGTCCCCACTTCAGGCGCAGGTCTATCAGTCTGTCAATGAAGTAGTGGAAGAGCTGAACTCCCTGTGGGGATGGGAAAGGGACAGACGAAAGGGAGCCTGGAATTTTAGCTATTTTAAAAAATTTTGGGAAAACACATATAACATGAAATTTACTGTATTAAACCAATGTTAAATGAACAGTTCAGTGGCAGCAGGTACATTCGTATTGTGGTGCTACCATCACTACCACCCTCCTCAGAACTCTTCATCATGCCAAAGTGATCCTCTGTAGCCATCAAACAATAACTGCCCAGACCCCACTCTCCCCAGCCTAATCGCCGTCCTCCTATCTGTCTCAATGAATTGTACTACTCTAGGTACTTCATATAAGTGGAATCATACAGTGTAAAAACATGAAACACTTCACGAATTTGCATGACCTCTTGGCATGGTGGCTGTGATACACTTTGCTGCAAAGTCCCTATTTTAGTACATGTGCTGTTGAAGTGAGCACCTCACCTGGTTTTTGACGGGAGAAGAAGATGTCATATGAAGCTAGCATGGTCCAATGTTGTTTTCTAATTTGTTGGTGAAGACCCATGTGAGGAGGGATGCTGGAAAATGCCACCTTAGAGAGGAAGGAAGAAGCCAGAAGCCAATGGGCTTTATAAGGCCTGTTTAAGAGCTTGAACTTATATGCCATGTAAAGGGAACAGAGAATTAAAGTTTGTATTTTAGAAAAATTAATTCCAGAAAAATAAAGGGAGGCCTGGAAGGAGATAAAATTTGAGATAGAAAGAACAGTCAGAAGGTAATGGCAAGGGGTGTCTGGGTGGCTCAGTTGGTTCGGCACCTGACTCTGTTTCAGCTCAGGTCATGCTCTCAGGGTCGTGATCTCAGGGTAGTGAGATGGAGCCCCATATAGGGCTCAGTGTTGAGTGGGGAGCCAGCTTGAGATTCTCTCCCTCTCTTTGTCCATCCCCCCCACCACCTGCACACTGTCTCTCTAAAAGAAATAAATAAATCTAAAAAAAAAAAAAAAGGCAATGGCAACTATCTAGGTAATTTTCTTTTCTTTTTTCTTTTTTGCAGATTACTAGAGTGGTAGGGTGCCTATTACTGAATTGTGGATTGGGAGGAAATGTGTTTGCACTGTGGATCTAGAGGCCTTGGCCACAATCTTCTCTTTCAAGGTTAGAAAAAAAACTTTTGGCATTTTAGAAAATTTTGTATTTCAGCAAAGGATCCAGAAAAGCCAGAGTCAAATCTAAACTCACATTCTAATGCAGAAAAACACTTTTGGGGTGACATTTCTCCCTATCGATCTATCTCCTACCCCTTCTCACATGGTTTGTATAGCAAATTAGGTGTGCTAGTTCATTCCATGTAAGAGTTTTCTGGATCCTTATGTGAATCATTTGGCTTAGGAATTTGTTTTATTGAGATACAATTGGCATATAAGATTGTGGAAGTTTAAGGTATACAACGTATTGATTTGAAGTATTTATATATTTTAATCTGATTACTGCTGTCATGGCATGATTATCTTTTCTGTGTTGAGAACATTTACGATATAATCCCTTAGCAATTTTGAAGTGAATCATACGGTACTGTTGACTATAACGGCCATGCTGTGCAGCAGAGGTCCAGAACTTATTCATCTTCTAGTTGCATGTTTATATCCTTTCACAACTTCTTCCTAATCCTGCCTGTGCCTTAGCCCCTGGTAACCACCATCCGGTTCTTGTTTCTATGAATTTGGCTTTTTTAGATTTCACAAATTCTATGAATTTGGCTTTTTTAGATTTCACACATACAATATTCATCTGTCTAGCCTATCTCACTCAGCATAATACCCTTTAGGTCCGTCATATTGTCATATTGTGACAAACAGTGAGATTCCCTTCCTTTTCATAGCTCAATAGTACTCCACTGTGTGCATAATATATTTGTATATAATAATTATATTTGCATATAACTATATGACATATGAAACAATACATATGATAATATATTAATAAAGAAGTGTACCAAAACATCTCAAAAAGTGAAAAAACTTGATGAAAGACTTAAGAATGCCATTTAAGTCACAGTTAAAACCCTCTAGCTCCCCCTATTAATTCTCCCTGGTCTTCAAGGTCTTCCTGCTCTCCCGTCTCTATTCCATCTAGCCTATTATCTTTTGAGTCCTAATCATGAATGCTTGGGTAGTCCCTGTGCTCTGTCCATGATATCATCAAACACACATATTTTTAAAAACCCAGATCTGATCTTTCAGCCAAGCTCTGTCACAGTTATTTTGCAAGAGAGGTTTCTGGAGTTTAAATGGATGCCCGAGAACACAGAGCTCTGGGCACCAGGCTGGAAATAGAGCTCGGGTCTTCCAGTTCGTTCCCCAGAGTCCATCCCTTTGCCTCACTGCCTTCCTTGTGCATATACTGTAGATACTAATAAAATTATTTTCCTCCTGCCCCCCAATACAGTAAAACTTGAACAGAGTCTTGGGACTGTATTTATAGACAGAAAGACTGTCACCTCAAAACTGTGTTTGCATGGTACATAAAAGTTATTCTTCTCCACTAACAAAGTTCAGGGTTGCAGAACAAGTGCTCTTAACATGGAAGTTGTCCATCTTTAAAATCATTTCCCTTTCTTGGATCATTTGTGTATTTCACTCCCTCCTAAATCTGCAGCAAGAGGCATTTTTATTTTGTTTTGTTTTTAGCCAACATTTTCATAGTTTAACTTGTGTCACTCCCATACTTTGAAGGAAAATAATCTTGTTAAGGTTAGCCGTGCTTATATTTTCTTTACACCATGTAAAATTCATAGCTAGAAAGAAAAAAGAATGATCAAGTGCATTCATTTTCTGCTCTTCAGTCTAATTCGTGTTTGATTTTCACATTAAATTTACAAATTCTACGTTGAAAAATTTAATAATTTAAAGTAATGCATTTGAGTAACTGCTAAAATGTTAATCCATGCAAAATTATAGCAGGGAAGTCATAAAATAGATAAATGTTTTGCTTTTAAAATTAGCAAGACCTAAAAGATATACTGTTATGTAATTTATCAAATAAGAATTATGAGATTTATTGCAAATATAATTAGAATAAAATAAACTAAATAGAACTTAATTATACAGTTACAACTTTTTTTCTTTATTTGTAGGTTATCACTGTTTTAAAAATATATTAAATATATAAATAATCTGAAGTGAAATTTCCTGATAGAAACTGAAAGTAAGGATAATTTTGTAAAATTCCATCTTTGTATTCATCAAAGATGAATAAAAAACATATACAGTTATGTTTTTAATATTTATTTCTATTTTCTTATTTTTCTATGATAACATCCATGTGAAAGTACAACGCAAAAATGTTCAAACCTGTTTCTTAAATTAAATTAAATGGTAAGGCATATGTTATAGTGAATAATATGTGATTGAATTTTGAGTTCTGTAAATATTTGCTCACTAATATCAAAAAATGTTTAAACTTGGATATACTACAATTCACTTTATTTACTGTAAATTTCATAATAAAATGATCAGAATATTGCCTTGAAAATCTTCGTATTATTTTAAAACTACCTACCAGCAAGAAATAAAAACCTGCCATAGACGTGGACTGCTTCCATTATTTAAAAACGCTGAATTAAATCCAGCACACATTGTGAATCGTTTTTGCTTCTTTTTAGGATAGTTGTTAAAAGTAAAATAACCAGGCAGCCTATCTTAGGTGAGACTGTTTCGGTTTGGAAATAAACAAAGCTCTCTCTCGATGAGCTAGGTTCATTTCATATTTGTGTAATACCCTGGAAGAAATTAGGTTTCAATAAAGTCCATTTTTGTCACTGCATGTAGCAATGAATATCACACCCAGCAGGGCACAGTGGCACCTGGCTGTCCAGACCCCAGTGGAGCACAAACCATCTGGGGGTAATTACAACAAGGTATTCTTTAAGGACCAGATGGGACCAAGGAACAGAAGCCCCTACCCCTCCCAGTCATTTACAACATAATTCCTTTCAATGATATACTTAATCCTCCCACCAGCTATGCTTTTCAGCTTGCTGTTGTCACTGTTCCTTTATGTTAATTCAGTTGCAAGACCCGAGAAAAAGAGGGGGAGAGAGAGCGCGCGCAGGAAAAAAAGGGAGAGGGGGAGAGAGAGCCACCGCGCCTCTAGGGACCAAAAGAAATTATCCATCCCTAAATTGTTTCCACCACAGCAAGTACAGTAACAAATTTTTTTTTAAATGAGGGCTGAAATTATCCTAAAGAAGGTCAACGCGACAGCCCTGTGTGGCACCAGCTGAGGTTTACTCAGCCACCTGTTAGCTGGAAAGCTCTCTGCGCACGCTTATGATGCATTTAACCAGTTTAAAGGGTCTTTATTGACAGGCCAGCCACCTCCATTCAGCAGGCCGGAGCCATAGACCTGCTTTGTGGTCATATGTGGCACACAAGCCTTAATTCAATTACGCTGTAAGCCTATCCAATCTGCATCACTGCCCTTTCACTTTTGTGTTGTTTGTCTTGTATGTTGTAAAGAATTTTATTTTGAAGAGGGCAAGGCACCCTACAACCCAGTTGTCTTTATTTTTCATTTAAGGTTTGTGCCGCAGGTGCGCTGCCAGAGAAGTGTATTCATCTTTAAGTGATATTTGGGATGGAGGCATTATTTCTTGTTTGGTGACAATGCTTTTCTGGTGTTGCTGAGTTTTATTTTTTTTCAATTAGGTGTATGTTCAAACTCTCCACCAGGCCAACAAGCAGTCTCCAAACTTGAGGTTTGAGAATTCAAAAGAAAAAAAACAAAAGGAGACACATAAAAGATAGATGAAAATGACAATTAGCTTTTCCCTAGCTATTTTTTTTTTAATTTAAAAAGAAATATATTAGGGAGCAAATGTTAAATTTCAAATTTTTGGTTTTCCTTAAGTATCTGATATACCAAATATATCAGTTTATATGAATAAGACTCAGTGAAGCTATGTTCCCTGAAAACTTGAAGTTCCCAATGAGGTTATTAAATACATATATATTTTTTTAATTTTAAAAAAATTTTTTGATTATTAACTATATTAAATCTGTTCATTTTGTTTTGTATTCTGCTGCTTCTAAATTTCCTGGGCATCGGAACTGTGCATATCATTGTCAAATACTTGGCATTTCCATAATGATTTGTGAATAATGAATACAGATTTCTCAAAATCAGGGACTCTGATGTTTATTTTCATAATCATATTTTTCTTAGATGGAAATTTCGTCTCTTTTAAAGCATGTTGTCCATAGCATTCTTATAACCAACTAAATCCTACCCCCAGATTCAGTGTCCAAAAGAAGGGTATGGATCATCCCAAATCAATATTCCCCAAAACCATTAAAAGACTTGTTATGAAAGTTGAAAAGGAGGGAGAGAGAAAATTTCAAAGAGGGAGAGAAGAAACTTCTTTGCTATTTTGTATCTATTTTCCACCCAAGTCAAGGAAAGGACAATAGTGCTAAGTTACCACTCTTACCAATGTGTATCAATTTTCACCATAGCAACCCTTATATGTCTTTTGAATGGAAATTCCCATATCTGTTAAATCACTGAATCAAAATCACAAATATGAAGCAGCCAAAAGAGACCAAAGCACTGTAACTTGCAAGAAAAACAGAGATTTGGATATAATCTTCAAAATAAATAGGATTTTAGAAACTACTTGTATACCTAATGTAAATTTAATGTATGTGTCACTCAACAATTTCATGCCCATTTCCTTTGTGTTTTCCATGGGTTCCTATTTTATTTTATTTTGTTTTATTTTATTTATTTTATTTTATTTATTTTATTATTTTATTTTATTTTATTTTATTTTATTTTATTTTATTTTATTTTATTTATTTAGCTTTATGCCCAATGTAGGGCTTAAACTCACAACCCTGAGACCAAAGGTCACATGTTCTGCCTCCTGAGCCAGCCAGGTTGCCCCTGGTTCCCATTTTATGAATGAGAAAAACTAAGGATTAACAGAGAGGCTAAGTGGCTTGCTTAAGAGGTCAAAATTCTGATTTCCAATTGAGAGTTCTATTACATCATAAAGTCTTTGCCTGACTGTTTTCGAGACTTCATGATTTGACCCATCTGCACAATTATATATTTGAGTTCCTTATCAATATTGTGTGCAGGAGGAATAACAACCAAACTTTAAAAATCTAGACGCACATCAAAACAATGGGAAAAAAAATGATTTGGCCTTGTTACATTAAAAAGACACTGTTAAGATAACAGTAATTTGTCTTTAGCCATTTTTAAATCCTTCCACAGAATTTTGAAGAAAAAATAAATAATGGAAGTTGTCCAGCTTCACAATCTTTTATGTGAATCACTTAACCTTTTAACATTTTGTATCTCTACATGATAATATAAAAAATATTTGATACTTCTTTTTTTAAGAACTTTAGCATTTTGAAATTTAGGTTAAAATATCGAAAGGGATCTTTGATGTGAAATGTAAGAACCCAACTATGTATGTTTTACAACATTTTAGAAGAAAAGAAATATGGAAAGTTAGTTTCATTTTATTTATTTTTTTAGAAACATCTTTTAATCAGTATTTTACTGTTTAAAGTATTTTTCCAAATTTCAAACATATCATATTGCTTTCAGATAATGGCATCTATCATAACTATGTGAAAATGCACTATTATATTTCAAAGGAATATCCATTAAAATTTAACTGTCCATTATGCTTTTATTGGTAGCTCACGTCACATACTAAGATGGAATTGTACAGTTTATTTTGGATTCTAAGTTTCCAGTAAGATTCGTGCACATAACATTTTCTGAAAATATCTTATTTAAGGAAATGCTGAGGCAAAAATTTAAAACAATTTATAAAAACCAGAACAATAACTACTAGCCAAAACTATAACTCTTTCTCTATATGTGTTATACATATAAAATATATAAAATATTTCAGAATCCAAACTTAATATAGCTCACTATACCAAAGGACTTAGGAATAATTTTGGATATCTGTTACTCAGTAGCTAATATTCACAAAATATATTCAAAGTTGAAAGTTGACAACAGATCATAAACAAAAAGTTCTCAAATTTATAATATTTCAGGAATTTTATTATTTATAAAATCTCTTACATAAGGACAGTTACAAGGAAAAATGTGGATAATAGGAAACTGGTGACCTTCCCACTGTTGTGGAGTATAATTTTAGCTTTGCATACAAATTCTGTTCAACACAATGGTGCCTCCTGAGAGTCAAATGTGCTTTGGAGAAAACTATCACTTCATACTCAGGTCTTGCTCAGGCACAGACAGCTCCTTTGCCTTTCAATTGGATTTTCAAGCACACTTAATGGCCATAGAATGAGGCATATGCGAACGTCTCTAAGCCAATTACACAGTTTGAGTTCAAATAAACTACTTCTTTACCAGATTTTCTGGTTTTTAAACATGCATAAAGCTATTTGTCCATCTTGAGTTTCCAAAATTTGTCTACAAAATTCACAAGAAGATTTGTGTGTGTGTCATTCTGCCGAAGTCAAGTCCAATATTTAGAAATGTCAACGTGATGCCTTTGTGCCCAGAGACAAAGTGAAAAATCAAATCAGCTGACTTTTTCAGTGTGTAGAATGTGAAATCAGTGGTTTGTGTGATTTTTCTTCCTAAATTCACCATTTAAACATTATGTGGCAAAGTTATTAACATATGTGTTGCTGTGGCCAATACTCTTCAGTAAATAGTAAATGGTATATGGCTTTCTGAACTGCAGAGCAAGGACAAGCAAATCCTCACTAACTCAACAGGAGATGAAAATACTAGAATGAGAGGCAGGAGACTGATGAAATAATCTCACTATTACTTTTCATTCTTACTTCCCCACCACCCCAGACACTCAGGTGATCCTAGCTACCTGAAAGAGAAAATGATAGGTCAATGATAAGTTTTCATCTTCAGAAAAAAGCTCCTGGGTATCCTATTGATTCTTAAAGTGGGTTGTAGAAGTCTTTTATTTCAACCTTCCACTCTCTAACAATTTTCTTGTTAATATTTGTTTTTGAGATTATAGTTGAAGGCAGACAGCCTTGACTGTGCTAATGTTTCTTTGATTAAGAAAGAGGGAACAGAGGGTGCTTGGGGGTTCAGTCAATTGAGCATCTGACTGGTGATTTCAGCTCAGGTCATGATCTCAGGGTTGTAGGGTCAAGCCCCATGGCAGGCTCCATGCTCAGTGGGGCATCTGCTTGAGTTTCTCTCTTTCTCTCTCTCTTTCTCCCTCTGGCCCTCCCTCCACTCACATTTTCTCTCTCTTTAGAAAATAAATAAATAAATCTCTTTAAAAAAAAAAAGAAAGAAGGAATAGAATAAAACATAGATGTATTATTGAGTGAGGTGCTGTAAATATACATAAATGTGAGAGTGAGGAGGAAGGTTTGTGAGATTGTGTACTTATTGGTTTGGGCACTCCAGAGAGTGTTTGTGGATATTGAATGTATGCACATATGTCAGAGATGTAAATGCATCCACATGGTGTAGGAGAAATTAGCACCAATAGGTTAACTCCAGATTTCAATGACATATTTACTTATTATACCAAAAAGAAACCCCACTGTATATTGAAAAGTATTTTAATAAAATTATTCAATCTTTGACAACCTTGAAGCTTCACTGAATAAATAAGGGAGCTGACCTTCGGAAACCAAGTAATTTATCTAGGGTCATATTGTTAATAAGAGCGAAAGCTGGAGTTTGAATCCAAGAATGTCTGAATCCTGAGCCTGTGTTGTCAATCACTACAGTATACACTTATATAAAAAAAACCTCACAAATGCCAAGAATTAAACATATGATGGATAATAACTGCATGATCTGTCTACTGGACTGATATATTTACAAGTTTTCTTTCTGTTATTCTGCTCATCATTTGTAGTCATGAAATCTGGAAATTATTACTGAGGTCACCCCTAGGTACAAGAGGAGTAAAGGATTATCTGTAGTACTAGAAGCTTCCCAACATCTCTCTCTCACACTCTGAAATGCTACCCAACATAAATGATTAATTTGCCACCTCTTTTGAAATAGAAATATCCATTAGAGGAAAGCTCTCAATTTCATCCAAGTATCTCTATACTTAGAACAAATATAGAATCTCCATAAATATTTGACTAAATGTTTAGTAAATTAATGAACAAATAGTTAATTTAATTATATTGTTCTTGACTACTTCTGGGTGAATGTACTCACCTAAAGGAATGGACTTTTAATTAGATTTTCAGAGAAGGGGGGCAGGGAGGAGAGCAGAGGTGAGACACTGGGGATGGTGTTTCAAGTTGAATGCCAGACTAGGAAATTCAGGATGGCCTGAAAAAAAGAAAAACAAAACAAAACATGTAAACAGACAAGAGAGGTGGGGGGGTGTGGACAGAAAACTGCAGAAGATCACAGTTTAGAGGAGAACAAGATAATGTCAATAATCATATATATATATATTATAGATATACATATTAAATATATACATAGCAATTTTGCAAAGGTTCTCTAGCGTTGAATGAGCCTTTGGCAATCTTATCACAAATTCCAGGAAGCACATTAGCTTCTAGTTCTAAGAGTGGACTTGTCTAACCAACCCGTCAAAAAATAGAGCAGGCTTGCCTCTACCTCTCTATCCTCATCATCATCTCTTCTTGATTAAGTCAATAATCATTCTGCTCTTTGTTCGAATTCCAGTTTTAGTGTATTTTCCTCATACTGTTGCCAACCCTATACACGATGTGAGAGAGACGATATATTATAATATCAATAGTACCAACAATTTACGTAGGTTGTGTCCTCACTCTGTGCCAGGCACTCTGCTAAATGCCTCACATTTTATCTTCCAAGAAACCTAGAGGAGATTTTATTATTATGTCTCTCTTACAAATAAAGAAGCTGAGGTTGAAATAATTAACCCAAAACACAGAAGTAGAAAGGAGAACAACTGGAGTGTGAATCCAAATAGTCTGACTCCAGAACCAACTCGTAAACATTGTGCCTGACTCTCCCCATACACTCACTCATTAGTAAACTAATTAACTCATCAAAACCCACTATATACTTGGTGTGTTCTTGGAATTATGCTAAGCCCTGGGCAATACAAAACTGAACAGAACAATAGCTTCAATAGCACAGAGGAAAAAATACCTGGTTTTCTCTCTGTGGGTCTAGACATCTTCATGGAGAATGTAACCACATGAATTTTGAAAAAAGAATAAGAAGGAAGTATGGGGCTTGGAGACACAAATCTAGGCTAGTAGAACATCACACAAAAGAAACAGGGAGAAGAATGTTCTATCTGGCCTATCTCAGGCTTTTCCTCTTACTCTGCCATTTCCCCTGCTTCTGATGATTGAAACTATTCTTTCCTTAAGACTCATCTTGAGGTCTTTGAGATTTTCACTGCTGAGCTAGAGTTCCATCCTCCTTGAATTCTTTCTGGCTCTTATCTTAATCCAACTGATATTCTGATTACTTCTGGACCTGGTTTTATTCTTTGTCCGGAGCAGTTCAAAGCATTAGACAGTATCTTTCTCATTCCCCTTCCACACAATTGCTTTGTTGGGCCTTCACCCTAAATATTCCCTCTGCCTAATATACTTCTTCCCCAGAGCTCCTTTCTCCTATTCAAGTTCTTCTTTTAAAAATCATCTCCGGTATTAAGACATCTCTCATTTCCCCAACATGCTGTTAGATGCCCCTCCTGTGTGGTCCCATAGCACCTGCTATGCCCACCCCATTACAGTGTGTAACAGACTGTATCATGACCTATTCACTTCCCCGTCTGTTCGGTGAGAGTAGGAGCAAAGTCTGTCATGTTTAGGTGCAATGGGCTTAATAGCTATCTGTTGAATGAACAAAAGTAAGAATGACTTGCTGAAGTTGACTGCTTTCTTCTTCAAGAAGGGAGGTCAGGGGTGGAAGATGGGAGTGGGAGAGCCATGGTGATAGGGTAGAGAAGAGATGCTATCAGATTGCAGAGACTATCAGATTAAGCAATTCCACCACATTGATATCTTATCCATGTGTCCTCTGTTTATGACTATTTTAACCCTGATATTTAAGGAGGCCAGCCAGGACCCTGATGAATAAGGTACTTCCTTGATATCTTGTAGGACCAGTCATCATTCCCAGACTGAATTTCCCTTTTCAGTTCTGGCCTCTTCTTTTGCTGGGCAAGTGCTTATATGACATCTGTTTAGTCAGTGGGAAGCTGGGTCACCCTGGCTTAGTGGTTGAATGACTGGTTCCAATTCTCTCTGGTCTTAGTATCTGCAGAATGAGGCAATGTCTTTAAATCTCGAAGCTTGTAACTCGGTTCGTAAAAACGTCCTCACTCACTATAGCCTGGTTTTATGATCTCTACAATACAGTGGACATCTGTTATTATTGCCTATCTAATTTATTCTAAAAACAGTACCTCCTTGTCTAAAGTCAGGATCATCACCCCAATTAGGTCCTCTGAATCTGAATATGGAGGAAAGTGTCACAAAAATGAAAACCTCTTAAAATGTAGTCATTATCACTGTGGCATCCTGACGATAACAGTGGGACTTTGAGCAAGTTACTTAACCTCTCTGTACCTCAATTTCCTCATCTACTAAAATGGTAATAATAATAATAGTATCAAGCTTGTTAGCTCATGGTGTGGGTTAAAGATGCTAATATGTGTCGAACAGGGCCAGGCACAAGAAGGGTGCTCAGTAGGATTATGTATTTCAGCATATTGTTAGAATTTTGAAGTTGCTCTGTTTCTGCCCTTATGAGGCCTGGCTGAATGATTTTTCCTTTAGGTTTCTAGGTTACTCCAATTCCATTCCAAAAAAAAAAAAAAAAAAACATTTTTTTTCTTTTTTTTAGCTTAAATTGGCCTCAGCCAGTTTGCATTGCCTGCTGCCAGAAAACTCTAATGGTTGTTTCTCTCCCATACTGTAGGCCTTTTCTCCCCAAAGTGTTTATTAAACCCAAGAGGGCAATAACCATATATTATTAACCACTACATCATCCAGAAGACCAAAAGTAGTGCTTTGTATGTAAAAATATTCAATTTAGTAACTGGAAGACCAAATACATGAATAATATCATTGACCCCTATCTTTAGGGCTTTATTGAGACTTTTTTTTAGCAATAAAAATCAGGACTAAGAGCATCATAATCTCCTCTGAACTCTAAAAGTGGCCAACACCAAATATTTAACTTCCCAGAGAGGCAGCTGGTGCAAAGGAAAGAAAGCTAGAGTCCCAGGGGCCTGTGTTCTAATTCCCACTCACCACTTAATACGTTGGTGACCTTAGGTGAATGACTGAACTCTGAGTCTCAGTTTCATCATATGTAAAATTGAGATAATAAAGTATAATCCACAGGGACACAGAATCCAACAGAACAGATGATATGACCCATGATGGATACTCTATTCAGCTACTTGTCTTATTTTTTGTGAAAGTGCTAGTTCATCAACAGAAGAAAAAGGAAATTAAACTTTTAATGAAAATCAGTTATGGGAGTATGTAACTTAATCCATAACTGAATGTAATCAATTCCTGCTAGTTAAAGGAAAGCAATACGTAAAAGGAACCAGAAAACTGTAAGATCATTGGTTTGGGGCCTTAAAATAATGCAATTTTACTGTAAATGCAGAATTAAATGCAAGGTCATTTTTACTATTATTACTGACTCAGCATCCAGCAGATTCTGTTTTCATGCTGTACTATTCTATTTTGTATCCCACTCATTTAATATGCAACTTAACTAAATATTATTATGGAATGACCAGTTTTGTTGAGAACCCAACTCTGAGTATTTTATGACCATATTTCAATAAGGACATTTTGCTTTAAACTTTTTATCTTTTGTTTGCTTGCTTATTTACTCTTTAAAGTCATTGATACTATTTTTAAATGATAAAAATAATGTAACCACATGAAAAACAATTTGGAAAATTAAAAAGTTACTTAAAATGTCACTATTCTAATGTAGTCCCTTGATGTAGATTTTTCTTTTCTCATTTCATATAGTTGAATTATATCCTATCCTACTTTTAAAATTTAACACACCAGAAGCATTTTCTATGTTTTTGTAGTTTTCAAGCAGTCATTTTTCAAGCTACAGATCTTAATACTGAATAGGTGTTTGTGCTAGTTAGTTTTTTAATCACTTCGCTTTGGTTTTTAATTGCTTTAATTTGTTTTAAATTTACAAGTTTGTTTGCATTTTGACTTACATATCTCTCATTTCAAAAACTTAGCAATACTTAAAAATTGGTAATAAATTGTATGGCTCAGACTTTGTCAATACTCAAGAGATGTTCATCGACAGACCTAGAAATACTTCCTAAACAAATTATGTTTGTGTGCGGTGGGAAGTCCTAAAGATGAACATAGTAAAATTATAGTTCTCTCTTTGATGATTATGGTCACATCTAATTTTAAAATCCTTTTTTAAAAACGATTTTATTTATTTATTCATGAGAAACACAGAGAGAGGCAGAGACACAGGCAGAGGGAGAAGCAGGCTCCCCACGGGGAGCCCGATGTTGAACTTGATCCCAGTACCCTGGGATCATGCTCTGAATGGAAGGCAGATGCTCAACCACTGAGCCACCCAGGCGTCCTCAGCTTTAAAATCGTAATAATCCCAACAGGAACATTTTCTATTTTCCTAGTTCCTCATTTCTTTATTGATGAGGATGAAGCTGGAGGAGGCCATCTGGGGAAGGACATATTTTAGTGACTCTGCCTTGATATTATGTCATAATTAAAATCTAGTTTTATTTAAATTATTTAGCACACTTTTGAGAAAAAGTTGATAGAGATTATGGGCTGCTTAAAACCCTTGTCCCTCATACCATGTTTTACTGCTATACTCAGATGGGTACATTCTGTGGTATATATAGTAACATATAGAAGCAGAGTGGATGAATATAATGTGCACTGAGTGCATTCAGGGAAGGGAAGGGGGAGGAGAAGGAAGTGGGGTTAGAGGAAATGTGTCCTCAGTAGAGATTTAAATTAGGTAGAAATGGGGGTGGAGGCAGGGATATGGAGAATGAAGAGGAAGGAACTTTCAAGAAAAAGTAAATAGCTGGCAGAAAGTTTGAGAAGTAGGAGAGAGTAGGCCCTTTAGAAAACTGCAAGTATCTTCTGGGAGATAAAGTATACAGGGTGAGGGTAGGAGTGACCCAGACTATGGAGGCACATGGAAGAGATATCTAGAGGACTTCACATTTCTTTTATGTTAGTTCTTGGGATGGCTTGGTGCTGGACACAGTATGTTTACTCTCATTTACTTATTTGGAAAGTATTTATTGCCCACTTAAAATAATGCCAGACATACAAAAATAAACAAAAACAGATGAGAGTTCTGTCCTTGCAGAAATTACAACTTGTCAAAAGAAGGCAGAGATTAATTTATCAAATAATCGCACAAATAAGCATGAAATTACACATGTGGTGCTCTGAATGTGATGGAAATGAGGATTTGACTATTCTGAGAGTTTGAGAAGGATAAATAAGAATTATAGGAGGATAAGTGAAAATTGACTAAACCGTAACATAGGGAAGAACATTCTAAATGTTATAAAATTACATGTGCAAAGGTCCTGGGGTAAGCACGATGAATGCTAACAACTGAAAAAGAACCGTGGGGCCCAGAGGGCAGAGATAGGATGGGTCAGAACAGTAAGAAGGGATTATATTAATTATAATTAATTACCTTTTTTGTGCTTGGAAATATGACTGTTATATTTTCCTCATTTACTTTTGCTACTCTTCCCACTAAAATTATGTTTAATTTATGTAAACATAAATTTCCAGTATACCAGTGAATAACTAACTCAGTTTACCTATAGGTAAACAAAGAGCAATAAACCCATAACCTATCATGAAAATAATAAGTGCTATTTTTTTTAAGAGTGTGAAGGAAGAGACTTCAAACTCTTTGGAAGATCTCAATCCAACTGTTTTACATTAATAAATAAATCTTTTAAACCACAATGGCTGCAAATCCCTATTTAGCAGTTTTTAAGGAAGGAAAATTTGTTAGTTTGGTTGAACTTTGGGTTAAGAAGAATCTGTCTATTATAAATTGACCTGACAAATTAAAAACATAATTAGTTTGAAGCAAAGGCTAGTATAAGGATAGGACTCTTAATTTTGTTTTAGTTTTTAATATTTTGTCTTTCAGAAAACAATTCCATAAAAGGATATCTGAATTTCCAATGCACTAGTTACAATATTCACATTGAGTTCCTTAAATTAGAAACATATTAGATGAGATCGGTCGTTCAGGGTGGTATGGCCACAGACTAGAAATGTATTAAAATAGAAAATACTAAATAGTTAAAATACAAACAATAATTCTTCATGAGATTCATACAGACCTTAGTTTTATCTTTTTAAACAAGATAATATTTACATATACTAATTTCAGAAAATGTGTGGACAAAAATATATTGAAGCTTTGAAAATTGAATTGAGCTGGTTTACATTGAAAGAATGAAAGATACAAATACAGATTAATTATAAAATGCCACTAGTAGAGTTTGATTTTGATAGTTCTAGAATGAAAAGTTTAACATTTTGCTTTGTATTTATATGTTATCTGGTCATTACTCAAAAGAACTTAAAAGTGATAGTTCAAGGTCAAGTAACCAAGAACTTGAAGGATATTATCCCACAGAGGCAATGTGTACAAATTTTGGAGATGCAAATAATTTTTCCATATTTGAGAGAAACTCCCTCTGGACTACAATTAATTTAAATAAAGAGAAAGCTTATAATTTTAAAATACGATTTTTGAATTTTTGGCAAATGACAAAGAGAACATGTAGATGCTGTCAATTTCCCCCAAAGGAAACTGCATTATTTGCTATGGCAAGGAAGAATTTAATATTTTCAAGAAAGAATTTAATATTTTTATCAAATCTGATTCCAGCAGTCCGGAGCATGCTCTTTTTTTTTTTTTGTCTCTCTACCTATGTCTCTATTTCTCTCTGTCTCTCTCTCTATCTCTCTGATTGTATATATTTAAAGGTCCAAACTTTCAAGATTTTTGATTGTCTATGTGTTTGTTTAAATAGACCACATAAGACAGATACCTACCAAGAGGTAGTGATCGATCATTTCAGATAGGCTGTGTGCATATTTCTGATGCCACCACTGTATTCGTACTATCAATTAAATTGAATTTGAACTGAAGCTGAAATTCAGGGATCCATTACTCAAAGATAGTTTTATCTTTTTCCTGACACTAGATTCTTAACAGAATTCTCATCTGAGTGACATCAGTAAGAGTCCTACTGCTGTCAGGCCTTGAAAGTCCTACCCAATTCATCCTCTGCACTGCCGCTGGATTCCACTCTCCCACATGTATCCCTAGTCATTTCACACCTAGGTGCAAAATTCTTTCAAGTTTATGTGTGGCATGTTAAATTAGGAGCATTCACAACGAGCACAAATTAGGCCCATCACAATCTGTCTGGCCTCAGACTCTCTCCTGCCTTAGTAACCTTTTCATGCACCTTACATTCTAGTTAAAGCAGACTATTACTCTCTAACTTTGCACTGTACCGTCTGCATTTTGGGTTTTCTGGTTGCTTTTGTGTTTGCTTGCTTTTATTGTTGATCCCTTTGCTTGATATGCTGTTCTCCACTGCCCACATCTCTGTCTGTTGAAATCCTCTCTTTGCATCAAAGCCCATGTCAAAAGCCACTTTCTCAATGACCTTGTTTCTGCTATTCTCAACCAGATGTGAGGTTCCTCTCCACTTACTCTTAATGCATGTTTAGCTCCTCGTTAAGATACATTTATTTGCCATTGTAATATATTTACATGCCCATGCCGTGGTCATACTTGTCTTTTCTCCACTATAGCATCTGACAGACAGTATTATGATTGTAGTAATATCCTAAACATGTATATTGAGCTCCAGTTAAAATTTAAAACCTCTGAAATCCCTAGTGATCGTCTCAATTTTTTTTAAAGATTTTTTACTTATTTATTTATTCCTAGAGGCACAGAGAGAGAAGAGGCAGAGACACAGGCAGAGGGAGAAGCAGGCTCCATGCAGGGAGCCCGACACGGGACTCGATCTCGGGTTTCCAGGATCACACCCTGGGCTGCAGGCGGCGCTACACCGCTGCGCCACTGGGGCTGCCGTCTCAGATTTTTAAAGGTTACTTTTTTTGCTTTTCTTAAGACACAGTGGGAAAAGTTGAGTGAAAAAAATCCTAAAGCAAATAAATTTTAAAAATGTTCATTTTGTGATTTCAAAGGTATTTGAAGTAGAGCTGTGCGGTGAGAGAAAGTAGAATAGTTCTTTCAACCACTCTCGTGTTTACATGTGCTACACATGTATAAATCTAATTCCTATCCATTAATCTAAAAAAGTACTGGAAATGCAGACTCTCATCAATTGAGCAAATATATATATGTACTTAGTATTCATATTGCTTGGTTTATCATTTACTTAGAAAAAAAAAGCATATGCTTATATAGTCTCCCTCCATAAACCAGAATAAATGCTGGAGTTCCTTAAGTGTTGATATTTAATTATCCCTGTTAAGTGTCAGACTTTTATTCTAATGCCTCAACATTCTCTCTATGCAGAATTGTATTAATAACATGTTGCTGTTATTATTCAAGAGGATTCTTCCGAAGCAAAACACACTTTTTCTAGTAGTAGGACACACACACACACACACACACACACAAAACTCTGAAATCAGAAGGGCAATGCTAAGAATATTTCAGAAACAAGCACACAGAACATATGTTTTTAAAAATATTAAATAGAGTGACCAGGCGATTTGTCTAATTATTATGACAAAGTCTTTTACAGATTAGCCCAGAAATGCTTTTTTGGCCCAGAAAATGCCTTTAAAAAGAAAAGCTGACTAAATCTGAAATGTGTACAACTAGGAAAGATGAATGTAACATGAATATGTAGCCAGAGTTCACAATGCCCACAAACTTCTCTTTGTCATATTTGTATATTTTCCAATTCCAAATATACCAGATTTACATGGTGTTCTGGTTTCCTGTAGATATAAATGCACTTTTAATTATCCTTCCAAATCAAGGAAAAAGTTGGAACTGTGAGTTTAATCATGTATCCCTTCCTTTGGTTCATTTGTCTGATCATTCATTTGTTCATTCTTTCAATAGCTATGTGTTGCACTCTTGCGAGATGCTCTGCACCCTACTAGTTAGTAAATGGCATATAAAGATGAATAAGACACTATCCTGCCACTTCAACTAGAGCAGAAATGCAGCTCAAGACCCCATTCTGTTTGACAGTAAGCTCTGATGCAAGATAATCATAAGGTCATATATTCTTTAAAATTGGTAATATGGAAATCGGTAGTCATAAAGTCCTATTTCTATATATTTGGGAACATATGGGGGAATTTCTTCATTAAACCATGTCCTTTCAGATTGGGTAATATATGCAGAATAACACTTGGCTGTGTTTATTTTCCTTGACTTACTGCTTACTGTGAGGTACTGTTAATTGTCTTCTAAGTGGTCTGAATGTACCTTTCATGTCTTTTTTTTTTTTTTTTTAACCAGGATAACTGTTTTTTTTTTTTTTTTTTACCAGGATAACTCTTCAAAATATGCCAACACTGTGATCAAAGTCTTTCTTCCACTTATTTTTTAATTCACTTGTTATTGTCATTTTTGTTTATTCATGCTATCTTCTTTTGCTTCTTTCTGTCTTGGATAACATAGGTCATCTTTTCACTTTTGTACTCCAAACATGCCAGATTGAGGCCATGCATGGAGAACAACTAGAGTTCCCCCTTTTTGCTCTCCCATCTTAACATGTTTTGTTTGCCAGCTGATTAAAGATTGTGCTTCTAGGCAATTCTCCATGAACAATCAGTCGAAAATAGTGGAGGCTGCCTTGTTCACAATCTGGAAAAACCTTTGTCTATTCACAAGTACCCATCCTGGAAGAACTACAGAAGTTCCCCTCACTTACATCAAGTGCTTCTAACAATGGGTGTGTGCATTCTTTAGTTTGCCCACATGCGTGATATTTAGGAATAAGCTGAAGCACGGTAGAAACAGGTTTATTCAAATAAACACAATACTGAAACGGAATTGGGTAAAACGTTGGGAGGATGGCGAAAAAGAAAGATCATAAAGATCCATTTTTATTTCCATGCCTAAATGAGTATTAAAAACTCCACAAACAGAAAGCATCACTGTGCACCTTTGAGTGAAGCTTCTTAGCTGTCCTTATCATTCATTACCTGCTTCTTCAGCCTGGAGGGCATCCCTTCCAAAATAGGGAAAGCGCAATCTGTATGCTAAGAAAACTACAAAGAAGCAATAAATTATTGCTGTAATGACATGCTAATTAAAATTTTGCTTGTAACTCATGTAAGTGTTTGAAGCCCAGCAAATTTCTCTTTTCATTTGTGAAGTGTGAAGGTAAATTGCCCAGTGACAGTGGGACATCGCTAACAAGTACAAATTGAATAACATGCTATCTTGCTCTATTAGCCCTGACTCGCATGTCTGAATTAGATATTCAGCACACTCCCCATTGAAGGCCTGATTGATAAATGCTAAGAAGAATTTGTCAAAACAACAGGGGCTACACCCAGTGGGACATCAATATGCTCCATTTAGTCACCCACACAGCACTTCCTACGTAGGATTGTCACATAAAATTAAGACTAGCCGCTAACCAGCCATCAAGCTTGTAGCAGACGTCAGGCAGCCTGTGTTCTGTATGCATATTAGTCACATGCTTAACAATTTGGGCTGTCAGGACACAAGCATGCAGTGACCTCTGGAGCAGAGGTTGAATTTTCCAACTATACCGAAACATCACGCTCAGCTGTTCAAGATTTTAGACCATTTCCTGCCAGATCTGTGCACAGATGCAGTGCCCTAAGCTATAATCTGTGGCCGCGTCCAAATGACAAATGGCACCGGGAAGATTATTGCATTATATATTAAGTACCACAAGTCTGTAAATTATAAGTAAACTACTGTTCAGACTGTCTCCTCCAGCTTTCAGGATACTTTCCATCTCCATTCTTTTTTAAATAAACCTAATAAATATTGGGTGAACCAAGAGATCAAAGCCCAGCGCCTGAATTAGCCATCTCCATTGCTAATTAGCTGCTTGAATATCAAACAGTTTTTGGACCAGCTGTAATTTAATAAGCCATGATTGAGGTTGGTTTGATTTTGTTTCCCCATTGAAAATTCTTCTCAGGTGCAAGTTTGTATGAGTTTAGAATTCTGGGTGATAAGCTGTTTTTGGTACTTCCCTTGTAAACATAATTAGCTATAAATACAGAGTAACAATAATAAAAATCAGTACAGTCTAACAGGAGTTTCATTGTATGTGTTATCTTATTTCTATGGCATTATATTTAAGCTCTATGGATGAAGCTATTGGCCCATAGAATAAAGAACTAAAAGGTAACAAAGTCAATAGTTGGAAATAAAAATGTATGCTCTGCAAAATTGACAAGATTGTCATTTTCTAGTTTATATCCTGCCATCAGGCATGGAAACTAGGGTAATATTCTTAAAATAAATTGTTTAAGCTTCCTTTTACAAAGCGTTTAACAAAATGTATTTATGTGATGTATTAAAGAGAATAAAACAATTTTTCGTTTCTGAAAATCACATATCTGTTCAAACTCAAAGAAAGCTATTCTAACTTGAACTTTTAAACACTTAACACTGGAATTCTCCATGTCTTTTGGAATTCTTGCTTTTGTATGGGGACTCAAAGCAGAATTACCCAATGTAACATTAGAACTATATTTCTCACGACATATCTATATAATACAATTGCAAGAAAAAGAGAAACTATGATAAAAAATCGCTTTTACACTTGAATGGTTATTTTTTCTTTCTAGGACACAAAGGCAAAACATTTCATTTTTTCTAGGACATAAAGGCAACCTGCTATTGGTATCCTGTATTTTCCATTTCAGACAGAATATGTGAGTGAAATCTTCACTCTGGACACTTTCTAGATTTTATGTATCCTAGAGTTTCCAATTTTTCATTTTTTTATACATCTCAGTGATAGTGCTATTTATAACTGTATGGAAATTTAATCATAGGATTCCTTCAATAAAATAATTATTTCCCATCAAAATAAAAGATGTTAGGTCCATTAGCATATATAAGATCAACACTTAATTTCAAAAAAATAGTGAACGGCAAAATGCTCATTCGTTTATGTTAAAACTGCAGTAAGGCTGACAAGGCTGTGTCTGGAACCTAAAACAAAACCTGCTCGAAGTGGTTTAAGGGATACCCAAAAGCCTAACAGTAGTCTAACCAGTGGCTAGATACCACCCCATCGCCAGGGATTATCACCAAAGCATGCTGGGGCAAGGAGGAAATAGCTGAACATTTAGCAGTGTCAAGCGGATGACTTTCTGCAAGCAGATATAAGCTTTTTCTCTTCAAATATTTTTCTTTAATTATGAACTATCACAGTGTTATAGGACATCTCATATTTTTATTAAAGCCAGCTGCAGCAGCCAACTCTGTTTTTTTTTTTAAATGGGTCACTTTGAATTCTTCAGCAACAATTTTTCATGTAAAAATTTTGCTATTATGAGTTTTATAAATTCCCTTTACATGCCCCCACCGCCCCTCAATCTTCCAGTAGGGAGAGAAAACAAAGGACAGCAGAGGCCTTTGCCTCAGGCAACTGTCTGCTGATGGATATTGTAGCAGCTGAATCTCTCTCCATTCACATTCTAAACCCTCTCCCCTAATTGTCATCAGTATCATCAATGTCACTGACAGAGACCACTGCACAATTCTACAGCCCTTCAGAGCAATATTGCCTTTGGCTTTTTCTCCTGGGGCTTGCTCCTTGCTTGGTGCAATCTGTGAAACCACTTAGCCCAGGATCTTCGTTGACTTGTAACAGGTACCAGATGATGCATCCAGACCTCTCGTCTAGTTTTATGTCCTTATGCCTGGTGCGCCTGCCACTGATGTGTATGTGTCCAGATGTCAGGGAATAGATGACGCTTCTGCTGCCATTTTCATGAAAGAGCTGCAGGTTGGTGGGAGGGAACTCAATAGGACACAAGAAAACCTGATGTGTGAAATAGTGTTCTTATTTGTAATGGCTTTGTACATTCTTTATTAAACCTATCCGGAATTCTCATTAAGCATATTTATATGCCCGTATTATTGTGATGCTTGAGGAAATGAAAGTGCCTGTGCCTGATTTCTGTGTCCTCAGAATTTATAAAAATTAAAGGAAAATTATTCATGTTAACAAGTTATCTACAAGGATTGGGAACGAAACTTCTACCCTCAACTGGCTTTCTTATAGCAATTCTTGTTAATAATACCATTATTCTTTCAATGAGAAAAAAATAATTTCTTTTTCCATATATCTGTATTTGAATCTTTCTAAGGGTCAAGTCTGTATTAAATTAAAATTTATCCATAAACATACATAAACACAACTTGAGGAAAGTTGTTTTATCTATGTAATTGTTATATATCTCTTTCAAATGAATTAATTATATATATGTATATATATGTGTGTGTATATAGATATGTGTGTGCATATATATATATATATACATATATATATATATAATAACATTCCCTTCTCCATGTGGGGTAAATACAACTTCACGAAATATATCAGCCATTAAAACAACATGTACAATGTTTTCTGCATACATTTTTTTATAGCTGAAATTTTGTCACCTCAGCTAGCAATTATATGTTTTTACTGAAATTATTTTATTAATTGCTGTCTTCCATGCAAGTGTAAACTTTATGAGAGAAGATATCATGTCCCCCTTTTACTCACCCTGTTATTCACAGTGCATAACGAAAAAAAGTGTCTGGCTTATTAGAGTACTATGAATACTGGGTGAATTAATTAATATATGTGTGAATGACGGATGAATGAATATAGAAAATTACTGGAAGTAGCAGGCAATTTTTGTACTTGAAATCTAGGCATCGAACAGGTAATCTAACATGAACGTAATTGGTCCTCAATGTGGTTGTAGGCTCACAGTACTGTCTCTACTTGGGATATCACATAGCTTTCTGTATCCTCTGAATCTTTAAGCAGATCCAAATCTTGGATCCTATCAGTTTCAGAGAAAACTCTTACTTGAGGTGAGCCATTGAAACTTAAAACAAAATAAGTAAATTCCCAGGATAACTTACTCTTCAGGAGGGAGTCTGATAACTTACTCTTTCCTCATACCTAGGGACTGACATTGTAGTTAGACTAGCTTTTAAGAATTGGGCTTTTTGTCTTTATTCTTTCAAAATATGGAAGATGTCAGGGTATTTTGAATAAAATAAACACAGTGAAGTTGAGTTAGACAGTTGTTCCTATATTCTTAGAGTATTACCACTAATGCATTTGCTTTCTTTTCTACATCCTGGCGTAGGTGGACGCCATTTTTCTGTTTTCTCTCTCACTGGTTTGATGACGATTTGCTCTACAGATTGGATTACAGCAGTGCTTTTTGCCTAAAGTTTCCCCGGAGGACCACCCAAGAGCTTTCTCTGCTACAAAAGGTAATAGCCTGTGACTTTAGTGGGTTGTTTGCCTAAAGCATAGACTGCCTATAAAATATAAGGGACCTCTGTCCTGTAGTTCATGTGGTGATAAAATAAATCACTTGAAAATTATTTCAAAAGCTTTCTGGACAAGTTAGTTTAGTATAATCCTTCTGACTGATAATCAACAATGGTTGATCTTAATGAAATCTATGTCTATATGCGTCTGTGTGTGTGTTAAAAGTCTTTAACACTAGAATACCTTCATTTGTGCAATCAGGGTCCTTCATGGTCATCTTCCTGTGAAAAGCAATACAACTGGCTAAGCCTATTTTTCTCATTCTTTATACTATAAGTGACTTTTCTCAGGTCATGGATGGAATATTGTTACTTAATAATACATCTTATATACTAAACCTTCCTTGTAAGTACAAATTTAAAATAGTTTTAGCCTCTAGCTAATAAATATTCTGTAAAGTTAAGAACAATGTAATATGCCAGCAGAAATGATATTTTATATTTACCATACACTATGTTTACTTTCAGTCATAACATATCAAAAATGAAAAGAAAACAGATACTTATGACCTAAATTTATACTTTCAGTGCAAATATAAACACACAAATTGATTCTGTGTATGAAAGCATAGTGGGCAAGTAACAAAATTATGGTTCCTGCTACAGACAACAAATTAAATAATTTAATTACAAAAATATAATTAAACATTGAAATCCATACTAGATTTTCACATTGGTCAAAATAATGGGGTAATTATTCCAAATGTACTCCACTTTGTGTACACGGATTGATATGACTATGATAAGAAATCTTCTTGTATTCCCCAATATCACTTTTACATCACCATGCCTAAAATAAAATCCGAGGTTTAAATTTTTTTTCTTCTGACTTTCTTATTTTATTCAATATCATTACTGTGAGATTTTCCATTGCCCTAATAGCCTATAGTTAATTTTGGACCCTCCGTCCTTCCTAGGTTCTCGGACTTGGTAACAGTTCCTTATTTAGAAGCACTGGAGAGAATTTCTACACAACTGCCCTCAGGCACTTCCCTTCTGGCCAGCTCCAACTGTTACTACTCTATTCCAGGTCCTTATCACTTCCCATCTTAATTCCTCTTTCAGAAGCCTCCAAAATGTTCCTTTTGAGTTTATACCTCCCACACTCAGGTCTTTATGCTCAAACACTAGATTACTGTATAAGCATTTTTCACTTTATTACTAATCTTATCAGAAGTATGTGATGGCTGCCCATGACTCAGGGTAATTCTGAACTGCTCTGCTAGGATTCAGGGCTCTGGGTCATCTTGTTTCCACCTCACTTGCTGTCATTATCTCCCACTCATCCCTCAAGCTGGACCACTCTCCTTGAAATACACTGAATATTCCTACTTCATTATTTCTGCCTACACAATGATTATTTCTCATACTCGAAATGACCTCACTTCTAACCACACAGGAACCTGCCCCAATCCTCCTAATTTCCCTGACCCTCAATGTTCTTCCTTGCCCCTGACACCCTGTTTTTCAGTGATCTGTTTGCCTTGTGCTACATTCATTGTATTCTTACTGTGTTTACGATGACCTATGTCTTATCTACCAGTTAGTCTCATGGCTTTAAGAGCAGGGTCTCTATTTCCTCTTTCCCCATAGGGCACAACATACAGGTAGATTCCCAAACTATTCTCTGATAGAATAAAGAACATCATACAGAGGTTAAATTATGTTAACTCTGGAAAAAACTCACTTGTTGGAACCAAACATTTTCTAGCTTATTAGAAAAGTAAAATGATCCTACTAAGCAGATATTGTAAATAAAATATATATCTTCTGATGCAGAGCATATAAAACTTCAGTAAAAATTAGGAAAACTAAAGTTTAACCCTAATCAAAGCTTATCTTTTTCTTTGAAAAACACCCACATATGTCTCTCATAAATACTGATGTTATTTGACGGCAGAGAAATTTTAAGAATTATATATACATGTATATGAAAATGATTAAGAAACTCAACCAAGGTAAATTTTATTAACATGTTACTCAGAGACTAGCAGAGTAACCTGCCCATAAGGTAGGTTCAATATTATATGTTTTAGGAAACAAAGCGAAATATAAATGACCAAGATCTCACAAACATATAGCCAGAAGCTTATCCAGATTCACTGAATGAATAAGTCAGCTTCCCCCAATATAGTAGTATTTTAAAAGCCATAGACAATATAATGTTATAAGCTTAAAAATTGAAGGATCACATTTGCTTCCGTGTGTAATATTCTGTAAGAATCTTTGTCAGGGACCCCTGGGTGGCTCAGTGGTTAAAGCATCTGCCTTTGGCTCAGGGCATGATCCTGGAGTCCTGGGATCCTGGGATCGAGTCCCCTGCATGGAGCCTACTTCTCTCTCTGCCTCTGCCTCTCTCTCTCTCTCTTTCTCTCTGTCTCTAGTGAATAAATAAATAAAATCTTTAAAAAAAAAAAAAAAGAATCTTTGTCTCTCAAAGCTTCTTCTACCCAAAGCTCAGAATCTGCAGTATAATATATATATTTAGGAGTTGTCCTTGACATTTTTGATGATTGTTAAAAGTCTAAAGTATTTTTCATATTTGTGCTGAGAAGCACTAATCATTTCATAGAAAGTCACGAGGAAATTTACATTTGTGTAAGGAGAAACACCAGGGGATAGTATGTTCCTTTCCATAACTTGAACAAGTCATTTTATGGACTTTATTATTCTGTAACTGGGGAGTTGTGACACTATTTTTTAAAGGAAGCTCTATATCCAATGTGGGGCTTCAACTCACAACCCCGAGATCCAGAGTTGCATGCTCTACAGACTGAGCCAGCCAGACGCCCTAAGTTGTGACACCACTGGGTACATACTTTTTTCCTGCAAGGCCATATAGACTAGTTAGTTACTGTGTGACCAAAATGAGAAATTTGATCCCCTCATTCATTAGAGTTCTTCTGTTACATAATCACAAATAAACTCGTCATCCATTTAACTTGCAAATGTGTGCTTCCAACCACAATAGTTTGGAGAATTACTAGTCGATCCTTCATGATCACTGTTAAAAAGTAAATCAATCCTTTAATGATTGAATATTTACCAAATTATTAATTTAATGAGAAGTGTCAGCACCAAATCTGATTAAAAAGAACAGAGCAAAAAAATATGAAAAGAAGTAAATATCTAAAAGTTAAGTACAATACTATATATAATTATGTATTATGTTTTATGTACAATATGAATTAAACATATAACCTAAGTATGCATGTGTTTGTAGATTACATGCTCTTCATACATAATTTTATGATATATATGCATATGTATCTATTATATATCCATATCCATGTCTATGTATTTGATAATTCTCTATTATTTGGCTGAAATAAGAACACAGGTGATCCAAGTATGAGTTATTTTTTATTTAGGATTTAGGCTAATACATTTTTTGTTAACAGACTTACCCTTACCTTTCTGACACATGCCAGAATACATAATTACTTCCTGAGTAAAATTTTGCAAGATAAATTGATATTGTTCTGAAGTTCCTCTTGTCAAATGTATTCCCTCTAGCATTCTCTAGCTAGTTCATATACCCAGTCACCATATTTACTTCGAAGGACATTTTGGGTCTTATTAACAATAAAATTCATTCTTGGAGGATCAAGTTTCAACATTGTTGAGAATAATCAAAACAGGAATTCCAGAAATGTTTGACAATGGATTACATCATTATTGGAATAAGTATTTCTCCTCCAAAGATGAATTCCCTTATACCCTTGCTAAGATGAACATGCTTACTGGAAAACATCTTCCATATGTACATGTGTGTGCACACCTACATAGAAGAAATCCAAAACCAGCTATTTTTATAAGGTTTGTAGTACCAACTACATTTTATATTTCTATGGGTAAGAGTTCTTTTTTTTTTTAAAGATTTTATTTATTTATTCATGAGAGAGAGAAAGAGAGAGAGAGGCAGAGACACAGGCAGAGGGAGAAGCAGGCTCCATGCAGGGAGCCCGACATGGGACTCGATTCCAGGTCTTCAGGATCATGCCTCAGCGCTAAACCGCTGAGCCACCCGGGCTGCCCTATGGGTAAGAGTTCTAATTTTATAACAATATCTAGTAATTAGCTGACATAAAAGGTAGTAAGTGCTGTATAAGAAAATGGTGGATTCCTCAAGCTACATGTAAAAATCTATTTACAATCTATCTTTCACATATTCTTGGTGGTTCAAATGATTGGAAACATGATCTAGACTGAGCTCAACCTTATATTAGTTGTAAATCCATGAGCAAGTCTTTGAGGTAGTTTACTCATTTGCAAAATGGGATAATATCTTATTACACGATTTTTTAAACTATAAAGTGATTGCTTTATTAGTGAATATTCTCATAAAGGAAAAGTACTATGTGAAAATATATGATCCAAAAGTAATGAAATTCAAGAGCAAAAATTAAATATCCAGTAATTAAATTTTCACTGAAGGTGACAATAAAATCTAAAAGCTCTTTCCATTTCTAAAGCATGCTATGCCACTGGTTAAAAAAATATTTTAAGATATATTTTTGTCCTGACCATGATATTAACATACAAAATAATATTCAAATATGTCATGTTCTTAATACTACTACAGAAGGAGATCTACTGTGGTGGACAGAAATTTAACTAGAAGTAATGAAGGGTCATATCTTTAAAAGACATATTACTGTTGAAAAATATGGTCAAATCACACTGGTTGACTTTTTCTGTAAATGGGTTAAAATTTACACACCACTGGAGATCTGTTTAAGAGCATGTGGGTTAAACACACTGAATCTCCATCCCAAACACAGTAAGGCAGCTACAAGTCAAACATAATGACAGTGCTGATTAATTAGATACTCCTACCCCCAGCACTTCAGAGTGATTTATGGAGACACATCTCTAGCCTGATCCATTGTGCTGACTGGATTAATGGAGTGAGCTAGAAAAATTCACTGGCAACAGTATCTGGAAGCCCAGCAAACATTAACCCTTGGAGTTTTCTTATCTACCCTATTGACAGAATATTAATTATGATGAAACATACATGTCTCACCTAATTATCTTTTGATAGCTTGGTTTATATTTGATATATAAATACAGATATATATTTTTTATGTTGAATATTTGGATATACTGAAATTCCTTGCATTAGAAAGAAATTGCACATAAACATTTAAGAAGAACAGAATTAGATTAAGTTATGAGTCCATTATGGAAAGGACACCATGTAAGCATATCTTTTTCATTTTAACCATATGCTTAGAGACATAGAAATTTGTTACAGAGTAAGGAGAACATAAAAATTCTTTTCAAGCAAAAACATTCCCATTACATTAAGAAGTTATCAGTGTGTATGTAGGTTGCCTGGTGGTAGTGAATTCTGCAATAAAGAGACATTCTGCTTGGAGGTGGAGCCTGGAAAGACATCACTGATATATAAGCAATTTAATTAGAAATATTCTGAAGTGTGCCTAATCAGAAGTGAGCATATTAGCACATAAATTGCTTTTGGTGTATATAAATGAAGTATCATATATTATCTGGATCTCAAAATTAAAAAGCTTTATTGAGCTATTTTTGCACTATATTTAAAGCTACATAACATGGAAATTGAACCTTTCTGAAAGTGTCTAAAATATTATGAGATATATTAAGTTCACCTTGAATTATTTTTGTGGTATTAGATCCATCCCAGTCATATTTTCTACATGTGTTACATTAAACATATGAAAATACAACTTTTAAGTAGACTTGGTTTAAAGTTCTCTGGGTAAAAATGTCTTTCAGTTAGGAACAAAAGCTAGAACCAAGTAATAAACTCTTAGTCAAGCAGCTCTACTTTGCACTAAGACCAAATAAATAAGTTAATTAATTAAAATATTTAAAAGTTAAGTTATCATGACAGTATAGTAAGGATAATATAAGGAAGGTTTCCAAAATTTGGATAATTGAAAAGAACACTTCTTACCTCTCTGGCGACTCAAGGCTCATACTCAGAGGCATTAGATTGTTTGTTATGGATTTTCTTCATTCTAATGATGGTACAAAAGAAAGGAAATGCAAAACTGACTAAATCTAAGTTCATAAATTTTTATTACCCAAGTCATCAAGGAATGGAAACTTAATATCAGGCTTTGATGCCCATAGGTATACCATGCCTCATGAAACCAATACATTAGATCAAAGGTGCTGTCTTAAATTTGCCAAGTTGGAGTTACTGACAGTTCTGCAAGGATCTCATCTGAACAAAAATTAAAGTTCTCATCTGGGAGCGATTTTGCTCCTTAAGGGGATTTTTTGCAATGTCCAGAGACATTATTGATTGTCCGAAGTAGGAGAGTGTTCCTGACTACTGGTGGGTGAACTCAGCTGATCGATGTCCTACAATGCACAAGATAGCCACCTGCAACAGAATTATCCAGCCCCTAGAGTCAATAATGCTGAGGCCAAGAAACCCAGCCCTAGCTAGAATACATTTAAATAATTTTATCTGAAGTTTTCAAATGAACTTACTGATGGTGAGATCACATCGGTGAACAAAGGTTAAAGTTTGTTGATCAGCTCTTACAAAAGATGTTAGTGTCACTTAAAAATACAAGAGTAGCCTAAAAATTAGAAAAATGAGTGTAAAACTCTTACTACTGTCAAAGAGTATCATCATTAAAACACCCTCGAGATATTAAGAGCCCCTAAAAAGAGAACACAGACTCATCAATATGTTCAGTAATAATGTTCCAGAGGCAAAACTTCTGAATTTGAATATATTGGACTTCTAAGCCTATATATTACCTGAGAACGTTATTGAGTTCCAGAAGAAAAGTTTTTATGTTATTTAATAATGCTAATGCTATGAATAGTATTTAAAGTAGAAATTAATAACCCTCTTCATGCAAAATATTGTAAATATCACAAGTTAATGGAGTAAATATCTACACTGAACATATGACTGAAGATAAAATTGTGCATGAGGTCAAAAAAGTCTTAATTTTATTTTTCAATGAACTAAAACATATTCAAGCCCAATCGTTCTTCTCTTACACCATTCAAAGGCTCTATTTAGCAGAAAGTATACTCCAGAGAAAGTGGCTCCCTCTTCTAACCACTGCAGATAAACAATTTGACAGGTTTCTATGATTCCTGTCTTCAAGCTTTTTAATTTCAACATTAGGTTTTTATTAACAATAATAACAGGCTTTGCAAATGGTTGTTTCTCATGTAGAGAAGTGCTTTTTCAAATGTTACAAATTTATTAACATTTTTCCAAATTCACGTCTAGCTCCAATCCAGTCACATTTAGCCTTTCTCAGCAATTCCAGCTCACAGATCTCTTTTTCATGTAGAATGGAGAATTTAAAATTTGTAACACATTTGGCACTTTGCGCTCTACTGCTCACTTTTTTTTTCCTCAACCAATTCTTTTCTACTTGTTTTTAAATCTTCCCAGTTAGGTTACAAACACTATTCCATAAATATCCCTTCTAGTGATAAGCGCTTGGTAAATATGAGCAAAAGAAGGAAGGGAGGGAGACAGGAAGGGAAAAATGAAAAAGGAAGAGAAGAAGGAGTTCAGGAAGCCAGGGAGAAAAAGTTCTTTGTATCACGCTTCCTATGTTACTCAGGGGGAAATGTTCCCTGACTCTTCTTTAAAAGCAAAATGTCTTCAACTGGCTCGCAGATGCCGAAGTTCACCAATTTCAATCCGTCAGTGAGGACCCTGATCATTTGTGCCTAGACATATTAGCATTTGAGGTTTCTCTAAGTTTTCTCATTCAAGATCAAGAACGCTGAACTCCCCTTTACAAGTGTAAACCCAGCTCCTGTAAAAATGTATTAGAAGGTGGGAGAGGGCCAACTTCAAAAACATCGTATGTTTAGCATTGTTACATATTTAGAAAAAAAAAAAGCTTTATTTTTCATAAAATAAAATAACAGAGAGCAAAACTGGTACAGTCAGGGTAGGCTTCTGAAACCAGACAGGAGCAAATGACTTTCCCATCTACACCCTTCAATGTCTTCCCATTCCCTGGAAGATGAATTCTTACTCTTAAATTCCATTGGATGTCTTTTCTAACTCTTTCATTTCTTCTCTCTTTAGTTTGTAATTCAGACTCTGAGCTTGAGCCAAACCAAACTTTTTCCTCTTTTTCAAATGCACCATGCCATCTCTTTTCAACTGCCTATTGTTCACACTGCTTAGTCTCAACCCACTTCCCAAGCCTCCTGGCCACCAACACACATATATAAGCGTGAACACACGTGCACATGCATTATTATCTACTTCCCACTTCACTTCCCGCAAGAATTATTTTCTCAGCACACAGCTTCCAGGTCTGGTGTCAGGTTTCTGGGTCCCCTCGGTATCCTGTACTTCCTCCCACACTTCCTCTCTCCTGGCACAAACCCCTGGAATGAGATGGAATGCATAGCTATAAGTAAATTCTGTGAAGACCTTTTTTCCCCTCCTGCTCTCCCGATATTCTTAGTACCTAGTACCAAGTCAGGCAGATAGGTTTTTCAATAAATATTTGTTAAATTGAACTAAAACAAACTGAATTGGGTAATACTAAATAATTTTAAGCTAAATAAATGGCTGGAGCTACTCAGAAATTTTTCATTTGATCAAAAGGGGATTTGGTTTCTTGTTTTGTTTTGTTTTGTTTTAAAAGATTGATAAACACTTATGTGAAAATATCCACAATTTCTCAATGCCTTTCCTTTGTAAGAGAATTCATTTTATGCTTCCCCTAGATCTTTTTACTTACAAGAATTAGCTTAAGACATATGTCAGATGTCCAAAATTCCTATGGTTACTCAATGGTTACACATCTGCCGTTTTATAACTGACCTTTTTTTTTTAAAAAATCTTAAGAAAAATTTCTTCTCTTAAATAATAGTCTCCTCCAAAAAAATCTCACTTTAAATTAATATGTAATATGTTCTGATTTTACATTGCAGGACATTTTATTATTCACTATATTCCTTATCAGAATTTCTTCTGATAAAACCTTTCTTTTTCCTTCTCAAAATTGAATTAATAAGTGGTCACCTAAAACTTGAAAGACAGAAATATAAGTAAAAAATAGTGATCACACACATAATTCCAATACCCAGAGATGGTCCCTGATAACATCTTGTTGAATTTACTTTCCATTTATTTTCTCTGCATGGACTTTTAAACAGTTAAGATCAATCTGGGCAAATAGATCATATCCTGCATTTAAAAAATAATTTTATACCATAAGCATTGCCCATGCTGTTATGCCATTATCTTTGTACACTTAATTTGAAATGACTATATAACGTTATTATGTGAGTATATCACAGTTTACTTCCCCATTTCCCTATTAGTGGCCATTTAGATTTCTCTATGCATTAGTTTTTTCTGCTTTCAAGAAACAAAGGCTATAGAGCTCCATGTGCCATAGTGCTTGGGTGGATATTTTTCTTCCTTCCTTGTTCAGGTAACTTGCCATACAGCAATTGCTTCAGTACAATGATACTATTTAATGAACTGTTCTATGAGTGCACGAATCGGGAATAATTGGGAATTTGGGGAAAGAACAGTCTTTCTCTGCCTTATATATTGATGATAAATACAGTCATGACTCAGGGAATGATAATGAGTCATTTAATTTGCTTAAAGCACTTCCTTTCAGATTCAGTGGAACGACAGGCTTAAAATTGCTGGCAGCCAAAGATGGAGCTCTTTATATTTAAGAGAGTAGGAGTGTTTTCTGCTCTGCTTGCCTGAAAATCGATCATTCCAGAAGCGTAAAATATATAATGATTACATAGCAGTAAGTTGGTATGGCAATAATACCAATAACAATGTTAAATTGATTAGGTTTCAGCGTTCCAAAGGCATGCAGACACAGGAATAGGTATTTCTTCAACGTGGTGCATTATAGGAATACCCGCTAAAGTGCATATACAATGAAATTTTCTAGGTGGACATATTCTCAGCAAAAAGGTCAGCAAGATGTCTGTTAAGAAAAGTCATTTATGCCAACAATTTGCTTCCAGTATTGATGAGAGAGAAAAAGTCAAATAACTGGATTAAATGGCTTTTGCAGTTTGACCTCCCGGAACAGGATGAAAAGAAACCCAAGTGCTCTAAATGCTCAATTATAAAGTGCTTTGATGATGAAATGCCCTTCCTCAGTCCGAGACACTATATTCTGATGAAAAAATGAGACAAATAATTTCCATATTAAAGAAATTTTGTTAGGAATTTTTCTCCACTTTAGAGATATTGCATTTACTCATTTACAGAGAGACTTCAAGAAAGGGGTAAGAAGAACTCCAACTTAACTCATACAGTGGCTAGAATCCAAGGATTCTATTTCTTTATTTTAAAAAAGCCACAGAAATAATAGGGAAAACCTTGGGCTTAGATATAAACCTGGGAATTTGTCCCTTTCAAGGCATAGAGAGGGGAAGGTTTCACACATGGGGGAAGAAAAAAGAGAGAGAGAGACAAATCTAAGTAGGAATTCAGGACCGAAGAAGAAGCATCCTGGAGGAGGAATACTAATACCAGCACTAGTCCAGAGAATAGGTGCCCCAGAGGATGGCTCTGATGTGCAGGACTGGGGATTGTCGCAGACTGAGTGAGTGCTGACTGCAATTTCCGGAACAGATGGCCAAACTGGCAGGTGGGTTTCTGAGAGGAAGCTCCTGGGCCTTTACCCACATTCTCCATGTACCTGGGTTCACAGATGGCAAATGAAAAAGATGAAGTTTATGTGTTTTATGTACTCTCATAAATTATGGAGAGCGAAGTCCATCTTCTTCTATGTATAAAATTAATTCTCAACACTTGTGTGTATCACTTAACTCTGCTGGTTCTATTTTCACTAAAAAAAAAAAATTAGAAGTTACAATTTTCTATATTGTTTGCATACACTATCCAGATTTCCAAATAAAATACTGTTTTAGCTTGAGTCGCTAGGAGAATGCAAACAAAATTTTCCAAGGACAGAGAAGTAAAACCCTATTGTACTTAAATTGTGTACATTCACTAAAAAAAAAAAAAGAAAAAAAGGTTTGAACTGAAAATCAATCAAAAATTTGAGAAATTTAGAAATTGTTTCCTAACTACAAATAATTCTCATTAAATACAGTGTTATTTCTTTATCACCAAAGTATCATTATGTAAAACAATACTTTTCCATAAACTTAAAATAATTTTAAAGATCTAATATTATTTTATATTTTAAATGTGTGCATGTTACACATAGATATGAATATAAATACTATTATATGCAATAACATAATTTTATTTTAATCAAATAAGTTATTGACCTTTTTTGAGGCATAATTTTAGAAATGTGTTTCTAAGCAAAAATGCTCTCAAAAGGTTTATAATTTGGTTGAGAAGAGAGAATACATATAAAGGAACAAACCAAAAGCATGTTATGGAAAAGCAGAACAAGGGGAAATTAATATACAGTGAAATAAATTTTTTTAAGTTATGAGAAAACAATGAACATAGCTGAATTAGTGGACTTCACTAATGGATTTCGAACAACAGCAAAAACTGTATCATGTCTATCCTTTCCTTAACATAGAAGTTCAGAGTTTGTGGTACCAAACTGCAAAACATCAATATTTAACTGCATTTTTGAATTCCAGATAAGAACATTTTGAAGTGGTTCCACACTGCCAATATAAACTATGTCATTTATGTAACCTGAAAATTCCTGCAAAAAAGAGGAATATGTTATGCATTTGAATCCAAAGAGATAAGGTTTATCCCAGAGGTTCTTAATGGGGGGACATATGGTAATACCTGAAGACATTTTTCCTTGTCACTCTTAAGTAGTGGGTGGTGGATATTACTGGCATTTAGAGGATAGAGGCCAGGGATGCTGCTAACCATCATACAATGCACAGAACTGTGCCCAACAACAATCATCCAGCCTAAAATACCAACAGCTCTAGGATTGAGAAACCCTGGTTTATCCCTATATATCTGCTAAATGCTCAAGGGAAAAGATTGCCCCCACCCCCTTAGAGAGTCTGTAATACAAGAGATTGGCTTGTTCTGCAATCACATGTACATTTTATTTTTTATTTATTTATTTTTAAAATTGCTTTAAGATTTTTATTTATTCATGAGACACACACACACACACACACACACACACACACACAGAGAGAGGCAGAGACACAGGCAGAGGGAGAAGCAGGCTCCATGCAGGGAGCCCGATGCGGGACTCGATCCGAGGACGCCAGGATCACGCCTTGGGCCAAAGGCAGGCACCAAAACGCTGAGCTACCCAGGGATCCCCACATGTACATTTTAAATGAAATTAAATCACTTAAAAAAAAGTTTCGATGGGACACCTGGGTGGGTCACTGGTTAATCGTCTGCCTTTGGCTCAGGTCGTGATCTCAGGGTCCTGGGATGGAGTCCTGCATCAGACTCCCAGAAGGGAGCCTGCTTCTCCCTCTGCCCCTGCCTCTCTCTCTCTCTCTGTCTCTCATTAATTAATAAGTAAAATCCTTTTTTAAAAAAAGTTTCCAAATCTTTTTTTCATTTTAATCCTACTATTTGAATTAGTTTTCAAAAACTTCCTCAAAATATACCTTTTACTTTGTCAGGTGTCTCACAAATAGGGTAAGGTGGTACTTAATACTATACCATTACTTCTATTGTTCTCTTAAACTGTAGCCATTTATTTTCTCCTATACCTTTTCTTTCTATTTATTCAAATATTTTATACCCTCTGATAATTGGGTAAAATGTCTTTTCTAAAAGTAAATGTCAAATTGAAATTTTGTATTTTTATTGTCTCTACCGCATACCTCAGCATTTAGTTATTTCTCGTCTTGCATTGTTTTATATCTTGCTTTTTATATAGACTATATGCTCTTGAGAATAAGGATGAGGCATCATTCTTAATCTATACGATTCTCTTGGTATTTTACACCAATATATGCAGTGTACGGACTAGTATATAAAGACCAACATATACACATATAGACCAGCATATAAACATTCATTAAATTCTCATTATTTTGTTCATTCATTATTTAGACTGATAGGAAAACAAAGGCTGAAGAAAGGTAAGGCAGAAAATCATAAAACCAAGAGAATAGTCCTTGCAACAAGTTTAATGCATTTTTTTTCAGTGATCTTTGCACTTGTGAGCTGCAATCTGAGTTCCACTTTACCCTGTCTCAATCTGTATATATAGAGGTTGAAATAAGTTACTGTTTTCTAAGAAATATCAGTGGAGGAAGAAGCTAGCATTTTATATTTACTCAGTGGAACGAGCAAACTCTCTTCTAACACTGGATGGTGGTAGCCACCATTGGGCTCCGAGGACAGAATACCTGGGTTTGAATCCTGGATTACCCACTTATCAACTGTGACATTAGGGAAGTCATTTAACTTTTCTGACTCAGAATGCTTCCTCTGTTCTATGGGAATATTAACAGTGCCCAGTTCAGAGGGTTGTTATGATGACTGAATGAGGTAAGTGATGTGAAGGGCTTTAGACCAGTGCCAGGCCAAGAACCAGGACTCAGTAAATGCTAGATAGCCTCATTACTAAAAACATAACTTAATCCTGTGATCCCTCAAGATCTTATCTGTTAACATGACCTTAGATCTAAGATCTTCAAATTATCTTAGCATTTCAAACATGTGTTCTAATGTCTTTTCAATGAGATTATTTTCTTTCATGATTACTCAAGAAGTAGCAATTTACAGTTTCTAGTGCTTCATTCACATTGGGCAGGTTCACGATATTCTCAAACATATTTTACATTTTTAAATCTATCTAGTCTAAAAATCTAAAATAAAGAATAAAAATGTTCTTAATCTCGCATACTATAAATCTGCTTTTGTGTGTTCGTAAACACTGGGTTCATGGTGAAATAAATTAGCGCTGTAAAGTACACATATGTCAACAATTACTGAGTGCAGTAATTTAAGGCCTGATTCACTAAACTTTCCTTTGGCCAATAAGCACTCTTGCACAAGAAATGTGATTTAGAGAGGAAAAGGACTGAAATATAAATATTGCACTGACTCCATCTTTCATATTCGAAAGTGCTATAACTTTCAGAGTACCATTTCCTATACTTATGGCATACCCAATTAGCTCCCTCCCACCAACATTTATTTATGTCATCATTTTCCCTGGATTAGTTCTGATTTATAAATAAGCATGCCTGTTGAAAGCAAGGTAGAAGTGTGATTTAACCCAAGGTAAGAAAAATGTATAGGTTTAATTCATCAAAACTTCTAATAAGCATTGGTAAAAAAAAAAAAAAAAAAACCTACACAATAAATGGCAAAGTGTTTAAACTTTACTTGCTTGATTTAGAAGGGTTATTAATTCAGAACCCATTCTTCTGTTTTTAAATGTGGAACTTTAATTGACAAATACTGACTTCCAGTGGTGTAACACAAAATTTCTCAGCATGGCTAGAATATCCGACTTCCTAATATTTCACCTGGATTACATTTTTTAATTTATGGAGGTTGTTTTAAAAATATGACTCTAAGAGAAGTATGAGTCTAAGAACCGTATATGTAAAAGCTGAATAGCACATGTACGATCCTGCCTGTTACAAAAGGGAGGAGGACATCACTATATTATTCTAGACTAAAGAAAGGGTACTTGAAATAACAGTAAACTCGTATAAGTAAGCAATTTAGATAATAGATCCTTTGTAGGTACCCCTTTTCCCTCACCACATAAGAAACATGTAAATAAACATACAACAATAAAAAAATTCCCAGAAGATAAAATTGTTGACCTGTGTGGAATTTATTGATATAGTTCTTTACTAAAAAGAGAATTGGAAAATCTGACTTTGTACTCTAACCAGATTAGCAAATACATGTTAATTCAAGTCTGCTATAAATAAACTATTTCAGGGGCCTCTTTATTTGTAGTCTTTTCTTACCTCTAGTCTATGCAGTGTATTTCCCCAGACTATTTTTCCTGGAAATGCTGCTTTCATTCCATTCTTTCTTCTGCTCTAAACATTCATAGCTTATTGTCTGTGTGATCTTGAAAAAGTTACCTTTCCTGATTCTCAGTTTCTTCATCAGCAAAATCTCTTATGAGGGTTTAATGAGATAACGTATATGAACATTAAAGAAGCTAGGTAGGGGCGCCTGGGTGGCTCAGTCAGTTAAGCAGCCAACTTTTGGTTTTTGGCTCAGGTCATAATCTCAGGGTAGTGAGATGGAGCTCTGCTTCAAGCTCTGTGCTCGGCACAGAGTCCACTTTCCCCTTTCCCTCTGCCCATCCCTGATCACAAGCACATGGTCTTTCAAATATATATGTATATGTATATGTATATGTATATGTATATATATATATAATATATATAAGTGAAATCTTTAAAACAATTTTTAAAAAAGGATTCTCTCCATCTCTCTCTGCTCCTCCTCTCCTCTGAAAAAAAGCTAAGCAAATGTAAGCTTTATTTAAATCTGAAATATATCTGTTTTAAAGAGAGGCATAGTACCCTGGCTAATCAAAAATTCATTTAGGCAGAAATCCAATGGAATTAATAAAATGTATTAAATTGCATTATAATGATCTGTTCTATATCTTTTTCCCATTTTTTTCTTAAATGATCTTGATACTATATGTGGACTAATTTTCTAAAATAATGTCTCTACAAGGATCAATCCTTTGTATAAAAACTTTCTATGGGGGTAGCCTAGCCCCGATGTCCCAGTGGTTTGGCACCACCTTTGGCCTGGGGTGTGATCCTGGAGACCCGGGATCGAGTCCCGCATCTGGCTCCCTGCATGGAGCCTGTTTATCCCTCTGCTTGTGTCTCTGTCTCTCTCTCTGTCATGATTAAAAAAATAAAATCTTAAAAAAAAAACAACTTTCCATGGTTTTAACTTGTTTAAGAAATAAAGACAAACTCTTATCAAATGTATTCAAGGCCCTCTATCATATACCCAACTCCGTTTTCCACCTCCTTTCCATAGAATCCAATACTTGGAGCCAAATTGGATCACAGGCTACTCTCAAATATTCAGTATTTTCCTGCCTTTGCTTATAACCTCTCTATCTGGCAATTGGCCCTGTTGAAATTATACTGAAACAATTTCTTAATAACTATCTGATGAATTGAATAAAAATTAATGGAGTAAGTATAATTTGTTCTCTACATCTATGAGATGATCTGTTATATTCCTAAAGATTTACAATCGAATCTGAATGAAAATAAAAATCAGTTTAGTATAAAAAAGGTTCAGGATTTACTTTTAGGGTGACTATTTAACTTTTCAGCCAGTTGTGCCTAAATCAAAAAGACACACCAGTTTACTAATGTGTCACCTCATGGTTTTATAGCATTGCTTTGGAGCCCAATTACTGCTATTAATAAATATAAAATATTGAAATTGTGTAGCACATTTTCACTGACTTAGGACACTGGAGGTAAGTAAATAACATACACTCATCTTCTAAGCAAACTGATAATTTTATTAAAGACACTTGCAAATACATGTCTTCTTTCCAAATTTGGATGCTAAAATGAAGATAGATAGACAGACAGATGGATAGATATAGAATCCAAAATGAGATTGCGAAAGACAAGAAGCAAGAAGTCTGGCATGAAAGTCACATGGAAGCAGTCACTCTGCTCTGACATGATTTGTTCAGATACTGCAAATTGAAAATTGAGCTTAAACTGAAAATTAATCTGAAAATATTGCTCATATAATTCACACACAAAAATTCTGTCATGATCAAAGACTACTGTAGGTGCAAGATAGTTTGATCACATTTAATAATTGTTATTTAATAATTGTTATTTAGCTTAAATTAATCCAACTCTCCTTTAGGGCCTGATTTGTTCCTGGGCAAGTCTTTTATGCAGGTAAGTCTGCATATGTTTGGGAAGGAACAACTGAGTACATGAACAACTACTTAGCATTCTGGACAATAGTGACTGAATTATCTTACTCTTACATTTTAACTCAAGATTATTTGTAGGGACCCTGAGAAGGCTCATTCAGTGAAGCATTCGCCTCTTGATTTTGGCTCAGGTCATGATCTTAGGACTGTGAGATTGTCAAGCTCTGCCTTGAATCTGCATTTATTGGGGACTCTCTTTACTTTCTTCCCCTCCTTCTGCTCATGCACTCTCTTATAAATAAATAAATCTTTAAAAAAAAAAAAGAAGAATAAGGCAAAGTCTTTGCCTAAAGGAGCTCGCAGTCAACTGAAAAGGAAAGCATAAAGTTTAAGATTTAGAGGATAGTTGTCTCAGGATATTACCAATCATGATGGAAGGTCCATTGAAATTTAGAGGATAAAGATAGGGAAATGCTGTTTGGGAAAAATATGAAGATCCTGGGACCTGGAAATATTTTTAACAAAGATCTATGAACCTGCATTGCAATTTTTTATTTTTTTCTCAAATGCAGAATTTGGCAAGCAAAGTAAATCTAATCTTGAGACTACCACTTTTGGCTTTCTGCTAACAAATGACTAAAACAGTAAGTAATTGTCCTTAGTTCCAATTCCCATTCTTGATTAGTCATTGACACAGAAAAGCATCAGGTCTGAATTTCAGAAGTATTATTTCCCTCATCTTAACATACTAATAAAACTGGTTATTTCACACAGGTTTAAGTTTTCAGCAGGATCTTAAAATTTTGCACTTATTTTCATGTTGAAGGTTATTTTTTGCAAAAATATTCCTAAGAAAATAATATGGGTTGAAAGGAATTGTTAGCTCCTAGGGATTTAAGGGCATACAGAGAGAGGAAACCTCACTTCTTATTTTACATACTTCTGTATTTTTATAATGGTTGTATAAACTTTTTGTGATTAAAAATAAATTAGAAAGTGGATATAACACAAAATGGGGTGAACACTCAGAAACTGATTCTTCTCATTTAAAGCACAATGGGTGCAATCTTGAGGATCCAGTATGAATTTATAGTTAAACAATAGATAGCATGGAAGAAATGGTCAAGTATAGTGTGTACAACCAGTTAATAAAATTCCCACCAGAATAACCGAGTGGTTGGCTACATTTATTACATTTTCTCAATGTTAGAACGCACATACATATTTTATGAGCTTATATTTAAATGATTAAATAGTTATGGGAAAACGGGAACATATTCAGAATATTCTGTGTCTAGAATGTTAATTGTATGTCCATTTTCCATCATCTGAAGATGGAACATGAGGTCTTTGTATCTAAATATGTAATATGGTCACTGCTCATTCATAATATAGGATGGGTCTATAGGAATATAATGTTGGTGATTCTTTGTAAATTACATGATCTAAATTTGGTACAATTAAAAACATTTTAATTTGTACTGTAAAACAAAACAGATTATCCACAATATAATTATTATTCTTTAGAGAAGAAAAAAACTAAAGTGGTGCGAATCCTGCATTTTCCTTAGCCTCTCAGAACCTGCTCCTCCGTCTATGGCAGAACTAGTTTAAAAGTTAAAGTTGGAGGTTGAGATCCAGGAAGGTGGAAGATGTGGTTAGAAGTTGTCTCCCTCCCACTTGGCTCCATGCCTGTCTCTCAAACAAAAGCTGCCTCTCTAAAACTGCTCTACAGATAATTAAACATTCATTGAGTAGCTACAGCATGGACTGCACTGTACTGGATTGTCAGGAATTCATATGCAAATAGTCTATGAACTAACTCTTCTTCAAAATATTGTCTTAAAGGTGAATTTATTTATTAGAGAGAGAAATTCATATGCAAATAGTCTATGAACTAACTCTTCTTCAAAATATTGTCTTAAAGGTGAATTTATTTATTAGAGAGAGAGAAATAGAGAATGAGCAGAGAAAGCAGCAGAATGAGAGGGAGAAGCAGACTCCCCGCTGAACAGGGAGCCAGATATGGTGCTGGATCCCAGGACCCTGGGACCATGAACTGAGCCAAAGGCAGACAGTTAACTGACTGAGCCACCCAGGCACCCTGCTTTATTCTTTTTAAAAGGCATTTTAAAGTACAATATTTATGCATATAACACAATAGAGAAAAATTCATACTTCCTAGGAAAACAGCTTGATTCATTTGTAAAAAGTAAAGGCTCCAGAGAAACCACCCACAACAAAAATAAATGCTATTAGCATTATCTACCCAAAGATAACCACTGTATTGATTTCTATCTCTTTAGATTAGTCTTGCTTTGAGTTTTATGTGATTGGAATTGTATAGCATATACCTTTGGTTTCTAGCTTCTTTTGCTAAAAATTGTGAGGTTTATCTCTATTCCTTCATGTAATGATAGTTCATTCATTTTGTTGGTATATAGTATTCCATTATAACATAATTTATCCATTTAGTGTTGATATGTAAATCCTTTTTTGGTCTATGAATGAATGATGAATGATGCTTCCATGTAAATTTTTATAACTCTTTTGATATATATATGAATATATATATATATATATATTCCTATTGGGAGTATACTTAGGAATGGAATTGTTGGGTTGGAGTATTTGTCTCTTAGCTTTAAAGAAACTGTTAAATTGGTTTTACCCATTAACAGTTCTGTCAGCAGTGTATAAGAATTCCAGTTCTGAAGTTTCACTGATACCTAGCACTAGCATCGTTAATTGAACAAAGAAAATAATTACATGTCAGCTTGATGGGCTACCATTAAGCTGGTTTTAATTTTAATATTTTGATTATTAATGATGTGGAGCACTTATCCATGTGTTTTCATTGGCCATTTGAATACCCACTTTCATAAGCGCCAGTCCAAGTCATTTGCCCCTTGAAGGTGGGGGTAAGGTGACTCTGTAGTGTGTTTATTGAGTTGAGGAATTTTTTTTATATATTCAGGACCTTTATTAAATATATATATTACAATTTCTTCTACTCTGGTTTGTCTTTACTCCCATAAGGTGTCCTTGAATGAAAAGTAGTTTTTGATTTTGAGGATTTTTGAGGAAGTCTAATAACTCATCTTTCCTCTTAATTAAAGTTTTCTATCCTATTTGCTCTCTATAAAGTAATGAAGTTATTCTATTTAAGCTTTTGGAGGCTTTATTCTTTTACATTTCACATTAGTGGACTCACTACAATCCATCTGGAATTTGTGTGTATGTGAGGTGTGAGTTAGGAGTCAAGATCTTTTTTTCCATTTAATATCAAAAGCTTCATTTATTGAAAAGTCTATCCTTCCCTTGTGGAACTATATAAGCACATTTGCCATATATCATTTAACAACATATATATCAGTCTGTTTCAGGACTCCCTTCAGTTACATAGATCTAGTTGCTTATCTTGGAACCAATTCGTGTTGTCTTCATTTCTGAGTTTGGAATTTTTTTTTTTTTTTTTTGAGAGACAGAGAGAGCGAGCGAGCTGGGGGTGGAGACAGAGGGAGAGAGAGAATCTTGAGTAGGCTCCTCACTCAGCATGTAATCTCATGTGGGGCTTGATCTCAAGACCTGAGATCATGACCTGAGCTGAAATCAAGAGTCAGAAGCTTAATAGACAGAGCCACCCAGGTGCCCCAGAGTACATTTTTTAAAAAGATTTTATTTATTTATTCATTAGAGACCCACAGAGAGAGGCAGAGACATAAGCAGAGAGAGAAGCAGGCTCTTCACAGGGAGCCCAATGTGGGACTCAATCCTGGACCCCGGGATCATGACTTGAACCAAAGGCCTGAACCACCAAGCCACCCATATGCTCCTAGAGTAGGTCTTAATATCTGGTCTTAATATGTGTCTTCATATTCAGTATCTTGTTTTTCTTAGCTTTGCAGCCTTTAGATTTACATATAGGTTTTAAACTCACCTTGTCAATTTTCACTAAAATAATTTGCTGAAAACTTGAACAAAATTTTATGTACTCGATAGATTTTGTCTATAGAATATTGACTGTAAAACATGTCTGTAGATTATTTTGCACTTTCTAAATATGCAGTTATATTAACTATAGATAATGATCATTTCATATCTTCCTTTTTATCACTATATATATTATTTCCCGATCCTATTTCACTAGCTAGGGCTTTCAGGTTACAGCTGAAGAAAAGTTGTTCAGTCAGTCTCCTTGCCTTGTGCCCATGTAGTAGGAGAAGGCTTTCACTCATTTGTCATTTAATATGAGGTCTGCTACATACTATAGAATTCAATAGATTATGAGCATTTTCTTCTACTCCTAAATTGCTTGGACTTTTTATCATGAATGGGTACTGAATTTTATCAAATGGTTTTTCTGCATCTATTGGGTTATTTATATTTTTTCTCTATGTTAATGGATTGAATCAGATTAATGACATTTTTAATATACAACCAACCTTAGATTTTTGGAATAAATTCCATTTTACTGTTTTAAAATATTTTACTTAAGGGAAGCCCCAGTGGCCCAGCAGTTTAGTGCTGCCTTCAGCCCAGCGCGTGATCCTGGAGACCCGGTATGGAGTCCCACATCGGGCTCCCTTCATGGAGCCTGCTCTCCCTCTGCCTGTGTCTCTGCCTCTCTCTCTCCTCTCTCTCTCTCTCTCTCTCTCTCAAGAATAAATAAATAAAATGTTTAAGAAAATAAATATTTTACTTAATATGTTAATATTTTTGTTCGTAATTTGCATTGGTGCTCATGACAGTTACTGGCCTAAAATTGTCCATTCTTTAAATATCTTCTCAGGAATTGATATTGAGGTTATGCCTACTTATAAGAATTAGTTGGGAAGTGTTTCCTCTTTTTCTATTAATTGAAAAAGTTTTGTTTGTATTTTGTTATTCATTCTCTTATGTTCTCTGGAAAAAATGGTTGGAACAGTATTATATCTTCAGTACATGTTTGCAAGAATTCACCTGGGAATTCTAGGTGAGATTTCTCTATGATAAATTCTCAGTGAATTTCTTTCCTGATATCAGTGATTTGTATTTATATCTAAGGCCCATTTTACTTACATGCCCTTACTTACATGCCCTAAAATTCTTCATCTGATATTTTCATTATTATTCAGCCCAAAATATTTTATAAAATGAATTGGGTTTGCTTCTTTGATGCACATATAACTTATAATTGTATTGCTTAATTTCTAAATATTTGAGCGGTTTTTTAAAGATTATTTATTTATTTATTTATTTATTCATGAGAAACACACACAGAGAGAGGCAGAGACATAGGCAGAGGGAGAAGTAGGCTGCCTGCAGGAGCCTGATGCAGGATTCCATCTAGATTCTGGAACTCTGGGATCACTCCCAGATCCAAAGGCAGAGGCTCAACTGTGGAACCACCCAGACATCCCATATTTGAGTGTTTTATGATTAAATCCTTAGATTATTATTTATAGTTTAACTCCTCTGTAGTCAAAGAAGGTATTTGCGGGGTTTTTAATCTCTTGGTACATGTGATTTGCCTTATAATCTAGGATGTCAAGTTTGGTTATTGTTTCTACCTTAAAAAGATATATATATATATATATATATATATATATATATATTCCTTTTAATGCTCTTTATTGCATTTTCTGAACATCTGTGACCCAATCTCTGATTCAGTATTTCTTTCAAGTATATATATTAGTTGGTAATATATTATTTCAGCTTTTGGCTTTTTTTTTCCTCAAATATCTTTATTTCCCTTTAATTTGGGACTTTTTCACTGGATTTAAAGTTCTAGTAGGCAAGGTTTATTTGTTTTGTTTTGCATGTTTTCTTTCAGCACCTTGAAGTGTCATTTCATTATTTTCTGGCTTCCATTTCTGGCTCATCATTTCTGATAAGAAGCCAGTTGACAATCTTTTGATCATTGGAAGATAATGTGTGGGGGTGTGTGTGTGTATCTGTCTTTGCCTCTAAGATTTCTCTTAGATATTGATGTCCAGCAGATTGCTATATGTGTCTAATTGGAGTGTTAGTTTTGTATTCCTGCCTTTGATTGCAGAGCTTCATGGATATGTGACTTCATGATTTTGTCAGTCCTGAAAAGTTCTTTCTCATTCTCTCCCTTTTTTCTCTCATTCTGGGTCTCCAATTATATGTGCATTGTAATTTTTCATCTAATCTCACATATCTTTTATGCTTTTTTGTACATTTTTTCTTTTTTCCTCTGGCATTATCCTGTATTATTTCACCTGACCTATCTTTCTGTTTACTAAGTCTCTCTTCTGCTCAATCTAATCTCCTGTTATCTATTTAGTACTTCATTTTAGATACTGTTTTCTCAAACGTCTAAAATTTCTCTTTATACTTTTTTAAGATTTTCTATTTTGGTACTTATTTTTTAAACATGTTAATCATAGCTATTTTAAAGCCATACCTGATAACTTCAAATATCTGAATTATATGTTATTTTATTTCTTTTTTTCCCTGGGTTTTGAGTTACTTCATCCTCTTACAATGAATGGGTTGTATTCATTTTTTTTTCACAATGGCAACCAATGTCAATAAAAATCTTGAAACAGGTCTTCTTGTGCCCATGAATAATAATTTAGAATAACTATAGTAGAATTGCAAGATAAAAATATCACACACATTACAGCTTTTTTAGAAACTGACCGATTATTTTGCATAGAGATTATACCAATTTACACTCCCATCAAGCATATAATTATTCCCATTTTTTCCATAATCTCAGCAATATTTGCTTTTGTCAGACTTTTAAATTTTCTAATCTAATGTGACATATTTTTATTATGATTTCCCCCATTTCTGACACATTCTTATGTATATTATGTTAATTATATACATTATGCTTCTAAATATTGTGTTTATTATTAATAATTATTATGTTTCTAAATATTGTGTTTCTTGTCTCAAAACTGTACACATATATTCACTTTGGCTAACATGTAACATAATGGATAAAAACACTAAAGCAATCATTAAATATTTTTATGTTGTTTGTGATTGTATAGATTTCAGTAAATTTGCTCCTTTTGTTTTTATTATGAATTTTATTTTCCCCCAATTCAGTAAGATGAATCAATGGTGCAAAATTGGTTTATTAGAAGACAAAGTAGCACCAAGAATGAAAATGAAAATACTATTCAAAGCTAATTCTGAAAATACAAATACAGAACAGATACATACTATAAATTTAGAATATGACTTGGTATATTATGGAGCAAATAAATGCGAAATGTAAGGACTTGCAAAAAGAAAAAAGAGTACTAATTGGAATCATGACTTCTAAACAGTGGTTCCTGTAGGGTTGTTCCATTTTCCCCTTTCCTCCATTGCCTTGTCATAACATATGGCATCAGGATTTTTGAACAGTGATGCAAGTAGATAAATTGTCAAGAATTTGACTTTTTTTTCCCTAATATTCTTTATTTGACATTCCCTTTCCTTAACAGATTCTAAGGTGGTGATACTATGGAAGTACTTGCCATTATCAATATTTTGTAGATACGATTACCACAAACATTATGAAGCAAAGAGTAAGCAATTTTTTTAAAATTTTTATTTATTTATGATAGTCACAGAGAGAGAGAGAGAGAGAGAGGCAGAGACACAGGCAGAGGGAGAAGCAGGCTCCATGCACCGGAAACCCCACGTGGGATTTGATCCCGGGTCTCCTGGCCCGCGTCCTGGGCCAAAGGCAGGGGCCAAACCACTGCGCCACCCAGGGATCCCCTAAGCAATGGTTTTAAATCCACTCTTTGTCTTCTTAAGTAATTATGCCTCATGCATTATCTTGTCTAATCTACAAAATGATTAAACTATTTTGATGCAAGTAAAAAGAAAACTACTTCACATATTTCTTCCATATGCACCTTTCCAAGGTTACATATATAGAAAGCAATTGCCTTAATATGAAGCTATTTCATCTGAATGTATTCCAAGGACTCTAACTGGATATGAAGTAAAAAAAAAAGGGATTCAATATTATTTTAAATGTGAGATTATTTTAAATTATTTACCTTATATTGAGCAGTCTTTAAATACCCGTGACAAGTACACAGTCATCTTCCCCTCCTGAGCCAATGCTGAGTAATGTCTAAAGATTTTTCAGAAGCATGTTGTGTTTACATGCTGAAATCTACTTCTTATTTTCATGTTCCCTGATTTCACTCGATGTGTTCGTTGGCCTTCTTTTCAAGTGTATTTGTTTGTGTTGGGCAAGAAGCCAGTGGTATTAGTGCATGGAAACCAGGTAGCTGTCAGAAAGACTGTGGCAGCATGTCTAATTTTGCTATATTAAACCTGTCACAAAGCTTTAAGTAAGAGATTATAGGAAGTATGCATAGAGCACACAGTTTATAACTTCATAAACTTGTAGTGTTAGAAACAAGCTAAAACCTCTCTCTTTTATCTTCTTTTCCATTTGGTTTCACCAATCTCTTTAAACCACTACTAGAAGAATGGGTGAAACTATAAAAATTTTTCACGACCACAAGAAAGCTCATTCCCAAGTAATAGCCATACCAACAGTTAGTCAGAAATACTTGAGAAGCTAACAAGGATTTTCATTTCAATCCACACAAAGATCTATTTCGTATGCCATGAGAGTATAATGACTTCTAATAATTGCTGATGCCCAAATATATTTTTAATTTCCTAGAAATCATATTCTTTGTATAGCTAGCAGTTTTTGTTGCAGAAACCAGAGGACATCCCAGTAGTTTTTTTGTTTGGTTGGTTTTTTTTTTAACAGAAACACTTGATCTTATAAGGAGTACTTGCTAATTTTTTTCTAAATGAGCATAGGTGGATTTAAGTGTTATGGTGTCTAGAGTTTGTGCCCCTGGGATGATACTACTGAAAAAAAAAAAAACAGAAAAATAATTTACTAGTTCAAAATTAATTACAAGAGTGAATATGTAATTAGAGTGTTAAAGAAATCACAAGTTACAATGGATGAAAAGCTAGAAACACCACAATAACATAATATTTTTTGAAGTAGCTATCTCACATATCGGTGGTCATGTACTTTGGTACTTACTGCGTGACAGGCTCTATGCCATGAACTTGGAATGGCTAAGGCTCATCTTGTTTCTTCCAATCTTTTCAGAGGTTCTTTTTACCCTTGAAAAACTAGCACATAATAGGCTCAAAGAAATATTTATAAAATGAAAGTGGTCTAAGAAATGAATTAAAATTTTTAAAAGTTGACTCTTCTGTCCTCCTATCTTATAAATTTATAGGTTCATCCAGATCACAGAGAATTATTAAAACAACCAAAGCATTGTGAATTGGATTAATACATGACATTTTGTATGACATGAGGAAGAATTTTTCTGCACTGGGAAGACAAAAGCTCATGACGACATATTATTGAAGCCATTTAAGGTCATTTACCCTCTGAAGAAAAAAATGATTCAAAAAGGAAAATGATTGTGTGACCCCCTTTCCAATAATGTGTTTGCTTTTTAAATATATGAGTGAGGCCAGAGCCTCCATCCTCCACATAAGAACCCTAAAAACAAATGTCAGATATAGCAATGAGGAGCCATGATATAGGCTTTATCCAGACGCAGATATTGAAACAGAATGTTCGGGTGTGGAAAAGTAAATTAAAGGGTGGTCAGGTCAGTTGGAATGCAAGTAGGAGAAATTCACTGTAGGCTGCCTGAAGGGTGAGAGGGAGAAGATCAAAGACAGAAATGGACCAAGGTCAGGTTTAGTAAAAACAAAAGAGACAAAGGAAGAAAGTGAGGCCTAGAAAGGGATGTATAACCATGGAATCCTAAAAGCAGAGAGGTCTATGCTGGCAGATATGCATCTTTTAGCAAGCTAACATCTCTGGAATAGTTCTTACTGGATTGAAGTCAGGAAAGTTCACTTCTAGAATTGTAGATGTTGCACGGCCTTTAGTTCAGCAACATTTGTAAGCAAGCCCTCTTCTTTGGGGTAGCTCAAGAATGTTCCAGAAGTCCAAAATGATGTGAAAATTTCCAGTATTTTAGTCCATTACTGTTTAAGTCATTTAAGTCATTCTGCTTCCTCTCCCTTCCAAGCTAAAGCAGAAGACTCTCTCAATGTTCCCTTCCTTTCCAGGGTGATTACCTGCTCCAAACTGCCCACCGCAAGGGTTCCTCAGATGCAGGAACTTCAGTATTAAAATTAGGACAGTCTAGTCAAACCAAGAGGAGCTGAAAACCCTAATTGTGGGCCACATAATTTTGCAACTTGGCTCTATTTTCTCAACAGAGTGGTAGTAGGGGCCAACTCATGCTCTCAACACTAGACTTCCAATCCAGTATACTTTTCATTACATTTGTCCTTAGAAGATATTAATTTAATAAATGTACTGAAATTTATTTTCCCATTTATATTTGCAGTGTATATACAAAGTCCTAGGCTGATAACAAAAATATATTATTTTATGAAAGAAAGATTTGGGATGCTAATATTGGGATTTTTGTTTTTATTTCACAATTTATTCTGTGTGTGTGTGTGTTTAAATTATAGTGGTCTGAATGGGGCAGGATGAAATTTATTACTAGATACTCAGACACCATAGAACAAAAATTCTCATTCTGATAACTAGTCAATTTTCTTGGAGTGGCACTGCCATGGAAATTGAGTCATTGAGCTACTGAGAAAAAACATTTTCTGAGCTCTAAAGCAAAGTAGATCTTATGAAACCCATAAATTAACATTTGGAATAAGATTAATGCATCATAATCTCATTCCATTTTACAGATTCAATCCACTATTTCACGTACAAACTGAAATAACGAAGAGTGTCAAAAAGCCCATCTCACCTTAGAAATGCTAAGTTGATGGTGTTGTTTATTTTATGCCAGCATTTTTAACTCTATGTTTGTGATGCAGGGTGGGAGAATTGGAAGATGTATGGGTGTCAACTTGGCCTTCTTAAGGGGTAAGAAGCAAATTATGTATTTTGAATCTACTTAGATATGTGTAAATGATGGGGCTCAGCATTTTGGGTAGCTTAGCATTTCAAATGTGAACACTTTGTGTTGAGATTTCATTGAGTAGTTCTCTTATATTTTTTTGTCAATCATGTTTAGCATTAGGGATAAAAATACAACCCTGCACAGTAAGAACTGCTGAAGTATATCTGAGAGAATTTGAGTTGTGAAGTCATCATGAAATATTGACTGGGATAATCCATAACCCAGTAAATGATGTAGAAGCTATGGGGATTAAGGCACATATTCATCATCGTGTTGACTCCCAGGTCCTTCTCATGATATATAGGGAGGAGAACTGAGATGGACAATGGAGAACCTGAATGCTAGTCTGTTCATATGATTGAGAGTTTACTCCATTTGAGACATTGTACTAAATGCCCAAATCTTAATTTTATTTAATTCCCAGAACAACTCTATCAAATGGTATTTCCCCACTTACAAAGGAGGACATGGAGGGTTCAAGAGTTTAAACCCACAGTGGTCAAGCCAGGATTCCATCTCAGGTCATACAATCCAGTAATCTTTCTCTGTAAACGAATCCCTTACTACATAGTGTGGGGCTACATGTTTGCTAGCCTATTCATCTCATGCTATGTGAACATGAGATTTGCTAACCCTACAAGTTTGACAGAGATCATTTTAAGTGATCTACACATTTATCAGAAACTTTAAAAGGCATTACAGTGAGCAGTTTGGAAAACAATATAGGTTTTATCAAGATGAGTGAAAAAGCAGGATACAGAAGTATATTTATAACATGATTAAAATTTAGTGAAATAACATATTTATATGAATGGAAACCAGACATGTAAAACACCAAAATGGGAACACTATTTCTTTAGAGTGGTAGAATTATGAATGCTTCATCTGGATTTTCTATAATGTGATATCATTTTAATGATGAAAAAATTAATCAATTTTCAAAATCTAAAGAAATCGAGGAACACATTAGAAACATAAAATGTAATTATTATTATAAACAAAGTCCTATTAGAAATTAAACCTATAATAGAGTCTTCAATTTCTGAAATTATGTCTATTTCAAGTGCCAGGTGAACTATAGAATTATCTGTTTTAGTCCACAGGTTTTTTAAAAAAAAAAACATTATCATTAGTCCCTTTCAGCCTTACCAGTGACGAATATTTAATTTGGGTTGTTAACCATTCACACATGAAGAAATAGGCCCTCTATAAAGATTAATGATTGACCAACTGATCATACAACACATTTATCTTTTTTTCTAAAATATGCATAGACCACCTGTTTTCTTAGAACACTGCTCAGAGCCCAAAGCAGTTATTGTATCTGTGTGAGATCATTATTTTCTCCGAGAAAAATTTTTATTCAAGTGCATGTGTTTACTATTTCATCTTTTCTCCCTCTCCTAACCTGGGAATCATAGAAGACTCTTTGTTAATATCTATAATCTAGCATGATTCATATTTCAAAGGAAGAATCACCTGGCACTTTGTTAACTGTGACTTATTATTAGGCTAATGTGATTCTCTAATAACAGGTTTGCCACAAAAATAAGACCTTGGTGAAATGTTTTAAATTTTAAGCAGGTCCGTTAAACTATATTAACAGTGTGATTATCACACATTCGAAGTAGATAGGGTGGGCAACAAAGAGAAGGTAAGATTATAGAAAACAGACTTTTAAAAACCTTACCCATTGTTGTCATCTTTCAATAATATAATTAACAATAACTAACCTTCTAGGATGAGAATTATTATCCTTATTTAAGGATGAGGAAATTGATGCCCAAACAACTCAGCTTTGATGTAAAGTACCTTACCTGTAGCTCAATGCTGCCTCTAAAGCATTGGGAAGCTGGTGAAATTATGTTGCCATCAATCAAAACATTGCTCTGATTTGAATTGCTCTCATACAACTTTAGGAAGAACATCAAAAATTAGATTCTGAAAAAAAAATTAGATTCTGTTCGTATATAGGAAGACCCACTTCTCTGTTTTAGCCAGCTTTCTCAAACCTTTGACTATTTTCCAAAAATTGAGTCTACCTATGAAGAATAAAGATCCCATCTCAGTGGCTAAAGAAGCTACTCTGAAGTCCAATCCAAAAGATAACGCTAAATATGTTGAACACTGCTAATAATGTTAAAGTAGATGTATAGTCTGGAAAGGTAGATGCTGATGGCAATAAACTCACTTGGAAGTTTATGTTTGATTTGTGGAGTGGGTAAATGGTTGGCATAAATGCTTGTAAAGGCTTCAGAAACTTGAAGCTTTGGTGATGAACCCCTTGGAATATAGAGATATTAAGATTTGTGACAAAGGATATACTGAGATCAGTTCTTATTTGAAGTCCTATAAGAGGGGATCCCTGGGTAGCTCAGCAGTTTGGCGCCTGCCTTCGGCCCAGGGTGTGATCCTGGAGTCCCGGGATCAAGTCCCATATCAGGCTCCCTTCATGAAGCCTCCTTCTCCTGTGTCTGTGTCTCTGCCTCTCTCTCTGTGTGTCTCTCATGAATAAATAAATAAAATCTTTTAAAAAAAATGAAATCCTATGAGACATAAGTTAAATATTTGATTTATATTTAAATTAAACATGCAGTTCAGTAATATTGCTGTTAATATTCATTCCATGGATCACCCCACCATGGATCCATGATCTGTACTATTGTCCTCTCCACATTTCTCTATTTGTCTCCAAAGATTTTTATGAGATACCTAGGAAAAACTGACTCAAGATCCTGATGAATATTTCTGGTACATCCCTGTGTAAAAATTAGTTTATGCATCAAATAATACAAGTGTTTAGGAAAGGAAACAAACACTACTAACGGAGTTGTTCTGAATGAAGTTTTGAAGAACTTAGGGCTTACATTGCACTTGGGAGGATTTGAAGAACTAGGAAATTTACGGATTACTGATAAGAGTTAACACACGTAACTGCAGTCTACCCACAGTACCATGTATATAATAAAACTGCGTGTGAATTTACAGAGATTTGTCTTTAATTTCTTCAATATTTATGCTATCCTCAAGCTTTTGAACAAAAAAGTAAAACTGAGATCTATCTGGCACAGTCTTCAGGGCCCAACTTAATTCTCAATTTCTTAGTAAGTGTTTCTCCAATTAAAGCCATCAATTGGCTTTGGTGACAATCAGCCACCCTGATTGTCTTTCCTTCTCTAAATGCCTATTATAACATCCTTTGAAGCTCTCATTTTGGCCTTTTATCAAACATCATCTTTAGAATGTCACTAGATCTATTATGTTTTCCATTTCCTCAAGATAGATTGTAAGTTTCCAGAGAAAGATGGCCATATTACATACTTTTGGATTCCCTGCACAGCAGCTATCTCAAGACTGGACTCTTAATATATACTGCCTGAAGAAATTAGAACAGCCAGTATGGGGACTTTTTTTTTTATTTATTTTTTTTACTGTACAAGGGTTCTGGAATGCCTACATAAATATAGGTGTGTGGATATGTGTGTATGTGTGTGTGTGTGTGCATGCCTGTTGAAATTTATAGTTTCTCAGTGTGACCTTTAAGCAACAATTTAAATGCAGAAAACAAATATAAAAGCTTGATTTACACAACATGTGTAACAAATTATACACCATCAGCTTTACATATGCAATATTAAGTGTCAGATTCATTCCAACATCACTGTATTCATTTACACTTCTGGTGTAAGTTCGCATTTTTGTGCTTTATTATGTGTATCCTATCCCTGTAATAAGTTATCAAGGTATTAGGAACAAAAGTTAGTTGTCAATATACAGATATAATTTCAAAACCTGCAACAAAGTTTTCTACTTTCAGAGTGTGCTGAAAGCATTCCACTAGCTGCTGTGATCATGAGTATTAAATAGAAAAGGGCTTCTGCTTCCTGCACCAGTGACAAAGTCAACCTGGAATCCACCCACGCTCTGTTTTCTGAGATAGAATTCTCTTGATTTATCAGTTTGTTTATTCTCAGCCCATCTATGTAATGGTCTTTCTCAAAAATACCTGCTGCAGGTCAGCATTCCCCCCTTCTCCTTGGATTACACCTGCAGTTCTTTAGTGTCAGCAGGGGGAACGCTGCTGAGAATTATTCTTCAGAATTAACTCGGGAAGTGATGCTTTCCCACAGCTGGAAGGCAGACATCATGGCCTGTGAAAGTGGAGAACTTCTTGACTTGCATGTTAAGGGAGCTGGTTCTATTTCTGGCTTTACCATGAATTAGCGTATGGCCTTGGATAAGTCACTTTCCCTGTTTTAACTCAATTTTCCATAAAGTGAAAAGGTTAGATGGCGTTGCCTTTGAGATCCCTTAGTGGTCTAAAACCCTATAAAGCTGGTTCACAGGTGAAATTGCTTCTTAAGGAAACCCAGACAGGCTCTAATAACAAAATAGTCAATATGCATGAAAAATCAGTATTGCTTTTTCTTTTTGAGTGGCATAAGACCTGCACCACCCCCTTTGTTTTTCACGTCTTTTTGAAAATGGTGAAGCCTGAGAGCTTGCAGGAAAGAAAGAGTTTATGGTTTTCCCTCAACAATAATAAAAAGCAAACAGAGGATCCCTGGGTGGCTCAACAGTTTGGTGCCTGCCTTCGGCCCAGGGTGTGATCCTGGAGACCCGGGATCGAGTCCCACATTGAGTTCCCTGCAGGGGGCCTGTTTCTCCCTCTGCCTGTGTCTCTGCGTCTCTCTGTGTCTCTCATGAATGAATAAATAAAATCTTAAAAAAAAAAAGCAAACAAACAAAATATCTGAAGCTACTCAGAACATGGCTGTCTACCATTCTAGAATTAATTACCAGGTATATTGGAGAGAATGTAAATCCTCAATTCAGGTATCTATATGTAAGGATGATGATTTAATCTTTGCTGTTGTTACCAAAAATTACAAATAAGTATTTAAATGGTCCGAAGTTGTTGGACTAGGGGATGTCTTCAAAACTTCTCCTGAATACAACTGTAAAATGAATTTTTGTATTTAAAAAAAGGGTGCTTATCATTAGGCCACATGTCACAGTTTGTCACAGTTTGATTCAGTTTTGCACCTGGGAAAGGCAAATGGACTGCATCCAAGCTGTCATGCAAAATGCCATGTTGTGTCCTCAGAGAGGATGCTGCTATCTGACACACTGGAAATTTCTCCTGTAAGAGAAGATTGGATTGGATTGCAGTGTGATTCAGGGTTTTTGGTTTGGTTACTACTCGATTCATCTCCCCATCTGTCATAAACATCTCCACTTCATCGGTTTGGTTAGTTGCATGATGAGTAAGAAGAAAAAAAACCCATCAGAATAATTTCAACTGCTGGGAAAACCGGAGCAACGCTGGCTGTTAAAAGCTGTTAATTGCCGTTTACAAAAGAGAAATCCCTTATCTTTGAAAGTTCACTTGCTTGAGTGACTCATTCTTCCTGGGAGGGATTAATGCTTAATTAGAAAAAGATGCTAAACAATCTGATGTGCTTCCTGTATGAAAACCTTACCTTAGTTTTAAAGATTCTTAACAAGGTAACATGCTAATTATTTAATGAATGATTTGTGCTGAGAACTAGAGATATGTGTTAAAATAGCGGTGCTTATCGAGTTTGGCAGAGCTCCCAGAAATCAGTGCACTGACTGTTCTAGGTTTTGGTGCCAAGCCTGTTTTTTGTTGTGGTTGGTGCTTGGTTTTGTTTTCCTACCTTTGGGTGTAAACATGTTTGTCAAAGTACACCGTTGGGAGGGGAACACACAAGACCAGGGTGGTCAAGAAGGTGAGGGCAGAAGAGGAAGAGCAAAGAGGGGCAAAGGCAGCCCCTTCTGGAGTGTGACTGCATCCTACTTACAAATACCTGGGAAGAGCTGTGCTCCAACCTCGCTGTGCAGTCCAGGGAAGTTAGTAAGGGTAGCAGGTACCTTCAGAGGAAGGTAAGGAGGCATTGCAAGCCTAACTTCACACTTCGCTTGTCTGTCAGGGGGCTTTCTCCTTCACAACAATACCCCAATGTTTTGGTAGGCAGACTCCAGTTCACTTAGTAAGTGAGAGGCATGGGTGGAATGCCAGGTATGTCTACAGAGCAAAGCAGTGCAGGCAGGCTGACGCCAGGAGAGAATAGGCAGGTACCTATTGAGTTACAGGATTTCTACAAATCTAATCCGCATGTAATGTGAGACTTATTACAGAGCCAGCCTCTGCTAGGGCTGTGAAGTCTGAGGATATGAACAGTCTCTGAAGCAATGATCCCAGTTAACCCATTGAAACCCAGCTTCACTTGACCAAAACCAAACAGCCTCTTATCCTTGTAATGCTGTTTAAGGGTGATAGTGGTCACGGAGTTGCTCACTAATCATATAAAAAAAAAATACTCAGAGTAAGGTATTATTGAACTGAAACGGAGATACTTAATATGCCTGCAAACGGTGAACACACAATTACAGCCACAGCAACTAGGGCTATTTTAAGATGCTCTCTATTTAATATGTCTGACACTGGATAGTCTATACATTACTAATGATGGGTATCTATAATTTATGGTACATTTTTTTTCTTGTGATAAATTTGTGATGAAAATTTTAAATAGCAAAATTATTTATCAGTACTTAAGAAGCATCTACTTAAGGGAAACATTTTTTTTCCTAGGTCATCTTCATTAATTATCATAATAAATTGATGATGACTTTATTAAGGGAAGGAAATCAGAATTGCTAATGCAAATAGGAAAGAGACCCAGGTACCAGAGTCTCAAATATTCATGATGTATGTCATATACTTTTCTTGATCATCAGTTAACAAACCTCCTTGGAAACTGGGAAAAAAAAAATGAAAGCGTTGTTTCTATACCTAATATATGATCATAAAAAATTCTCCAAATCAAGCTTGAAAGATTAAAAATGATCAGTTTTCCAGCCATCCCATAATTACACAAAGATAAGAAAATTAAGACAATAGATCTTACTTTATCAATGTAATTGAGGTAAAATCCAACCATAACCAAAAAAATTCACATTACAAACTATTCTTAAGGGGCATCTCTGTGGCTCAGCAGTTGAGCGGCTGCCCTTGGGTCAGGTCATGATCCCAGGGTACTGGGATCAAGTCCCACATCAGGCTCCTTGCAGGGAGCCTGCTTCTCCCTCTGCCTATGTTGCTGCCTCCCTCTCTCTTGATAAATAAACAAACAAACAAACAAAACAAAACAAAAAACCCAACTATTCTTAAGACTATTCACAAAGGTGCACCTGGGTGGCTCAGTCAGTTAAATGTCCAGTTCTTGATTTCAGCTCAGGTCGTGATCTCATGGGTTGTGAGATGGACCCCCAGGTGGGTCTCTGTGCTCAGCGGGGAGTCTGCTTGAGATTTCCTCTTTCCCTTGCCCTCTGCCTTGCCCCATCATTCTCCCATGCCACACATGCTCTCTCTCAAATATATAAAATAAATCTTAAAAAAAGACAATTCACTAATAGATAATATTTAACTTCAGAAACATTATATGAAGGCATGGCTCCAAATTACCTTTATGTGGTTATTACTTGTTGATACTCTCGCCAGAGGTTCTTTATGTCCATTACCATATTCAGATGTCTGGAATACACCTGCAACATCAACTTTCTAGAGTTTTGTTTGTTAACACAAAATGCCAAGATCAAGGATTTTAAAAAATTCTGTGCACTGATATGAGAATTAACACTTGTTGAGCATCTTCTGTCATCTATGTATTCTAATAGGTACTTTGGGTATGTTAATTTATGTGTACATTTTTATGATTCCTATTTTTCAGATGAAGAAAATGAGACTCAGATCAAGTGAGAAACAGATGGAGAATTTAACTTAGGACTGGTCGATTCAGTGCACGTTTAGGGTGGAACTAAATGTGGGAGATAAGCTAGCACTCCCCAAGAGAGGAGGAAGGTCTAAGGATGAAATGAACATTAGTTTTGCTAACTGGAGGTCTGGGTTGACAAATGGCTCTGCTCCTTCCTTGTTTCTGAACTGACATAAATGAGTTTCTATGTGCCTAAATGTCCTCACCTTTGAGTAAGCATAGACAAGTTACATCATCATGCTTTTGTGAGGCCTGAAAAGGCAAGTGACCACAAGTGTATAGAAGATGTGTATTGGGTGTGTATAAGGTAGCTTAGCTCTGTCATATACACACAAGTCTATGTACATTAAACCATGTGTTTTCCCATATATGCACAGTGCATCACAAAAGTAATTCTCTATTTTGAAGGTGGTGGGAGAGAAAGTGATTAAAAAACAAACAAACAAAAAAAACCTTTCACCACCACCACTCCCCCAACCCCACTCCTGGCTGAACTGCACAGCTCAGACAAAATGCATTGAAGGAAGTTGACTCTGAACAATATTGAAAAGTTTGCTTTTAAGTTGATCTGTGACATTAAAGCCAACCCAATCCTAAATTTGTTCACTCCTCTGCACCGCTTATTTCTTTTAAGCTATTGCCAACATTATCCCTGTTTAACCTTTGTGGGAGATAAGCAGATGCTATTAAATTTTGGACTACTGAGTAGGCCTCTTGAAAACAGCAGTCAGGTTTTGAAAAAGCAGGTAGAGCAATATTCTAAGAAAAACACTGATTACAACATAAAAGACTGATTAAAACACTGAATAGAACATTTGCAGAAATAGCATCTTTTTGATGCTGCTGCTCCTAATCCCCAAGCTATTAATATCTTTAATATTTGGTAAAAATAAGAATTCTCTAATGAGAATGAATGGTTTTACAGAGTAGTGATATATTCTATGTTAATTCCTGCTTTGACTTTGGTTTCATTTATTTATTTATTTTTAAGATTGTATTTATTTATTCACGAGAGAACACACAGAGAGGGAGAGACATAGGCAGAGGAACAAGTAGGCTCCCTGTGGGGACCCTGATGTGGGACTCAATCTTGAGACTCTTGGGTCATGCCCTTAGCTGAAGGCAGACGCTTAACTGCTGAGCCACCCGAGTGTCCCTGACTTTGGTTTTAAAATGGCATGAAATATTTCTCCTTATTTTTGGCCAGATACATTTGAAAACCAAAATATTTCTATAATTAGGTATATTTCCATGTTTTATGGGTTACATTTAAAATTCCCAATGAAAATGTGGCTTAGAAGAGTTTATTTCTACAAAAAGTAAAGCAGCATCAGTGCTTGTAAATTAAATTTTTAAAGAAATACTCTAAAAATTTAAAAGCAAACATTAAAACCCCTTAGTAAATAATATCTAAATCTGAATTGTTCAAAATTAAATTTCTTGGTGTATTTTTTAAATTTTATTTATTTATTCATGAGAGACACACACACACACACAGAGGCAGAGACACAGGCAGAGGGAGAAGCAGGCTCCATGCAGGGAGCCTGATGTGGGACTCGATCCCGGGTCTCCAGGATCACACCCTGGGCTGAAGGCGGTGCTAAACCACTGAGCCATAATGGCTGCCCTCTGGGTATATTTTTTGTGTGTATTTTAAAAATGTGTTTCTTACTGTTACTGGGTGGGCGTTTTATGAATAATAAGGTGGTGGGCAGTGTTGTTCAAATTTACCATATACTTGTTGATTTTTCGTCTACACATTCTATCAATTATTGAGAGAGCAGTATTGAAATCTATTGCTGTACTTGTGGATTTATCTATTTATTCTTTCAGTTTTATTAGTTTTTGTTACATATAGATTCTTTTTTTTATATATATAAGATTTTATTTATTTATTCATGAGGGACACAGAGAGATAGAGAGGCAGAGACACAGGCAGAGGGAGAAGCAGGCTCCATGCAAGAAGCTGGATGTGGGACTCGATCTTGGGACTCCACGATCACACCCTGGGCTGAAGGCAGATGCTTAACCACTGAGCCACCCAGGCGCCCCATGCCCTTTTCATTTTAAAATGGCCACCTTAATCCTGGAAATATTCATTGGTCTAAAATCTACTTTGTCATATACTGATATAGGTACTCTAGCTTTTCTTTTATTCGTATGGACATAAATATAATTTCTTTTACACCTTTTAATCTATTTGTTTCCTTATATTTTAAGTTTCCTTTTTATAGGCAATATACAGTTGGGTCTTTATTTTTGTATTTAATCTGACAATATCTTCCAATCAATTGTTTAAATCACTGAGAGTTAATGTGATAACTTATACAGTTAGGTTTATAAACATCATGTTCCTATTAATTTAATATATCCCATTCCTTCTTTATTTCTTCTCTCCTCTTTATCTGGCTCCCCTAGGCTGGGTATTTTGATGATGCCATTTTATCCTCTTTGTTGGTTTATCAGTCATGGCTCTTTGCTAGTTAATTCTGTTTGGTTGAATAGTGCATATCTAACTTACCTCAGGCTATATTCAGGTAATATTATCCCATGTCTTTTATCTTGTCCCAGCCTGTATGCTATTTCTGTCATACTTCGTATTTTTATCTGTATTATAAACTTCAACCTATATTTTTTTAATTAGACAGTCAATTATATTTTACAGTGATTTAAATAATAAAAAAAGAGTCATCTATTATACTTTTCTGGTAATCATTTCCAGGATTCTTCATTTATTTGTACAACTCCACAGAGGATTTCATCTAGTATTATTCATCTATATCTCATCTCATATCATTTTTCTTCTTGGAGGACTTCCTTGAACATTTCTTGCAGTACAGTTTTGCTAGGGATTAATTCTTTCAGCTTTTACGTACCTATTTTACCTTAGTATTTGAAAGATATTTTTGCTGAATATAGAATTCTAGATTGACAAATTTGTTTTTCAATATTTTAAAGATGCTCCACTCATTTTTATTGTTTCCAATGAGAAATCTACTCTCATCCTTTTTCTTCCTCTGTATATAATATATCTTTTTTTCCCCCCTCTGGCTGCTTTTCAGATGCTCTTTCACCATTTATGAGTGCTTTGATTATCGGTGTCCTTGGTGTAGTTTTTTTCTTGTTTCTTGTGTTTAGAGTTCATGGAGTATCTTTGATATATAGATTTAACCTTTTTCCTTATGTTTAGAATAGTTTTTGTCTTTATTATTATTATTTTTTAATTTCTCCTGCATCCCTGCCTTTTTTCTTCCAGGACTCCAAGCACATGCATATTAAGTGGCTTGAGTTATCTTCCAAGAGACTGGGGCTGTGTTAATTTTTAAAACTCATTCTCTTTTCTTCTTTGTTTCATTCTGAATGGTTTCTATTGTCATGTTCATTAACCTTCTCTTCTGCAATACTTAACTGTTGATCACACCCAGTTTATTTTTTTATATCATCCATTGTAGTTTTTACCTCAATAATTTGATTTAGGTATTTTTTAAAAAGATTTTATTTATTTATTCATGAGAGACACAGAAAGAGAGAGAGGCAGAGACACAGGCAGAGGAAGAAGCAGGCTCCATGCAGGGAATCCAATGTGGGACTTTTTCCCGGACCCCAGGATCATGCCCTGGGCTGAAGGCAGGCATTAAACTGTTGAGCCACCCAAGGATCCCTGATTTGGGTATTTTTAAATCTTCTATAATCTCCTGTTAACTCTTGAACATATGGGATGCAGTTAAAATAACTGTTTGAATGTTCTTGTCTGCTAGCATCCTAATGTCTCATTTTATAATTTTTTAGGTAAATGTGGCCTGGTGCTCATTTTAGGGCTAATTATCCTTCACTTCTAAGCAAGATCTTACTGAGTACTCTACCCAGTGCCCCTTGAATTATAAACTTTTCCCAGTTGTACGGTAGAAACAAGCATTCTCCAGGCCTGTGTGAACTGCTGGTGCTATACTCTTGAAACATTTTAGATGTTTCTTCACTGAGCTTCAAATAGTTTCTTCATATACATGTGCTGGTCAGTACTCTGCTAAATATTTAGGTAACCTCTCTAGATTTCTGAGTTTCTTTTTCTGTGTGGTGTTCTCCTCTGCAGTGCTGTGAGAGGAGTACTTGCACTGTGAACTCTTGCTCCCAGATCCTCTCCTCTGTTCCCTCAATTCAGGGAGAGCTCCACTCCAAGTGGTTTTCCCTTTCCTGTGGTGCAGCCTTGAATCTCTCAAGATAAAAAATTTGGATGGTCATAAGGTTCACCTCAATTTCTGTCTCTTAAGATTTCTATAAGTTTTTGTGTGGTGTCGAGTGTCTTGAGAACCATTGTTTTATTTCATGTGTTTTGTCTTTTTGTTATTGTTGTTTCATTCTGGAAGGTAAGTCTGGTCACTGTTTCTTCATCTTGGCCAAAAACAAGTAAAACTCAATTTCTAAACCAGAGATAATAATTTAGTAATTCTAAAAACTGGAAATATTTTTATCAATTACTAAATATAAATGTACAAAAAACAGGTAATGTTTATAATATCATACAACTAGTTTATTGATAATATTAAGAATTTATGTATTCTTATGCCTATATTCTAGAATTTATCTGTATATATTTTAGTCAAGGCACATGTAAAAAGAATCACAAAAGTCATCTTTTTCCACTCCCACTTCTTAATTTTCACATAATGAAATTGAGAACCAAAGAGGTTATCGCATTGTGTGGAAACCAGAGGCTACTGTGAATCTGGGCAAAGAAACAGAACTAGTTTAACTAATGGTTTCTTCTAGTTCCTGATCTGCCCAGACTGAAAGCAGAACATGAAAGGTTAGCCATGCAAATTGGCCCACTATGCTGATCCTCCTTTAGTCACAGTTCAAAGCTAAAACAAAAACAAGGATCTTGCTGTTAAGAGAAAATCCTTGAGACCATTTTGCCTAGGGAATTAGAAAGTTAAAGTTAATGTAGATTTGCAAATAATAGATCAGTTAGCAATGGCATTATGCAAGATAATCAATAGCTCTCTAAGGAAAGGCCCATATTAACCACATGAAAATGTTAAGAAAAGACAGAAGTAGAACAAGTTAATAGGAAATTTTTGGACAATGCTCATGCTCCAAAACTAGTCCTTTAATTACCTTGCTATTCCTTCAGTTCTTTTTTCTAGAATACCACAAATATAAAACAATCTCAAAGAGGTACTGATTCATACAATGGATTAAATTGCTGATAGATAAACACTGATGTTATCCCACCTAAGGTATTTATGATCTAAAGGAATAACCTTGGTAATTCTAAGGCAGCATTTCTGAAAGTGTATGCCATAATCATTAATAAATGGTCATAAAATTCTTAATGATAAGACACAAACAGAGGGTCGCTGGAGGGAAGAAAGGTGAGAGGATAGGGTAACTGGGTGATAGACATTAATTGAGGAGAGTATGTGATGCAATGAGCACTGGGTATTCTCTAAGACTAATGAATCACTGATCTCTACCTCTGAAACCAATAATATGTTCTATGTTAATTAATTGAATTTAAATAAAATTTTAAAAATGGTCACGAATTAGGAACTTTCTGAGTTAAGTATTTGGCTTCTCAAAATTAGGCAACTTTCTTTATTGCGGCCTTTCAATCTTTAAGATGGACAAATATACATCTCTAAGAGAGCAAATTTCCCAAATTTGCCCATGGAACCATTATTTCAAGACTAGTATTCTATAAGGATGTGCTGGAAAAAGTTAACCTAAGAAATAAATCCTATGGTTACATTATCAGGTGTTATAGTAGTTTGGTGAGAAAGTATTCTTGAAACCAAGAACTATTTTTTGAGATCTAAGAGAGTTAACAGCTTCAGTGTTTCCAAAGGTGACCTTATGCATTTTTCAAATGAATATGCTGAATTCTGTCTTTCTTGGAGGCTCTCATAGAAATCATGCTCAAACAAGAGAAATTAACAGAAAATTTCTACCCATGATACTTTCCAAGCAGGAACCATTACCCCTTAATTACAGAACACTGAAATTATATTTTGGGGAACAAAGAGGAAAAACCTTAGATGGGTGGCATAAGGAGGAGGAATTAGGGGTTCATTTTCATTTCCTTCCAAACTAATTGCCTAAAGAGCTTTTTATTTCATCAGGAAGTACACTAACAAATGGCCTCCTTGACTTTTGCTAATCACTTTATTAATGCTTTAGCCAGATTTTAAAATATGCAGTAGTATTAATATCTGAGGAGAAAAACCTTTATTGTGCATAAATTACGAATTTACTATCTCAATTGCAGTTGAGTTTTAATGTTTCCTTTCCAGAAAAGCCCTAGTGCATATTCTTCAGGGAGCAATTCTGCACTCTTAAGGGAATGAACTGAATGACCTAATAGGGCCTTCCATCTTTAATTTCTGTAATTCAGGAAAGCCTCATAAAACACAAGCTTCCTTTGTGAATTAACTTTTCTCTGAAAGTATTGAAACCACTTTCTTGCTTTCTTTGGAAGAACTTTAAAATGTTTAACAATATTAGAAATATTTACTAGACCCATATTGAAAAATACCAGCTAAGTTATTCTTGATGGTTCAAGTGTAATTCTTCTGAAAGATACAATGCATGGCACATGGCCTCTTCACTTTTCCTATTGTAGGAAGCTGTCCATTCACAATACCAAGAAAATAATTTCAGGGAGAAAGAATCTAAAACAAAAATCAGATGAAACTAACAACTAATTATGGAATATCTTTAATGCACACAGCCCTAAAATACCACTGTTAAAAGCGTAAAGGCATTTGTGAAAACTCAAAAGAGCTATTATATCCCTGTTTTAAATTTTCTAGTAAATGTAATTAAACATATATAATAATTTTTGTTGAAAATCATGTGTGTTAGAGAACATGAAAAATCTAGGGAAAATATAAGCCTTGACTGTTTACTGTAAATATTTGCAATTTAAGAGGGCAAAAAAAGCCTACCATCATAGAATAATTAGTCACAACATAATGAGCCATGGATTTTAAGCATATAAAGGTTCTGATGAAGTTGTAAGGATGTGGAGTATGCATAAAGAATGCATTGAAAGGTCATTTGTAACTCCTACGTCTACCTCCCAGAACTTTTGGTCAAATATACCACACGATTAGAATTCTTTACCTTAGAATTCAAACTTTGGAAGGGCTTGGGGTTCCATGAAACACAGTATCATATGCAAAATTACATGTGTATGTGCCTTTGTGTTACCAAATTTTATGACATATTCACAGATATTTGTGATCCTAGCATGTTTAAAGAGAGTAAATACTGTCTTTATATGGTTATAATTCCAAATTGGCCTGAAAATTCGTTTATTTTATTTATTATTTATTTTTTAATATTTTATTTATTTATTTATGAAAGACAGAGAGAGAGAGAGAGAGAGGCAGAGATACAGGCAGAGGAGAAGCAGGCTCCATGCAGGGACCCTGACATGGGACTCAATCCCAGGTCTCTAGGATCACACCCTGGGCTGAAGGTAGGTACTAAACCACTGAGCCACCCAGGCTTCCCTGAAAATTCATTTAAATAGCATAAATTATAACATTTACAATAAAATCTATTTAGATAACAACAATAAATTGATAAAAGCCCATTTCGCGACTTACTTGATAGAAAACATGAACTGATTTCCAATGGCACATTATTTTTTTAAAGATTTTATTTATTTATTCATGAGAGACACAGAGAGAGTCAGAGACATAGGCAGAGGGAGAAGCAGGCCCGATATGGAACTCTATCCCAGATGGGGACACACCCTAAGCCTAAAGCAGATGCTCAACCGCCGAGTCACCCAGGCAACCCCCAATGGCATATTATTGAATAATTTTTAATATCATCTGATAGTAGGAAACCATGTTATAACTTTATTTTTAGCACATATCTTCTCAAAGTTTAGGTAGAAAGCTATACCAAATAGACATTAACTTTGGTATTGACTTTGGAAGGATATAATACTAGAGAATGACATTTCCAGATTTCAAAAATAATCAAATCAATCAACAGATGAATAGATAAACAAAATGTATATATAGAAAAAAATGGAACATTATTCAGCCATAAAAAGTAATGAAGTTCTGATGCACAGTACAATATGGATGAAACTTAAGATCATTATGCAATGTGAAATAAGCCAGACACAAAAGGACGCATATTGTATGACCTCACTTTTATGAAATATCTAGAATAGGTAAATTCATAGAAACACCAAGTACATTAGAGGTTACTAGGGACTGAAAAAAAGGAAGAAATAGAAAGTTATTGCTTAGTAGTTACAGACTTTCATTTTGGGGTGAAGAAAGGGTTTTAGAAATAGTGGTGATGCTTGTATAGCTCTAAATGTAATTAACACCACTGACGTGTACACTTAAAATGGTTAAAATGACATATTTGATATTATGTATATTTTACAAAAAAAAAGTTTAAAAAATAATTGAGAACATTTTCTTGCTTTGCCTTTCCTATCAGGATCTTAAAAGTTTAATGATCTCACCCTGAAAATCTAGGGAGTTATAAAACATGTATAAAAGCTACCTACCCTGCAGATAGTGGCATTGAAAGTAACTTGTTTCGATTAGTAGCCTATGTTTGGGAAAGAAAAGATGAAATATTAATCAAAATATGAGTATTGGTGAAAAATAAAACAGAAGGCAAGCAAGCAAAAGACCTGTGACCCATATTAGCAGTGGACTAAAGCACCACAATTATACCATTTTCTGGGACATTAAACTCTGGTAGAAAGGAAAAATGACGTGGTTGATGGAGAAGAAAGGCTCTAGGATGAGAGTCAGCAGTCTACATTCTAGTTTTGATTCTATTTCTCTCTATATATATTAATTCTGGAAGCTTACTTCTCTGTGTCTTCCTTCTCTTATAAAATGAAAAGGCTAAATGAATATTTTTAGGTCTCCTTCCAGTTGTAAAATTATGTAGGTATTTAAGTTCAGGCACTATAATTCAATGATAGATCAATTGTTGAAGTCCAATCTTTAAAATCAAATTTTGACAATTTTTGTAATTCTAATTCTTATTTATCATTGTCAGTACTGTCCACAAATTTGGCATTGTCCTTTGAATCTAATGAGTTAGTTTGTGTGTATGTAGATACATTTCAGAATTTATGATAAAGATGCTTTTATGAAATGCTCTATCAACATATTCTTCTAAGAACAGGGTGTGGCATTTAAGCTTGGAGACTACAGAATATAACCAAACTATATACCATAAGTTCAATTTGTACTTTTGACTATCTTACTAATCAATTTGAAAAATAATTGTTGATTTTAAAACTCATTGGCAATTATTAAGTTCTGATTAAGGTTAATTAAAGATTCCCTTCTTGTTATGTGGTCAATATCATTTTCTTCTTTTTTACAAAAAGCTACAAAGACATATTGGACCTGACAAATAATATTCCTTTTGACTAGATCATTCATCCTGTATAGCTATTATCCCTTAGTTCCATCTAAAATCCTTCCCAGAGAGTTTTAAAAACTTTCACCAAATGGACACTTATAGAAGGTTGATACTAGGATATGTTTTCAAGTCCACTGCAAGACAGTCTGTACAACTTTTATAAAAACCATGTGATTTTGAGGTTGAACATGGCAATGCCAAGAACAACAATCCCATAAAAATTCTAAACACAATTTAAAAAATTTGTCCTTTGGGTTTTTTTTTTTTTAAGATTTCATTTATTTATTCATGAGAGATACAGAGAGAGAGGCAGAGACATAGGCAGAGGGGGGAGAAGTAGGCTCCATGCAGGGAGCCTGATGTGGGACTTGACCCCAGGACTCCAGGATCACGCCCTGAGCCGAAGGCAGATGCTCAACTGCTGAGCCACTCAAGCATCCCTAAAAATTTGTCCTTTGAATATACGTCTTTCAAGTGTAGAAGTGCTTATTGCCATTTAAAATGTTACCTCTTTTAGATGAATTGCTTTGTTTAGATATTAGATTCCCCAAAAATATTCCAAAAGAAGGAAAAGATGCCTTCTAATTATTATTTGATCCCATCTTAATATAGCAGCCATTAAGTCACATGATAGGCATTATTTTTGCTCTCCCAACTTTTTTTTTTTTCCTGGTATCTTTGCTTTCTTCAGCTTCTCATAGCTATTTCTTATAAGAGACCTCAGGGGCTAAAATGAGTTTGAAGTGTGCAAGGCATGTTACCCAAGTCACAACATCTATGGGTTAGGGTTTAACTTTTAGTCATGTAACAGCAATCCCAGAATCTAGGTTCTCCAACTTTCTAAAATTCTGTCAACCATATCTGGGGTTAAACATGCCTAAATGGCCTCTACATGATGGCTTAGGGTGGTATTTGGACTCAGGTGATCCAGTTAATAATCTTCATTGACTTATGTATCAGAATTCCTTCACTCTCTTTGGGACCAAAGTTTTGTCTTTACTGCCCCTGAGAATTCTTAAACACCATTAAGTCCTCTTAGACTCCTCCCTCATGGGTTTCATTATCTATCTTTCACCAAGGCTATCCTTGGGGTAGTATGGACAGATTTTTTATTGAGGAAACTCTAACTTTCTTTCCTAATTATAGTACTCGATTATATCCTTCACTACCATGACTAACCCAAAGATTTAACTCTCTTATAATATATTATAACTGATGTAGAGTCATTGTTCATTCATTGTGCAATAAACGGATATATCTAACAATGTATCTATAGTCTATTACATTTCTTCCATAATGATGTTCTTCATAATGATCACCAAAAGATGATACAAGGAAAGGGTGGATTATTGTTCCTGTTGGGACAAAAAAAGGTTCAAAACAACTTAGAATTAAACAACTTAGAAATAGATTTTTAAAAGTTAAAAAAAAATTAAAATGATTCAAGTGCTTTAAACATCCTGGTAACATATTATTGGAAAAATGTTTTAGTTATCCAGACACATAATATCATCAGAGGGCCCTTCCATTTAGTAGATACATTGTCATAGGAAAACTATAAATCTAGGGATTTTTTTTTTAAGATTTTATTTATTCATTCTTTCGAGACACACAAAGAGAGAGAGAGAGAGGCAGAGACACAGGCAGAGGGAGAAAGAAGCAGGCTTCACGCAGGAAGCCGGACATGGGACTCCATCCCGGGTCTCCAGGATCACAACCTGGACTGAAGGCGGCGCTAAACCGCAAATCTAGGGATATTATCTACAAATGTTTCCCAGAAAAAAAGATAAGGAAAGTTATTCATTTTAAAAATAAATATGACTTCTCACTTGTCCTCTCCTGAGCCTTATATTAGAGAATCAACAACTGTGCAAAATTCCAGAATGTCTTAAAAATGATATGCTCAATGGTAATCAGTTTACAAAATGATTAATAAGTACTGAGACGGAGAACACATTTTCAGCTTGCTGAGAATACACAATGTCATCCCATTCAGCACTCTGATACAGCTTTCATGCTTCAAAGTGCAAAAACATAACCTGGGAAGTGTTCCAAATCCATTTTTATAAAGAGGAAGCACTTGCCAGGACACAGGAAGCACTAAATACAGTACTGGTAGTTTGCTGTGTTGTTGCAGCAAGCATTGCCAGAACTCTCCAAGAAAGTTTAGTAATGGTAAATAATAGGAAATTTGAAATTTGAAATACTATCTTAGCCCAATTCCAATGAGCTATTTTTTTTCCCTGGAGGCTGATAGTTCTTCTGTCAAGTATAAAATGAAAGACTCTTAGGAAAATGAGGGCATTCATGAATAGAAGATCTGATCCTCAGAAATCTAGTATAAATGATGAAAAGTGTTAAATTTCTTGTTTAGTTTCAACAGCATGTCTGGAATAATAGGTTTATAAGAAGTCTGAAATTGATGTTTTGTGTTTTTGTCTAGTTTCTAGTTCACGGACTTTGGAGAAGTATCCTTGATTAAAATTTTAAATAAATAAATTTAATGTGTTTTTATTAGATGTTAAATTATCTAGTTTATGAAGAAATTATTATTTTACAAAATTTATTAGATGTTAAATTATCTAGTTTATGAAGAAATTATTATTATTATTTTTATTTTTTTAATTTTTTAAAATTTTTTTATTATTTATTTTTATGATAGGCACACAGTGAGAGAGAGAGGCAGAGACACAGGCAGAGGGAGAAGCAGGCTCCATGCACCGGGAGCCCGACGTGGGATTCGATCCTGGGTCTCCAGGATCGCGCCCTGGGCCAAAGGCAGGCGCTAAACCGCTGCGCCACCCAGGGATCCCTGAAGAAATTATTATTTTACAAAATCTATAAGTAATTATTGCCTTCATTGTCTCCTGTTCCATATAATTGGGGAACTAGAAAGAATTAAAACTATACGCTACTTGTCCTCAAAATATAGACATCTCTTCTACTTTTGAGAAAGAATTTTGATTTCTTTATGTAAAATCATCATATACTATCATTATTAGTTAGTAGTAGTAGTAATAGTAATAGAAGCAGCAGTAGTAGTAGTATGTTCTTAATAGTAAAGCCTAAATAAGTTAAGTATATTGTACAAAATAAGGTTAAAGGGAAGGTGAGGTTACTAGCACTCCACTGAGTTTAGTGATGTAATTTTTGTCTTTTGCAAGCCCTCTAGTAACTGTAGCTTTTATCCACACAATTGAGCATCAATATTTGAGTGGCCAAAGTGATTGGCTTATACTCTTTTTGAAAGAAGCCAAAGATTGCAAACAGTACAAATTAGGTAATCATTTTTTTGTTGTTGTTGATTTTTTTCTAATATCTTATGGAATTTGGCAATGGTTCCAGAAATACTAAATTAATGAAATGTAGTTTACAAAAGAGTAAAGTCATCTCTACTGAAAATAAATTAACATAGTAATGATAAGTCTACATGGCTTAGCTAAAATATTAAGAGGGCTGATATTAAAACCATCTGCATCTGCCCGAATTTTAATAATTCTTTTATAACCAATTTCTTAGTTGATACGTTCTTCCCTTCAACCTCTCATTGTAACTAGACCAATTCAGACCCACCTTACTTCATACACAGACTACTGCACCAGGTCTACTCTTTGTCAACTCGATCCCTCTTGCACAGCTGTAGGAGTAAACTCCAGCAACATCACCAATGTCCTTGTCATGCTCTGACTAAAAAATATTCAATTATTTTACCTATTAATTTGATTCTAGTCTATCAAATATTTTTGAAAACTCCTTTAAAATAAACCTCTACTCCATTTGGTCTACTCAACTTCTATCCCCTGAATCCTTCTTATATTTTTATTATTCATTCTGATGTGCTTGTTTATAGTTGTCCTTTCAATAATGCCTCTCCCCTATACATAACCAATAAAATGACAATAAAAATCATAGTAATAATAATAAAATATATATCTTTGATGATTTAACTCAAAGATTACTTGTTTTATGAACCGCTCTAAGAGGTACTGAACTGGTACTAGTCTTTCTTGAACTCCTTTTAAGCATCTAATGCCTATAACATTCCTATGTGCTAATGGTAAGCTAAATTTCTAGCTATCCTAAAAAAAAGTTTAAAGATATTATTGCTTCTTCAACCGTCTCAGTGTTGCTGCCCTGTGTCTTAGGATAAATAGGATGGCAAAACTAGTTGCTAAGGCAATTGAGGCAGAGAGGGCATGTCAGAGATATTCTCTCTGATTCAACAGCTGATCACAGACATGTTGAAATGTGCCCCAACTTCCCCACAGCTGAGCGATTACGGATTGTCTCCCTGATTCTTATTTTGATACAAACAAATAGAAAGCCAAGAAAATCCTCCAAGGATTTTTTTTAGAACTCTTAGGAATTCATAAAGATATTCAAAAGAGCTTAAAGTTAATTCCTTTCATAAGCAACTTACACAAACAGCAAATTTTTACTCCAGCAAATCTCAGTGGAAAATGTTAAGCTAAGTTGTTTAGAACCAAAAATGGTGTTGGGTTATGGTTACTCACAAAGATGGATGCACTGAGACAAAGATAAAGTAGAGAGGTACAAATTACCTCATGATGAAGTATTTATCTCAAATTAATGGCCATCAATTTAATAGCAAACTTGAAAAAGATTATTGGAGGGATTTTATTAAAGAGACTATTTGCAGAGAATTGAAGTTTACAACACCAGCAAGGAATGGTGCAGCACCCCAGAGGTAGCAATATCAGAGAACCTTACCCATCTCTCTAGGCCTGAAGAGGAAAGTGGAGGGGGTTGTTACCATGACTCAGCAAGAGCTACAGCTGTAACTGTGGGAAGGAGGAACCACCTAACAGGAGGTACGGTCTGTAGAAGAATCCAGTCACTGACAAATTGAGGACAAATAAACAGGAAATAATTTACTTGATCTTTCTCTCTTTCCATTCTCCATTTTGGACCAGGAGAACTCAAACTGATAAAGATTATAGAGTTCAACCTCTAGGGCATAGGATAAAGTGGAGAATAGATCTGAAGGGACAGACAGAAAATATCAAGCATACCCCCAAAAGTCATGCCAAATGGGAGCCAATTACCTCAATCGTTATATCACGGCTGGTTAATCACTTCCGGAAAAGGCCCTAAGGGCTAATCTACTGAAGTTATTTAAAATCTTCCCTGTGATTTGGGCACTCCTAGCCTACATATGTCTTTACACTAGTTCTTTGTATAGTCTTACACTCAAAATGTCCAAAGTTAGGATGCAGAATTTTGATGGATAGAATCACAAAAATATACCTAAGAGTACTCTTCAGCAACCTACTTTTTAATTTACTAGTCTATATGATTATTAGATTTCACAATTTCACAGCTATGTTACCTATTGCTATATTCTATTATATACAATTAAGAAAATGGATAGAGGTAATTTAATCTTTTGGTAGGGTTGATTGATTTATTAGTCTTCGATTCTGTGATTTTTATAAGGCATATATGTCCTTGAGCTCAGTGGAATGAGCTCTCTGCAGGTTCCAGGTTTCCATGAAGCTTTGAATACTTATGATATGCATTTATTCATTCGTTATATATTTACTTATGGCCCACTACATGCCAAGTATTCTGCTAACTGCGGGATGAATGATAGTATTAGAATAAAGAGGAATGAGGTTTTGACACATCCTTAAACAGTATGAAGTTTTTGTATGTTCAAGCTTCTTTCTCTTGGACAAGATTCCACCAGAGTTTCCCTGTATTAACTTCTAACGTAACCTGTGTTCACCTTGTCTTCAACACACTGGTCCATGTGTTTTTTTCTACACTGTCTTCTCCTTTTTTTATTAGTTGGAACATGCAAAGTAATTTATTTAGAAAAAATATGTGTGGCATGTTTTATGAGTTTGTATTGTTTAAAATATTAATAAATAAATATTACATAATGCATCCTGCCCATTTCCTTCAATGAAATTATGTCATACATCTATAACTCAGAATCTTTTAAAATTTTTTCTTAAGCTTTTTACTTTTTTTTTTTTTTTTGCTTTTTTACATTTTTAAATAAATTTATATTGCCTTTCCCATTGCCTTCACTCCCATACCTGGCAACAACCAATCTGTTCTCTGTATCTATTGCTTTTAGTTTTTTGTTTGTTTTGAGATTCTGCATGTAAGAGAGATCATATTGTATTTGTCTTTCTCTGTCTGACTTATTTCACTTAGCATAATGTCCTTGAGGTCCATTCATGTTGTCACAATTGTCAAGATTTTAGACTTTTTATGGCTGAATTATATATACATATGTAATTTCTTGGTCAATTCATCCACTGATGGACCATTAGGTTTTGTCCATATCTTGACTATTGTAAATAATGCTATAATAAACATGGGGTACATATCTTTTTGAGTTAGTAGAGGGTTTTTTTTGATAAACATATCGAAGTGGAATTTATGAACCATAGTTCTATTTTTATTTTTTAAGTTTTTAAGAGATTATTTATTTATTTATTTATTTATTTATTTATTTATTTATTTGAGAAAAAGTGCAAGAGCATGAGCAAAGGGTAGGTTCAGAGGGAGAGGGAGAAGCAGACTCCCCACTGAATGGGGAGCCTGATGTGGGGCTTGATCCCAAGACCCCAGGATCATGTTCTGAGCAGAGGCAGATGCTTAACTAACTGAGCCACCCAGGCACTCATATTTTTAATATCTTTAGGAAGCTCCATACTGTTTTTCACAGTGGATGAACTAATTCAGTGCACAAAGGTTTCCTTTTTCTCCATACCCTTGCCAACACTTGTTATTTCTTGTCTTTCTTTTAAGATTTTATTTATTCATGGGAGACACAGAGAGAGAGGCAGAGACACAGGCAGAGGGAGAAGCAGGCTCCATGCAGGGAGCCTGATGTGGGACTCGATCCCGGAACTGGGGGATCAAACCTTGAGCCAAAGGTAGGTGCTCAGCCTCTGAGCCACCCAGGCATCCCTATTTCTTGTCTTTTTTTTTTTAAGACTTTTTATTTATTTATTCATGAGAAACACACACAGAGAGAGAGAGAGAGAGAGGCAGAGACACAAGCAGAGGGAGAAGCAGGCTCCATGCAAGGAGCCTGACGTGGGACTCGATCCCGGGTCTCCAGGACCACGCCCTGGACTGCAGGTGGTGCTAAACCGCTGCGCCACTGGGGCTGCCCTATTTCTTGTCTTTTTGATAATAGTCTCTCTAACAGGTGTGAGGTGATATCTCATTGGGATTTTGATTTGCATTCCCTGTTGATTTATGATGTTGAGTATCTCTTCATGTACCCATTGACCATTTGTATGTCTTCTTTGGAAAAATGTTTAGTTGGATCATCTGTCCATTTTTAAACCAGATTTTGTTTTCTTTTGTTTTTGCTTTTGCTTTGTTTTGTTTTATTTTTGCCATTGAGTTGTATGGTGCTTTATATGTTTTGGATATGAGCCCCTTATCAGATATATGATTTGCAAATATTTTCTCACATTCAGTTAGTTGCCTTTTCATTTTCTTGGTGATTCTTTTGGTGTGCAGAAACTTTTTATTATGATGTTGTCCCACTCATTAATCTTTGCCTTTTTTGTTTTTGCTTGTGCTGATTAAAAAATCATAATATGTAATCTATTCTTAATTGTCTAGTCTTTGCCTATAAACAAATCATCTATGTATTTTTGTCACATTAAAATGGAGGTGGGAACAGAATAAGATACTTTTATGTGAATTCTAAGAAAATATACACTTACACTATAAAGGTTGCTAAACTAAATTTTAAGGTGAATGAAGTTATTAGGAACATTTAAACATATGAAATTAAATATGAATATCACCAACTACTGTTTTAGTCCAGTATTTTTTCGAATACATTGATAAAGACAATTATTAATTTTTAAAGTCAATGTTCAACTCAATATTGAGTTTTCTTGCAATGGAACTGAAATTTCATTTGATTTCTATTTAGTTTACTTTGTTAATCCCAAGGATTTGTTTTAGCTAGGGAATAATAAACCTTATATGGCATTGCAACTGTTTCAAATAGAGATGTATCTAAACTCTAAATTTAGCAACCAGAAGATTTGTTTGCATTTTTAATGGACAGTAGGGGAGAAATAATAAAATATTTCTTTTTATTTTACATTGATGAGTTATCTGCATTGATTGCAGTTACAAGAGTATCTGGGAATGGGGATACCCTAATATTTGCCAACTGCAAAATGACAGTGTTATATAGGAATTCAAATGATCAATGGTCTTTTTTTCTCCCAAAGTAACACTCTTTTCCTGACATTAAATGACCTTTATTAAATTCAGCAACTTCCCTCAGCATGATAAATGACGAAAAAACTCAATTAGGGGATGAGTTCCTTTGCAGCATAAATAAGACATGCATCCTTAAATCATTCAGTGGATTATTACAGCTTCCGGGAACAAGCCCAAGTTCCTTAGCATGCCACATAAGACCCTTCTCAATCTTGCCCTACATTCTTCCATTTTCACCTTATACTCAAGTTATATTGAAATTCTATCCATCCTTTAAATCACCAACTTCTCTCTCCTTCCTCCTCCTCCATGCATTTACAATCATGGCTCTCCCTTGTTGGACTGCTTATGTTCCCTCTCTAGTTCTTTCATCTGGACAACTCTTTGTCATTTAAGGACAAAATTTCAAATTACCTCCTCTTAAGAGTTTATTTTAACCATCTAAATATTAACTGAAATTGGGAGGCAACATGTCCTCCAACAGCATGCAGTACTTTTCTAGTTTATAGCATTTAAAATAGCAAGTTAAAACACTCCTTTTATTTGTCTACCTCTCCCAGTAGATGGTTTTGAAAATATGGATTGTGTCTCGTTTACCTTTCTTATTTAGTGCTGAAAATGTTTATCTATTATAATCTCCTATCCCACCCCCTTCCCAAAGAAACCTTAATTGACAACATTTGAAGCACTGTTGATCGTATGATTCTCTTGAAATTTTGAACATTTGAGTTTTACTTCATTGTCATTCTAATGAAGTAAACTTTCACTTTGGAAAGACCACATCATAAAAGTTGGGAAAAAGTCACAATATCTACATCTTGGTTTTGCTTATATTAACTATTGTGTAAAAGTAAGTGATATGTTCATTAAGTTTTTGGTTTGGGGAAGTTGTATGACAACAAACTAGAGGGAGTTGATATCTATTTTGATGGAGTTTCACATATTGCTACTTTATTATTATTTAGTGATAATAAATAAGTGAAAAGTGATAATTTATGTGAAGTAAATCACTTGATTGACATTGATCTAAATAACTTGTTTAGTTGATCTAAACAAGTACTTGCATAATCTTTCCCATTTCCATATTGGATATCTATGTTCTTGATTATTAAATACCACAAGCTCTAAAAAATGGAATTTTGCTCTTCAATATTGCAAGAAAAATCTTAAGAATTTCATGCTTTTGGGGGTATATTATTTCCAGATGCCATGAGTAGAGTAGATTTATTTCTTGTTCCTTGGAATATAATCTGTTTTCCCATAATTTTCCTTTTAATCTTTGCAATAATACTAATAGATAAAATAGATCTCATTTCCTCAATGAACAAGCTGAATCCCAGAGGTAGTTGGCAATATTGGGGGTACTCAAAAATCAGTATTCTGACTCTGAGCCCCAAACTTTCCTCTATACACATATCAAAGTTAAATATTTCCAAATAGCTAAACCCAAAGTACCTGTCTTAGGTTTGTCTAATTCTCTGAGACTTATTATTATACCTTTCATTATACAGAAATTGTAAACTATTTTATTTCATTTTGGTGTAATATGAAGATACTCTCTAAATGTTTAGAAGTTTAAGATTTTAAATTATGAAATCAGGGATTCAATAGTCATTATTTTTATGATGGTCGTTCTTTGATGGCTCAAAGTGATTATCACCTAGTCATCACTATCAATGAGGATAATTAAAATTTTTAAAATAAAACAATTTAAAATGGACTCTAGGGGCTCCCCAATGCCTCAGTCAGTTGAGCATCTGCCTTTGGCTTGGGTCATGATCCCAGGGTCCTGAGATTAAGACCTGCATCTGGCTAGCTGCTTTGCAGGGAGCCTGCTTCTCCCTCTGCCCCTCGCCCCACTCATGCTCTCCCTCTCTCTCAAATAAAGAAATAATACAAGAAACAATCTTTAAAAAAAATGGACTCTGTTTCTTTCATCTTTAAATTTGAAATTATTTAAGATTCCTTGTTTCAGTTATTCCAAGAAGGTAAATGTATGATATTTTAATCTTTTATCAAAATGCAATTATAGACATAGTTAAGTTACAAAAAGAAATATCATATATCTTAATGAAACTTGCATTTGGTAAATAGAATAAACACAGCCTATATAAAACACCCAAATTTAGCACAGTGATTGTTGGTGGTTCAAGACATTATTTCTTGGAAAGAAAAAGATCATATTTATACTGTAAAGAAAAATGAAAAATATATTCTTTCCATATAAGAGCCAACTTCAGAGGCTATTAATGGTTGATGTATGCTATGATATTCCACAAAAGTTTCCTATTACAGAATGGTTTTGAAGAGGGTCTCTTTAAAATTCATAGGCTAATTATTTCTTTGGTGTGTGTTTGCTTCTATGTCAGGAAAAGGATAGAAGAAAGGGTTGAACATTGTAACATTTCCATCTGAAAAAAGCATACATATCTTTATATACAAAACATCCTTATTTTTCTCAAAATTACTTTGCCCACCTTTTAAAATTCTCATCTTGAGAAATTTTTGAGTACAATCATTCACTTACTTCTTAACTATTCTTTAGGGTGGATATGGCAAATGGCCTATGACATTCAGTTTGTAATGCTACAAATGAAGATTTAAGAGCTTTAATCTTAAGAATACCACTTGGCGCCAGCAGACAAGCAGGACACTCCTTTACCTGTCCTCCCACTATTCTAAGCTATTTCTATCAATAATAATGAATTTACTTACAGACTATAGAGACATAATATTAGCTTCTAATTTGGAACAACAGTTACCAGATTCTGATTTCTTTTTTTTTTTTTTTTTCAGATTCTGATTTCATTTAATTATTTTTCTAGGAGATAAGATAGGTTATTAGAATATGCTTACACAATTTTTTGCATGTGACACAGAACTTTTGAAATATAGCTTTTAACCTAAATGCAGATGGTTAGGTGGCTACATTCCTTCAAAATATTATCTAATGAAAGCAGCTTGTATGCTCAATTGAAACTCCATAATTTCCATACAATGATAAAATGATCATAATTACAAAATTTCAAAATACTTGTTTTCTGGCTCTCCCAAATGGCCATTCCTTCAACATTTATTCAATAAGCTTTCATTCAAAAAATATTGAATACAGCAATACTTAATATAATAAGCATATAAGATCCCTGGGGCACCTGGGTGACTCAGTTGGTTGTGCTTCCAACTCTTGGTTTTGGCTCAGATAATGATCTCAGGGTGGTGAGATCAAGCCCTATGTCAGGTTCCCTGCTTAGAGTAGAGTCTTCTTATCCTTCTCTGTTCCCCTCAGCCCCTCCCCCAACTTGCTTGTGCCTCATGCAGGCTCTCTTCCTCTCAAATAAATAGATAAATAAATAATACTTTAAAAAAAAAAAGAGTATAAGATCCATGAGGCACATAGGGATTTTTGTTTACTCTCTTCACTGGCCTATTTTCAGTACCTAAAATAGTAAGGCTGTTTAGGTGCACACAACAAATACTTGTTGAATTAATGAATAAAATGTATATGAGATGTCAGTCTCCCATAGCCAAGCATTTTCAATATGAAGATAAAATAGGAAATGATCACAAAACTCAAGTTCACAATCCTTTCTTTCCTAAATTCTCTTCCAAAACAAACCTCCGTACCTCTAGGGAATTTATGATCAGTGTGCACAGTAGCACTAGAAGAGTGGAATTCTGGAATACCATTAGGGGTAAAAAAGCTCTATGCCCATTTTAATGTTCAATGTTACCACTCTATAAAGCTAAGCACTTTCAGTAAATAGTTGTAGCAATTACTTATTTCACTTAATCTTTGAAGGTTTACTTTAATTAGAAACATAAAAATACCATCCCAATTGGGAAGCTAAAAAATATTTCACATGTCACATTCAGTCTGATTAAGGCACTTCCTGAAACCCATTTATACTTCATTTGTTTTTCCATGTAAATGTAATTCTTATGGTTCTTTTCTTTTCAGAATCATCTTGTCCAATTGATGATCTCTTCAAGAAGCTTATTTTCTTACAAATTTAGAAAAAAAATCTTCATTATAAAAAGCTATTTTTTTAGAAAACACATTTATTTATTTATTTATTAAAAATGAGCACACTTTCATATTAACATATATAGATGAATAAACACTTTTGAAGTCTTTATTGGCTTACCAAGAAGATTTAACTCTTTCATTTTACATAGTAGATTACTATTTAATTTACTCCAGTGCATCAGTTGACTAAAAGAACAAATACACCTCATAGTTCATAACAGCAATTGTAATGTGAAAGATTTTTTAAAATATTTTATTTATTTATTAGAGAGAATGAGAGGGCATGGGTGAGGGAGAGGGAAAAGCAGGCTGAGCAATGAACCCGATGTGAGGCTCAATCCCAGGGCCTTGGGATCATGACTTGAGCCAAAGGCAGCCACTTAACTGATTGAGCCACCCAGGAGCCCCCTGAGAGATTTAAGTGCCATTTTTAGATAGAATATTATTCTCAAATATTAAATTTCATATACATGTTAACGTGCAATTTCTCATATAGCAAAATTCGCTGGAAAATTTTGCCAAATTTAATATTCTTCAAAACCATGTCCTCAGAGAAACATTATCTCTGAGGTGTTAAACTAATAAAATAGCATTCCTACAATATGTGTGAGTCACTGAATTCTGAAAATCAGAGATGTCTTCACTCAGATTGAAGTGATGTTATTCCAGTTGGTTCTAAGAACTTCAAGATGTTAAAAAAATTAAGCAATCAAATGGTCTTTTGACATGTCTGGAAAACTAAAGGAGAATAAAGTAGTACTATTTCATTATTGCGGTTGAAAATAGCCATTACTTAAAGTAATGTTTTACAGTCTAAATCAGAAAAGGAAAAAAAAGTTTTTCAACACACTGTTAGTGAAAATGGGATGTCCTTACCCATTTGAAGAGTCCACTTTAAAATCACAGGTGCACTTTATTGCCTGTGCATGGGTCACCTAAAGATGTTTATGTCAGTGTCTACAGACGTATACATTAACAAACTCTGCACAAATATAGTGTTGTTCTTAATTACTGGAAAAGTTCAAGTAGAGAGTTGCAAATCCCATTTATCTTTCAACATATAGGTAGGTACCTCTTGTCTTGAATTGAGGAATTAATTTAGCTCTTTTGTGCATATTGTCTGCAGCCTTTTGTCCAGCCTTCTGAAAATGTAAGCAAAACTGACTATTTACTCTGTGCTAGGCTTATAATCCTTTGCATCCAAGAATAGGATTGCTGACACAGTCTGCTTACAAACCCCTTTCTGTGTGTGGTACTGCCTGATATGACCATATATGAACTGTAGTTCTGACCGTTAAGATTAACCAAGTTTTCTAGCCTTTGGATAGCAGGCATATGCTCCTTTTCTTTATTCTCCTAGAGAACTCAGGAAACAAAAGGACACTAACAAACAACTATTTGGAATAAAAAAATAAAGCCTAAAGCTAACTGTCTAATTTTAAATCAATTTTTAAAAAAGTTTGATTTGATCCTGGAGGGGTTAACAATCTCTCATTATTCTTAATTTAGTGTTTTCCTGCCTTATGTTCCCCCATCCTGTTTAACTTTTGTTGTTTGACATTCTTCTGATGTGATAAACTCTGCTGAATTGAGCTATATGGGACATGGTTTTATGTTCACACTTAATAACTTTTCTCCAAGTCCATTTGCTATTATTAATGAAACACATTTATGAACAAAATATGTTAATAACAGCAGACATAAGTCTGACACAAACTTTTTATTGTCTTTACTTCTGATAATGGAGGCCTATGACAGAGCTTGCAAATTTAGATTTCCCCTAAAAATCATGGACTCACTAACCATAGCAGGTTATAGTAAGCTTCAAAGCACATTAATTGGTCTCTCCAAAATGGCCTCTAGCCTGAGCCTTCCATTGAAAGCCAACAACACTTGTTTCTCCAATAGTTAAATAAACTCTAGTTTCACCTCTAGCAATAATATAACCATTAGCCACTTTAAAAGCATTGTTTCCTTTCATAAACTATAGTACACCATCCTTCCTATTGATGTAGAAGAGATAGCAGCCATCTATCAACAGTAATCACACCGAAGGTAGCACATGGGAGAAATCTAAGTGCTTCTAGGGAAGGAGTTGCTTCAGGAACCTGAAGAAAACACAAATCTAGAACAATTTCATTTTTAATGCACTCTAAATTCTTTTCTGTCTTGTCTCAGCATGTGATAGTCTTTTCTCCTTGCCCTCTAGTCTCTTTTGGCTTCACATGAAATTCTGGCTACCCAATGTGGGGCTCATACTCACAATCCTAAGATCAAGAGTCACATGCTTTACCAACTAAACAAGCCAGGTGCCCTTAAAAGTAATTTACATTGAAGTACAAACTTATAGATTCATTTCCAGTAGAAGGGCATTTGGAATCTTACAGAGGAATTTTCATTTCTAATATCTCAAATATATATACAAAGATAGATGTTAGGTAACTACCTGGATAACTAAATAGATGGATATATATAAAGATAAATAAAAATCTTCTTGATGTCTTCTGTGTACTCATATTATTGCCTCAGACTAAAAGACATAGATCACAAGAATCAACAGTGGGTACTCCATTTAGGAAAGCTTGCTCATATCTTCTCTGAACAATTCATTATCATACAAATAAAAGCTGAAGGTTGGTGTGTCTACTGATGTATAATACAGGCATCATATTGTGAATATTGTCTTTAAAGACATGTTTTGTAATGTTTTAAATAAAAAATGTGATTTTAAAAATTTTCTCAGTAAGAGTATAACTGGCCACAGCCAGCAGTGCAGATTATTCATTGAATGGGCTTCCATCTTTACGCATATTCTGCATTAAAATTATAACTAGATCAAAAAAAAAGAGCATCTTTAAATGTTTCAACATTTTCTACGATACGATTAACATTTGCTATTCTTTTTGGAATACAACTAGATTTCTTAAAGACACAGTCCCATTGATACTGTAATACATAACATGAAAATATAGTGCTGGTTTCTTTAATTTTTCTAACAGGGTATGACTTTCCAATTGTTTCTTCCTATAGTCATCTGAGAATCTCTTATTTATGTTAATAGTGGGTGCTATTGTTGATAAGCTACTTGTAACAAATGAGTCAAACAAAAAGGCATGAATTCTGCAGATGGTGGAATAATTCGGTGGGATAATCTGCATAAGCAGATTCATATTTTCATAGAAAACATTTTAATTTAATGTTTGGCTTTGATCACTAGCTTACTGCACATACTTATTTTTTTTATCTAGTTCCCACCTTCTTTTTAATTAAAAATTGTACTGTAATTAGTGATTAATCTTTTTCCAAATAGCAACATGATTATAAAGCTATGTTATATGGTACAGATTTTCCATTGTTATAACTTTATTTAGATATATAGCTTTCTGTCATCTGCTTCCCTAGTGAAATAGTGTTCAGCGTGAAGGGAAAGGAAACAATTTTATCTGTAAAGAGAGCACAGGTTTTCTGGTCTGACATAAAAGTCAGTCACTCCATTCTAACAACAAGCAGGGAGCTGAACAACAAAAATCAAACTTTCCTAAATCAATCAGAGTAGTGGGGTCACTGGGCAAACTACTGCCCCCCAAATTAGAGAAACAGACAGGAGGATACAGATTCACAATATATCAGAGCAGAAATCCCAAAGCAGAAACTTTCATGGGAATTAGTGCTGGGAAGGAAAACCTGAACTGTAACTGATGAATTGCTGAATATCTGAGAAAATCTCTTACTTCTTTGAAATAAATTTGAACATTCTGTTCTTAACAAGGCCTACCCTCAGAAGAAATTGTTTTACCCAAGTAAACTACCGAATTTTTTTTTTCAGAGCCTAATCTAAATGGAGAAAGGGAAATAACCAACACCAGCCCCTTCTAGCCATCTTCTTTCACTTAAAGGGGTGGGGGGCTGGGAAACACTGGTGAAGTTCACAGTCCAGAGACACAGTCCCACTGAAAGACTGAGACCTAATCATATGATTATAGAATACTTCCTCTCCCCCTACATCTTACTATTATATTACTAATGACCTATTTACTACAGTGCCTTTTACCTAGTCCTTCATGTCCGTCCTTCATGTCCGTCCTTCAATAAAAAATTAAAAAGCACACTAAAAAGCAAAAATAGTTTGGGGGAACTGAACAAGGATCAGAATCGGAGTCAGATATAGCAGGACAATTGGAATTATCATACTAAGAATTTTTTTAAACTATGATTAATAAACTAAGGGCTTTAATGGAAAAAGTAGACAATATGTAAGAACACACTGATAATGCAAGAGATGAAAATTCTAAGAAAGAATCAACAAGAAATGTTAGGTATTAAGAATACAGTAAGAGAAAGGAAGGATGTCTTTGATGGGCTCATTAGGAGACTAGACATAGCTGAGGGAAGAATCTCTGAGATTGAGGATATGATAATAGAAATTCCTCAAACTGAAAAACAAAGAAGAAAAAAGACTGAAAAAAACAAGTAAAGAATATTCAAGATATGTGGAACAACTATAAAAGGTGTAACATACATGTAATAAGAATATCAGAAAGAGAAGAAGGGAACAGAAGAAATATTTGAAATAATAATGATTGAAAATTTCCCTAAATTAATGTTGGTTACTCATCCAGAGATCCAGGAAGTTCACAGAATACTAAATAGGAAAAATACCCCAAATCCTACACCTAGGCATGTCATATTTAAACTTCAGAAGAGATAAACAAAAAGTCTTAGAAGAAGACAGCAGGAAAAAAATAAATGTCTCTTCAGAAACCATGCAGCAAGAAGAAAGGAGAGTGAAATATTTAGAGTGTTGAATGAAAAAACACCAGCCTAGAGTTTGCTACTCTGCAAAATTACCTTTCAGAAATTAAGGAGGAATACAGAATTTCTTAAACAACCAAAAGTTGAGTTAATTTGCTGACAGTAGACTTGCCTTGTAAGAAATCTCACAAGAGAGAAGGAGAGTAATATAAATCAGAAACTCAGATCAACAAAAATAACAGAGGGCACCAGAGAAGTAATAAGTGAAGATAAAACAAAATTTTTATTTGTAGACCACAGTTGGTTCAAAATAGTGGCAAAAATGTATACAATGTATACATTATACAATGTGTAAGTATATATATATGAAATAAATGACAATAGATGACAGCAATGATACAAGAGACAAAGAGAGGAATTAAGAATATTTTGCTATTATAAGGTACTTTCGCTACCTGTGAAGTAGTATGTTATTTGAAAGTGTACCTGGCATATTGCAAACTCTCAGGCAACCATCAAAATAAGTAAAAGAGGAAATGAAGAAGACAAATATAAAAACAAAGAATAAGAACAATAAAAAGAAAACAGTAGAAAATATAATAGATATCAATCCAACTATATTAATAATCGCTTTAAATGCCAATGATCTGAATACTTCAGTTAAAAGATTGTCAGGGCGTGCCTGGGTGACTCAGTCAGTTAAGTGTCCAACTCTTGATTTCAGCTCAGGTCATGATCTCATGATCTTAGGGTCATGAGATCCAGCCTCACATGGGGCCTTGTGCTGGGTGTACAACCTGCTTAAGATTCTCTCTCTCACTCCCTCTGTCCCTCATCCCCCTGCATGTGTGCACTCTCTCTATATATATATAACAATAATTATATATATATATGTATATATATAGTTGTATATAGTTCAATTATATATATATATATATATATATATATATATGTATATACACACACACACACACACACACACATACATACTACAGATTGTCAGAATGGACCAGAAAACAAGACCCAGTTATGTTTCCTACAAGAAACTCACTTTAAATATAAATACACATATAGATTAAAAGAAAAGTAATGGAGAAAGATAGACCATGCTAACACTAATCAAAACAAGCAGAGTAGATATATTAATTTCAGACAGAACAGGCTTCAGAGCAAGGAAAGTTATCAGGGATGAAGAGAAGTTTCACATAATGATAAAGAGGTCAACACTCCAAGAAGATATAATAATCTATAATGTATAGATACCTAACAACAGAGTCTCAAAATTTGTGAAGGAAAAACTGGTAGAATTGTAAGGATGAATTCACTATTAATGTTGGAGACTTTAACATTCCGCTATTAGAAATGGACAGATCCAGCAGACAGAAAATCAGTAAGAACATAATTGAATTTAAGAATACCATAGGTCAACTGGATGTAACTGGCATCTATGAACTACTTCATACACAACAGCAGAGTTTTTCTCAATCTCACATGGAACATTTATCAATATAGAGTACATTCTGGGCCATAAAACATATTTAACACATTAAAAAAATAGAAACCATACAATGTCTGCTCTTAGATCACAATGGAAGTAAACTAGAAATACTTGGTGGTCAAATGACACACTTCTTTTTTAAAAAAAATTCAAGCATAATTAATGTACAGTGGTACATTAGTTTCAAGTGTACACTATAATAATTCAGCCATCCTATACATATCTCAGTGCTCACTGTTAATCCCCTTTATTTCACCCTCCCCCTCCTCTATGGCAATCATGAGTTTATACTCTACAGCTAATAGTCTGCTTTTCTGTTCGCCTTTTTTTCTTTGTTTATTCATTTTGTTTTTTTTAAATTACACATAAGAGTGAAATCATATGGTATGTGTCTTTCTTTGACTGACAACTCATGTAACATTTTACCTTCTAGGTCTATTCATGTTGTTGTAAATGGGAAGATTTTGTTCTTTTTTAAGGCTTAGTAATTTTTCATTGTATGTATATATCACATCTTCATCTATTCATCTGTGGATGGACACTTGAGTTGCTGACATATCTTGGCTCTTGTAAATAATGCTGCAATAAATGTAGAGGTGCATGTATCTTTTAGGATTAAACAACACACTCCTAACTAACACATGGGTCAAAGAAGAAATCCCAAGAAAATTTTTTAAATATTTTGAACTAAATGAAAATGGAAATACACAACTTTTCAAAATTTGTGGAACTCAGAGGAGTAGTATGAGAGGGAAATTTATAGCATTCAAGTATATATTAGAAATGAAAGAAGATCTAAAATCAACAACATAAGCTGCTTCCGTAGGGAACTAGGGGAAAAAAGAGCAATAAATCCAAAGTAAACAGAAGAAAAGAAATGATAAAAACTAGAACAGAAAGCAATGAAATTGGAAACAGGAAATGAATAAAGCAAACAAACAAAACAAAAAAAAATGGGTTCTTTGAAGTATCAGTAAAATTGATTAACCTCTAGCAGGAGAACAAAGAAAAAAAAAAGAAAATACAAATCACTAATATCAGAAATAAAAGTAAGGTCATCCCTACAGATCTCAAGGATATTAAAAAAAATAAAAAATAATAGAGGAACACTATGAACAATTCTATGCTCACAAATTTGATAATTAAAGGGACCAAATCCTTAAAAGATACAATTTGCTAACCCCTCTACACACAAATAGACAATCAGAATAGACCTGTATCTTTTTTATGAATTGAAATGATAGTTAATAACCTTCCAAAACACAAAACCAGGCCCACCTGGGTTTACTGGGTAATATTACCACATATTTCAGGAAGAAATTATACCAATTCTCTGAAATCTCTTCCAGAAAATGGAAGCAAAGGGAATACTTTCTAACTCATTATATGAGGGCAAATTACCTTAATACCAAGACCAGGTAAAGATGTTATAAGGAAAAAAAACAAAACTACAGAACAATATCTCTCATGAACATAGATGTAAAAATCCTTAACAAAACATTAACAAATCAAATCCAACAATGTATAAAAAAAGTATACACCACTACTAAGTGGGACTTATCCCAGTATGCAAGGCTGGCTCAATAGCCTTCATGAATAGGAAGACTCAATATTGTTAAACTGTCAGTTCTTCCCAACCTGACTTATAGATTTAATCAAATTTCCAGCAAGTTTTTTGTGGGTATCAACATATATATTCTATGGAAAGACAAATACTCAGAATATCCAACTCAATATGGAAAGAGAAGCATAAGTTGGAGGACTACTACCCATCTTCAAATGAATAACTTGCTCATGACTTACAATAAAGCTACAGTGATCAGAACAGTGTGGTATCAGTGAAAGAGTGGTTAAATAGATCAATATAACAGGATAGATCCCAGAAACAGACTCATAAAAATATAGTCAACTAATCTTTGACAATGGAATAAAGACAACACAATAGAGCAAAAATAGTCTTTTCAATATATGGTGCAAGAACAACTAGACATCTACATAGAAAAAATGGAATCTAGGCACAGACCTTATACTGTTTACAAAAATTAACTCATAAAGGATCATAAGACTCAATATAAAATGCAAAATTATAAAACTCCTAGAAGATAACATAGGAGAAAATCTGAAGGAATTTAGATTTCATAATTTCTCACACAAAGGCATCAACTGTGAAAAGAAAACAATTGAGAAGCTGTACTTCATTAAAATTATTCTGCTCTGTGAAAGCCAATGGCATGAGAATAAGAAGACAAGCCACAAATTGGGAGAAAGTATATGCAAAACAAACACCTGATGAAACACTGTTATCTAAAATATAAAAAGAACCCTCAAAAACTCACTAATAAGGTAATTAGCAACCCAAGTAAGAAATAGAAAAGACCTGACCAGACGCTTATCCGAGGAAGACATTTAGAGGGCAAGTAAACATTGGCAAAGATGTTTAACACCGTATGTCAGCAGGGAATGAGATATTACAATGTGTTTCTTAGAATCTTCAAATCTAAACCCCTTCCAACAAATGGTGTGGTTGTGGAGCAACAGGAATGAATCAAGAACCTATGTCCACTCAAAACCCTGCACATGTGTGTTTATAGCAGCTTTATTCATAATTGCCAAAACTTCGAAGTGACCAAGATGACACTGTAGTGCATTTCAGTAGGTGAATGGATAAATAAACGAGTACATCCAAACAATGGAATGTTATCAGTGCTACAGTGAAGTGAGCTATCAAGCCATGAAAAGACTTGGGGGAAGTCTTACTAAGTGAAAGAAGCCAATGTGAAAAGGTACCTACTATATGATTCCAACTATGAGACATTCTGGCAAAGGTAAAACTTTGGAGACAGTAAAAAGATCAGTGATTGTCAGGGTTAGGTGGGGGGAAGGAGGGATGAATAAACAGAGACAGGATTTTTAGAGCAGGTAAACTATTCTGTATGATGCTACAATGATGGAGACATGTTACTAGACATTTGTCCAAGCTTCTAGGATGTACCAAGAGTGAACCCTAATGTAAACTATGTGCTCTGGGTGATTATGATGTGTCAATATAGGTACATTGATCGTAATAAATATACCACTGTGGTGCAGGACATGGAAGTCGGATGGTTTGTGCTTGTGTGGGGATAGGAGATATAAGGAAACTTTCTACACTTCCCCCTCAGTTTTGCTATGAACCTAAAACTGTTTTTTTAAAAATAAAATTGAGGTTTTTTTTTATTAAATGCACATCAAAGTTTCTGTGGACCACACATATTTGGCTGTTCATTCACACACACACACACACACGCAAAAATACTGTGCATGATATGCTCAAAATTCTGCTTCTTGTAGGTTTGTTCATCAATTTACTCAACAACATTTTCTTTGGGTGACAATATTTTCATGCAATTACTTGAAACTCTTCTAACTTAATAGAAAAACTATCAATGAACCCTTTGCCCCACAGTATTTTTACATTATGTTGATGATTGAGTATCTAGGAGAATCCCTAAGAACTCCCTGAAATAGATGCGGCCACCCAAGGATGATGTGAATCAAATCTCAGGTCTCTGCTGCAGTAAACCACATTCAAGAATAGTTCAAACTGGGGCACCTAGCTGGCTCAGTTGGTTAAGCATCTGCCTTCAGCTCAGGTCTTCAATGGATCCTGGAATTGAGCCCTGAGTTGGGCTCCCTTAGCAGGGGTCCTGCTTCTCCGTCTCTTCCCTGCTTGCGCTATCGTCTCTGTGTGTGTCTCTCTTTCTCAAGTAAATAAATAAAATTGTTAAAAAACAAAAAAGAAAGAAAAAGAATATTTCAAATCATGGTATGATGTGGGAAAAGTTTTAAGCAGTAGCCTAAGTCTGACTTGACCCTTTTGTATTTTATGGCTCTCCTCCTTTCACTTTAAGTATGTGTTTATGAATTAGGCATTATCTTAGTCACTTTGGATTGTTGTAACAAATTACCATAGACTAGGTCACTTATAAACAACAGAAATTTATTTCTCACAGTTTCAGTGGCTAGAAATCCTCTGAGATCAGGGTACTGGCCAGTCCAGTCAGGTTCTTGTGAGAATCCTCTTTCAGGATGTGGATGACCACCTTCTTGTATCTGAATGTGGCTGAGAGCAGAACAGAAGCAGGCTTTCTTATAAGGGCACTAATCTCATTCATGAAGACCCCACCTCATGATCTCATCTAATTCTAATTCCCTTGGAAAGGGCCCACTTTCTAATATCATCACATTGTAGGATACTGTTACAACATACGACTTCTGTGAAGTCATGTGTTGGAGTGTTAAATAAACCAGTAAAAGGCACAAAAGTATCTCATATTCCTATGTGGGAAATGAGAATTAATGGAGAAGTATATTAAAGAGGCTTCAATTTTTTTTTCACAATAGTAAGAATATAGAGGCTATATTAAGGGAAATGAAATTCTACTACTATACCTGGAAGCAATAAGTTCTTACCTGTACCAGAGAGCAGTTGCTTGTGTTTCAAGCAAGAAAGCTGTCCTTTGATCGCTATAGAAGGTATATCTTTGGACCTCAGTAGAAATCTGTTTCAACAAGAAGTTTCAAACACATTGTTGCTTAGATTTGAATAGCAATTTATTTATCTTCCTCCACTTCACTAGATAGAACTATGGTTCTTAAGTTTTAATGTGCATTAGAATAGTCTACGGAATTTATTAAAATCAGATTTCTAGCCCCCAAACAAATACCAATTTGGTAGGTCTAAGCAGGAGGAGTGTGTGTGTTGGGGGGGGGTGCTTGCTTTTCTAGCAAGTTTCCAGGGGATGCTGATACTCCTGGTCAAAAGAACATAAATTGAGAATAGGCAGGATTGAATACTACTGGTCAAATGTACACATATCCTCATAATGTCCTAAATTGTTATTTTTGATACCAACAGAGACCAGCTTTTTCACTTTATATAAACAGCTCTTTAGATGTGATTTTTTTTTTTTTTAATGAGCTTGTCCCATAGAGTAGTAACTTTTGTAGCCAGAAGAAATATACCAGAGGAATCCTGCATTTGAAGTAAGGAAGTTTGAGTCTTGGCTTCTTCACTTTTCTGTGTTCAGCAGCTTGGGATAATCAATTACTATGAGAGGCAGGCTCACTTTCTTTCTCTATAAAATGGGAATTATATCAGACTCCCACAGCTGTTGTGAGTGTTAAATGGGATGAGGCTATATGAAAGTGTCTTGTAAACAGCAAAGTACTTTACAAATGAAACAGTTTATTATTATTGATCTTATTATTGATTTGAGAATGACTTCCCACCTTCAAAATTTCTGATGTAGAAAAGACTCATCATAGTGGGTGAGTTTTGTTGACAGACTACAGTAAGCAATCAATAAATATTTATAAACTAATTGATAAAATAAGACGGATTCAGGTGCTGATATTTTACAATAAATATATAGACAGACTAAGAGAACCCTGCTATTCACTTGTAACAGCAGACTAAGGGAAATTAATTGAATACAATTGAATAAGTATTTATTAAGTGCTTCCTCTGTATCAGGTTTCATGATTAACCATTCTCTGTTCATGTTTTAAGTTATTTCAAATACCAAACACCAAATGAATTTCTCGTTTGAGAGTCAGTTGCTTCTTTGAAAACAAGCCCAACAGAACCGAGAATTTAGCCCAGGGAACTCTGCTCTGAGTTTGAATTTATTCAGTATAAATCCTCATACATTGTACTAGCATAGTTAAATTTCTATCTGTGGCTTGGTGATCTAAACAAAGGATGTTAAGTCAAAAAAATTACAGGGCAATACAAATTTAGTATGATCTCATCTCTACATAATTTTGAAAACCATTAAACACGGCATTTCTGGAGAAATGAAAGATAGGAATGATATATACCAGTTAATGAAAATTACCTTGGAGGGGAAGAATAGAGGAAAACTTTAACATTGTACTTTGTACATTTCTGATAGCATATACTCATTTATATAAGAATATTGTACTGAGAACAATCAGAATGGTAAATGGTAATTAAAAAAAAATATATATATATACACCTACAGGGGTTCTTGCTTGGGAAGCAGTAGTCTCCCACATGATGAGTTTGTATTCCCCTTCAAAAATATCAACCTGTGAATGAATCATTAGACTTTCTGTCCTTGCTAAAATGGAATCCCAATCCAGTTCCTTTAACAGGTTATTTTTCCGTCAGCACTAATTCACATGGTTCCTGTGCTTTGTGTCAAAATGTACCACTGCTGAGCACTGGGCTTCCCTTTGAGGGGTCAGTGAGAGTGATGTCTAATCAAGAACAACTTTCCCTGCAGGATTCCTTCCTGTAATTTACTTCCCACTGATTCTCAGGGAGGTGATTCCGCAGTACAAATACATTCTCTGTTTAATCAGTTCCCTTGATTTCTTTCTGAAATCCATAAGAAGATAGCATTGCAATAACACCCTCTCTCTGGGGTGGCTTTAGACACTTCCAGCATTTTGTCAACAAGCCCTCTCTGAGCAGAACCCCGCACTAGGCACTCTAGCTGGGTAGAGAAGAGTAATGAAATAGAAAATGGCACTCTGTCTCCACACCTAGAACGTAAAGCCAGGAGAAAGGAATGAGAGATCTGAGTCTAAAAAGAGAAATCAGAATAGGGTGGAAGGTAGCTGTAAAAAGGAGCAGAAGAATTAAGGAGGGTGAGGGAAAGGAAAAGTAACTGGATCCCATTTTGTTACAAAAATTTTTTTAAAGGTTTGAGGATCAATGGCCTAACTTTGAAATTTAAATTATAATGTCAAGTTGAAAATATGGCAAAAGTTTCTAAAGCCACCCTACATGTAAGATGTTAATTACGTAGAAAAAACGTAAGCAGAGCCTGTTTCCACCACACTCTTGCCCAGCTCAGAGCTGCCTCAGCTAATGATCGTATTTACTATCCTGGTTTGTCTGAATGGGACTGCAGACTGTTCAACGGCAGAAATTCAGCTCTTTACCTCAGTTTTGTAAAGATGGCTGTACCCAGACTTCATAAATATATTGAGTAAATACATGAGAATCTACGTTGTTGGGGTTTTTTGAAAAGTGAATTCCTGAAACAATCTTAGGCTGAAAGGCATTCACGGTTCTTTTAGAAAAATCTTGAATGCTATTGTATCAAGCCCTGTATTTTTCAGTTGTTATTATCTAGAATTCTGTATATTCTTTTCACGATTTCATTCATTCTTTTCTTTTATGTGGAATCTCTAACATATCCTTTTTCTTTTCATTTTTCCTTAGATTGACTTCCAAACTCACCCTCTTGCTCATAAAATGTGCTTCTGAATTGTCAGTGCAGTACAACTTGTTGGTCCTTTTATTTTGTTCCTACTTTATTTTAAACTGAAATAAAATAAAATTGAAGGAAACTTGTCAAGGTAGCTGTTGAGAATAGAACTCTGAAAGAAGATTGCTGCCAACAGATTTTTTTTTCTTTTTCTTTTTTTTTTTTTTTTCTGAGCAGGAGAAAATCACTATGATTTTGTTTTCCTTTGAGTGACTTCTGTTCTACACGTTGCTTGTTGCTGTAGCAAGTACTAGAAAGAAGGGAGAGGCCATTTTAGGACTAACCCGGCAGTGTCAGCAGTGGCAGCACAGTGGCAGCCTGCAGGTAATTGGGGGCACAGAGGAATTCAGGACCCACCCACCCACAAGAGAAGTAAAGAAACCAAGAATACTAGGAAGAGACAAGGGAAGAACAGTTGAAGGCCATTCCAGGCAAGAAATCAGGCCTAATAAGCAGATGCCAGATGGAAGTCCAATTAATTTGGAATGGAATCTGGGGCAGGAAGAGAAAAGCTGCTGGAGTAAACGAATTAATTTCATAGAGAATTATGATGCCACACAGATCTAAGTTGACAATCTCCATGTCAAACTGCAGTCAGTCTTCAAGCCTAAATCATACCTGGTGGAATTCGTTCTTGACAACCCCAGTGTTTTTTCCAAACTCCTTTAGTTCTCAGGGTATGCACCTCCCAAGTAGAGAGCCACCAATTGCTGCTATGTGTTCTGGGAACATTTTATGTATGGTTTGTGATCTCTTCTGCTGGATTATAAATTTCCTTCTTGAAATATCTACATTGTTTATCTATCACATAATAAATACAAAACTACTGCAATAATAATTTCCCTGATATGATCAGATGATGATATCAAAAGCCTTCATATAAATATTGTTAGGCTATCTCAAGTCAAGTTCAAAAGCTAAGACCTCTATCCTCTATTATTTTGAACACTGAACAAAATTGGTAAGAACTGATGCCATGCATTGGTACATGGAAGCATGGAAGGTGTTCACAATAAATGTGCTGTTGATGAACCCCAGACTCTGAAATCACTATTTTAGTTTATTCACATTTTTTTAGAGAGAGAGAGAGTACCCGTGCATGCAACTGGATGGGGGAATAGGGGGTATATACTGAGAGAGACTGGGGAGAGAATCTTAAGCAGGCTCCCAGCCCAGCATTGCGCCCAGTGCAGGGCTCAATCTCACACACTGAGATCACGATCTTGGCCAAAATCAGCTGTCTGATGCTTAACCAATTGAGCCACCCAGGAGCCCTAATTCCTTCACATTCTTAATACTCCTTGAAATTACTGTATTCTCTTTTTTACTGTCTCCCTCCCTCTCCCTACTAAATTATAAGCTCTGTATGTGCAAAGAGCATATCGTCTTGCTCACTGCTAAATCTTCAGGGCCTAGAGAAGTAGTTCTTAATTCAATATTCAATAAATATCTATTAAATTGAAAATGTATTTTTGATTCTGACTGTACAATAGGAATTATGACCCTTGTAGAAGAAATTAGACAAGGGCCTGACTGATACAGAAAGATAGTAAATAATGTAAAAGTAAATAAGCCATAGACTTATATACAAAGGCAGAAATACTTTTAGAAACAGCATAATACAACTTCTCAAAGGCCGACACGATTCTAGCTCACCATTTCCCCAGTCTTCATAGAATTCTTCTCAGTTTCATGGCTTTTATTGTGCTTTATGCCTACCATCATGGATGCTCAAATGTCTTTACCTTAGATTATATACTTAATTGTGCAACTCACACAATTATCCATAATAGATCATTTGTCTTACCTTTTGAAGTCCATCCTTTCATGTTATGTCCTTGACTAACATACATTATAGGGGTAACTCATAAAGGACATTACACTCACACACTGGTCTCTGTTCCCCACTGCACATCAAGGGTAAAAGTGTAAGTCAGTGGGGCCTCCCTGCAGAGCAGTATGGCACCATTTAGTTTAGATGGAGAAAATCTTGTCCTAAGCGTTGGAAAAACCAATCTGTGCATAAGGAAGCATGTAAAAGAAAGTCTTTGCAGTCTTGTCAATAAAAGACAAATTAGAGGGCAGCCCCGGTGGCTCAGCGGTTTAGCGCCACCTTCAGACCAGGGCCTGATCCTGGAGTCCCAGGATCGAGTCCCAGTCCGGCTCCCGGCATGGAGCCTGCTTCTCCCTCCTCCTGTGTCTCTGCCTCTCTCTCTCTCTGTCTCTCTGTCTCTCATGAATAAATAAATAAAATCTTTAAAAAAAAAAAAGAAGACAAATTAGAAACAACCTAAAGCTTTATTACCTTGAAAATGGATGAATACATTGTGATACAGTAACACAAGGGAATATTTCACAGCAGCCAAAACAAATTAATTACAGCTATATCTATTAACATGGTTGAATCTAAAAACATAATGATAAGTTAAGAAAAAGTTAGCTATAACATGTTGTATAAAACGTAGGAAATCTTATCCACCAACCTCTTGGAAGAGAGGACTCTTTAATGAGCTAGGCAGCCATTTATCAAATGGGGACTTGCCCAAAGGTACCATATTTTTATTTAAAACAAACAACAACAAAAACCCTTCTGGGAATTACTGATCACACTAACTGTCTCCATTGATCTCTTTACCCTTGTTTTCAGTCAGGGAACAGAAAACTAGGCATCCTTTCATTAGAGTTTTTCTTCCTTATGTAACATAGAAGGCAAGGTAAGAACAGAGAGGAAGAGGCATAGAGAATATGAGAAAAACAGAGAGTAAAAGATAAAGAGGTTAAAAAAAAATCTCCAATCATAATCAAGTCTGTCACTGAGAAAATGTTGATAATTAGTTTTATTAAGTAAACACAGAAGCTTTTAATCTGCACATTCTTGGTTAATTGTTCAACTCTGCACTTCCCCTGTTTTTCCTAAGGTAGCACTAAAAGATAAGAACTAATTCTGATGAGTTGGTTAACTACCATTAATGTTCTTGATAATTTAGGTGTGACACTTTATTTGAAAAGGGAAAGGGAGCCTCTTTTTGGAACAAAGAAGTCTTTCTCAGGATTTTCAATGTTTTAAAAATAAATACATAGAATTTGAATAATTTAAGACCTTCAGTGTCAGGCTTTGAAAAACTTAAAAGCATAAGTAAAAATACTTGTGGATAGCCTACAAACAGTTTCCTCTGAAGTGGGATTATTAATTATTGAACTTGTCTGTACTAGATTAGTTATTTTGAGTTGTTTTGACTCGATTCTGCAGCCACATTCTCTGTGGTGATATTTAGTTCCCTTTAAACTCTGTTTTACAATCTTCTTGCTTCAATTTCATGAAGTTCAGATTTATTCTAAGCAATTTAGAGGACATTTGCACATACTCAGTTCCCTAATGCAGCAGTCATACTGTCTCCTGGCTCATTTTATTACAAAGGAACAGATGTGATGGGAAAGGTGATTGGAGGGTAGAGGTGGGTCAGCAGGGCAATTGATTCTTTTTAAATTTCATATTTCAAATGGAAGGTAGTACACTTGATTTTTGTGTTAAAACAAAGGGGCATATCTATAATATCACCATAACATCTATGTCTGGGAATGATGACATAGCAAGTCAAGCAGCTTCTCCAAACTATGTTCTCATTCTAGAAAATCAGAGGTCCCTAGAGGTTAATCTCATAATCCAACACTCATTGCAGTAGCCCTCTTTGACTGACGATATTTAGGACTATTTGGAAATGTGAGGTATGGCCGACTTTTTCATTGTAGAAACAGCTGATTCCATTACTAGAAAAGTCCTACTGCCCTAAAAGTCTTCCTTATATCAAGCTTCAACCTGTTTCCCTATAGTTTATACCCTTTATTTTCTGTCTGCACTTAGAAACAACCTAGTTCAAAACTCTTACTTCCAAGGGCTTGATAGCTCTCAAACTAACTCAAGACAACTGTCTATTCTCTCTCTAATCTTCCCTACTTTAGGATATTTATGGTTAATTTTTGTCAACTCTTCCTGGGACAAAATATACAGAACCCCCATTACCTTGATTGCCCACTCTCCAGACCACTTTTGTCTAACATTCAGGATAGTGGTTAAAATTCCTAAGTTTTAGAGTCAGAGAGAGCTTGGATGAAAGCTCAGTCTCCCTGCATTTTAGCTATGTGCTGCATAGGATAACGTTGGTTGCGTTAGCCCTCCTTATTGAATTTTCTCTTCCAATCACCAGTAGCAGCCCCATTTTTTCCCTGTTTCCAGGAGCATTCTTGGACTTTAGAAACTGGTTTTGCCCAGAAGAGAAAGTATCTAGGAATTTACAACCCCCTAGGATAAGACTCCACAAATTACTGCTCGGTGTGGAGGCAGGAAAGATGGAGCTCCCTTGCTTTGGACTTGAGTAATCTTGAGCTCACCTCACACCCCAGGACTCCCCTGTGCTCATAGGCTAAAGTCACCTCTGAGACTTTGTCAAGTTTCTTCCTTCCTGGCTCTTTCCCTTTTCCCGCTCTCTTGTTCCCACTTACCTATTGGTTTCTCCTGGAAGCACTTTCTTAGTAAACCACCTGCCCTAGAATACTTATCTCTGGCTCTGCTCCAGGGAAACCTGGCTGAAGATGAGAAATTACTATAATCTCTCAACTCATTTTCTATAATTGGAAGTAGGATCAAAATTGCATCTACTTCTAGAATTATTGTAGGGATCAAATGAGAAAAAGTATATAGCATGATATGGTTTCTGGCATAATATAAATGCTCACTAAAAGGTAACTTACCAGATCCTCTGGGCCAAAAACTTGAATGTGACATTCAGGATGCAGAAAATTCAGGATATTAGGTAATCCAGTTTTCACTAATGAAGCATAAGAATGCTAGCTTTTCTTGAGAATGGATGACATTGATGGCTACCATGGGATTAGAGGTCATCACAAAGCTCACTGCTCAGGATTTATGCACCGTGTCAGGTATCTGTTCAGTAGCCTGGCTGCTTTCTTTTCTCTTGGAACTGGTTGTCAGTAAACCAGAAGGCCCAGATCACCAACAGTACTTTTTGATGTCCTCTCTGGGGCACCTAGAAGAACAATGTTTCCAATATGAAACAGACCAAGTCAAAATCTAGAATGTTTGCCCCAATTACCCGTTTCAAAGAGCTAACCAAAAGATTAAATATGTTATAAGTCTATATGCCAAAAAAAAAGTTTAGGAAAACTGAGGTTTTCTGGTCTTTGTTTGGCACATCAGACCACATATTTGAGAGGTACAACATTGTGCAACCAATTATGAGATGAGATTGGTATTCGAGGGTTGCATTCACCCAGCTGCAGAGCTCAATTAGGGTTATATGCACAGCTGAAGGAAACTGGGCAACAGTTTTAATTAATTGGCAATTTTGAGCCTTTCATGCTAAAGCTACCTTAATGATGGGAAAAGAAATGATATGGGAAGGCAATACAATTTGAAACATGCAGATTTCCGACTCTGAGCTTTTAAGCAGCAACCTATCATTCGCGCAGTGATTATATGCTAAATATTATCTAGTTACAAAAATCTTAAATAAATGAAAATCAACTTAGAATTTTGAGTTCGCTAAAAGCTTTTTGGCTTCTAAAAAAACAATTTAACTGTATTCTAATGCTGTTCGCACTTGAGTAACAACAAATATTCTATTTGTTTGCATAATATACCTACTATGATTGCTAAAATGGAAACAGTGTTTTCTGATTTATAAAGTCCTATTGTACGTTATTATTTTATTTAACCCTCAAAACAAAGATAGAGGAAAAATATTATTTTTTAGAGAGAAAAGGACAATAAAATCTTGAATGTTCTTAGTGGTGATGTGAATCTACTGACTCATATATCATTTTTCCAAATTGCATTGTCAGCTCACATCAATTTATTTTTTATTTATTTATTTATTTATTTATTTATTTATTTATTTTGAAGGGAGGGGAGGGACATAAGGAGAGGGAGAAAAAGAGAGAAAGAATCTTATGCAGGCTCCAGTCCAGCTTGGAGCCCTATATGAAGCTCAATCTTATGATCCTCAGATCATGACCTGAGCTGAAACCAAGAGCCTAATGATTAACTGACTGAGCCACCCAAGTATCCCACAACAACCTAATAATCTTGCTGATTTTTATAACCCAAAAAAAGAGATTGTATGTTATTATGATCCAAATATCAAGGGGAATGAACTAATTTGTAAAGTATAGTCCAGTTTAATTCCTACATAATGGTAAAAAATAATAATCTTTCCTTCAACCCTGACCCAACTGGAATCCCAGCTTCTACCTTGCTTCTTGTGTTAGATGATGTGTGTTGGAGTCCTGTCACATTCATATCACATTCATATTCTTGATAAGCAAAGCTTAATTCTTGTTTGGTAATATGCTTCCTAAAAAAATAACTGAGTTTGCTTGGGAATGCAGAAGTTACAAGAGAATTATTATGCATGAATATTTCTCGGGAAGAGTTTACAAGCTTGCTGAACATAGAAAAATATATACAGGGGCATAGAGAGCAAGAAAGTGCAAAACTAAATAATTCTAGAGACAAGTTTAGTGAGGCTTCAATCAATAGAGAGTGACAGTGTTAGAGAAGGTCGGGAAGCTGCCGCTGACACCAGACCTCAGAGCTATCTCTGAATGCGTGACCAGCTTTGTACTCCCAGGTTCCGTGTGCCTCCATTCCGAGTAGCCAACCTAGACGTCTCTGTCAGACAGGAGCTGTGAATACTCGTGCATCTTTGCCCCTTTCCACCAACTAGGCACAGCCTAATCAATGCACCTGGATGAGATGGTTCAGAGGTGTCACGACGCTGTCTCCAGAGCTCCTCTGCAAGGCTGAGCCCAAGTGACCCTCTATGGGACTTCACTACATATGGTGGCCATGCTTGCTCCCTTCTCATCCTGGATCCCACTTCTTCCTCCCCTACCTACTTTTTCCTGCACCATCTTAATAAATAACTTTTACACAAATCCTCTTTTCTGGATTTACTTTTGGAAAGCTCAATTTAAGCCAGAAAAGTCTGAAACTTATCTAGGCATTAAATATGCTTTAGATTTGAGTGGTACGTTGAAAATCTCGTTCCCTTTGTGAGCAAAGGCTTGGGGAGACAGGGCTTTGTATAGTTTATGTAGGTCGGGGGTTGGGAGGGGAGCCTTTCTGATAGTTAACTCTGGGTGTGGTAAAGCCAGGGGGCACAATTTTGTGTAGGTAGGATAATAGGGCAGAAATAAGATCAAGTAAGTCCTACAGGGAGAAAAAAAACACAGATATTTGAACTCGATGTGCTAAGGGGTGGGAGTCTTAAGCCATTTTGAGTCCTAAGCGGAAGAACATGAGGAAAGCCCTAATGGCATTTTTTAAAACATAGTACAGCACCCCAGTTTCTGTAGATACCATGTGGAAAAAAAAAAAAAAAGGTTCTCTGGTCAAATAACTTTTCTAAACACTTCATACATTTAGCTCATTGATGACTACCGAATGACCATAAGCCTATGAAAGCTGGGGTCAACGATTAGTTTTTAATTTCTTTTCAATATCTACTCTTCTCAGTTTGAGAACTACAATTCAATGTAGTGCTATTCAAAGTATGATCCACTGATGGTAAAGAATCCTCTTGTGCTTTATAAAGCATTCCTAAACACGATTGCCCACTGAACACTGTGGAGAAGTCATTCTCACTAAAACAGTATAGAGCTGGTGTTCCTGTAAACCTGCTTTAGGAAATGCTGTCTTTAGGAAGTTCAGTGAAAGCAGCAGAGACTGGATGGAGGCCAAGAGCTTTGTTAGGGGTGGGACTGGACTCGTGGCCAGAGAAATGTGAAGTAAACTAAGAATTGGAGATCATCTAAAAAAGTCATTGGATATTGTGAATGGAGAGATGGGAAGACTGAAAGAACTTGAGCTTTCCAGCCCCATCACAGTAGTGTAAGTAACACAAATGGGTCTGTCTAGTAGTACACATTCTTTCAGATTTCTGAGGTATCTAATGGAGATACAGATATGTCTACTAAAGATATCTAATGACTGATATCTAATGAAAAATAGGGAATGGAACAGCATCTTGAAGTGAAAATTTTTTAATTAAAAATTGAATGATTCGGGCAGCCCGGGTGGCTCAGCAGTTTAGCGCTGCCTTCAGCCCAGGGCTTGATCCTGGAGACCAGGGATCGAGTCCCATGTCAGGCTCCCTGCATGGAGCCTGCTTCTCCCTCTGCCTGTGTCTCTGCCTCTCTCTCTCTCTCTCTCTCTCTCCATGTCTCTCATGAACAAATAAATAAAATGTTTTAAAAAAATAAATAAATAATAAATAAAAATAGAATGATTCAGTCCAACTGGCTATATTATCCAGCATCATTTTAGCAATGTTAAAAGGTAGTTTTATTGAATTTAAACATTAAAACTTGATTATTTTTACAAGCTTGTCTGTAGTTTCAGTTGTAAGCTCAAGTAACGCAAGGATAAGTTTTGATATCATTTTCTGGGTAGGCTGGGTAGGATTTTTTTCAAATTTTAATGAGTAGATGAAACAGCTGGAAATTTGTTTAAAATGCAGATTTAAATCTCCTGGGTCTGGATAAGGACTGACATTTTGTATGTCCAACAAGCTCCCAGGTGTTGTAAGGATATGGTCCAAGGAACACACTCTGAGGAGCAGGAGGATCAAAGATAAAGTCCAGGTTATAATATAAATGCAGAGACTCTAAATTAGAATTATGATAGAAATTATTTCTACTCTATCAGGTATTTACTGTATTCTTTCAACATTCCATTTGTTCATTTACTTTGTTAATTTCAAAAATGATAGTCGCTGTCAACTGAGGATATTAGAGAAGACTGAATGATAGGGAGAAAAGATGTGGGTAAAGGAAATTTAAATGAGATATAAAAACCGTGGGAAGCTCAAGGGAAGACTAATGGTATACTTTTAGAATGAGAGTTTGGTACAGGTGGGAGGTTCCCATGGCTAATTTACAAGTTATACAGAGGGAAGTGAACGTTTCATCAAGATATATTTTTAACATTTTTTTTCATTCTGAGTTCTTCTTTTAACTGTTAATTTTGTACATGCTGTGGGCTGAGAAATATGAATAAGATTTCGCTTTAATAGCAATGTTACCTAAAGCTAACCACACCAATTTTTAACAGAATCTTTCTGCTCTATTTTATTTTGTTATTTCAATAAACTTTCGATAAACTGAGGAAGTATCCAATAGGACTTCCTTCATTTTTGCAGTTAGTACCTTCTTGACTCTAAAAGCATTAGCCAGTGTCTAAGAAAAAAAGAGAAAGAACGTTCTTGTAATCATTTGTATTCAGAACACAATGGCAAAAGAGAAATAGTAGTTCCATTGGTTTTCAGAGTATCTTTGTTACTCTGTGGAAACAAAAGCAAGGGGATTTAAATAGTAAACCTTTGAAATCCTGGTGGTTCCTGAAATAGCAATGATGAAAACATAAGCTCTACCCTTTTGTTCTTCTTGAGACGGTCCTATTGACCATATCTGAATATTTTAACACAGAGGTCCACCTTAAAATTAATAAGAGAGTAATAAAAATAATTGTTCATTTTAAAATCTTCATGTCATTACAGGATGTTATACATAAAACAAGTTCTCATTTTACTTTTAAAATATGACTATACCTTTATTAGATATTCAATGTATTTTTCAGAAGATTTATAGGTAAACTTTGTATTATATTATTAGTCAGCCATGGCTTCCTCTATGGATTAAAGAATTAAAATGTTAATGGGAAATTCATGGCTCAGGAATTAGAAAGCTTCCTCTTTCCTCTGAATGACTAAGTATATATTTGGCTCTTTTCAATATCATGACCCAGAAAATTCATTAGATTTACATTAACAAAGTGAGCAGTGTATATTAATTTTCCCAGTCTAGAAAAAAGTAAGAAAACTAACAACTCTTGAGTGTCTCTACTGTGCCAGGTACTTTCATTTAGTCATTTCATAAAACAACTAAAATGTAGATCTGTAAATTAAAAAGAGAAAATTATAGACTATCTCCAAATAATTAGGGTAAAACCATCCATAAAAAAAAGTTGTAGGGCAAGAAATATAATTTATTGTGACAGTAAATAATTACTGTGCCCCTCATGTGCAACTCACAATTGATTACAGCTCCAGGGTACTGAAAGAGAAACCCACAGAGGATGGGGGTCCAGCAGATCCCCCCATCTAGGACTGGATCATTGACAATGGATCTGAGAATTTGGGGTTAACTGAAACTTTCACTTCCCTCTGAGAGACCACAATTTTATACTTGCAACTCTTACATCCAAAGGCAAAAGAAGAAGACACAGAACTCTGCCTTAGCTGGAATGTTTCTTTAATATTTGATTTGACTTTGCAAACCCATGTATTAATAAACAGCTGATGTTAGAGCAACTCAATCTTTAAGAATTGCATCAACAGAGGAATTAATACCTATGGAAAAATTTTTAAGTGAAGAAAGTTACCCAACCACTATGAAAATACATGGTAAATCTGGCATGAGACTACTCAAATGAAATTAAAACAGATAAAGCAAATAAAAGAGAATTTAAAAATTATATCTGGAATTGTAAGAGTTAAAAATTTTATGGCCAAAGAATCAGTTTACACATATTTTCCCCTGTTGCTTTCCACTGGGGATCATTACTATAACTAAAAGAAAAAAGTCTTTAGAGGAATTTTCAGACAAAAATCCCTTCATACTACCTTACTTAAGTCTTAAGCACTTACAGTTTTGTTTTGTCTGGTTTATTAGCAAATTTACATTGAAATGGTTAAATTGTTTTTAGATTTTACCAGAAAATATGCATGCAAAAATGAGTTTGAAGTTTTTCATAATATATTGTTTACTATAGCTATAGATGGAAGGGGAAAAACAGATTTGTACTTATGTTAGATTTTTTCTTTTATGATTAGATTTTTAAATTTCTTTATAAACTGTCTCTTAAACTGTGAATTATTCTTTTTTTTAAGATTTATTTATTTATTCATGAGAGACAGAGAGAGAGAGAAAAGAAGGGACACAGGCAGAAGGAGAAGCAGGCTCCATGCAGGGAGTCTGATGTGGGACTCAATCCCGAGTCTCCAGGATCACGCCCTGGGCCGAAGGCGGTGCTAAACCGCTGAGCCACCAGTGCTGCCCCATGCGAATTATTCTGTGTAACATTACCTTATCCTCCACTAAATTGCTTCTTTTTCTTTTTTTTTTTTTCCAGTCTCATTGTAAAGGCTAAAGTTGCCTTTATTTCAGACACAAAATTTGAAACTATCACCAAAATTTGTCTTATGAAAGATGATATTTCCCTAAAATTTCAGAAAATACACTGAGATTTTGGATGTATACATCAAAACAAGGTACACTGTCCATAATTATTACATATGATTAGGAAAAAATGACAAATAATAATACAGGAGTGTCACCAATGAACCACAGGAGGTCCTGAGACAAACCTGACATCTAGAATTTCATTTAATCCTCATCACAACACTAAGAGATGGGTTCTATTGTTACTATTCCACGTAATGAATGAAAAAATTATTTTTAGTTCATTTTTAAGAAAAATATTTTTCTATAAAAATTATACTCTTTTTATGTAAAAAGAAAATGGAGCAATTTATAAAAGGAGAAAGAAGGCATAATACCTTCAAAAACTCATCACACAGGAAAAAAATTATTAGTGTTTGTGGAAAAGTATTTCAGATGTGTCTTTTTGCATGTGTATGAACACAAGGCTATTGCTATGTGTTATGTCCATACAGATTGACAGATAAGCAGTAAGATGACAGATAGATGAATAGATAATATAGATTAATATATAGAGTGGTGATAAATAACAGATAGTTAGAAATTCAGCTAGTGGTTTTTTTTTTTTTTCAGCTAGTGCTTTGAAAAACAATTTATTTTTATTTCTTCTCTTTTTTTTTTTTTTTTAAATTTTTTTTTTTTTTTTTTTTTTTTTTTATTTATGATAGTCACATAGAGAGAGAGAGGGAGGCAGAGACACAGGCAGAGGGAGAGGGAGAGGCAGGCTCCATGCACCAGGAGCCCGACGTGGGATTCGATCCCGGGTCTCCAGGATCGCGCCCTGGGCCAAAGGCAGGCGCCAAACCGCTGCGCCACCCAGGGATCCCTTTTATTTCTTCTCTTTCCGTGCACGTGATCAACCAAAAGCTTCCATATTTGATAGAGGTGGTAAGATTTGGATGTCCAAAAAAATGCAAAGAAGTTACTATTCAATATCTGATATTCAAAACAGAATTTTAAGAAGACTTTAGGCTTGAAAGTCCTACAACATGAAAGAAGAATATTTTATATAATCTTTTATCTTCCCTTTAGTGTATCAAGAGCCAGTCTTCAAGAAGTAGCCCATAAAGTCTTCACAATGTGATTTCCATACAGGAAGAAGTCCTTGGTCATTTATATTTTGCCAACGGTAGTGGTTAATTCTCGGTTAGCCTCTGACCCACAGGTAAAAGATGGGCTCTTCCTCGGGCTGGCAGTGCAGGGTCAGCAGGATGGGGCAGGCCATGCATGCAGGTGCTCATGGGGTCCTGGCCCAGCCCTGGCCATCGTGCAGGCCTGGTACAGGGACGAGTCCGCCAACGACAGTGTGCAGCCAGGCTACCTGGTCTGCCTGGAACAGCTGTCTAGGCTCGAGGTTGTTTACTGGAAGCTGGATCCTGACAAATAGGAGAATGATGCAGAATTAGAAAAGATCCAAAAAGAGAGAAACTAGTCCTGGAAAGACATAATAACCATATGTAAGGACAAACTCCCAAATTATACAGTAAAGATAAAGATGTTCTATGAGGAGCATTTGCACTTGGATGGAGATCCACCACGTTTTGGCCAGTGGTGGGTACTTTGATATGAGAGACAAAGAGGACAGGTGGGTCCTCATTTTCATGCAACAAGGAGATACGATAACTCTTCCTGTAGGGATTGATCACCACTTTACACAGGATGAAAAGAACTGCACGAGGGCCACTTGGTTGTTTGTGGGGGAACCAAAGTGCACAGTGTACAACCTGCCAGCTGACCAGAGTAGCGCTCCCAGGGCCTAGCTCGCCTTTCGTCCCTGTGAATGTTCTGAACATGATCCCAGCAGAGAATCTGTCCTTTTTCCTTGCTTTTCTATTATAGACTTGGGACTAGGAGAGCTTCCCTTTGTAAGATTATTTGATCACACTGTTTTAATGAAAGGAGCTTTTATTATAAAAGTGATTTTTACATGGAAGCAGTTGTGGGAATGTGGAAAATCACATTCATTTTACCTAATTCAAGATCAGCACTCAGCAGCCCTGTGTTAAGCACTTGCATTCAACTTTAACCTGAATGAGAGTCATCTCTCCAAATGTGAGCGCTGAACTGCTCCTTGGGGACCTGGTTCTTCATCTGGAAGCAGATGTCAATCGATGACATGTCTGCCTTGTAAGAAGGTATCATCATAGATGACAGGACTGGCCTGATGGAAGACACTTTTTCTCCCAAAATGGCGTAGTGAGTGCTGTGTGGATTGAGCTCTCGTATTAGTGGGTGGATCCTTGGAGTTGCTTATGCACTTTCTTATTCAAAATAAAATAGCTGCCTTAATTTTATACTCTTGGTTTGGAGTTCTTATATTCAGGTTCATTAAAATCATTCCATTTAGAGCCTTAAAAAAGGGAGGTGGTGATATTAAAAGATGCTTAACTACTTCACAAGTTTATAATTATAATTACCTTACCTGTATGGAGTTTTGTTTGTTTTTTAAGATTTTATTTATTTATTCATAAGAGACACACAGAGAGAGGCAGAGACACAGACAGAGGGAGAAGCAGGCTCCTCACAGGGAGCCTGATGTGGGACTCAATCTCCGGACCAGGATCACACCCTGAGCTCAACCACTAAACCACCCAGGCATCCCTCTTTTCTTTTTTTTTTTTTCTTTTTTCTTAATTTCTTGGAAATTGTTTTCATTTTTGTTATCATGCCTATTTTACCCCGTAATTTTACATAGCCAAGTCTTTTAAAATATCAATGTTTATATTATAAGACATGTATTATTACTTACTCGTTTTACTAGTTAACAAAGTACACAATAATAATGCTAATAATAATCCAAATAATTAATGATGATTGGTTAATAATATTTGGGTCAATATAGAGCTTTTAACTTTTCAAAATTTTTATAAAAGTTACTACCTTTTACATTTTCTACTTTAAACATCTGAATATCTATAAATGCTTTTTCACAAAAAGCTTTAACAACAAATACAACAAATAAAAAAATTGAATTTCCATCTAATGGGAAAAAAGAATTGAGTCACAAAGAGTGAGAATAACTTTCTTCAGGTCATACTGCTGGTAGCTGGCTGGCAGAGCTGAACAAATTAAATCAGTTCTTCAAATCCCCAGCCCAGTATTATTTTCATTAAACATCCCTTTGAAGTTATCTCTAGACAAGTTTCTTCACTTTAGGATCAAGTTAGAAAAGATCACTTAAGCTATCTGCACGGCAAGATCTATCAGAGCCAGTTGTACTTTGGTCCTCCTTCTAATCTTTGTCATTGGTAAATCTTGCCCATTCTCTAATTTTCTTCTGTCCAAGCACCCACATTGATACACTGATCTGACCTGGAAATACAAGGACATTTTCTGGTTACTGTGGCTTTGGGATAACCTGTCTCTGCCAAGTTGGTCATTGCTTAGACAGTCCATCATAACTTTGTCCAATCCAATAATAAAATCTGGACATCAAAGAAAATCAATGTATTTGAATATTTTTTAAGTGAGTAAGGGCATCCTTTTAAAAATATCCTTTCTAAGCCAAGAATTAAAATGCAAAATAGTGAGTGGATGCTAGAGATTAGATATGAAGAAATAGTTTGGGAGTTCATAAACCCTAATTTCACCAGATACTGACTCACTTCGTACTTAAAGGATTTTGTTTTTAAAGTCTCTATTCTTTTAGTCTGTACATTTAAAAAGAAAAATGAGAGAAATAGAAGATCACATATTAAATAAGAAATTCAGACTAAGTATTCAAAACTATATAAAATGAAAGCTTTTTAAAAAGATTTCATTTATTTACTCACGAGACACAGAGAGAGAGAGACAGAGGCACAGGCAGAGAGAGAAGCAGGCTCCCCATGGGGAGCCCAATGTGGAACTCCATGGTGGGTCCCAGGATCGCACCCTGAGCCAAAGGCAGACCATCAATCACTGAGCCACCCACACATCCCATAAAATGAAAATATTTTATAACACCTCAGAACTTAAGCTCAAAGCACTACAAGATCTGACTTATACATTTTCTTTGCTGAACTTATCTAGTCATTTATGTACTCAACGTAATCACATGTTCTGAAATACAACCAATGAAAAATAACACATGAAATCAGAATCTCAAAAAAACCCTCAAAAAACCCTATTAGACTTATTCTCATAAAAAAATAAAATCCTTGAAATATTCCTTGCCCACAAATGATTATGAAACAATGAGAGATACTTAACGGAGGAAGATGCTTAAGGTCAAGTAACAAACAAGATATGAAAAAATCTGTTGTAACTGTGGAGTGTGCTCCTTTATTGTAACACATTATAAACTTTAAAACAGTGCTCAGCCTAGTTTTATAGATACTACTCTTGATCCTACCTCATGTTCTGTTGCATTTGAAAATGTTTTTCTACTTAAAACCTCTAAATATCAGGCTGAAGAAGCCTGACTTAAGAGCACTTATTAAGAACATTTCACGCCTATTTTATTACATTTAAGCTGCTTTGAAATCATTGGAGTGTCTCAGCTAGGTTTCCCTTGAACTTATTACCCTACTATGACACATAGAGGCTTTTCCCAAAGGCAGTATCTTTTTCAAAAGTACCATCTCATATCAGCTTATTAGCTACGATGGCCACTTCAATCGGTTAGCAACATTAGGGGAATAGAGGTCTCAAGTATTCTAAAAAGTTTTTGAAGACTTAATAATTCTATAATATGATTTTTGTAGTGTTTTGTTTTTTTGACCTTTTTCTTCGTCTTTCATTCTCAGGATCTAAAAAGGCATTAGCCTAATGTCTAAAACTCTCCACTAGTATTTAAAAATCTTGTTGTGAACTCTGATAGAAGAATGATCCTCTCCTGGAGTGATAATGGCCAACTGTTCATCTACTCTAGGTCCTTCTGCTGGGGAACACCAGAGCATTTAACACCTTTACTCCAATTTCAGTCAAGCCACTCAAAATAAAAGACATTTGCACTTCTACCACCACTCTAAAAACTTTAGAGGCCACATTACCACATAAAATTTCTGCTTTAACTGATAGCATGAATTCTGAAGATTTTCTCTAATTGTTTATACTTTACTATTGCTCCATAATTTAAGATATCTCAAAGTAAGCTGTTCAGCTATTCTTATGGCAAAAACCATCTTTATAACAAAATTATCTATACAGTTCTGGATCTGAAAATTTGAAGCTAGAAGTGACTGTTCATACTGAGCTCAGTTTTGTGGTAATAAACAGATCATTCTGATATTTTGAGTCTGAGCATCTATTTGAGTCCCTGTCTAATAGTTCCAACTGTCCTCATCTTTCCCCACAGAAGATACTCAACTTCCAATAGAGAAAACAAAAATCCCAGTAGGTATTTCAACAGAAAGAACTTAATATAAATGAGTTAAATAGGTGTTGAATGGTATAAGAGAGATGATGGCCAAAGTAAGCAGCTTCTTGGAAAGAACCAAGAACCAAGTGAACGGGCTTTAGTTACATTCACAGAACTCAGAAGTTTTATAGATCATAAAATCCCATGGACTCAGGTCTGTGAGGAGAGGAGCTGGTGTACCAGGAGAGGAAGAGAGCTGGCTGAGGAGGGAGCACCCTGAGGACATGCACTTTCAGGCTGCTCCCGGATCTCTGAGGAGTCACAATGAAGCCAGTTCTTGGAATGCCAAACACACACACACACACACACACACACACACACACACACACAACAAAACAAAAACTGCTAGAGATCTCAACCAACTCCTGTTGCCAGGGTAAAGGGGTTTGACTAGGGAGACCCTGGGGAGACCTTGTCAGTAACAGCAAGTACATGAGTAGGCTCAAATCCTATTTCCCCTCCTGCTTTCCAATTTCCCTCCAGTTCCCCTTTGGCAAGGAAACCTCCCTAGCAGGGAGCCAGAGGCAAAAGAAAACTGTTGTTTTCAGAATTCTAGTTCCAGTCTTGCAAAGCAGAGTATAGAAAGGTGGATTTCAAGCTGAGGGATGATCTTATCACTGTTGTCATGTCTACTCATCATCCTTCAAATATTGGCTAGGAGAGTCTTCCCTACCCTAGAGATAGGGCTCTGTAAGTTCCCCCTTTCTTTGCTCTCCTATGTTTTGATGAGGGGCAAAGGATTTAATCATAAGAAAATCTCTCTCTCTCTCTCTCTCTCTCTCACACACACACACACACAAATTGGTGGACAATAAGCTCATTAATAATCAAATGAATAGCTAATAAAGTAAGAAAATATTTTTCACCTACCAGACTGCAAAAAAAAGGAAGTTTCAATAAAGCCATCTATGATCAAGGATTTAGTAAAAAGAAGTTGCTAAGTGTAAACTGATGGTTTATCATATTGTAGTAATAATCTGTTGTCTGAAGACCCTTACAAGAATGTGATCCCCTAAAGCTTCATCACAATAGAGATGCTTAATTAAGATGATGCTGAGTGAAAGAAGGAAGGCAGCAGGGAACTTTCCTGAGGTCAGAGGTGGAGTGGAGGAGACACATTGATACCAGGTTCTTGGATTTCATTCTAGAAGCCTTGGCATCACACCATTTCAGGAAATTCTCCTACTCTTTACATGCATACAAACCTGTCCATAAGAGATTTTAAAGTTTTATTAGTTTTTGACCACTTTCTTACATACAAAAATAAATTCAAAATGGATGAAACACCTACGTGTGAGACAGGAAACCATCTAAATCCTAAAGGAGAACACAGACAGTAAGTAACCTCTTTGACATCAGCTATGACAACTTCTTTCTAGATGTGTCTCCTGAGGCAAGGGAAACAACAGCAAAAATAAACCATTGGGACTTTGTCAAGATAAAAAGCTTCTGTACAGCAAAGGAAATAATAAACAAACTAAATGGGAATGGGAAAAGATATTTGCAAATGACATATCTAATAAAGGGTTCGCATTTAAAATATATGAAGAACTTAAACTCAACACCAGAAAATAAATAATCCAGTTAAAAAATGGGCAGAAGACATGAATAAACATTTTTCCAAAGAGGACATCCAGATTGCTAGCAGGCAAATGAAAAGATGCTCAACGTCACTCAACATCAGGGAAATACAAATCAAAAATACAATGAGATATCACCTCACATCTGTCAGAATGGCTAAAATCAACAACACAGGAAACAACAGATGTTGGCAAAAATGCAGAGAAAGGGGAACTCTTTTACACTGTGGGTGGGAATGCAAACTGGTGCAGCCACTTTTGAAAACATATGGAGGTTCTTCAAAAGTTAAAAATAGAGCTACCCTATGATCCAGCAATTGTACTACTAGGTATTTATCCAAAGGACACAAAAATACTGATTCAAAAGGATACATGTACCCTGATGTTCATAGCAATATTATCAACAACAATCAAATTATAGAAAGAGCACAAATATCCATCAACTGATGAATGTATAAAGAAGATATGGTATACATATATATACATATATATGTATATATTATATATATATATGATGCAATATTACTCAGCCATCAAAAGAATAAAATTTTGCCATTTGCAATGATGTGGATAGAGTAAGAGAATACTATGTTAAGCAAAACAAGTCAGTGAAATAAAGACAAATACTATGTGATTTCACTTATATGTGGAATTTAAGAAGCAAAACAGATGAATATAGTGGGGGAAAAGGATGTTAACCATAAAACATATTCTTAACTATAGAGAACAAAATAAGGGTTACTGGAGGGGAGATAGGGAGATGAGTTAAATGGGGGATGGGCATTAAGGAGGACACTTGTGATGAGCACTGGATGTTGTATGTAAGTGAACATTCACTAAATTCTACACCTAAAATAACAGTGCACCAGAATTTAAATAAAAACTTGCAAAAGAAAAAAAAATAAATAGAAAAAACTAATAACGTTTATTAGTTTTTTGGATATAGAAATATATAAAGAACAAGAAAAATCCTACAATTTTACCATGTAGATAATCTCAGTTTATATTTTTACATAAGTAATATATGTGCAGAGTTAGAAAAAAATTAACCTGTTCAGGGAAGCACAAAATAAAAACATAGAAAGCTTTCTATTTCTGCTCCAGTCCCTTTAATGGAAAGATTTTTGGTTAAAATTTTTAAAATTTAAGTGTTAGAAAAGCTTATTCCAGGTATAAAGATATAGCTCAAGCTTTTTATTTTCAGTCTAAATTACATCATTTATTTTTTTAAAATTTTTATAAAGATGTATTTATTTATGTGAGAGAGTATGAGCTAGAGAGGCAGAGGGAGAGGGAGAGAGAGAACCTCAAGCAGACTCCACACAAAAGTGCTAAGCCCAATGTGGGGATCGATCTCATGACCCTGAGATCATGACCTGAGCTGAAACCAAGAGTTGGATGCTTAACTGATTGTGCCCCCAGGAGCCCCTAAATTATATTAAATTGTATTCCTGAACACTATCCTTGCAAACCATCACAGTAATATAGCACCATGGTATGGTAACATTATACAACTCAATATGCTTTCAATAATATGTAGTTTAATTCTCTCTGTTTGGAGATGAAGAAAGCTTGGAGATAAAGTTTGTGTAACTACCCTGAGCCCCCAAATCAGTAACTAACAGAGTTACTAAAACAATTCGAAGTTCCTGCTTTCCCATCCTTAATACATATATTACCCCAAATTCAAGTAATAGATATAGGGGAATTAACTAAAACTGTATGTGTTAAAGCTAATGACAGATCTTCTATAATTATTTTGTTTCTATAGAGAACAGATTTTTAGACAAAAGATAAGAGTTCCTAATATTTTTGTAGTACGAATGTTAGAACTATTGAGGCAAAAAAAAATCCACATTTCACCAGGTGTTTCACATGAGTCTGACAACTGTTTTTAAAACATTGCTAATCCTTTAAGCTTGTATCCTAACATCATTTGTGTTTGTGTACCTCATCACAAATAGAAACGGGAATATTCTCTAAATATTAGACTCGATGAGAATTTCCTTAGCAATATTCCAGCCTCACATGCCCTGTAAATGAAAGGCGCTAACAGTTCTTTTATATTAGCAATATTATATCTGAGATGCAAATGCTGTGTTCCTCGGATTTCTTTGCCATCGTCAAGAGTATCATTATCTTGACAGAATGAGGAATTTGGGGGATGGTGTTGCAGGAATCAAAAAGACAACACAATGCTTGAGCAAATTTTTAAGAATACTAAGTGGAAAATAAATGCAAATACTCCCTAAAATGCATCTGTGTTTGAGGGAGGTCGGAATTTGAATTAATTGCTAAAACAAACATATCAGAACAATTAATAAATTCAATCTGTGTTCCTCTAGGGTTAATATTCTGATTAAAGGACAGAGAATTAATTGGGCATTTTGCAAAAGAAAAAATGCAGATGATCCAGTAAAATAGAAGACTACCTAATAATTAGATTTGCAAAATTAATAATAATGATAATATCCAATGTGATCAAAAGTGGGAAAATGGAGACTTCCATACATTGTTGCTAGAGATGTTAATTGGTCTAATTTTCTGGAAGGCAATTTGGCTTGTCTATTAACATTTTAAATGTGCATGCCCTTTGATCCATCAAGTCCAATACTAGAATCTATCCCAAGGAATTCACTGAAAAATGCACCAAAAAAATCTAAGTGAAAGGATGTTTATTGCATTGCTTATAGCAATAAACAGCTGGGTAATGTCCTCACTGTCTATCAGTACAATATTGGTCATTTATTTAATGAATATACAGCCATTAAAAAGAATGATGTAGATGCATTTGCACTGACATAGAGAGATGGTAATGATGTATAATTAATTAAAAGGAAAGAAAACTGGGGAATAGGCTACAAAAATATGTTTAGAATTGTTTGTGTGCATGCGTCTTTAGACATATAGTTATGCACTTAGTTTGGCATAGAATACTTTTATCTATTGTTTTACACAAATTTGTACTGTTAATTATTTTGCAGTAAGTTTTTATTATATTTATAATCAGCAAAGATAATAAATATATTCTAACTCAGGCAGAAAAAAAGACCGTTCACATAACTGTCCATTTTTAGCATTGGGATGGTGGAGAGTCATTTTGTCAAGTTCCATAAAACATTGAGAATTTCTTTTCCTTTTTTTTATTCTATAAAATGTCAGCATTAAGTTTTGCAAGCTGTATGTGACAGGATATAGGCACAAAGAAATGCCACAATTATGTGAGCTCAGGAACTCTTGAATCAGTGTTAATATTTTGCCTTCATTTGTTAACTTGTAGCACATGCTACTATTACATAGGGAAGATTATTCCTGGTAATAATAGCTAGTATTTATGGAAACTTACCATGTGATAGGTACTGGTCTCAGTGCTTTAAATGTATCAACTCACTTAGTCCTCACTATAACTATGAATAACAGCTGCTCATATTATCTTTCTTCTACAGAAGAATACCCGAGTTATCAAAAGTTTAAGTAATTGGCCCAATATTGCAGAGCCAATAAGCAGCAGAATCTAGTAGGAAGTCCAATATCTGAGCCCATTGCTAGGGTTTTTCTTTGGAGAAGATTTGGGATCCTTTACTTGATTTATGCTTTCACTAGGCATAAAAATGTTACATTTGTAAAGCTATTTTCTGGAAATTACATAAATCAAAAGTCTTCTAAGAATCTTCTCTTTTATTCACATTTAGCTAAAAACCAGTGTGAGAGCTAAATGCTGCAACGTGGGAATGGGCCTGGGGGCGATGACAGGAGTGGGAATGCAGGTGGTGTTAAGAGAGCAGAAGGGAGGTGGACTGATTGAAGGACAAATGAAGACTGAAGGAATGGGGGACACAGAAGATAGGTCTTAAAAGATTGATTTAAGTTTTATTGTTCTATCCTGAATATGAAAGAAAAAACACATATGGGGGCACTTGAGCGGCCCAATTGGTTAAGGCTTTGCCTTGGCTGGGGTCATGATCTCAGGGATCCTGGGATCCTGGGATCAAGCCCTGCATCAGGCTATCTGTTCAGTGGGGAGTCTGCTTCTCCCTCTCTTATTCTCTCTCTCACTCTTTCTTGCCCTTGCTCTCTCTCAAATAAATAAATAAAATAGAAATAAATAAATAAATAAATAAATAAATGATAAATAAATAGTACATACTCATTGTAGAAATTTTAGAAAGTACAGAAAATCATAAAGATGACAATGACAACCACTGAAACTCAGAAATAATCACATTTTGGGGTATTCTCTGCTGGGTACAATTTCAATACACAGTGATCAAAGTGGAGACAATTTAGCGAGAACAAAGGCAGAGAGGTGGGAAAGACCAGATTATATTGATACACTATTTAAGCAGCTGGAACAAAGGAAATTAAAGGTAAGTCTGAAGGAGTAGCTTAGGGGACTTCATCATTGAAAACCTTAAATGTAAGGGAGCCACAAGGTGAGCAGTAGGGAGCCATTGAAGGTTTTAGTGCAAAGGAAGGACGTGTTCGAAGCCACACTTAAGAAAGATTAATCTGGTGGTAGCATCAGAAAAAGTGAGAAAAAGGAATGATGGGAATTAAGAACACTTAATACTTTATTACAGTGATCTAGAGGAAAAAGTTATATACGTAATCCCAAATTAAAGACAACATAACAAATAGAAGAGGGAAAAAAACACATAATTGCAGAAATAAAGTCCAGTACACCTTGCCTAAAATGCCAGTATCTCTGTGTGTGCAGTTTTTACTATCTCTCATTCTATCTTCCTTTTTAGGGGAAGAGCCTGATATGTTGCAAAACTGTAGAACATCAGTTTTGACAATTCTACAAGAGTGGTTAGTTTCTTAATAAGTAACTCATGCTATGATTGGAACAAAATATACAACAAGACAAAGAATTGGTTACCTTCACAAATTCAGAGGCTACATTACTGAAACAGCAAGCTTTTACAAGGATTTGAACAAAGGCCTTCCTAAGATTAGTATTTTGCCCAAAATAAAATAATTTGGTTATAGGATTTGTCAACTGTACATCTTTCTCTTGACTTACTGTTGCATAATTAACAGTCTTAGAAATAATGGACAATTCAGTAAATCATTTCTATTTAAATTTAATTGAGAGAGAAATTATATTATGATGACAAGGGTTTAGTACTATCTGTGCATACATTTAATAAATTGCCTTAGTTTGCTTTGCATTTTTAGGTGTTTGTTATTTTTTCCGTGATTAGTGCTAGATGATATTACAATTCCTGTTAGAGATAAAATATTCAAGAGCAATTAGAAGAATTATTGTGTCAGAAATAGCTCTCTGTGACTTCTTTTCCCAGATCTGACATTACAAAATATGTGACCTCATACTTCATTCTTCCAATTTCTGAAGTGAAGATAGAAGTTGAAATTGTAAAAATTGAAGTTGTAGAAACCAAGGAATTGCAGTCCTCTTCTCTGTGTGTTATATGAATACCCTATAGGCATTCCATAAATGCATAGGTAGTATAAACATCCACAGAAAATAGTTTCTGGTAGCTTTTGGCAGCTGTACTTGCAGCAAACACTGTAGAAATGTTTCCAGACTTGTGTTCCTTATACCACTAGCTCTTGCTGCTTTAGCCAATGATTGATTAGAAAAAGGTAGGAAAGCCCAGCCACTTTGCCTAAAGTGAGAATATCTTGGAGGCCCAGCTTATATTCTAGAGCTCTCCAGGGATTTCTGCCTGAAGCTACCCTACATGGGATTTTGCACCCTTCCTAGCTTCTTCTCTCTTCTGTGTCCTGTGTTGGCCCTAACCATTTTCTCCTGGGGAAACTTAATATTCTTTTGTATGTGAATCCTTTTCTCAGGGTTTCATCTGAGGAACCCAACATAGGAACTACAAACTGAAAACCAAAAGTGAACTAGTATCAAGTTTACTGAAAACCAGTTGTCATTTTCTTTCAAAAAACCAGGCCATGAATATGATAAGAGCAATTAAATCACCAGAGAAATACAAGAGAAATCAGAGTTTCAGAAGGAGCTTTTCAATGAGCCTTTCCAAAAATATTGTCATGTCAAACTGAAAAGGAGAAAAAATTCAGTGTGACTCATCCTTTTCAGAAAAGTAATAGCTGCCACTTACTGAATTCCTACCTATGATTATCACTATTCTAGCATCTTTCCTTATCTATGTCACTTCGTCCTCAGAATGATTCTACAGTGGAAGTATTGCTTTATTTTTCATGTTTAGAGCGTGGCTCCAAGTTCACACAGCTTAGCAAATACTGGTACCAGGATTCAAACCCAGATCTAACCTGGCACTCAAGTTCATAGTCTTTCCGCTTCACCTCGCTGTATTGCTCTTCTATAAAGAGTGTTCCTCAATATAATGGATGCCTATGTTCGTTGAGTTGCTATTGGTTTTCACACTGACATTGGCAGGAAACGATGAGATGGTATTTATCCAGTGACTTTCATCAAAGTACTTACTCTTTGTAAATGTAAACCGAACTCTTCCGATTACTTCAAAAGCCTAAAAAATAAGATTTCTCAAATCTTGTATTTTAAGAATACCAAGATTTGTCCAGTTATGGCTATGTCATGAATGTGCCCATTAAAGAGGTCATCTACAATTTGCTTGATCAGCTAGTGCAAAAAAGACAGCAATAAACATATTATGCAAGTGCTAAGTCTAGACAGAGCTATTATGCTCAATACCTCATGGCTCACACATAACTACTTAGATTGTTTAGATAATAACTCTGGCCAATCATTTTCCTGTGGTGGTCATTTTTGACTTCTGAAGGCTGGTCAACTTATTCCTGTTACAGCATGCTATCATGAGGCACATTAAGTTGTAATGTTGTATCTTTTGTCTATAACAACTGTGGAGAAAAATCAAGAATGTCCACAAGAAGCTGGAGCCATTTTGCTTTTTGTGATCAGACACATTCAGATACATAACATTAAGTCAGTTAATGACACAGAAAGCAGCATAACTCTAGTGGGTGGCATTATATGTTTCTGGCCTTACAAAATAAAAATACCATCTTCATACACTGTGAACTCCTCTTTTAACCTTATGGCAGCAAATGCTTTTCATCCATGGAACAGTTCTACACTTGGTACACAACCCTGAGGATTTTGTATATCTCATTTAGCAGTTATTTGGATAAAGAGACTTAATTTAAGAATGGATACTAATTAAGTTGGGTGAAGAGATGACTCAATGAAGGCAGGAAAACTGAGTTTTATTTCTATAGCTGTAGATTACTTTGGAATCAGAAGTGATTAATTTTCAACTGTCTCTATAAACATGGAAAACAATTGGACGTTGTTGAACTGTGTCCCCACTAAAGATGTTGAGGTCTCAACTCCTGGTACCTATGAATGTAACCTTATTTGGAAATAGGGTCTTCGCAGATGATTGAGTTAATTATTCATAGCATAGTTATTCAGAAAGCCTTCAATTCCCATTATGACTATTTAGTAAGTCATTAGCTCAGCATTCAAGATTCTCTATATTCCTGACAATATGTACACATTTAACTTCATTTTCTAATCATACCGCTTATAAATCATCCATAATATAGTCAAATTGATGTCCTCATAGTTCATTATACACACTGAAAGTCCCCAAATTCTTACTGTTGCTACTTCTTTGTTTCTCAAAAATGTTTTTTCTTCTCTTCATTTTTCCAGGCCTGAATCTTACTTCAAGGCCTAGTTTACCTCCCAGCATTCCCATAAAAATTTCCCAGATTGCACTGGAGTGGCTAATGGTGCTCTACTTTGAAATCCTATATTGCTTATTACCTTCAACTTATTTGATTCTCTAGCTATCTAATGTGTATTAAGTATGTCTTTTTGTGTATCTCTTATCTCTCCAACAAGATAATAAAAAATTACACTTATCTTTGTATTCTACAATATAAAAGCTAACATCCGATAAACATCAGTTGGCAATTATGATACATATTAATAACTTACGATATATATTATATATTGTTATACAATATATATTATCAACAATATATGTCATGATATATCTGATATATCAATAGTGGTTGTCAATTTTTCAAGAAAATTACTTGAAATTCACAGATTCTTATAAGTAAAGGGTAATGTCTTTGCATTTATCTTATGAAACAAGTAGATCAGCATTATTATCTTGATGTTACAGAACTAAAAACAGAATGAGGCACATTAAATAGCTTCTCTAAAATTTGCCCCAATGTTAGAGACAGGATGGTCAACAAAGAGGCAAAGCTTGAATACAAACTCAGTTCTAACTCCAAGCCCATGACTTATTTATCCAGCATTAAAAATTGTCAATGAGTGTTTAATAAAAAGGAAACAAAGATAAAGATAAAGCAACCACCCTCAAAATGTTGAAGACTATTTTGAGAGTTAGAAATATGTAAATACAGGACGCCTGGGTGGCTCAGCAGTTGAGTGTCTGCCTTTGGCTCGGGGTGTGATCCTGGAGTCCTGGGATTGTATCCCACATCGGGCTCCCTGCATGGAGCCTGCTTCCCCCTCTGCCTGTGTCTCTCTGCCTCTCTGCCTCTCTCTCTCTCTCTCTGTGTGTGTGTGTGTATGTGTCTCTCATGAATAAATAAAGAAAATCTTAAAAAAAAAAGAAATATGTAAATACCATAAATCTGCCTCTGGTGTACCGTCCAGTTCCTCTGACATAGTTTTTATTAATTACAATATCAATCAGAGAATATATAGGAAGGTATTATATGTTTTGTCTTTATATATATGACTTGGATCTGAATTCAATGTCATTTTTATTGAAGGATGAACATAGAACTACTGAAGAGAACAAAAGATGGATAATTCCATGTAATTCCAAGGTCAAGATTTAAGAGACCTACCTAGTAGACTAGGATACAATGAATTTGATCCATGATATGCTATGAATAGTGCAAAGAAAAAATGTAATTTGATGAATTAATTTTTCAAAACTCTTTAATTCAAGACTTTCTAATATTTGCACTAAGTTCTTAAATATTTATCAAAGAGAAAGAGAGAGAGAATCTTGTACTCTCAGCCAGATTTTCTACTCTTTCAAGAACCCAGCTATCGTTTATCAATCTGAAAGAGCAATTATAGTTCTTGTATAAATGTGGTACATGTAAGCAACTAAGTGCTTTTTTTTTTTTGCTACTAAGTGCTTAATAGGTGCTGTATTTTCCTACGCACCTGCTGTACTCCAAACATACACATTAATAAAAAAATAAAGAGTTCAAGAATAGCTGAGGCTTAAAGAGTGTTTCATATACCTAAATTTATTTCTTTTCTTGGTTCTTAGGGCATTTTCCAGAGTTTAGGTTGGTATGCAAACTTTATCTCCTAGGTATTGGAAAAATCAGTAGTTGAGTGTACAAATGGCAGTTAAATTACTTTGGTTTTGTTGCTCACCATAGTAACACTGTATTCCAATGGATCATGTTTCATTTTTCTACAAACGAAAGAATTGAACAGTACATGATCCTTTTTAAAAAAAACACCAACTTATTTATCTACTGGGGAAAAATACTGTACCACATCAGTACATACCATCCTCTTCCATTAGTGAAAATCAAACAACATTGCAAAGTTTGTAAGCTTGGGTTGACAAAGCTGCCAGGAGAGATGAGGGAGTTCCAGCAATCAAGATTGAGATAATGTTAACTGATCAAATGTTCACCTCAGCTTATTTCCTTCCCTTTCCTAGTTTTCACTATTCCCACCCTTGTTACTGTGCTTTTGAGATGATAGCTGAATTCTCACTAAAATCCTGAGCTCACCTTTTACTTTTGTTCTCACTTGATGCACTATATACTTATGAGAAAATCCATAAATCTAGCAAAATATTTTAAAATAATTTATATGGTTTTGCTTAGTATGTGATGATCAAGATGCCATTGTGTGTGTGTGTGTGTGTGTGTGTGTGTCTAGTTTTATTCAGGCTTCTTTCTTCTCTTCTTTAGCTCACCCTTTAGAAATTGTTTTATTTCAGCACTAATTTTAAAAAGATGTATTTTATTTTGCACTTTTATCTTGTGCTTTTAGTTTACACTTTTTATCTTATGCTTTTCACTAGCACTATGGGAAAAGAAATTTTAAAAAGCTAGTTACATCAAAAACCATAAAGATTGAGCAAGCCATAATCCTCCTGCTAATGGATATGCTATAATCAACAGGAATGTTACATAAAACTAATATTTCCATTCCTTTACGTTTATAGAAAGGTTCAAGACAACTGCTTTTTCATTATCAATTTTACGTCGCAAACAAGCAGATTAAAAGAGGCAGGAGACCATTACTGTCTGGGAGAATTCATGTTTCTCATGTAGGGGTGAAATAAGAACTACATTCTGAGCTTTCTTGGAAAGAAGCCACTTAATCTTCCCTTGGGGTCTGGTGGGGTTTCCTGAGCTTTTTCCTGGCAATAGTCAACTGTTGTTTATGGGACCATGCCAAGACGCCAAGGGGTTGAGGAACTCTCATTTGGATGGCTGGCCTGTCTGGCACTCTCCTTGGTGCTAGCTGCTTCCAAGATGCTTGCTTCTCTGGGCTTTGTTCTAGCAAGCCAGACTGAAAAGGGGCCACCCTGCACAGCCCTTGATGGATTAACATCTACAAATGATTTCTTGGCTTTGTTAACTCTACCTGACCCACCTCCCTACAAAGCTTCCCTAAACTGCTCCAGTCTTGCAGCACCTAAATTTTACCTTGCCCTTGGCACTTAGCAGATTTTGTATGGCTTTGGAATTTAGGTTGTGGTTTGGTTTCTGAGTTTGTAAGACATTTTGGAGTAGGCACTTGCAAATTGCCTTATACCTACAGTACCTCGTATGTAGTAAGTCCTCAAAAAATATTGTTAGATGATAATAGTGTTTCCCTGTCTTCTTCCCAAGAAGCAACATATTTTATCCTACCCAGAAAATGCTTGAGGTCATAAGCTGAGGTATGTTGCCCACAATCCACAAGTACATTATTTTTATCTTTCCCTTTCTTTTTCGATAATCATTCAAAACCTCCTATCCTTCTCTGTCTCTTTCTATGTCTTTTTCTCTCTCATATACAGCACACATACACACAAACTGATACAAGGTTCACTATTACGTAGACACATGCTTATCTTCCATCAGCATCCTAAGAATAGAGGTTGAGAGCATAGAATCTGCAGCTAAACTGCCTCAGTTCTTGTACCAGTTCCTATAATTAATATCTATGTGACAACAGTTTCATTAGTATCTCTGTGCCTCAATTTCCTTATCTATGAAATGGGAATAATAATAGAATCTCACCCAACAATTTGCTGAGTTAACCATGTAACACATTTCAAAGAATTCCCAGCCTGCAATGAGTAGTAGATTAATACTGTCCACTATTCTTATTTTGGAGTAGTTTAGCTAAGATTTTGCTTCTCCCTCTCTAGACCATCAGATCAGATTTCCCAGATGTCAAATCTCAATTATTGAAGAAGTGGCAGTGATAGTCAAGGTGAGACTTCACTAGAAAAGCTAGATCCTCTTCTTCCTGATCTAGAGAGTCCAAATCAACAAACTTTACTTCTTTAATGGAAAAGACACTAGTCATGGAAGAGCAACTGATAAATAAGTTTATTTGGGCTACAGAAAGGTTTACAAATCTTTCACACAGATTTGGATTTTATGTAGCTTTGCACAATCACTTCTCTTGAAAGCTGGTCTTTGGAACAGCTAGGCTGAAGAGCTGATGTTGAATACGTAAGAGTTTTAGTGAGTCACAGGAAGACAATGTCCAAGGAAAATGATTATCAGTTTTTAGACGTGATAGTTTGGTGAGAAAATATGCTTTTCTTTTCTTTTTTTCTTTTCTTTTCTTTTTTTTTTTTTTGTTTTTTGTTTTTTGAAAATATGCTTTTCTTTGCTTCATCTCTGTACTATTTCTTGGTTTCCCCCATGAAAGGGCTGCTTGGAGATAAAACAGCAGGTCGTCAAATGCTCAGTATTTAAAGTGTGTTTGAAAGGACCTAAAGTGATAGCTAAAATGAAGGGCCAGACTTGAAGATCATAGAAAACGAGGCCTCATAGTTAGCTTCAATGAAGGCAGGTCTTTGGTGATATCTGCTTTACTTGAAGATTCCCCAATTTATGCATATCAATGGGAATTTGTGACTGGTACTATGGAATAAACTCAGAAGCATGACTCCCTGGATTACCTAATAGTTGATGCCTGTTTGAATTCTGAACTCTGTACCTCACTGAAATTGGATAGTTCTGAGGTTGACTAGGTGAACCTGGCCCAGGTGAAAATATCTGCAGCACTTATCCTGGCTAGGATGTATATGGGATGACTCCAGTTTTACATGTGTATGGGTCAGTCTGGAAGGAGAAGGTTATATTCATAGGAGGCCTCACTTAGAAGTCATCCCAGTTATTTATGGCTGCATAACAAACCATTCCAAAACTTTGTGGCCTAAAGTAACAACAATTATTTATTTTACTCATGAGTCTGCCATTAGGGCAGGACTTGGCAGAGTGACTCATCTCTTCTCTGTGAGCATCAGTTGAAATGCTTGGACTGGGACTGGAAGATCCATTTCTAAAACAGCTCATGCACATAGCTGGCAAGTTGTAGCTGGCTGTCAGCTGGGAACTCAGCCAGAGCTGTAGGCTGGGGGTTTTCCTCCGATCAGTGGAAGCTGAGCTCTAAGAATGAGTGTTCCAAGAGGCTTTGTCAGGAGGTGCAAGGTTTCTAATGACTTTGCCTTGGAAGTCCCTGTATATTGTATTGGCAATTTAGAAAGTTATTCATTAAAACTAGCCCACATATTAAAAGGAAGAGGAATTAGACATCATCTTTAATCTATCACAGAAGTTATCATCCCTAAATTTCTACCTCTCAATGAGGTTATTGATGATCTCTCTACTATATACACTAATGTGTTGATTTCTTTCTAGACTTCTAGACAAGTAAATCTTGTTTAATATACCCAAGAGATGTTGTTTCTGGTTTTCTTGCAGGTCATTTCTTCCCATTGACATTTGCCAATAACACCTTCTACAAGTTTCCACTTATATCTCTATCTTTTAGTTGATGTATTTAGACCACTGACATTTAAAGTAATTTTTGATGTAGATGGGTTACTATCTACCATATTAATCATTGTTTTTTACTTACCCTGTTTTTTTTTTTTTTTTACTTACCCTGGTTTTTGTTCCTACACTTTGTATGCCTTTTGTGTTTTTTTTTTAATTTTTTTATTTATTTATGATAGTCACACACACACACACACACAGAGAGGCAGAGACACAGGCAGAGGGAGAAGCAGGCCCCATGCACCAGGAGCCCGATGTGGGACTCGATCCTGGGTCTCCAGAATCGCGCCCTGGGCCAAAGGCAGGTGCCAAACCGCTGTGCCACCCAGGGATTCCCCCTGCCTTTTGTGTTTTAATTGAACATTTTGTATAATTCTATTTTCTCTGCTTTCTTAGCATATCACTTATGCTTTTAGAATATTTTTTGGTGGTTGCTCTGGAGTTCACAATATACATTTACAACTATTCCAAGTCCTCTTTTTTTCTTTCTTTCTTTGGTAGATTTTATTTATTTATTTGAAAGAGAGAGCAGGAGAGAGAAAGCAAACGAGCAGGGGGGAGGGGCAGAGGGAGAGGAAGAAGCCAACGCCCCACTGAGCAGGAGCCTGATGTGGGGCTCCATCCCAGGACTTGGAGATCATGACCTGAGCTGAAGTCAGATGCTTAATCAACTGAGTCACCCAAGTGCCCCTCAAATCCATTTTAAATAACATTATACAACTTCATGGGTGGTACAAGCATCTTACAATAACAAAATGCTCCAATTTCTTCCCTCCCATTCCCATATCATAGTCATCATTCATTTCACTTATATATTAAGCATACAAAGACATATATACATGCTTATATAACCTTATACATCCTTATATATCCTGATGCATATATAAGCATACACACATATATTATATAAAAAAAGCAAATAAATACATTTTATTATTTTAAACAAACCTATCAGATACTTTAAAAATAAGAAAAATAAAAGTTTTTGTTTTACCTTCATTTATTGCTTCTCTGATGCCTTTCCCTTATTTTTGCGTATCTGAGTTTCTGACTTATACTACCTTCCCTCTCCCTGAAGAATTTCTTGTAACATTTCTTGTAAGGCAGGTCACATACAAGCAACAAATTTCCTCAATTTGTGACTGTTTCAGAAAATATTTCTCCTGCATTTTTTTAAGAAGGTTCCATGCCCAATATGGAGCCCAATGTGGGGCTTGAACTGAAGACCCTAAGATCAAGGCGTAAGCTGAATCAAGAGTCAGATGCTTAACTCACTGAGCCATCGAAGTGCCCCTCCTTCATTTTTGAAGGACAATTTAATGCATACAGAATTCTATGTTGGTGTGTTTTTTTCTCCCAGCATTCTCTTCACTTCACTCCATTCTCTTCTTGCTTGCATTGTTTCCTTAGATGTAACTCTTTGTGTCTCTAAAGGTAAGATATCTTTTTCCCCTTCCAAGATTTTTTCACATTTCATTTTATGAAAGTTGAAGATAATATGTCTTGGTATAGTTTATTTTTGGCATTTATCCTGCTTGGAATTCTTGGAGTTTCCTGGATCTGTGGTTTAGTGTCTGGAATTAATTTGGGGAAATTCTCAGTCATTCTGGCTTCAAATATTGCTTCTGTTCTTTTCTCTTTCTTCTCCTGGTATTTTCATTATAAATTATGCCTTTTCCTTTTGTAGTTGTTTCATAGTACCTGAATATTCTGTTCTTTTTTTTTTTCAGTCTTTTCTTTTCTTTGATTATCAGATGCATAAGCTTCTTTTGTTACATCCTCAAGCTTGGAGATTCAGATTTTTCCTCAGCCTTGTCCAGTCTGCTAATGAGCTTAAAAAGTATTCTTCATTTCTTATTATATTTAAAAAAAATTAACATTTCTTTTTGATTCTTAGAATTTCCATCTCTTTGCTTAAATTATTCATCTGTTCTTGCATGTTGTCTAGTTTTTTTCTCAAACTAGTTTTTTCTTTGTCTATTAATCATAATTTTAAAAAAATCTTGGTCTGATAATACCAATATTCCAGCCATAACTGACATTCATTCTGATGTTTGAGCAGGGTCTTCAAACTACTTTTTGCCATTTATGATAAGTTGCAATTTTTTTGTCAAAAGGTGGACATTATGTACTGGGTAAAAGGAACTGTTGTTGTAGATAGGCCTTTAGAAAGTGGTAAGATGTGGAGGAAAGAGAAGCATTTGGTAAATCTTTTGGTAAGTCTATGCCCCTGGACTAGGAACTTCACCATTGCTTCTGGTTTTGTTTTGTTTTGTTTGTTTGTTTTCTGTTTTGTTTTCTTTTTTTTCCTCTTAGGCGGGATAATATGGCTTAAGGGTGCTGGAGTTGGTTATTTTCTTTGCCTCAGTTAAATTAGGCTCTGATAATACCCCAGCAGATTAGGTTTTGGTAAAATAGTTTCTCCTGAAAACAGGTCTTACTAAGAACTGAATGCTCTGGCTTATTTCAAAGTTGTTCTTTTACTCTTCTCCCTGCTGGAAATATGAGGGGATTTTTATCTGTTATTTAATGTGAGGATGGGGTATAACCCTGGAGTTAAATTCACAAAAGGGATAGGGCAGAGGTGCTTATGATTGGGTCCCACTGGAGTTTTAACTCTCAGTGTGAACTCTTGTCCACACTGAACCTCCACTCCTATGGAGGTGTCTACCTGGTGGGTCCTTGCTCAGGTAACGCGATTCTCTGTATTCACCTGTCAGTGCTTTTCCAATCAGGAGGCAGTAATTTGCTCTGTGACCTCCCTATCTGATGGATCTAAAAAGAGTTTTCTGTTTTTCAGTTTGTTCAGTTTTTTCTTGTCTTTAGGATGCAGTAGCCACTTCTAAGCTCCTTACATGCTGATGGGTAACCAGATATCCTAATTCATTACATTTTTAAAGGTTAATATTTGAATTTCAACAAAATAATTAGGGGCACTTAGATAGTTTGCTGGCAATAGCTACTAAAATAAGAATTTTAGGTAACTTCCAGGTTTTGAATTACATTAATTTAATAAACATTTGGAGAATACATCTAGGGGAATCTAGGAAATATTTTCACCTAGTGAAAACATATAAGTATATCCTAAGAGTAAACACTCAATTAGAAGACAAATAAAATTAAGCAAATTGTGACTTCTGCGCTAATATTGGCACATTCATCTCTCTTATTTCCTGAAGCTAATGTCTGAGTCTTGCCTTGTGATTTTCACATATATGAAAAAGTACTATTGATGCGTTCTCTCTAACATGGAGAATATCTACATGGGTGCTCGTACTTCTAACCACCGGGAAAGGAATGTTTTATCTTTCAGGGCAAATCTGTCTTATTGTTGCCGTCATTGTAGCTGATATTGAATCCTTGGGAACAGGCAGCATGTGGCACAGCTTGACCTTGCAGATCAGCAGATTAAGAACATTATATTTTCCACCCAGTCAATGCAAGGCCCATGGTTAATGATTACTTAGAGCATAAATCCCACAGCTGATTTTCTGTCATTTGGAAATGATCAGAGCCCATGTCCAGCAAAATCTGGCAGTGACATTTTTGGCAAGCTATTTCAATAACAGATGCTTTCAGAAGAGAGAGAACAAGCCAGGACTGGGGTGGGGGAGGAGGGAAAGCATCGTATATTTTAGGTAAAATTTATTTTGCTTATAGTTCAACCATGCACCCACATTCTTTCAAAATGATGTGTTGATATTGGAGAATTTTAGCATACTAATACATTACATGTCACTACTGGGATGGAGTAGCATGCCTGCTGTTTTATTCCAGTTGTGCAATTGTGAATTCTATTTCCATAACATTGTCAGAAGTGCACTGAAATACTTTCAACCACCTCAGGCAATAACTTTTCTTTAATATTCATCAGGATAAGGTTTTGTAGGTCACTGAAAAGGGAATTCTAAAATGCCCATCTTTATTAAAATAGAGATGAGAATATAGTGGAGTAGAATCAAGGTAAGAAGTCAGGTAAGTAAGAGAATATGAATTTCTCTGCAGTAGTTAGCTGTCTAGTGAATAATTCTTCCTTCTGTTCATTGTTTTTGTTGTTGCTGCTGCCTCTTTTTGCTCTCCTTCTCCCTTTACTTTCAAACTGTTGTTGCAGGTATAGAGTAGAGAGCAAAATATGTCTATTGGACAAAGGGCCTACCCTGAGCTGGGGTAAGCTAAGCTTTCCAGGCAGCAAAATTTTCCTGATGGCTTCCATCAGGCCCTGGAGACCTACATTACCTTACATTTGAGATGTGTTCTAAAAACACAATGCATGCAAGTAGGTCACCAATCAAAATTGCAAGGGAGTCAGAGTTAGCTTTTGATCCTGCTCATTTTTCTTTTTCTGAACAGTTGCTTTGCTGCCTCTCAGGCACACAGATCCTTAAGGATGGCCTATGTATGGCTGTCTACACCACCATCTCCACCGAAGGTCACTCTTAACCAAGTGCTTCACAGTCCAAAACTAAATCTCTGGTGCTCATCCAACTCACCTGCAATCTAAATTCTTATTATTCTCCAAGCTGTTACCATCATAAATATATTTGGGGATCCCTGGGTGGCGCAGCGGTTTGGCGCCTGCCTTTGGCCCAGGGCGCGATCCTGGAGACCCGGGATCGAATCCCACATCAGGCTCCTGGTGCATGGAGCCTGCTTCTCCCTCTGCCTATGTCTCTGCCTCTCTTTCTCTCTCTCTCTGTGACTATCATAAATAAATAAAAATTAAAAAAAAATTTAAAAAAAAATATATATTTGGATCTGTGATTATATTTATAGACAATGAGTTGTGAATGACCGATAGGCAACACTTTCTGAAGTATCTGCATTTAAAATGAGTGCCTACTAGCATAAATTATTCTTGACTAATAAGATTACTACGTTGGAAGGTGAAAAAAGAGGACATCCACAAGACATTTGAAGTTCTTCTTCTTATTATATGTATTAATTAAGCAGCTGCATTAAAATTATCTAAAATATAAAGATAGATAATACAGGGCTGATATGGAAACACTGCCTTCATTGACATATGGCTTCTATCAGATCCAAGTCAACTGTTCCATTTGTTGCTAACTCCCAGGAAGAGAAGGGAAGGATACAGATTGTTTTTACACCATTCCATTGACTGAAACATAGTCAAGTGATCACAGAAATTACAAAAGAGGCCAGGAAGTATACTCTCTAGCTAAGGAAACATATTCCTAGACAAAAGTGTCATGCTTTAGAGAATGTGATCATTACATCATCAAAGAAAAAGAGAGTGGTTAGTGTTAGGTAAATATAGGCACTACCATACTATTTTACACTATCTTGTAAAATGGATGGGGATTTTTAAAAAATTTTATTTATTCATTCATGAGAGACAGAGACAGAGGCAGAGACAGCCAGAGGGAGAAGCAAGGTCCACACAGGGAGCCCCATGCAGGACTCGATCCCAGGACCCCAGGATCATGCCCTGGGCCAAAGACGGGCAGCAAACTGCTGAGCCACCCAGGGATCCCCTAGATGGGGAATTTGGTCCAGAAGACAGTGCCATTAGGTAGATTTGATGTTGGTTAACCTATTTCCCAAAAAGTTTGGATTCCTGAGTCCTGTATTGATTGTAACCTGTTAAAGCCATTTCTTTATATAATCAAAAAAAAAAAAAAAAAAGCTTCACTTGGACACTACCTTGTATACTACAATAAACAAAAATACAGAATATATTCTCATCAATTTTGAGGATGGCATAAACATAGTTGGGAAAGTTACTTCACAAGTTGATGAAATCCAAATTCCATAAAATCTGGGCTGACTGAAATAATTAGCTGGAATTATAAAGATAGGAATTATTAAATGTTAAATGAAAAGTTACTTTCAGCTCAAAATGATTGTACTAGAATGACTTAACAGTCCATATACTGAGGATATGAGTTCTCTTAAGCGTAATGTAGCAAATCTTACTATGGAGACACAGCAGCTTCGTGAGCTAAATCTATTTAAAACAAAAACAAAACAAGTAATGATTCTACTGAATGTTGCATTAAATTGAACACGTCTATATGGTTCTCATTAAGATAAATGCCACATTTGAAGGGGAGTTTAACATGGATCATAGATAGATGATAGATAGATGGATCATATATATACATATATGTGTGTATGTGTACACACATAATATAAATATTATTTCATCTAAGAAGTGAGTCAAAGAACTATGAATATTTTCCTTGAAGAAGACAAGGCCTGTGAGAGACAGTGAATGATAATAATCTTCAAGTATCTGAAGACCTATCAACAGAGTATATAGTTCTCTAAGCCAAACTGGAACATTTAGGTTATACAAAAGTAGATTCCTAACTCAGTATAGGAGTTATTTCCAACTGTGTTGGCTCATATTTCAAAGCCATAATTATATTTTAACCAAACCCTTGTAGAAGGGGAAGTCATGGCAAAGGTGAAAGATTAGTCGTCGGAGTAGTAAGATATGAGTTCTATTTCTCTTATTTCTGATGAACTATTTGTGCACATTTGTATAAATGCCTGTATATACATGGATATATGGAGCTGAGGGCATCGTATCGGAGTCAGCACAATATAGAATATTCAAAACTTAGAGAGGACTTTTCTGCGTACAGGGATTTGGGCATGTTAGTCATTTTTGGCAATGCTTAGTTGGCCTATTTATATACCATTTAGGAGTAGACAGTATGCAGTTTTGAAATCTAAGGTACTATTGCAAGTTATTAGGAAGCCAAAATGCATTCCTCCATTCCAATTCTAAGAATGTGATATGATCATATAGCTCTTATTTCATCTTGGAGCTGGTGGTTTAAGCATATTCTTCAAGTCAAATGACTTGAGTTTGAATCATCCTGTGGACACTTTCAGTCCTGTGAATTTTGTCAATTCATTTAGTCTCTATTATATTTCATTTTTTTTCATTTTTAAATAAGAATAATGACTGACTTACAGCATTATCCTGAATGTCAAATGAGATAATCATGCCAAATCCTTTGTAAATTCTACACCAGTAAGGTATTAATATTTTTCCTGGAATGCTGAAATAGTTTCAAAGACAAAATTTTCTCTTATTCTGCATTTTTTATTTATCCTTGTGGATTATCTGTATCTTCTTTTCAATTTCAGTCTGGCTTTTCTCTGACCACTTATTCATATATCTGGGCCATTATTTTTCCATTCTCATGTTTGTTCCTCCATCCACTCTCATAAATTACTAATTTTAAAATTAAAATTTATTTTACGATTAGCTTAAGGAAAACAATGGGGGGAAATAGTGACTTTAAAGTAGTATAGAAGCAGAAAGTCAAATATGATGTTAATGGAATCAGATTTAAATAGCAGAAAGTGAGCTGGAGCTCAAAATCTCAGAAGAGTTTAGAGGATTCCAAAGATCACCCCTGTTTAGTATATAGAGCATTCTAGGCATCCTCTCTAAAATGGGAAGCAAAATTTTGAGTTCAAATGCTAGCCCAGCAGAACAGCTATTTAAAAAGAGACTTTCTCCTTCCACAAGTAATCTAAAGAAAAGCTCTATGATTTAGAAAGGACAACTGAGAACTAATGTCCATAGTTGGTTACATAAAAATATTGTTTCAGTCTTCTTTAGGTCAGGTAAAGTTGTGGTATTTAGTGCTCATTATGAGTGTAAAGCTTGTGCACAAAAATGATCTACCCTACAAGTCAGCATAGTTTTCATCTAGGATGTAATGACGGTCACAGTCTTTTAAATGCAAATGAAAAATTTAAAAATATGGAAGCATAAATTGATATTGGCAAAGAAAAGTGATAAAGTATTCTTTAAGCTGCAGGTTTTTCTGTGTTATTAACCCCAAAAGTCATAGTTGAAATGTTAACAAAATATATATTCATTTCCCCAGAAAGAAAATGTTGGGATTATATTATATATCCCAGTTGTACAGGCAGCATTTTCTAAAACTTTTCAAAACAGAACTTCAGAAACATTGTAAGCCTCCCTCTCTTGACTACCATAGTCAAAATTAACTATTCATACCTGTGTTCCTATGGTATATCACATATGTTAATTCCAGCACTTATCATTTTGAATTTAACCATATGGAATTTAAGCATATAGTTTATCCATTTTAGGTAATACTACATCCTAAGTATAAGGGAATTCTATTTCTTGAATGTGACCCATATTCAAATATTCCTTTTATCATTAACTTGTTCGTTATTCAACAAATTGTGCCAAACATTGTTCTAGATAATTGGTATGACTCACGAGAGGTATTTAAGGAATAAATATTAAAATGCTTCTTTACATTTCAAAAAGATACATACTATTTTAATAAAGCAGTCTTTATTATTTGGGATTCAGAAAGACCTCACAGAGAAAGTAGAATTTGAGATGAGTCCAAAGGAAAGATAAAATTTGCACATGGGGCAGCCCGGGTGGCTCAGTGGTTTAGCGTTGCCTTCAGCCCAGGCCCTGATCCTCGAGACTCCATCGAGTCCCCCGTCAGGCTCCCTGCAGGGAGCCTGCTTCTCCCTCTGCCTCTGTCTCTGTCTGTCTCTCTCTCTCTCTTTCTGTTTCTCTCATAAATAAATAAATGAAATCTTTAAAAAAAATTTTGCACATGGAGGAGTTTGAAGAGACCACAGAATTATTATAGACATATCACATTCATATTTACACCCAACTACCTATCAGAGAATCTACAAAATTCTAGGCACTCAATAAATGCTAGCTAAATAAAAAATATTCTTTCTCCATCTCACTGAAATTCTTACATTATTGTTTAAAATTACATAATTTATTCTTCATTCAGGAAAACTGAAAAACAAATTATTACTATCAACTAAAAATATTCAACCTACTTGAAATTTATTACCTTTAGCCATGTCTTTCTCCAGTTAAATTATTTAAATATTCTTCCATATAAATCCTATCTTTTAGCTCTTCAATCACCTTTGTTATCACCCTCTGTATCCTCAAATTGAACTTGCAATTTACCTATTTTGAAATGTATTTTGGGCTATCTTGGAACCCCCAAAAGATTTAATATGCAGTATCATTTTTTCCTAAGTTCCTGTTCTTTCATGTGTAGCATATTTTTTCGACGTACATAGGTCTCATGGAGACACTGAATATTTGATAATAACATTAAGTTTTTAAATTAGCTTTTTCATGAGGAATTATAAAAACTATGGCCAAAAAGTTATCTGTGAACTTGTTGACTTTTTACTTTTTTACTTTAAAATGAGAAAAAGTCACATTGAAAACTATTGACGTTAAACTGCATATTTCGCCTAGCCCCCCAAGGTAACATTTCAAGTTGTGTTTTATTAAACCCTGTGAGTCACAGTGCTCTCTCTTGGTTCAGGGCTCTTTGCTACCTATGGGTCTTATTTTACATCAGGAGTAGCTGAATTTCACACCTATATTTGTCACTCTTCTAGATCCTTACCCCTGAGCTTATTAACACCATCCAGCAGCTACCTTGAAGATATACTGTCAGGAAAAATAAATGTTTTCTGCAAGGAGCAAAAAGGTTTTCTATTCCCATATGTCAGCACTTCCGTTCAGGCCTATTGCCAAAAACTAATAGCATTTAAACAATAGTTCATTCAGGTGAGAGTTATGAAAATGCTCCTCTTCTGAGAGGATTCACCAGATATTATTATTCAAAAGTGAGAAGAAAATTGGTTGGTTTTGCATCTAAAAAACTACTGGAGCCATTGAAAATGGAGCTAGAGACCTGATTCCTAGTCCACGTTTCACACATAACTTGCTACTTGACAATGAATTTTCACATCACCTTCCATCATCCCCATTTTCTCATATGTAAAATTAAGAGACTACCATCTTTTTACTAGTCATTTTGAGGCTAACAAGACATTGCATGCAGATCACTCTAACATTATAAGACACTGAGTATATGTCAGATACTATTAATAATGCCAAATTAGATGTTTTTAAGAAATAAAATCTATAAATTGAGAAGAGTGACAAAAGAGAGTCATTACAGATTAATGGTATTTGCCTGCTTTCCCATTCTATTTTTGCATTTTGGGAAATTAGCTATTTATGTTCTTTTTGTGTGTGAACTTTCAACCCAGAATACAATATGAAAAATCCATGTTATTATTGCCTCATTTTTATTTTGTTTCATTTCCTTTTTGTTTTCTGATGAATCTTACAGTCCTTGGGGGTGAGACAACTATTTGCCAGAGTTGAATTCAGGGTCATTAAAAGCGATATACCTGAGCTCTTTGGCTGAAAGATGAATAAACTCAAGACATGCTCACTCCTGGCTTGAGATTTACATCTAGAATTGAAAATGTAACCTTGTGTTTAGAATCCAAACACATGTGGAACCAGCTATGATCATAATAAGGAAAAATAAAACTGGCTGTAACTCTGAATTTTGGTTTAGTAACAAATCATCAGTAAAGTTGATGAAGGTCATTTGATTTGAGTGAACATTTGACATAGTTTGGTCAAACAAGCATAGATCAAGGAAAAGATTAACAAAGTATGAATAGTGAGGTTGTGCATACTTCTTACTTTATTATTATTTCAGCTAATTTTATTTTCTAATTTTGTTATAATGAACATTATTCACCTGTGAAACTTAGATAAATGAATAAATGGATGAATAAATCAATCAATCACCATCAAAGTTTTAGGCCAAACGTTAATGCTATCTCCTTCATGAGGAGATACCAATCCCTTGGCCAAAACCAATAGTATTCTCATTTGATAGCTATTTGACATATATCTTATTTCTCTTACAAACAAAAAATTGCTTTCACAAATTCAATTCAGTAAATGCTCAAGGGGCATCTCAGTGGCTCAGTGGTTGAGCCTCTGCCTTTGGCTCAGGTTGTGATCCCAGGGTTCTGGAATGGAGTCCCACATCAGGCTCCCCACAGGGAGTCCCTTCTCTCTCTGTCTAGGTCTCTGCCTCTCTCTTTGTGTCTCTCATGGATAAATAAATAAAATCTTTTTAAAAAATGTCCAGTGTCTGTATTATGTTTATATTTGTATGCCCTGTGTCCCTAGCACAGTGCCCTGTAATAAATATTTATTGAATCTGTTGAATTGAGAAGGTCATAATGACAAAACATGATAAATCATTTGCACCAACTACAACCATCTGGTATTATTTGATTATAAAATTAGAAACCTAACGTAGAAGGTGTGAGGTTTTTAAAAATGAGTGAACAGCCAGTAGAGTTTTTGAGTAGAAGACTGATGTTCTGTATGCATGAATTCAGCTTCAGATAAATACACTTAATTGTCTGACAGAAAACGTCACCATGAAATGTTTGAACTCAGAGAGAATACAGAGATTCAAACTATTGAGAAATCAATGTGATGAGTATCCTTGAAAAGGTTAAGGCTCTCAAAAAAAGCTATTTGAAATCCTTGTTAGCAGTGTTATTCTGGAGGGAGAAATGTGATTGTGTATGTTTTGAGGTGATAAATTGTCTTTTCTGGGGTCTGTTAGGACAAAGGCAGAGTTCATAAGAAAAATGCACTTCTGATTTATGTCCCTAAACTTTGTGGATTTTGTTTTGGCATTTAAATAAGTATTAAAATACATGGCTGTGAACAGAAGGTCTTTGTTATTCAGTGATAACCTTGCTGCTTCTTCGACCAGTCCACAAGATATAAAGAAGGTCATTTTCAAGAATAAAACTCACTCTTCTGCTCAAGATTCACTACATAGATTGTCAACAACTGGGGCTCTCTGATCTCTAGCATGGGACACAGATCCCCATTTTCGACACTGTAAAGTGATTCTGGTCAGTAGATGTTACTAAACACTAAGGTCATGTTGTTTAGCTCAATTAGCTAGCTTTGTTTAATGGATATGTGGTATATAAGAGGATACAACTGCCTTATTCAATAAATAATTTGCCATGCCAGCTACTGATGATGCTGTCAGCAAACAATATTTTTTTTGTCTGCCCCTTCAGGCATTGTCTCAGTGACAAAAAAACACCTTGATCAAGTTGACATCTTCAGAGAGGGGGCCATAATAACCGATAGAGCAAAACAAAATTATAAAGGTCAGACCATTCCAGCCCACCTCAGAATAACCACAGTTGGTGGTAATTTCAGCCCTAGAGCTCCCAGTGGGGTCAGCTGAAGTTGTTGTATGGCCTGCTTTGCACCTTGGTTTCTCCCTTAATCCAATCTTACTACTACTACTACTACTACTACTACTACTACTACTACTACTACTACTTCTTCTTCTTCTTCTTCTTCTTCTTCTTCTTCTTCTTCTTCTTCTTCTTCTTCTTCTTTTTGAGAGAGAGTATGTGTGCAAGCAGCAGGGAGGGGCAGAGGGAGAGAGAGAATCTTAAACAAGCTCCATGCAGAGCCCCATGAAGAGATTGATCTCACAAACCTGAGATCATGACCTGAGCCAAATCAAGAATCGGATACTTAACTGACTGGGTCACCCAGGCATCCCAATCCTGCTTATTTTGCCTCAAGTCTACAGGTATTGATTCCAAGGGCACCTCTTAATATACATCCTGCACATTAGCCTTCATGATAAATTTAGCTTTGGAAAATCCAATCTGCAGTAGGGTGGAATGGACAGACTTAGAAGCTGACTTTTCTTAATTAATAACATAAACAAGTATTCAGAAGAAATAATGATAGAATGCTAGACAGTGTTCTAGGAAATATGAATAGTTTATAAGAATGTCCTCAGCAAAAAGGAACATGGCATGAATGAAGCTAAGAAGAGTAAGCTTTGTGAAAGTGTGTCATAAATAGAGAGTAGGTGACTCTAAATGTGCAAAGAGCATAGCTGACCGTAGTTGATCACTGGCAGTTGGAAGATATGATGGTACCATTGAGAAAAGTAAAAAAATAATGAGAGAAAGGTGGCTTCCATGTGGTAATCAACAAGAAGTTAGTGACTTTTTAAAATAGGAGACAAGAACATCCAAATATGCAGAATTGTACCAAGTACTTTTAGATATATATTACATTATTTTAATTGTCATATTCCTGTGAGATAGATACTTCTCTTTCTGGTTGTAAATAAAGAAACTAAACTGTAAAAGGTTTGGGAACCTGTTCATTGTTACCCAGGATGTCTAACAAATGTCAGAACTGGAATTTTAACATAAGCCTATTTCAATTAAATGTCAGTCCTTTTTATCATTGCACTACCTATCACTTATACAAAATATGAAGGTTTTAATGAATATGAAGGTTTTAAACATTTAAAAAATGTTTCCTTTTTTGTTACGTAATGAGAGGCAAGAAATTTCAAATCTTCCATCCATGATCACTTATTGTTGCCAACATATTTTTGAACTAGTCTAAACCTAAGCCATTATGTATGTACATACAGGAATCCAAGAGGAATAAAAGATTGAAAACTAAACCTTCCAGGCAAATACAAGTTCCCTCTTCTCCTGGTGATATAATCTATTATCACCTATGGGTGTATTCATTTATAATCCTATCTTTATATTTTCTTAGTAGGTGTAGACATTCTTCATTCTCTATTTCAGCAGTTTGGTTCTTCAGAAACTCAAGGCTCTCTTCACTTGGAAGTTTTAGTATCACTGAAAAAAAAGTAGAACCCGTTCCCAAAACGCTCTGTATTATTTTCTCCAGTATCCAGTCCCCAGTGGAAAAGCAACCTCATAGCACATCAGTGTTGAAAATAGGCAAAACATATACATTCTGAAAACTAGAACTGACTTTGGGCCAGTGACAGAGTTGCATAAGGTTTGTGGTAAAGATTTACCAAAAGAAATATACAGAGCAGTATCCATGTTACATTCTTATTTGCATCATATGTTCTCAATTATGTCTAGAAGGAGATAACAAGGCATATTCTGAAATACTACCTCATTCAGAAGGACAGTGCTATGCAGACAATGGAATAATTTATTGAGTGATGATAAACTTGCTCAAACTTGTTAGCGAGTTGCCTTTCAACAATATTCAGGGAAGCCTTAGATATTTTTATTATTCTTAAAATCTCACCATTTACTTAAGGTCATAAAAGGATTCTCTTCCCAAATTTCTTAAACTCAATTGTATATTTAAATACTCCATATATTTCATTATTGCAGAAGAAGCTAGTGAAAAACCTAGAAACTCTTTGAAACATTTACAAAGGGCACTATCAAATCCTGGGAGGGATTTAAGGTTAACATGGATTCATAACAAAGCTTCTTGATAACCTCCCATGAAATGCACCTTCCAGGTTATCATGTGTATCTTAGCACATCCACCTTTTTTTCAATCTCTTAACTTCCCAAATTAATTAAAGGCCACAGACAAAACTATTTCAAGGCAACATCTCATATAAATAATTTATTGATGTGCTTCAGGAAGGAGCAAATAGTGGGAAGAGTGACACTACAGAGAGGTTTAGAAGTGTGTTCATTCCTGTATTATGGCCAGGCCACCTTCAGAGAACGTGCTACCAATTGTTGAGAATAAAGACATCATGTTAGTCAATAGAGCTTAACATTCTGAAAAGTGTCATCACGGTGACAGTTCAATTGCATAGAATAATCATTTCAAGTAGAAAATCAAGCAGGTTAGCAATAATTGCATTGCATAAAACACACATCGTGTACCCTCACACACCAAGAAAAACAAAATTCCCTGAGGAAGCTTTGGGCTTGTGTTAGTTTCTTAAAATCATGGGATATATATATATATATATATATATATATATATATATATAGTGAAAGTCAGTTTAGTGATCTTGAAGTAGTATTTAGTAGTATTTATTTAGTATTTAGTATGCTCATTAGAGACTTTCAGAAATTTTTAAATTTCTCTATTGAGGAACACATGACAGGAACATACCTAGTTCCTTCTTCTCACTCAGTGTTTAACTATAATATCATTCTTTTGTATGGACTTCCTTGACCACCCAGTCCAAAGCAACTCTTTTTCTAAGACATTACTTCACTCCTTCATTGTCTTCTAACATATCACTGTTTGGTATTTTCTTACATATTTATGTAATTGTTTTCTTTCTTTCCCAACTGGAGTTTAAACTCTATGTAAGTAAAACCAACTTTGGTTTTCTTCACCACCATATCCTCAATATCTGGCACATAATAGGATCTTTGTATAAATGTATGGAAAAAATATTTTTAAATTACTTCAAGCCTGGATGATATGTTTCAACTAACATTTTTTTTAATTTTTTTTCTTTTTAAATTTATTTATTCATGATAGTCACACGGAGAGAGAGAGAGAGGCAGAGACACAGGCAGAGGGAGAAGCAGGCTCCAAGCACCGGGAGCCCGATGTGGGATTCGATCCCGGGTCTCCAGGATTGCACCCTGGGCCAAAGGCAGGCGCCAAACCGCTGCGCCACCCAGGGATCCCTGTTTCAACTAACATTAATTAAGAACATGTAATGTGCCAAACTTTTTATTATAACATATAATTTTATACCTTAATCTTCATAACAGCCTTGTGATGTGAGCATTAGTATCTATCTTCTATAGATGAGGAACCCAAGGCTCAGAAATCTTTTCTTTATATCCCACATGGTACCTATCCATATAATCTATCACATGATTACACACTCTTATTTTGGTTTTTAGTTTATTTCTATCTATAGGTGTTAACTGATTATACTTTTAGCTTCTCACCATAGGGATAGGTTCTCTTTTGGTTTTGTCTTTATGGTGGGCAGATAGATATTTCTACCAGGAAGGTAAAAAATGCATCCCTGTAACTGGACCAGAATGTGATCCTTTGCTGACGTCATGGAATTGCCCTTCTTATTCTCCAGGGAATGGATCCCTAAATAGGAACTCAAGACCAATTGACATATCTCACTTTACTTTGAGTAAATAATAATAGACATCATTCTATATTTCTATATAATTTACTAGTTACATTTTATACCTGTCCTCATCCCTACTGCCACTTATCTCAAAACTTTAGGAAAATAAGAAGGCAATATCATCTCTTTAAAAAAAAAAAAAAAAAAGGTTGCTGCTGATGCAGGCTGTTGTTTGATACCAAAATTTTGATTATATTTCTTGGCTTTTAAAAAATAAGACAAAAATGCAAAATCCTAGTCTTTGATGAGTCAGCATAAAAAATACTACTAATTTTACGCCTGTACTGAGGATTCTAGTTTCTATCTAGGAAACAAGAAAAGGAGTAACAACCTTTTTTTTTTTTTTTTTTTTTTAAGATTTTATTTATTCATGAGAGACAGGGAGAGAGAGAGGCAGAGACACAGGCAGAGGGAGAAGCAGGCTCCATGCAGGGAGCCCGATGTGGAACTAGATTCAGGTCTCCAGGGTCACACCCTGGGCCAAAGGCAGGCGTTAAACTGCTGAGCCACCCAGGGATCCGAAAAAGGAGTAACTTCTAAATCTAGGAGAGTGTGAAGTACAAAGCATTGGCCTGACTGTGATGTTAATGAAGTTAGCATCTATTCAGTGCTCAGTATGCATCAGCACTGCACCAAGCACTTTACAGGCATTGACCCTTTTAATCCAGCCAAGTATTAATGTCTCTAAATTTACAGATTAGGAAACTGAGATACAAAAAGGCCAAATAACTTGTCCAAAGTCATATAGTCAGTTAGTACCTGATCCACAATTTTGGCAGACGATGCTGTAATCGGAATTGCAGTATCTAAAAACCAAGGTTGGAGCCAGTTCTCCTGAATGCATCCTCTACCTCCAAAATAAATTCAGAATATGTGGGTCCTATGATGAAGTAGATTTCTCCCAATTGGAAGTTGATCTATATGTGCTTTTTTAGAGTACTTGGTTTAAAGTGACTTAAAAACATGGATTTTAGCAGATCCCTCAGTGGCTCAGTGGTTTAGCGCCTGCCTTTAGCCCAAGGCCTGATCCTAGAGACCCAGGATTAAATCCCACATTGTGCTCCTTGCATAGAGCCTACTTCTCCCTCTGCCTGTATCTCTGTGTCTCTCATAAATAAGTAAAATCTTTAAAAACAAATGAACAAAAAAACCCCATGGATTTTAGACTATATTAAATAAATATAAAGATAAGGAACAAATATTATATGCATATTAAAATATTGTATGATAATAGGGGCACCTTGCTGGCTCAGTCTGCAGAGGGTATGACTCTTGATCTTGGGGTTGTAAGTTCGAGCCCCATGTTAGGTGTTGTAATTACTTAAAAATAAAATCTTAAAAAATACCTTGTATGATAATAGTATGATACATTTGTCACAAATAGGAATTTTTGAATAGCCAAAATTCCCAGGACTGAATTTTTTCCTAAATAAATTTTAAGTTAATGTAGAAGTTCAAACTAGATCTAGTTTACCTTCATGGAATAGTTATAAATTAGATATAACTATGCATTTCTTCTAATTTAGGATTCCTACCCAGGAGAAATTTTCTTCATTCTTGCTTTCCTAAAATAGAGTTCTAGATAGCTAGTAAAAATAAATTGGAGGAAACAAAGTCATTAAATTATCTAGTTTAGTAGAGATGCTTTCATCAAATACCACCTTTTTAATAGATAACTACTTCCTTACTCATTATTCATTATTCATTACTGATATTCCCAGTTTTATTTTATTTTTGCTCTTAATAAATTTTATCAATTCCAGAGGTTATTATTAAAATATTTCACTGTATGTTTTTCCAGAGAATTTGAATGTATTTGGAAAATGTGAAAGGCTTACTTTAAAGAAATGAAATGAATCTTCTTGCTACAAAAACATGGTACTGTGTACAAATCATTCAGTTGAATCACTTTTAAAACCCATAAATATTGCCTGGGTAACATATCTGCACACCAACCAAAATAAAAAAAAAAAACATATTATCAGACTTTAATTGCTTTATTTAGGACCCACTTCTGTTACATTAGCTATAAAATATCACATTTAAAATTTGTTGTATCTAGGAAAATGTATATATTTGTAATCATGAGACTATATTAAATAGATGTACTACTTGGAAAAGCAAAGTCTATTATTTATTTCAATATTGAAAGAATAAGGCAATCTGTCAAAGGAGCAAGCTGTAATGTATGTAACTAATTTAAATTACTACTAGGTTCCCCTTTGTTTACATGACAAAGGCACTCCCCCTCTGTAATACAGAACACTTTTCCCATTTTCGGAATTCTTATTTGAGACCTAACACAAGCTCTAAAACTACCATGTGTCCTATTGCTCAACTAAACCTACATCTTCCAGTTTACAAATAATGGGAATGAAATGTGCTGTTAAAATCCATACTTTCAGAGCAATTTGTTTTAGAAGAATTCTCAGGTATGTTTATAAGTGCTCAGCATGTGCTTAATATTTTATCTTAGGAATAGATTTATTTATACATCAAGCACAACACATTCATTGAGCTAGCAAAGCAATGTGGCAAATGTGCCATTCATCATTTGAATTTGATGAATTATTAAATTTTATCAATTTTTCCAGTATTCAACTTACTTAGAAATATAGAAAAGCCAAATTTCAAAGACATGTTTTTAATTTACTCATTTTCCATCCAGAAAATTCTATCATTGGATGCTGAAGAGAAAGTAACTCTCATTTTATAAAAACATAATTTTTAGCTTATATATAACCAGAGGAGGCTTTGAATAGTATAAAGGGACACTGACAGGAGAATTGATATAGATAAACAGAACAATTGATCAATTTGCTAATTGTAATATCAAGTGGATGATACCACACTAACTTAAAAGAATTTGGTATCTTCTTAGAAGACTTTATACGGAGCTTTCAATTACTACCACATTTTTTGGTATAGTCTGATGTTTCACTGGTGTTGCTCCCCAGGAATTTAACATGAGTATGTTTTGCCTCTCTTGCATAGACCCCAGGCCCTTCAAACGAAGACATTCATTTCTTCACTTCAAGGTATCTAATTCTATACTCTAAACACAGTAGGAAATAAATTCTTGTTAATTAAGGTAAATCTGTATGATAAGATTTCTGATACTGTGAGATATTCTGAATTCACACAGAGTTCAAGCATTTTCAAGGAATCTTTTGCTATTCAATATATTAACAGAAATCTGACATTATTCTTTTCAGTGATCAAGGATATGATCATTTGAACCTGGTCTTCAGATAGGTTATAAGATGATATTTCTTTAACATTTTTTTTGGAAAGAGTAATTGTAAATGATGCTAATTCAATAAAGATTGATGGAGTGCAGGTACAGTGGTAAGATAGGAAAGTAACTTACAGTGTAATGGTGGGAATATAATTCCAAAATTAAACTATTTCAACATAATATGGTGTCTTGGCTGAGTTTTCCCAAAAAATCATAGCCTTGGATGAAGACCTGAATATTAGTAGTTTGCAAGGGAATATGATTCCTGTTAGCAGAAGTATAGGATCAGGGAAGTGACCATGCAGAAACCATTTCAGGAGTCTTATAAAATGCATTTCAGAACTGTGTGTCCCAATGGTCAAAAGAGGGAAACACTTATCTATTAGCTGCAGTTGTACATTGATTAAGGGTGGCTTCACTAGAATTAATTTCAAGAAAATTCAGGTTGCATGTGCAACCTGAGTGCTGGCAGGTTACCACAGCCATTCTATGCAAAGACATCAAGAGAAGCCCAGGGCAGTAAAGGAGAGGTAAAAGGCACAGCACTAAGGCAAATTGCACCCACACGAAGCCAGTCAAAGATTACTTGGGTTCTGTCATTTGTGCTGGAACACTAGCTGAAATATAAGGTGGAGCAAAGAGAATAGAGTGTCCAATACTGTGGTAATAGCTAAGATCAAGGGTGATGTACAAGCAAAGAGAAGGAAATGTTTTAATCAAATTCAGGATTTAGGGAAGACTTCTAAGATAATATTATGCCCAACTGAAGAAGATAGAAATGTAAGAAGATATTATTATATGTTCAGAATGTAATTGTACCCTTACGATCATGGTTAAGAATACCAAGCTTTTAGTACCCCAAGCAACAAATTCAAAAGAATCACCAGCTGTGGAGACCAGCCACCTCTCCACAGGACTTCCTGAAATGGGAGCTATTTCACAATACCCTCTGTACTTCAACCACTGTCCATTTAAGGAGAAAATGTTGCCTCTTGATGAATTATAGTGCTCATAAAGAGGGACAGTTTTCTCTTATATACTCCCTGTAAAAAAAAAACAAAGCAGGGTCTTTCTCTTCTAAGCCAATAGGTAAAAAGGCTCCCAAAGCCACTTGATTGTTATGAATTTATGTACTGGATCTGAAAAGAGGATTGGGACAGATGTCATAATGGTGCATTTTAGAAGTGATGTCCAATACCACTTTCTCAATTTTTGAGTTTTAAGCTGCCTAGGAAATAGGGTACGGGATTCTGAAGGTTATAGGAAGCCCAGAACTGGGAGAAGGGAAATGAATGCTGGAAAGCTCTGGAAGTTAGATGAGATTGTGTGCTATAGTCTAGGTGGGACAACCCCAGCAAGGAGCAAAGAACCACATTTATTGAGGCATATGACCTGAGATGTCTCGATGGATAGGTGAGTGGATAGCCACAAAATGTCAGGAAGTTGCTTAGGAAGAACCTCTCTTCAATAAGTTCTTTTTTTTTTTTTCTCTCTCTCTCTTCAGTAAGTTCTATTGGAAACAACATATGTCCAAGCCAAGGCCATAAAAAGCAAGCAGGAACAGCAAGATAGGCAAATAAGAGGCTGCAATACTACAGTCTTGTCTTCTTTTGCCAAGAATAGAGGAGGGAACGCAAGGAAGAGCAGTGAGTGAGTGTGTACATATATGTATGAGAGAAGGAATACTAGCAAATTACTACCTTCAACATCTCACTTGAATTATCCTGTACTAACTGGGTTAGATAAAATATGAAATTAAAGTTTTTAAATAGGGGTAGCCCGGGTGGCTCAGAGGTTTAGTGCTGCGTTCAGCCCAGGGCCTGATCCTGAAGACCCGGGATCGAGTCCCCACATCGGGCTACCTGCATGGAGCCTTCTTCTCCCTCTGCATGTGTCTCTCTGCCTTTCTGTCTCTCTGTGTGTCTCTCATGAATAAATAAATAAAATCTTTAAAAAAAAGAGTTTTTAAATAAACAATACTGAGCTTTAAGAATTTAAATGAGACTGAATAAACAGTGGTCAATAAAAACCTGTGGAATTGGACTAAGATGTCATCTTTAAGGGAACCTATTATATATTGAGAAAAGGGGATCCATTAGAACAGAGTTAACATGAATTGTTAAAATAGAAACTCATAATGTATTCCAGTAACCCTTTAATAAATCAGTTATAAAGCTAATATTTATTGAGTTCATATTCTGTGCTCAATTTTTACTAATACCTTCACAATCATTATTTCACCCAAAGGTATGAATTATTTTTTATTTTATTTTACAGATAAGGCAACTGAAGTTTAGTGAGGGTATGTAACCTTTCAAAAGACTCACAATAGAGATTTAAAATCAGTCTGCATGCCTGACTCCACAGTGCACACTCTTGATCACCATGTTATGATGTCATTCTTTGGAAAGCAAACAGAAGAGGAAGAGCACAGCATAATGCCATGAAACAATATATGTGTGCAGTTAAATAGAACTTGGCATTACTAAAGTATTAAAAGTGAGGGAAAATAAAGGGAAATAAAAATAGAGGGAAAATAGAGGGAGATTGGAGAAATGAGGCTAGGTCAATGGATAGAAACAAGTTCATGGAGATCTTTTGTGTACACTACCAAGCTCAAATTGTAGGCAGTAGGCAGTAGGGAAATTTGGAAGGGTTTTTAAGCAAGGAAATGATCAGATCTGTGATTTCTTACAAGGTTGACTCTCTCATATGTACTGATATTGCTTTAGCCAGATATAAGACTCTTAATCTTCACCTACTGACTTTAAAATTCTTTTAGGTAACAAGGAATGCCATGCAAGAGACAATAAGAGGTTGTGGTTCACAGCCACAACCACTAGTAAAAAAATATCTTAAAGAACATCATAATAGCATCCACATTCAAGAATTAGGAGCCACTTTGTTTTTTGTTGTTGTTGTTGTTGTTGTTGTTGTTGTTTAAAGATTTTATTTAATTATTCATTAGAGACACAGAAAGAGAGAGAGAGAGAAGCAGAGACAGGCAGAGGGAGAAGCAGGCTCCATGCAGGGAGCCCGAAGTGGGAC